>NW_017728914.1:29508712-29568320 GCF_001723895.1 Crocodylus porosus
CTGTCATGCTGAGGAAGCATTAACATGTCAGTCAGCTCTGCACAAGGATAACGGGCCTTTTTGTTATTGTTGTGACAATCCACTGAACTCAAATTTTTCTGAATTTAACAAAGTGGCACTTGCTGCCAGCTCTAATTGGGTTCCTGGAGTTAAAGAATAAAAGATTGGGGCGGAGCACTTAAAAAAATTACATATATCATTGAAGTAATAACAAAAAAGAATTAGCTAGTGGAATTCACATTCCTAAAGTTATTAAGGAAAGCAAAATACTCTTTATGTGATTGTTGGGCTTTTTGGGTGTTGTTTATTACTTTTTTACTCCAAAGGGAAAATAATGAAGATAATGAAATTCTAATGAAATATGAAAAAGCTAGTTCAGAAGAGAAGGGTATTGGAAAAAAAAAATAAAGTGAAATCATGTAGCAAACCAGGTCTACTAATACTGCCCTTTAAACATATCAGGCTTGGTCTTCTGGGCTTTAAATCAAGCTGTTAGTAGTTAGCCAAGCAATGAGACGGGCCTTTCTTCCAGATGTTAGAAAGGGTCCCTTTTTAGATCAAAACCAAAGTCCCCAGGCAGGGGCATAGTGAGAGTAGCTGGCATGGCCTCTCTGTGATTTTTGAAGCAAGGATCTCTGAGGGACTTTACATAGAAAACCTGGATGGGAAAAAAAATGGTCCAAAGTTTTGCTTGGGTGACATGGTGATATTGTTCTTTCCTCCCTGCCCCTCAAAAATCTTATTGTTTAAAAGATATTTTAAAAGAAACATAAAAAAGGAAAAGGAAGCAATATTTTATGCAGTATTTCATGTTCAGCTCTAACTTGTGCAAAATAACGAATTGTTTACAGGGAGAAGCCCAAACCTTGCATGACTCACAGACTTGCTGATAGTCAGAATTTTTTTCCATAGACATTCACCCTGCCTTCCCCGCATCAAGAGAGAGGTTTCCTTCCAAATTACCATCAAGAACATACTGTCAAGGCACACTGCCTGAATTCAACCCGCTTCACCGAGGACCCATATACCCCCGAGCTGAGTCAGTCCTGAGGCTGCTGCAACCATCGGGGCACCTTAGATGCTGTGCGTCATTGGTGATTCTTCGGGCAAAGTGATCTGGTGGCGCCTGTGGCAGAATGCCACCTCTGTCTGTCCCCAAAATCTCTGCTATGGGACAATTTGGTTAACACTGTCACTGCAATGGGTAGACTCCTCTGCCCCCTCTCTCAGGGGACCCCAAGTTGTACCTGAGCTGGATACACTCCCGAGGGAGGGGGGAAACCTGCTTCCTCTGCCTCCGTGACAGGCATCACACACCTGGGTGTGGGGCTTACGCTTACTATTGTTCCAAGCAGTGCCAGTCTACCTGGCAACCAGTAACGCATTTCAAATTGGTTGGCTGGCAGCCAACAGGTGCTGGCCTCCATTGGACCAGGTAAATGATGTCAGAAGGTCTATATAAGTTAAGGACTGCCCAGGAGGAGGAGCAGTAGCCATGAGGAAAAAAAACTCAGAGAGAGAAGCTAGACCATCTGAAACTTTCTCTCTCTCTTGAAACTCATGATCAATGAACTGCCTGCCTCCAGAAGAAATCTCCACCTGCCTCTGGATGACACTTGTGAGTAAGCTACCTGAGATCTAAGTAGATATATAGCTTGCAGTAACTCAGATGTGTGATCAAAGGCTACGCAGCCGTGCCAGCTTGCTCTATGGGATTTCTCTGATATTGCTCAACCCTGTACCCTATTCCAGACCTACTCCTTGTAAACAAGAAAGTTCTCCTTTGTACCCAGCATGGGAGACTTATTGGGAGAGGGGCTAAATTATGTCTTGGGGTCCCCTTGGTTTGGTTGACTATGGGAGACCACTATTTGTGCTTCAGACTAAGGGAAGCACCCCAAGTTCTTGAAGTGGGTTGAGTACCCTCAAGGCCTGTGTTTCCCAGGGGGCACAGAGCCAGGATCAGTCCAGCCCCTGGGTGGTGGTGGCCTTCCCCCCAGGCTAGCAGGTGATCTCCAGGAAGGGGGGCACCTCCAGTAAGGCACTCAGAGCCTGGGAGGTGGTCAGATGCAGTGGGGTGGGTGGTCAGCTCAGGAGCACCCCTTATTGGCCCACCACAGTGCCCATCTCCTCGCCAGGTATGGATGGCCATGGGCTTACAGGGAGCTCATCTGCCCTTTGACAGGTCTTGTTTTTATTCCCACACACCCTCCTCACCCAGGTTAACCCAGGTGGGGATGCCGGTTTAGTCACCAGCAACCCAACCATGGAACAAGCTGTACTGGTTTACATGGTACTAGAGAACAGACCAAGAGAAGCCTGGCCTGACAGGGGTACATCCCAAAGGGGAAGTGTATTTGGGTAAGTACAAGAGCATCACGCTGCTGTATATGGATCCTAGAGCAACGTGGAACATCTGCAGGCGGCTCTCTAAACTGCTTTCAGTCCAGGGGCTTACTTGCTTGGTTGATAATAAGGGTGTTCCTAGTTGCTTCCTGGCCTCATTTCTCCTTGTGTGTTCTGAGAAGAAGGCTATCCGAAGGGCTTCCTTTCGTTTAGATAAGAAAGGAGAGTTGATAACAAAGCCTGTGCACATTGCTACACATTTGTTCCAGGATGTGTGTATCTGCTGATGTGCCTGCTTACGCTTTTGCAAAGAATTTATCTTAAGATCATTTACAAAACAGGAACTGCGGAGATGAAATAGTTCCCTAGTTAGTAGGGTCAGAAAGGACCTGAGCAGGTCATCAAGCCTGACCCCCTGCCATGGCAGGAAAGAGTACTGGGGTCAAACGATCCCAGCAGGGTGATTGTCTAGCCAATGGCAACCATGTGCCCTAGTGATGCATGTAGAGAGGACTTGCCTCACAAGACAGCCATCCTTTTGCAAGGAAAGGCATCAAAAGGCAGTGCAGAATGCCACTTTGTGATGCCCTCTTCTGGCATCCATGCTTGAAAGGGTGGGTTCATTGTGTCATCCAATGAGAATACAGCTAAAAGAAATGATACGTGAAACGGTAGCCAATGAAAGAAATAGTAGCCCCCATTGTCCTCAGGTGCCCTACAGCCTAGGGTCACTCTCACTTCTCCTTGGAATCCTGCAGCCAATCCCAGACGAGTGTTATGGGGGGAAGAGGTTAGGGCTGTTCTGCTTCCCTGTGACATCTTCAGCTGTTATTTTCCCAACATTTCACAATTCTTATTATATAAAAGAAAGACTTTTTTTTTTTTTTTTTTACAGCACTCAGTCATATCAGGCACCTCACAAAAATGGACTATAAAGTCTAGGTTGTGAAGATGTGACCACATAATATTACACACAGTAAAAGGAAATATGCCAGGCAGGAAAGGCCAAAATTGGGAAAGGATAAGCATTGCAGTAATAAGATCCCATGGTGACTTAGTATGGGCACGTGCTATAGCTGGCTATGTTTAATTTTACATAAGTGGGCTCCTTTGGAGGGGTTCATTTATGGTAGTGGAAATTGCACTGATTTTAGCAGAGCCAAGATGATTGACAAGTATGTGATGAAGAACAGAATTTGGCCCCCAATGTCCCAGATGGAGATCTTGAATGCTGCACATACCCACATCAGGTTAAAGAGCTCCTTAATTTTCAGTGGTCCAATGTACAACAGACAGGGGCTTTGCCTCTATTTTGAGAAGTAAATGTTTATAACAAGGTTGGTGGCTACTGGTTAAATGTCAAAGTTTGTTATTCTCAAAGTTCGTTCTTCTCAGCAGTTTTAGATGCTTTCTACCCAAAGTTCTGCGTGTGTTTTTAATAAACGAGGGCTTTCTACTGGTGAAAGGCTTTGGATAAAGGTCAACCTCTCTGAAATGCTTGTAGAACAAGGGAGTGTTGACCAGAGCTGAACATTCAGCTTGTTCTAAAATGGTTGATAATCGGAGGTAATTTTGACAGAGTTTCCTGGGAATGGATACAGTATGTGCAAGATTAATGCCGGGAAAAATTAGTGATGAGGCTCCATAATGTAGAAATGAGAAAGGTATCCACACCCAACTTCCTGAAGATTTGGGAGGATCCCGTTTCAGAAAGGAGTCAGGCAGATGTATGCTGGACTTTATCAGTCATGACAACAACTTTGAATGGAAAATATAAACACCTCGGTTCAATTTTGCCTAATACTGTAGGGGCCTGATTCTGCAAAGACTTAAAGGGGGGATTTTCACAGGCCCAAGGAGCTGTTACTTTGAACCTGGCAAAAATTAATAGAGAGCATGTGAAGATGGGCCTCCCTAGTGAAATCCTGGTCTCTTTGAAGTCTGTGGGCACTCTGGCATCAAGAGTGGAACAAAGCTTTTATTTGTGCGACAACAAGGAGATGGGAAAGTAAAAATGGCATCACAGTGTGTTACATGCTCTGTTCTCCTAGGAATGTTCCACAAGATCAGAAAGATCAAAGTGTGCCATGAAAAATAATTTGACTGATTTTTGAGCAGTTTTGAATCCATGGTATCCATTGAATGAGATATAATGTTGTACTTAATTTTCTAAGTAGTAAATTGTCGGAATTATTTTAATCTGAACCAGATTTGCAGATTTTTAAAACAAGAAAACATACACAGTTCCAGGCAAGCACCAGTGGGAGGGATTTGAGAGGGTAAACCACAAACCGTTCACTTCTCAACGGTGCCCTTTATTTACAATTGGATTCAGATGCGCAGGGTTCAACATGGAAATGGTTCAGTACGTGGGGTTCTCTTAGTGCGCTAAATATTGGTAATGTTGGTTAGATTCCCCCTGGGACCAACACATCGAGTTAGCTGAAGTTCTGGCAGCATGTATGACATTCATTGCTTTTTTTCTTAAGTGGAAAATTCACTGCTTCAAAAACCCTGTTTTGGACATTTTGAATATAACAAGGACTGTCTAGCTCTTAAAGCAAAGAAACCCTTTTTTTTTTTTTTTAGCATTTGAATCTAGAACTTTTGGGGGAACTATCTGCTTTAGCCTTTTAACATTTCGTTTCTGAAAACCGTCTTGCTTACAGGTGTGGAAAGGGTAACGGTGTAGCTCACAGGACATTTGGTTTGATATTACAGTTAGAAGATGCGAGGAAAAAATGGGTATTTATTGAAGTAAAGCCAAATATGGACCTTCTCAAAGTCAAAGCTCCCATTTGATTCAATGATATTGGGACTAGCACTGTTGTAAGTGTTTTCGTGATCACATTCACAAATCAGAATAGCATTAGAAGAGCTTTACATCCTGTATTACTCATCTTTCTCTTATCTTCGGAACATCCTCATCTGCTCGGTGACGCCTGTTGTACATCACAAGAATTGGCACATTCCCGTTTCTCCTTTTAGCTTGGGCACATAGACAGGCACAACCGTGCCACGAGCAAAATTCACCAAGTAATACTTTACTCAGAAGCTGGAAGCAAACAGCCACACTTTTTCCATAACTTGTTCGGACTTGTTTTGAGTGTCCTCTTGTTCTCCTCGCCACTTTAACCCACAGTAAAATCCCTATTACCTGATAGAAGAAACTTTGACAGAAACAAGAGTCTCAAGTGGCCAGAAATGAATAGTAACAGTGTGGAGAGCAGTGTGTAATTTGCCCTTTGTTTTGATATTTGTTAATGGCTCAAAGAGGTATCCTTGACAACAGATGGAAAATTAGTTACAGCATTATCCAAAGGCTCCTGTGAGGATCCAGGCCTCATTTTTGTGAAAAATGCGTTTAATCAAAAGCCTAATTTTCTGTCAAAACAGTTTTAATGAAACATTTTTCAAGCAAGGCCCAGCAGTTACCCTGTAGCAGAAAGGAAAGATGCTCCAGAACCTTTCTGAAGCCATTTCCTTACCCCAGTCTTACCAGACCAAGCAGCGGCACGCTTTAAGACGCGGTACTTCACCATACTCCTCCTCCTCTCCATACTCCCCGAATCAGAAGTAGGGTAGCCACGTCCATAAGTACTGAGCACTGTCATTCTCCAGTGTGAATTAGCCTGCCATTAACATCACGCAAATTCAGTGGAGGGCACCATTATCAGATGTGCCAACTTGGCCATCTAGGTCTGAGACAGACATTTGCATAAACCAGTTTGACCCAAATCAGTGAATTCTGATACGACATTCAACCAGGTTTCTCTCAAACTGGTTTATGTGCACTGAACATCTGTTCTGTTATAGGTTTAAACCGGTTGCTGATCACTTACACGTACTGTCTGTCCCTAACCCTAGAGATGACCTCAGTGTAATTAGCTTAGCTAATGAACCAGAGGTAAAAAGATCCCTTCAGGTTCAAAGCAGCTGTTATGAGCACAGCTATCTGGAGCCAGTAAACTACAAGCAGGAAAAGAGGTACAATGGGATGAGTGTAAAACTGGAAGGATGATTTTGTTCAATATATTCTATTTTATTTTTTAACTCTCCCCACCCCGGCGCGAGAACCTCCAAACTTAGCAGGTATTCATTTTCTCTATGTAGATCTCAACAGTGCAAATATTTAATACTCTTAGATGATAGAGCTGTAACCTTAGATTAGTTCCAACCCAGAAGACTTCAATTGGCTGGGATCTTTGCATTTAAATGACTCCTGCTGTGCACAGAGTGTCGGCTCGCAGGAAGTGTTCAGAAATCTATCGTTGTTTTGAGTTAAACTCGTCTAGGTTTTGCTCTCTGCGCAGAAAACATAAACACCTTTTCTATTCCCAGGGCTTGTGTCAGGATTTTAAAGTGATATGTTATGACAAACAGAGTAATAGCTCCTGGTTATGTGGGTAGATCAGAACATTTAGACTTCTGATTAGCATTGCTGCTCAGTAGCGGTGGCAAACAGTTGCACCGATCTGAGAAAGTTCAGCTCTTTCTGGATGCAAAAGATAGCCATAAATAGGTTAAGAGAAAGTTACTGGCACTGGTGTTTTGCTTTATTACACAAATAAATAGACACTTCCCTTTCTAGTTGAATTCGCTCTGAAATAAGACAAGAAAGCACAGCTCCAGGGGTTAGCACAGCAGGGAGACCTTCGTTTTCCAAACTGCATGGATAAAAGGACAAGCAACGTGAGTTGTGGATGCTCAGTCCCTCTGAAAAGCAGGCCGTGGCCTTGAATAACCTAACCAGGAAGCGAGGTGACTAATTTCAGGCCCCCAAGTTGAGAAGTCAAAGCTTATTGAGAAAAATAATAGAGGTGCTTCAGGTAGGGTTGCCAACCCTCCAGGGTTGATCTGGAGTCTCAAGGAATGAGAGAGAAATCTCCGGGAGACTGCTGAGAGGCGCCCACGAGATCAATGATAGGACATTCATTACAATAAATATGAAATGTTGAGTTTTTAAAATGCAACAGTTCCATGGGTTTGCCTTCCCAATGTAAAGTCTATGCACCATAATCGGTAACTGATATAGACAAGCACACGGGCACGTTTGCGTTGTGTGTCGCAGGCATGCTGGCGTTCCCAAAACCGCCTGGAATAAATTCAGAGTTGGCAACCCTACCTTCAGCAAAGGAAATAGAGCTAACGTGGAAAGCCAACAGCTGCATGACTTCCTTGTTCTTTTATCAACATCCCTCTGTAGATGGCCGTGTTTGTCTGAAGTCAGGCAGGGTACATGGTCTTCCATTCCCTTCCAAAAGGTTATACAGAGCATTTTCTCGACAAATGGGAGAGCTGCTGCCATTCAGACAGTCGCCCCCCCACCCCTCCCCTCACCTCAGCCTTCACCATTCTCTATGAAAATTGTATACTCCCTTTCATGGGTATAAACAATTTCAGGACAGTCTCAAGGCAGGCGAGAATCAAGTCCCTGTAGAAGTGGCACAAGAAACATCTGTTGCTTGAGAAATAGGGAGCTGTAAGAGGAGAAGAGATTTCATTTAATATGGAAGTCTCACCCAGGGGAAAAAAAAAATCTACAACATTCATTGTATACAGCTCGCTGCCATCTCCAGCCTATGTGGAGCAAGTAAACTACAAGCAAGAAAAGAGGTACAATGGGATGAGTGTAAAACTGGAAGGATGATATGTAAGTCGTATACCAGTGCTACAGGGCTGCCAGAAGGCTCTCACACAGTGATAACAGCCCTATGCAAATGGAAATTACTTTTTTCTTCCTCCTCCCTTTTTGAACCCCAGCTTTACTGTCAGCTGGGATGCGGCATAAAGTAAACTCAATGGATTTTAACTTCAGCTTTCATTTCTCAGGGAATACCCAGGAGAATGCTGGGAATCAATCCACGTGAAGGCACCCTGAGGAGCTATTTCATCCACCAGAACCAAATCTTCATTAACAGTAATGGCTGTTTCATCTGCTGTTTTTTTGGAAAGAAAAATGTTGCTCCCTAAATCAAATCTAATCACAAAAGACCTCAATCTAATGGGAATCTAACAAGCACCTTAGGTGAGTAATTAATTAACAGATCGCAAAATAGAACATGAAAAGCACCACGAACAACAAGTAAAGCCAGAAATGATCGGAATAAGAAACTGGAATTAACGCCAAGCGTTTTTAAGCCAGCCCACAAAGGATATCTGGTTTTGCATTGCATTTGCATTCATTTAATTAAATTGTTCTGCTACATATGACAGCTCAGCCGACGTCAGAAATGTGCAGTGCCCCAGACCTGTCTTTTAAATGCATCTCCACTTTAGAAGCAAGTGCTGCAAATGTCAGAGAAGCTTAAAATATTCATTACCAAAATTCATCATTCTGATACTGAAATATTCATGGTGATTTTCCCGGTCATTTTCACTACGGCTTTGAATAATTACCAGCTGCATTCTGCGATAAGCCATAACGAGTCACTATTGACAGATAAGTCAAAAAAAAAAAAAAAAAAAAAAAAGAGTACAGGATGGTACATTTCCCTCATCTGCGACTGCCACCATGATGTGAACAGGGTATTTATATGGTGTTGGGTTCAAAATTGCTTTTGCGCATGGGACATTTGACTGTAAGGACTGGCTGCATGATTCAGTAGTATTAATATGGCTTATCCGTGTGCAACTCCAAGGTTTAGAAATACATAATTAGCTTTAGTAAGTCACAAATTGACTAGAATGATCATCGGTTGGTACAAATCAGTACAGAACCATTGACTTTGCCTGAAATCTTTCTTGACCTAAAACATTTAACTCTCAAATGTAAATGTTGGTATGCTCTTTGGAGACAAGGATTTTATTTCTTTTACATATTTTCCTGGTTCATGAAGTTGACATACCTTTTTCTGCACAGCAGTAGAACTTTTTTTTTTTAGTGGAAGTTCAAAATTGTTCCCAGGTTATTGAAAATGATCATTTTTCAAAATTTTCAGGGAGTTGAAAGTTCAAAGAAAGTTTTACTTGCTGAGTCTTTTTTTAATTGCATTTTTAAAATTAAGTTGAAGTGCTTTTTT
Organism: Crocodylus porosus; assembly: GCF_001723895.1. NCBI lineage: Eukaryota > Metazoa > Chordata > Crocodylia > Crocodylidae > Crocodylus > Crocodylus porosus. Next base: position 29,518,081 of record NW_017728914.1, read on the forward strand.
TTTTTTAACTAAACATTTTTAAAAAATAATATTTTGTCTAGAATATTTTGGAAAAAAGATTTGGACCTTTTTGGAGCTGTCAAAAGATTTTTGTTCAACAAAAACAACTTGCAGCACTCATCTAATCCACAAATGATTTTGGCTGATTCTGAATTTTTCTGGGTAAAAAAAAATGATGGCCAAAGCATTATGTTCTCTTCCACGTAGAATCTAAATTGGACGTAGCATCTTCTTTGTAGATGCATGGAAATGATAACGGTGCATCCAGAAGCAAAATATTTCTGTCAAAGCAAAAAGCCCCAGTAGTTAAGACTGAATTAATTCTTCTCTTCTAACATCAGATTTAAGGGACTATTATATGAACTATTTTACAGTGCTTCAGGTTGAAATTTAGCACACATGTTCAGTCTGGACAGACTTCTAATTTCAGTCTTTAAATTATAAGAAATTAGTTAATCCCATGCCTGCTGACATATAACCTAATTATTTCATGGGGAACTGCAGTTTCCGCCAATCCCAGATGAGGGGTTTGGCAAAAGTACCACACATTTGTTTAATTAAAACACGTTTGTGTATGGATTAAATCTGCTTTCCATCCACCGGAGAGTTTAAAAATAAATTCCTTGAGATATCCTTGCAGACCTCAGGCCTGTTTACTTGCTTCATAATGGAAAGGGAGAAGCCTAACCTTCCAACTCATTCTTCTGCCCTTCAGCCAATTCAGATGGTGAGGCTGCTGCTGACACTTTGGCCAGATGGCTTTTTTTTTTGAAGGCGTAAAGTCTGAGAAATAAAAGAGTGGCAGCTGGCGACATGGTATGAATGCTGCTGCGTGGTGTGGGGCTGGTGTATTTAATAAAGGAAGTTAAAAACACCTGGAGCAAAACTAGGTCAACTAGGTCATAAAAGCCATCCCATACTATTAGCTCCCAAACTTCTCTGCTGGCTTCGTGCATGCCTATTACGCCCTACCTCGTGTTGTTCTGTGATTCCCCGTCATAAGGACTCAGGATGAGATATTAGCAATATTCACAACAGCTAGACTACCTACTCAATTTCCACATCAGTGGTGGATGTGGCCTGTTTTCCAATAAAACACTACCATGCATTGCTGCAATCATTCCTTAGTGCAGTGCCTCCAAACCACACTTACTTGGCCAAGTTCTTTACAGTGGTGAAAATATTGAGAAATTCCTGGGATGAATTTTTCCCAGGATCAAATTCTGTTGAATGAATGTTGTTACTTGAGTATTCTCTGTGGATCTTGGGTGCACCCTCACCTTGATGGCTTGCTCTTTCTCTAAAGTTATTACCAAATAATTTTGGTACCCTCATTGAGGAGGGAAATCACTTCTGTATCATGCTCTATAATAATTTGACCTGGGAAGGATTAATAAATAGTAGATTCATAAAACGGGATTTTTTTTGAGACTTCAGTGTGAACAGGACATTTTTTTCCTCATGTCTCTCATACCCGCCTTTGCTATTCTCTTGGTCCCTCTTTTTTGTGGGTAGTTTATAACATTGACCCAGTATAGTACAGTACATACATTTCTTTCCTTCTCAAATCCCAATGAAGGGTCTGTGTTGAAGCCAGATGGATAATTCCCTTAATTAATTTTACCCACTTATTATGCTTTTGATGTAATATTATTTTGGATAACATTGGTTGAAAAAAGTTCAAGTACCCAACAGTTGCAATATGAACTTCATTGGTTAATCGTGATTGGTCGCAGCAGTCGCATGGTATTTTCCGAGTTCTGTAACTGGATTGATATAACACTCATTATTGTGGAAAGGGCTTCCAAGAGCCATTGAGGCTTTCACTCTTTCAGGAGAAGGTACCAGATAAGTGGAATTAGAAAAGGTTAGTAATTGTGGAGCCTCTTAGTTAATTTTTAGTTAACCTGAGGTTCTTTGACTGGAGCCAATATCCCCAGAAAAATGAGGCCCCTGTGATCTTCTTGACTGGAGGAGATTCTAAATATTACTAATAGCATCCCAGCTGTGAAGAGTGCTGCCAAATAGTTCATGTAATTGCTGCTGTGCCAGAGCTCTGGGGAGGTCAGGCTTCTCTGGCTCTGTCACCTGTTAGCTGAGGAGGTGGCCGACTGGGATGAGTGGCTATGTCAGATAGGCCCAAGTGCCAGGTTCAAAACCATGACTTAACACCAAGAAAACATTTTGGAGGAAGATAGCATAGCTAGATTCCAAAAGGGACTGGATAAAATCATGGATGATAGATCTATTCATGGCTATTGAATAGAACGGTTGGAGATGTATCCTCTGGCATCTCTAAACCAATAATGTTGGATATCAGGGATGGTATTGAATAAGGGAATAGATCACTGTAGAAATATCCAGCTCAGTGCTCTCCCTCCTATAGGATTCATTTCTGTCACTGTCAGGGACAGAATACTGGGCTAGATGGACCATTAGTCTGACCCAATATGGCACTAGTTCTGGTTTTATCCCAGACATCAAATGCCTTGCTTTTAATGACTTGTTACCCTGCAGCTATGTTGCTAGCAATGGTGTGATCCTCCCTGTGCAAGACATGGTCCTCTCTTCTTACCCACCTGAGCTGACTCCTGCCCTGGGATTTTACAGAGTGACTGGGCAAGATTGTTTTCTCCTACTGTGTGAAACCTTCTTTACACCCAGGGGACAGAAAATCCCGGTGCATGTCGTTAGGTTTGCACAGTTCTGTTATTCAGATATTTTTTCTTGATAGAATTTGATTGGTGTACTGTTTGTTGAGACTCAACGAAAGAGGACCAATGTGGACATGACTGCAATTGCAAAACAACTTGTACAGTATTGTTTTCCCCTAGCGCTTGGCCTGCTTTCCCTTGAGTACTGTATCACCTCCCTCAGGTGCTCATCATTGTTGCGTCTAGATACTACCCACGTTTTAAGAGCATTTTAATCTAATGGGCATTGGTGGCACAAGAACAAATGGGTATAAACTGGCCAGGATAAATTTTAGCTAGAAATTAGGAGTTTCTAGTCATCAGAGAAATAAGGCTGTGGATAAGCCTTGCAGTGTCAGTAGTAGTAAGCAAGCAAACTAACTCAGGGGTTGTCAGCCAGGGGTACGTGTACCCCAGGGGTACTTGGGAAGGCTCTAGTGGGATGGAGCACCGCCATCCACCACCCCGTGCTGCTGCCTCCCAGGAGCGGGGCTGGGGCAGGGCGAGGGCAGCGGCACCGCTCTGCAGGCCACACAGGCACTGCCTGGCCAGCTGGATGTGGGGGAGAACGGGGGGAAGCTTGCATATGGCAGCAGCCGCGACCACCTACCAGCCTGCACGGGTGCTGCTCTACGTCCAGCCACCACCCACCCCCGCTCCGTGTCTGGCCGTTGTCTCCCCCTGCCCCCCAATTCCTGTCCAGCCACTGGGAGTACATGTATTGAAAATGGATGAAAACCCCTGAACTAACTGGTTATAAAATCAAATTTAGTAAGTTTATCTTCTCCTCCACAGTAGGTTACCATTTTTTCAATTTCCAACTAGTTGAAAGCTTTTAATGTAATCCCATGACTTTAGGTGCTGTGGCTATTAGAACACACATATTTACATGTTTATGCATGCACACACTCATATACCTAGCCACATACGTAATTTGTGATACAATCATGTGTTTAAAACACTTTGAGAAGCATGAATAGCTCAACATTTCAGTGCATTCCCTACTAAAACTCTACTTTTGTGTAGAGGAAATTGCAGACACTTGTTTATATGGAAAGACAGAGTTGGAAACAACCTGTCCATGTGAAGAAAATGGTAATATCTCTGTATGTCAAGTGCTGGAATGGGTTTTGCAGATGCAAATTATAATTCACTTGAAGATCTGAAATGATTGTAAATGCACTTGCAAAGGACTTGCTTACCCTGCTTTGCATGTGCAAATGTTATGACTGGCCTTAGAAAAATGATCTTCAAAAGAGGAGACTACTTGAGGTTGAGAAAAGCACAAAGAGAAGCCCAAATGAGTGTCTGAACTTATTTATGCCAGTGTAAATCCAAATTAATGCTAAATAAGTCCTTTCAGTTCTACATTACTGAAGTAAATAGAATTATTCCATTATAACTTAGATCTGAATCTAGCCCTTAAACCCTAGAAACCTCTCTGTTTGCTTTCCCATAGCTTAGAGATAGGTAGGATGCAACTCTGCCCATCCGGTTAGTGGAAAACCTTTATAGATTTTAATGGGAGCAAGATCAAAACTTTAATGGATGGTTTTCTAAAAGTAAAAAACAAGCAACAACAACGCCTGAACGAAGGGTAACAACAATATTTTTTAGAAATAGGAGCCAGCCTCCACAGAAAAGGGTGAAGGAGAAGACAGATACTGGGAGGAAAATATGAGAAGGAAACAGATGTAAAATGTAGCACATTTTTGCTGCTGTAATATAAGAATAAAAATGTTACAAAGCCCTTCTTCTGAAGGCAGGTTGCTTTCCAATGTCAGCTGTTGTGTGGGAAAGCTCCGAGTCCAGCTGCAAGGCTGGCCGGCTCTAGTATTGAAATCAAATCGGGATCCAAATGCAATGCTTTGATTGCAAGTTCAAACAATCCAAATCTATAGAGGTTTAACCCACTATAAAATATCATGAAAAGGACCTTTTTCCATTAGCTCTGGGTTATTGCACAGCTGCCAAAGTGTAATTTTTCTCGCAGCCCTGGTGAGTGGCAGTTTTCTTTTCAATAAAATTGTTTAATTTTTTTTGGAAGAGAGAACGTTCCAAAAACCTGTATTGCCAGAGGCCAGGCATGGTGGTCTGGTGGCAACACATTGTGTTGCATGTGGGTGATCTGGGAAAAGGCACTGCTCCCAACTTCTGTGTAAAAGGACACATGAAGGGCACTATATACTAGGGCTGTGAAGCTTTGGGTGCTGATTTGATTCAGAGGATATTCTGCCCAATTCGGCGACAAAATCTCTGAATCCAAATTGAATTGGGAGACTAATAAAAACATCCAAATCAATTCGAAGCCTCCGAATTGATTCAGAAAAGATTCGGGGAAAGATTCAGAGATTCAGCATTTGGGCAGTCCCCACTCGCTGCCACAGGGAGCTGGACCCGGGCTCCATGCCAGTAAGAAGGGGGTGGAGGAGGGGCTAGAGGAGGGAGAAGGGGGCCATGGGGGACCCCCACCAGGCTCCATCCCCTGCCTGCTCCCCCAGCCCCCATGATGGGGGGCTTAGGACCCCTCTTCCCCCTGCCCCACTCTCCCAACCCTATCAATGGCTGCCCCACCTGGCCCCAGGTCTTAAAAAAAAAAAAAAAAAAGTTCCACACTCACCAACTGCTGCTAGGTTGGGGGGCAATCCCTGCTGCACCATACTGCATGGGGAGCTCTGCCACAAGCCCCCATCCCCCACCCACTCTCCCAGCCCCATCAATGGCTGTCCTGCCTGGCCCCAGTGTCCCACCTCTTTAAAAAAAAAAAAAAAGCCCCGCACTTACCAGATGCTTCAGTGGCCGTCGAGCCTTCTGGGGCTCATGGCAGAGCTCTTCCATGCAGTGCAGGGCAGTGGGGGCCAGCAGGGATTTCCTGCCCACCTGAAAGAAACCAGTGAGTGTGAGGGTTTTTTTGTTTTTTTTTTAAGAGCTGGGGTACTGGGGCTGGGAGAGCGGTTGGGGGATGAGGCCTATTTGATTCAGAGATTTGGCCAATTCAGTGGTGGCCAAATCTCGGAATCAGATTCAATTCAGGACAGTAATTTGAATCACCGAACTGAATCACTGTCCCCTAAATCGGCTGAATCTCAATCCAAATCTGAAGCAAATACTAGCCACTTTGCACAGGCCTACTATATACTGGTAGTTCAGATCATCAATGGTATTGGCAAGCTTTCTTGGGAGCTCTGCTCAGTGCCCACATGATTGATTTTGTAGGGGTACTTGCACTTGAACTCAACCTCTTTTCTTATTCTGCATCTTTGCCCCATTAAACCATCATTTAGGAACCTTCCAAATATTTATCTTCACAACACTTGTGTGGTCAAGAAGAAGTGTTATTCAGGTTGATATGACTTGCCCAAAGTCATGACCACAATTTTTGCCAGGATGGGAACTGGATCCACTAAACTCCTGTATCCCAAACCAGAGCCTTGAACAGAAGTTCATTCTACTTTCCTTCTGAACAAAGTCTAGGTTTGGTGAGAGGGGCCATCAACAGTTTCCAGGTCATTTTCCCTTTCATACAGAACAAGCTCCTATATTATAGAAGTTAAAACACAGCTGTTTACTATTTTTCTAATAAGTCATCTGAGATTTCCCTTGGTAGGTTACTGGAAATTGTGTGTCTTCCAGCAAAATTATGTTATTAACATAATTAGTTATGCTGCCTAAGGAAAAAAAAGTGCAATGCTCCAGCAAAAGATGGACATCTCAGCTGTGGGCTCTTTCCTGTCACTTTTGCAGCTAGGAAGTTGTTTTAGCATTTGCATCTAAATGGTAGACTTCTATGTTGAGTTTGTTGCCACATCTCACATTCTTGAACAGCTCCAGTCCTTCAGTCTTAGCCATGTCTCATCATAAGTCACAAAGCCCAGCTCCAAGTCAGTGATCGTGACTGTTAGGCTTCATCCAGCAATAGAAGGGTTTGTTGAAACTTTAAGGGCCAACTTCCTGCAGTCAACGGAAGTTACTGAAGTATTGAAGGTTTTCATGTGACCTTTGCAAAGAGTTGAAGACCACTGAAGACTAGTTAGTATCGTGTGGGGATAAAGCTGGTCCAACAGTAGTTATTCAGCTAGTTCACCCGAAGTTTCAGGTTGCAATGGAAAAGTTAAGAATCTCTAAGCTGTGTGAAGAACAAGGTGTCCAATAAAAGAATGAAGCAAATGTTGGTGGGGTGGTGTTTTGCAACTGCTATTCTCATTCATTGCAAATGTGTTAACAGTAAAAGGTCACATTTTCCGGGCGGAGGCTTTCTCTCTGCTTTCCCTTCACAGAAGTGAGATAATGGGGCTCAGCTGCTTTTGGCTGCTTGTAAAGTTGCTGATGCGCCTACTCTAGCTTCCTGGTAGCATAAGCCTATACCCTTTCCAGCACTCAGATATTGTTGGCTCTTTGAGGTTAGGTCTTCAGAGACATGTGATACTTGAAAGTAACCAGTCGTAGACTTTATTCATTGCTTTAGCTGCCATACAAAAATAGATAGGCACATTCATTTATTTGTCTACCTGCAGTTCCCTGCCTCAAGTTTCTCGCATTTTTTGGGTGTCCTTAGGAAATGGGTCAGTGACTTCTAAGGAGTCCTGGCACACAGTCCACACACACTTGGCTTCTCTGGAAGAGAAACTTCTCTGCAGATGTGTACCCTGTGTTGCTTGGTTCCTCTTTCTTGTCTGGTCCAGCACAGTTCCCCATGGTATGAAGGCATGCCCCTTTCTTTCTGTTTTCTGCCTAGGGTTCTTATAGCAATGAGTCCCCTGCCTAGTAGGGGTGTGCAAGGTTTCAGTCACTGATTCAATTCGGCCCGATTTGGAGGCCAAATCATAGAAATCCAAATCGAATAAGGAGACCCATAAAAACCTCCAAATCGATTCAAAACATCCAAATTGTTTTGGAAAAGATTCGGCGATTTGGAAGGCAGTCTTGCAGCGAAACAGAAACTGAGAAGAGGGAGGGGTTTGGGGGGGGGGGAAGGACTGACACCTGTAGCTGGCCAGTGACTCTGATCTTTCCCTGGGTTCCCTTCCAATCACAGTGCTCTAGGGGAGGGACATAGAAACAACATACTTCACTTCATCTTCCTCCTAGATACCAAACCTCATGGGCTCAATATAGACATTGGATTTATGACGCACTATAACCTGCCTGACACTCCCATGGTACCTCCCAACTTTTATATGCTACATCCCCCTCTCCCCTGCCTCCCTCACCCTGTGATGCCTCAATTTCCATTTTCACTGACTGGCTCTCTTGCCTGCATTGCATGCCAGCCTCTGGCTTCTTTACTATTCCTTCCATCCAAGAAGACCACACACCAACTGCAGGTGCTTCCTCAGCCTGACGAAGGGTTTTTAAACCCAAAAACTAGCTATTCAGTTGGTCTAATAAAAGATATCAGATTGACCCAAAGAACCGTGTCTGCCATGTCCTTAGACCACTATAACCTGCACCACTTAGCACACAGACATGACAAAGGTTTTGCTTTCAGAACCTTGAGGTGCACTTTCCCATAAACCCCTGCACCTATCTTCTTGACACCTGGCAGGCTTCATGTCCTCAGAAGGAGCCACCGTCCCTGCTTCTTTCATCCCGCACTACCTTAACACTCACACATGACACAAGTTTTGCTTTCAACAGTTTGAGGTGCACTTTCCCATAAACCCCTGCACCCATCTCCTTGAAAACTGGCAGGCCTAAAGGCTTCAGAAGGGGATACCATTCCTGCTGTTTTCATCCCATCCTGCCTTCACACTTGCACATGATTTCAGTTTTGTTTTCAACAGTTTAAGGTGCACTTTCCCGAAACCCCTGCACCCATCTCCTTGAAAACTTGCCAAGCTTCATTCTCTCAGAAGGGGCTACCATCTCTGCTCTTTTCATCCAAATCTAACAGAAATGGACAAATTTATAGACATTTCGGTGTTTGCTCATTATAGTCTGTGGCAAATCACCAAATCTCTCTGAGTCAGCGTCAAATCTTTCAAAGCCGTTTTGGCCGAGTCAGTCTGGGACAGTGACCCAATCTCTGATTTGAATCACTGTCCTCCAAATCGGCTGAATCTGAATCTGAATTGAATACTTCCCTATTTGCACAGGCCTACTGCCTAGTTTGTCAACCTTTGCATTTTTGCAAGGATTTGCCAACCTCTGCTCTCCTAGTCGCCTGCAATTTTAAAATGGCTTGTAGAGATTTCAGTTTTTAAGTGCAAAGCTAAATTGAGGAATAAATCAATTAATTGGATCTGTTCACCCCTGCTGGCACTGGTGAATACCAATGACTTCCCCCTTGTATCTGTGCTTAAAAGCTTGAAAATTAGAACCTTCCCTGCAAGAAATTATTTATTGTTTTTAATAAAGGTAACATCTCACAAGTTTTAAGTCAACCTAATGATTAGAAAGGCCTGACTCATGGTTTTTGAATGGTAAATATCAGTTTAATTATACTCTTATATGCCTTCTTGTAAATCTGTGACAGGTTAGTGCCTTTGGCAAACCAGTAGGAATATTATACCCCAGAGAGTTGATTTAGGAATTTTTCATGTTAAGAAAATGTCAATTCCACTGTGACGTGCAGGATGTTTGGATGCTTAATAAGAACAATGACTAATTTAAATCATATAAATGATTTAAAACTTCAGCAGCTGAAGCAGGAATGTTATTAGATGAATGCCTGTTAAACACTGCTATCCACTTAGAAATGGCACTTGTGTTTATAGTCATTTTCTTTGGTGCCCTGTTGTAGAATAGACAGGTGGAGATAGTTTCATTTCTCAGAAATAAGTCTGGAATAACACCCTGAAAGTCAGTGTCTTACTCTGCATTTCTATCAGTGAGACCAAGAACAGAAATTTGTCTGCTCATTTATAGGTTATAGATTTCTGTGTGGGCTAATGCAATGCTGTTCCACTGGGTGGAAAAAAATAAAGTGTGCACAAAAGGTGTGAGGCTAGAAATGAATTGGCATGACACCGATGTTATGTGTTATTCACCACAACAGGATGCTTAGAAAGGCCAGTTTTTAATGATCAGCAGTGTGTCCTCTTCTACATGTTATGAGATAAGCCCACAGGACAACTGGCTGTCAAACCAAACAAACTGAGAACTTACGGTAGAAAATGTTTCTTCCGCCTGTGGAAGTTTCTGGGATGCAAAGATCACCCAGTTATTAAATTCAAAGTTTTCTTCTTTCTTCAAGTTCCTTAGACTCTTTCTCTTAAGGTGTGCTCCAACCAGTTATGTTGACCAAGGCTCAGCTTGGATCTGGATACACTTTTCTTCAATATTTCAGGGGAGATTCTCATGAAATATTTTACCTCCAATTTGGGTTTGAAGCTAAAATTAACTCTGACAATAATAAAATGGGAAAGGTCAGTGACAGGCACTTTCAGTTGTCAACATCTAAACTGTGGCTAATATACATTGCTCATTCAATATTGTCAGTCCATTGACCACAGATAAGGAACTGGTGTTACTATTAATATAGACTAGTGAGTTGCCCATCAAGAATCACCGGGAAGGGGAGGGGATGGAGCGCTGCTACCCACCACTCCATGCCACCACTGCCTCCCAGGAGGCGGTGAGGTGGGGGTGGGGTTGCACACGGCTGCCACTGTTGCCATCCACCACCTCATGTTATCACCACTCTGTGCCCAGCCACGTGCCACCCCCCAACTCCATGTCCAGCCCCATGCCCCCCCCCGAACATTGTTGGAGTGGTAGGTGGCCACCACCACCCACCACCCCGTGCTGCTGCTACTCCATGTCCAGCCACATGCCACCCTCCCTTCCACTTTGCGTCCAGCTCCACGTCACCCCTCCCCCCCCGCTGCTCTGTGTCCAGCCCTTCACCACCTCCCCTGCTTCACGTCCAGCCCCACGCCACCCCTCTGCCTCCCTGGGTCCACCTGGCCCGCTCCACTGGAGCCGTGACCCACCTGTCATTCTCGATGGGCATTCTTGATGCAGCACTGGCTGGAGCTACACCCTGCCAGGAGCCATGCCCCCTGACAGCATTATAGACAGACAGACAGACAGACAGACAAAGTCCTTTATATAGAATACCCATGAAAAAATTCCGTACATAGAACTCAAAAAATGTCTTACATGGCAGTGTTATGGACAGCGGGGGGAACAAGCCAATGTATCCAATTTGTGTAGTGTCTTGGGGGTCACTCAAGATTTCTAGTAATGACCGGAAGATCAAAAGGACTCTTTCACTCTTACGTTTTCTTCTTGTTCAGGTACACCAGTGGGAGGCAGGAGATATCGGCTGGTTTTGCTACTGATTTTCTGCAAGTTATTTAATGATTTTGGGCAAGTTATTTAACCTTGCTCAGCCTCAATTCTCAGCCTGTAAAATCGGGATAACACCATGCACCTAGGGATGAGGGTAAATCCATGGATACATCCAAGGTACTCATGTACTGTAGCTCTGGATGACATGTACAAATGCATGGGTAGACTAGGTGTTTCTTGGATAGGTTTTTCCATTAGTTTTGTTATGCGAAAGATGTTACCCCCCCTGTGTCCTGCCTCTTTCCCTTTAGTTTAAATAGTATTATTTTATGGAGTACAAAATAACTATATCTTGCGGTGACTTAGGCACTTGACATTTTCAACTGTCTGCTGCAAGGGTGGCTAAATGCTGTAGCCACTCAGTATATTTGTACTGAAGGTAGATTGGTCTCTTTCCAGTGTGTGAGCTTGATGTCTTTTTTTTTCCAAAGCCCTAAAGAAATCCACATTGTGTGTTTTGTGCCATTTGTGAAAGTTCAAAGCCATTATTAAGGAGGTATAATAAGGTGTTCTCACTGTGGTGCCTTGTGTGGCATCTGAAAGTGTATTGAGAATGGATTTACAATTTATGGACACCTTTGTGTAGCGGGTGCTCATAATTCCCTGTCTTCTTTGGATACCGACAGCCGACTCCACATTTTTTGTGCTTTTCAAATTTCTAACATCCTGTTCCCAACTTCCCGAATGACACATAGGTGTGATTTATATCTCTGCCTATTAAGCAGTGTGCTCTTTGAAAACCTGTTTACTACAGTATGTGCAACAGAGACAGTAAAGAGTGAATAACTGTGTATGGGCCCCTGTGTTAACAGTAAGGAATAGAGATTATCTTAGAGCTAAAAACATCTATAAGCCAATAGATTTCTCTTTATTAATACAGGGGCTGGGAGGAACAACAGAAGAAAGGGATTTGTTTCGAAAAAAACACACCATGAGGAATACATGGGCAATATGTCATGGACATGTGTGCTAGGAGTTTAGTGAGCACTTGATGGAGGTGAATTATGAGCCTACGTGCGACTTCTCGATGGGGATCTATTAAAAGAAATTACAAGAGGAAAGAAAGGGGCATTGTTGTTGTTGCACCAGGTGTCTCACATCTGCCTGAGCTTCTCCTGCTGGACACTCACTAATTCCCATGTGCCCTTAGTTTCCTGGGGCTGGGCAGGGTTGAGGCTCTGTTTTTGGCTCTAGATCTTGAGGAACACACGCTCCAGCTGCGGACCTCATGGCTGGTGGTTCCCTTGAAGAGAACACCCACCGTGGTCCAAATGCCTGGACCTGAAACTGGTCATTTTCCCCAAGTCTTCCCTAAAGCTGTCTCCACATTCCCCAGAATTCCAGTCCAGCTGGAAACCCTGTGCCTCTAAATAATAAATAATAGCTGAGAAAGTACAGAGGCAGCACTAGACTGCGACTCCAAAGATCAGGATCCTTTTGTGGCTATGAAACGGGTGTCCTGTCTGACCTTAAGAAATTCATTTAAATTCTCTGGGCTTCTGTTTCTTTCCCCGTCTCTTGTCTTTTTAAATATTATTGCTTTGTGGGAGGGAGTCTTTTTCCTCTGTGTTTGTACAGTGCCTAGCTAGCACAAAGTCCCCTAATCCCAGTTGGGGTCTCTCCTAGGTGCTACTGTAATGCAAATGATGATAATGGTAATAATAGTTAGTTCTTATGCCAATGGTTTCAATTCCAATTTAGTTCTAATACCTAGTTCTCAGTTCCTTGGGTAGCCACCCACATCGCCTACTCCAATAGCATGACTTTCAAAAGAATGGGTTTATTGATGGAAACGAATGGTGGAAAATCTGCAGCATGTGTATAAGAAAGTTGTATGAAACTGGAGGGATAAAATGTGGAATAAGAGAACAAAATCCTGGAAGCCATTATGGCAATAGGCACATTTTATGGTATGGATTAAAATGTAATAATTTCTGTTGTGAAATAAAATATACGGCCAGAAATTATGTGGATGTAAATGTGTGTGTATTTAGAATTTGATACAATTTCTTTTTTCAAAGGGCTTTCCTCTCCAGGGGCACCTGGATGTATCCTTACATTAAAAAAAAAAAAATTCTGTGTGAAAAGCATGAAACCTACAGATTGTTTTACTCTGTGGTTCCAAACCTTATGTTATTTGACACCAGTTCTCCTACTTGGTTTTTTTTTTTAAATTACTGCTGTAGCACTCTCTGGGTGCATCTGCACCGGGGCGGGTAATTATTTTGGGTGGAGGGCCACTTACTGAGTTTTGGCAAGCCATCAAGGGCCACATGACAGGCAGCCAGGGGCAGAGAAATATTCATTTTCTAAATTTTACCCACCCCTGATCTACACATTCATTAATATGCTGTGCATTAAGTTTAGTACCTCTAAAGTGAGGTACTAAACACTTAATGCACAGTGGATTAATTCGACTGTGCATTAGCACGGGTTTTGCTGTGATGTGCTAACGCACAATAGAACAGTCTACTGCACATTAAGGCATCTCGAATAGACACACCGTCTCTATCTAATATATATAAGCTACATGGTGTATCTGAGAGCTTTCTGAGAATGCATTTTGCAAATCTATGTGAAGAAAGTATCCTGTAAGTTAAATAATAATTAATGTCAACACCACACTTCAGCATCATAGGAAAAGTTTAGCTTCCTATCCTGCCTTTGGTTTCTGTTTAAAGATCAGAGCTATGGATTATGGTGGCTAGCCATTTGGTGCTCTTTTTGATGAGCAAATAGGTGGGAAGTGACTAGAGCCATGTCTTTCCCTTCCTACATACTAGGAAAAGGAGTTGCCTAGGAGCAGTTGGTAGTAGAAGATAAGCTTCCCCCAGGACACAACTAAAACTATTTACTACCAGAGCTAGGTGGTAGCCATTCTGGGGGATGACTGTGCTCCTCCTGGGGTGATGCAGTAGGTGCCATCATAGGGCCCAAAGTTTCCAAAGAGCTTCATGAACAGATATTCACATGCTCCAGGTCTGCAACTGAAATTGTATTTTCAGAGATGATCTGTTCCCAATTAGACATTTCTACATGGGTCAGGCTTTTAAGAGCTCATCACTCAGCTGCTTCCATTCAGACACTTAAAGCTGTATACTCAGATATGTTCAGCACTTATTGTGTGTCCTAGGTTGGTTTGTGCCATATATTCTAGTAAAAGGAGAATTTCTCATAGGGGGATCACAGGATAACAAAAAAATAGGGTTGAGCAGGTCTTTTTGAGGTCCTTTATTTTAACCCCCTGCTCAAGGTAGGTCCCACTGGGCACATCCTAATAAGATGTTGTTTATTGCTGTTGACTAATCAGCTCCACAGTAAAGGTCTCACATCTACACATGCATTGCTATTAGGCAGGAGTACACTAATTAACTCGCAGCAGGATAATACTTGTAAATACTATCCTACTGCAGGAGTTGTTTGCTCCACAACAGTGCATGTGTAGATGCTGGAGAGGCTGGCTGGGATACAAGGGTGTGTCAGTGCAGGGACTGCCTGCTGGCCGCCTGCCGGCTAGTCCCAGCAGCCTGACCCCTGGGGCTCCCTGCCTCCCGGGTCTGCTCTGACCCAGCTCAACGCCCTGTGCTCCTGAGTGCACATGTAAACATGGTGCCAGGGAAGCAACAAACTTTGGTGCAATAAGCCTGGAATTTATTGCTTTGACATAACTGCATGTGTAGATACGCCCTCTATGTAAACTGCCCCAGCAGGTATTTATGTAACCTGCACTTAAATATAGTGATGGAGAATCCCAAAAAGCTCTAAATTATCTATTCCATTCTATACCTTTATAGAGAGTTCTGTTACTATCTAATCTCTTTTGCTGAAATTTAAACCTGCTCCCAGGGGGAAGAGGCGGTGCAGGGGCAGGAAGTGGAAACTGGAGAGGGAACTTGGAGACCATGGTGGCAGCAGCAGCTGGAGTGGTTGTGCGGAGAGAGGGGCTTGGTGGGGTTTGGGGGGGTGTTGGGAGTGGCACCTGCAGAAGAGTCTGTGGGCCACAAATGTAGCTCCCTGTGGGCTGTCTGTGGCTTACAGACCAAGACTTAGACAACCCTGGTTTAGGAAATTTACCTTTGGGTGCTACTTCAGCAAAATGCTTAAAGCATGTGTTGATGATGCACTTCTGTGGACAGAGATGAACTTAAAAAAAGCATTGAATACAAGATGTGCTTAAGTTGCTTGCTGAATTAGGGCTTCAGCCTAGATAACTAAAAGGATGCATGTTGGATCAAACTTCAGGGTTGTTAGGTTTTTGATAAAAGTAGTGAAAGTCCTCAGCCATTATGTGAACCACGGAGGAGATACTGATATGCCTACCCAGCTCTGGGATTAGGAATCAGTTTAGAGCTATGTTATAAACTCAAATTTGAGTAATTAGTAGGATCTAGCCATCTTTCCCTACAACGTCAAAAAACCTATTAATTGTAATAACCACATACATTAAATAGCAAATACCTATCAAAATATCAGTTAGAAAAAAATAAAAGTGAATGGAATGATTTTGGTGGAGGCATTAAGCTTTCAAAACTGCATTCGGTCCGTTCTCTTCATGTAAGGTTCTCATATAATATGCTTAAAAATCAATGGCTCTGAAGTTTGTGCTCGCATTTAAATGTCATCTATGTTTAGGAACTGCTTGTGTTCTTATCCACATACTGCATGTCATCACTTTTCCCCTTGTCAATATTGCTAGGAATTTATTTTATAAGGAATAGCAGAGATGAATGAGCTCAATTTCGTTTTGTTCTATATGTGGACTAAACATTTACTTTCTCAGAGATACTAGGCATTAAAATGAAAGCCAGACAGAGAGATACTTGTGTCCTTGCTCATTTCACCGCCTTTCCTAGCTATTAATGTGGTCTGGTATTAATAACACCAAGTCACAAAATCAACATGGCCAACTTGAGTCTGTCTCCAACATAGCACTATTTTTTTCTTGGCCGGATTTATTGAAAACATAGCTCGTCTCACAGAGCCAACCAGTTTCTCTTGAACTGGCAACAGGTTGCTCTACTGATTCTCATGTTATAGATCCATTTGCTGTTAAATCAATGTAGATCAAAGCTCTTCGCTTGTCAGCACAGTGAAGAAATAATTTAATTCTTGATATTTGGCCCCTGATAAGAGACCTCCATGACACTGTAAGCTTTTCCTCTGCAACCAGCAGCTCCTAATACCCTTTTAAAGTTGCTCTTTAGATTTTATTCAAGTGAAAAATATTTTATGAAGATTTTATTCAGCAAATAAAGAAACTCAACCCCCCATCTCCTAAATATCTAACCATAGGGCCTACAAATAGGTGGTATGTCTCAGTGAAAGCTTATTTAGGAACAGCATTGATGTATTCCAAAAGTAGAGTGTAACCAATTTTGAAGTTCCTACCATGATCTAGATCTGGGCTTTGCTTGGGTTCAGCTTGATAATGTGGCTTCTCTCTCTAATTTAAATATATGAAGCTGAATCTAGACGTAAATCCTGCAATAAAAATGCTTATGTTTAAGTATGTGAGCCATCCTACGTAATTCAATTATTTTTTTTGAAGGATTTTTATTACATGGTCACCAGTGATGACAGGAACTGGACTTAGTGACTTGAGAGGTTTCTGTGTTGTTAACATGGCGATTTCTTTCTTTATCTACCTGACTGCTTTCTTGTGCTAAAAGTAACTCTTGTTACCTTTGCCATCAGATTTCTCTAGCTCATCATACAGAGGCCTTGTGCTAATTGTGTAACTGGCATTTGATTTTAAGACTATTAATTTTATAACCCTATTAAAAAATTATATACATATTAAATATTTATGCTGACTTGACAGAACACACAATTCTGCTCTAAGGTTTCCAGCTTAATTTTTTGCAAGTAATTGGGCAGAACCACTGACGTCAGACAAGCAGATGCTCTTCTGCTGTATTTTTCCATAAATAATTTTGTTTTGTGTTTTGCACTCCTACCAGGCATATCAGGTTCAAAGGAAAATGTTGCCTCTTGCTAATGAGAGGATTAATAGCAGTCACACATGCTGCAGACTTTGTCAGTTCTCCTGAAAGTTTGATGACTGTTAAGGGATAAAGTTTTAGTGTGTCCAAAATAAATAATTCACCCTTCAGTGCATTGCCTTCCCTATCCATTTGGATAAATCTGAACCATGCTGATGAATGTGTCAGACGGCAATTATCATTCTATCTAATTGAGATAATAATCTTTTTTTTCCTAGTGTGTTTCAAAGTGCAGCTGTTCCTTTAAGGATATCTGTGAACTGATATATAATTACAGGATCTGCCCCCAGATCTCACTGGTGCAGAAGAGCAGTCAGTTTTCTTCAAGCCTCCTTTTAAGTTTGGCCATTACTAAAAAAACTCATGCTTTTTTTCCAGCATCAAAATGATCGTATTTACAATTATGCCCTCCCCTTCCCTCTGCCATATCTGAAAATCTTAACCTCCTTCAAGTCCTTCATGTTTGTTGTGGTGTGCTGTAAAAAAGTCATGCTCCCTGATGGTCATTTAGCCTCTGTTTCACCTTGTTCATGAGGCCACCTCCCCTTCTGCTCTCCTGCCATGCCTTGATGTAATTAAGTCTTTAAAAATGGGAGGCTGCCTTAGGGATCCCTGAGCAAGATCTTATCCACTCATGAGCTATAGTCTAATTGCTTATTGCCTTAAAGGATACTTTTGTGTCCTCCTCATGTCCCCTCTTAGATATGTCCAAGCCTTGCAGATATTACCAATCGATCAATTCATGCCCTGCTCCCAGGCTCAGTCAATTTAGTGGGCTCTCTAGCCCTGCCTCTGCCCTGCTGTGGGTACTGGCCTCATTCTAGCCCTATCTCTAATCCTTTCTCTGCCCTTCTTCTGGGTTCTGGCCTTATTCCCAGGCCTATTACCCTCTTTGCCCTGTTCCAGGGCTGGATTAATCCTTCAGTGGGCCCTAGGGGAACAGACTCATGAACCCCTACTTAATACTGTATATTTATATTACTTTTTTCACTCAATAATTATAATATGTAAAATGAGCACAACTGAACCCCTTCTTCACTTAGAGCCCTACGCATGCGTCTAGTTTGCCTGTGCATTAATTCAGCCCTGCCCTGTTTCCAGGCTCTGGCCCTGCTCCCAGGCTTGCTGGACCTCCAATCTTCCCCACTAGTCCTCCAGAGTTCTCCAGGGAAAGTCTACAATACTCTACACACCTGCCCTTCTTTTGGGCTCAAGTGTATCCCTGGTGTGAGTCAGAGCTGCTCTGCAGCCCTCCTGCTCAGGAGCTCTTTTGTCCATGGCCTCCAGGGTGAGACTGCCTCACTCAGCTCAGGCCATGGGTTTATATACTAAGTCTGGCCTGCTTCCAGTCAGGTGCTTTCCCCTGAGTACCAGTTGAGCCCTGTCTGCAGCCTTTCTCCTCTGAAGGTAAGTTCCCTGCTTTATGCATATAGAAAAGGACTCCATGATAATGGGTGAGCAGGTACTGGGTTGTGATGTAGTGTAGATATTAAAATTACTGCAACCATTCTTAATACTGTATGTCTAGTCTGCTGAAACATGCTACTCCATCAACCACCCTTCCTAGATCCCACATTATTGTGGCCAGCCGTGGATACGTACCTCAACCAATATCAACCCATTGAATACACCAAAAACCTGCTCAGAAAATACCAATTATTTTTTCACAGGACAATTTACAGTAAAAACAAAAAAATGAAAACCACCTATTTGAGCTTAAAAAACCCAGCAAAACGGGGCAAAACCCACGCTTTCCATAACCAGCTTCTGTAAAATAGTTTGTTAAAATACAAAACACATACTTCTACAGAACATTCAACAATTTTCCCCAAAGGGTTTTCATTCTTAATCTTTGTCAAAGCAGAATATTTTAATCAAAATGAATATATTCTATTAACATGTTTATATGGTCCAAAAGAAAAAATATGTTTTAATTAAAAAAAAAGAAAGTTAAGATGAGAAAATTCTAACCTGCAAGAGGAAGCAGCTTTGGGATAGATCCCAAGCTGTAACTTTTGGCACTGGTATTTGGCCATCAACTTCTGAATTATCCTGCGATCTTGCCCACACAGGAAAAGTTTATTTTCTTCTGTAGTATTTCATTGGCCTTAACACTCTCATGACACTGGTACTCCAGCTTATGGCCAAGTTAAGTGAAACTCAACTCAACTTGCCAAAGGAGTTATATGTTCTTCAAGGGCCTTTTCTTCTGTCAATGTGTGCATTGAGCTCCTGCGGATATCAACTGGAGGAACAAGGAAGACTGCATATCTACAGCCTCCTCAGAGAAGACACCAAATTGGTGCTACTTCTTTCAAAAGGACCCTGGCATTTTGTTTTTAACCATGGTTCTTACTTTTAGATACTGTAGGTGAGCTTTTCTTTTGTTGCAAAAAGAGCCATAGGAAATAGCACAGTAGAACCTCATACAGCCTGCATTAAATTACAGAGGAAAATATCTGAAAGAAGCATTAAATGAACATCACAGCCATTTAGAAAATCTTTCTTGCCCCCTCAAGTGAGCAAAATTAGACATAAATGGCACCATGTCACCTTGTTACTAGAGAGAACAAAAGTTCCCTTAGGGAATAAGTTTCCCAAAAAACCCAACCTTAAGCTCAAAAAAAGAGATTTTCATACAGAAATTGGAACAGGTCTTAAATACTGTCTGGATTTAATGTTGCTTATTATAGATGAAACAATGAGGATGAAAGAGGAAATAATACAAGATAGACAGGTTTTTAAAGGTGATTTACTGACAAAAAGGAAATCCCTGAGATGAGGAATTTGTATGAATCCCAATGATAGTCAAACCTGGAAAAATTCCAAGAAGAGATAAAAACAGAAAATGAGTGAATTGCAAAGGGGATAATAGAAACAGTAAGGGAAGGTAATGTGTATTTCTGGAATCAAAAGGACAAAAAGTATTACACAAAGGAAAATAAAGTCCAGCTCAAAACTAGAAACCAACCACCTGCTTCCCCTGCAGTTATGATGAGAGAGTCCAAATACCAAACCCTTAAAGAAAAAGGAAAAAAAAAAAAAAAATCAGTAAATCACCATGTGGCTAAAATAACAGGCTCCTGGGAAGGAAACAATTTTCAAGTAATTAGTATATCAGATATCATTCTCACAGATTCATCAGTGCCTGTGTTTAGTGAGGGATTGTGGTTTGGTACTAAAAAAAGTGGAAGGCACAAAGCTTCCCAAGCTAAAGTATATGCACACATTTGATTAAAATTTATATTGTATATTCCTGTTGCTGTGTGTCCTGCTCCTGCTTACAACAGTAGGACAAATATTTGTGGAGGGGCATGGGATGGATTTGATTCAGATCACGAGCTGCTTTGAGAAACTCTTTTTAACAACAGCTGTTCTCAGTGACAAGCCAGTTTGCATTCAGTATAGGAAAGCACCATGTAGTTAAAGAAGAGGGAGAAAGGGAATGAGAAGGGACCTTTTCAAATGATAGTAAGACACTTCTTTCCTCCATAGGAATTACAAAGGTAAAGAACTGTTATGCAATGGAGAAGTGGCGACCAAAATTGAATGATAAAGAACAACTGCATTATAGAGATGTCGTCCATATTAACAAGGCATTTCTGTTTTGAAATACTTAACAGCTTGGCAAATATGCAAATTAAATAAGAAACCAACAGCCTACTAATGGAGCCTTCAGATAGGGGAAATATATCATCCAAAAATCACATGAATAAAAAGCTGAGCTTTGAACTCGAACAAGTTAATGAGGGCTGTTATCAATGATTTGCATAGAGATTTTGTCTCCTGGCTTATATAGCTTCTAACAAGAAGGCTGTAGCTAAAACCCGGTATATCAATTCGGAAACATAGGCCTGGATGTCAAGCGTGCGTCTCCAATATATCTCATCGTCGAGGCTTAGATAAAGTCCATCGCCAGTCCATTTGAAGCCCAGCTCAGACAACATGTATGTAGAGATGAGTTCCCACAATTTACAAGATTGGAAACGATAAGCAGGTTCCCGAGATGCATAAACAAAGAGAAATGAAGGATGCAGCATAGGCATCTTAACAGGGTCTGACAAGTCATTTGGCTCCCAACATCTTTATGCCAAGATAATGTCACCTGTGCTGTAATTAGTCCTTGAAAGGGTTACCTGGTAGCAATGCTACTTGAGGCAGTGCTCTTGTCCTCTCTCACTGCTATTTTTATTAAGGGCCTGGAGGCTATGGAAGGTCTTGATAGGCAAGTTCCTTTAACTTTGCTCCTGGGGTGACAATATCTCCAGAGCCATTCACTTGATTTATTCTCAAAGAAGTCAAGATTTTTGTGGTTTCTATATATAAAGTGGAGACCTGACTCAGAGCACATAAATAGGACGTAACATAACAGAAGAGGGGTTCATTTTACCAGTGTTGGAGGAAAGATAATGAGAAAAGAGCTGGCATGCAAGGGAAACTTGATTATGGTTTGATTCTGAGTGAGGAATGTATATTAATAAGATGAAGATCTTACTAAACCAAATATGTTTCAGACCTGATGCAATTTAAGTACTTTAAAAGATTTTTCAAAAGCAGGTAGGGAACGAAGAGTCTTGAATGAACCACTTCTGACTTAAACAGAAGTTAATTAAAAAGTGTATTTAGAAGAAGTTCCTGAAAAAAAGGGCTTCACACAGCTGGTCACGTGCTTATTTTCAGGATCAGAGCCCAACTGAGCAGTGACTCATTAAAGATAAAGTCCCAACGGACTAAAGAGGAAGTAGCTTTGATACGCATGATACATACAGCCTACCTCCCGTACACATGCTGCCTTGGACATGCTAATGGAGAACAGCACGGGGATACCCCTAAAAGGTCAAACCCTATACACAAGGTTTTCCCAAGATATAAAATGTTTGATATTGTGTTGCGACATTATGGAATTGCGTAAGAGGGAGAAGCACTAGGAATACTACAGGGATAGTTTTCATAATGTGGCTTACAGTTTGCCATCATCCAACTATTAATCTTCATTTCCAGTGTAATGAGAAACATCTCCCGAGTAAAGTTCAGCTGTTAATGCCTTGTATTGTAACATCAATAAAACAATTGAACTTGGCGTTTCCAGATATGGGGGAGAATAGGGGATATTTTGGAATCAACACATCTGGTGAATTATTGCCATGATGGAGTGTGCAGAATTGATGGGCTCAGAGCTGCTGTTTTGTCTCGGTTCTCTCCATCTCTTCATTATTTCATTAGCTACATTCTTTCCCCATTCCCTCCATGCTAACTTTTACTAGGCAGGGAGAGAAGTGCAGCATGCTGAAGCAGTTCTGCTCAGTGTTTTGCTCGTTCCTTCTCCAGTTATGCTCTCAGGGGTCTCATCTGAGGACTATCAGTGGGAACATGTCTGTGAACTTCAGGTGTTTTGGCCAAGGCTCCTAATGTGCAGAAATAGACACGAGGGTTCCTCCATTTGATCAAACCTCAGCTCCTGCATTGACATGACTCTTCATTATAATAATGCGCTGCAGATAAAGGCACTTCTGCTTTAATTGCTTGCAAAAAAAAAGTTGTTCTGCGCTAGTATCTTCAGAAAACATTTTCCCTGTGCATCATCATAATCCTCAAAGCTGCTGTCTTGGTAATAATCTTAGCAATTAAAAGAAAATATTAGTGTTAATTAAACCTGCCATTCAAGCAGAAACGAGTCTTTCTTATCGAAGAGAGCTGGGTCTCATTTTGTCTGGTTGAGACGGAGGTTAAACACTCTTGTAGAGTAAATCTTTAATTAAGAAAGAAGATTTGGATTAGCCGATGAGGCAGGAAGAGACTGAAAGATCCTGTAAAGCCGTTTGAATGCGATTCATATGAAGAGAGAGATCTAAATATGGGAGCAGCTAATGAACGCGAAAGACTGAAAGCTTATGGGCAGAAGAGATACAATGGGAATATTTTGGTAGTGTGGTACCTCTTAATCAGCCTACTTTCCCTCTTTCAAGTAACCAAAGTCTGGTTTGAAACTATGGAATTATCAAGACCCAACAGGAGGCAGGGCAGAGATGCACTTTATAGATTAACTAAATCAGAGATGCAGAAGCTCACTTCATCAGATGCTGTGAAAGGGAACGTACAGAGCAATCTCTCAAACACAGTGATTTGAACACAAGTAATAAAATAAGCATAAAGGGGTCACAAAAACTAATCCAGGTAAGGGGATACGAATCTGTAGTCCCTGGGTAGACCACCCTCTGGATGACTTAGTGATCCATAATTTTATTTCAAATTCCCCAGGCACCCGTAGACACTCCAGCGTGGTCTATCAAGCAGATGATTGGTGGTCCCATACTTAGGACCGCATCGGATTGTCCAGTAGGCACATCCTGGCACAGCTGATCCACTTGATTTCTGGCCTTTTTCATACATCCTCATGTTTGCTGCATGGGCACCTGCAGGGGAGTTGTGAAGAGCAGCGCAGGGTGAATCTGTCTCCATGTTCCCAGTCATTTTGCCACATGCTTGGTGGTTTCTATAGACCCAACATGGACTGTGCTCCATTGCTTGCGGGGAGAGGAGCTGTGCGGAGATGGAAGATGCTCTGTCCTGATGGGCTCTTTGCAACTTTTAGCTGCCAGGTGCTAACAAGCCTCTGCTGAGCATGTGTGAATCTCAGGTTTTCAGAGGTTTATAATTTGACCAAATCTGACTGGATTTTCCTGGGTGTGTACACCCTGATCTCACTGCCAACTTTTCTTTCTCTAGCACCTGATGACAAAATTATTGCAAGCTATTTTTATCGTGTGAGCAAAACACTTTCTAACCGCTTTTTCAGAAATGGCCAAAACTTTAAAAATGTGACCATGTGGCAACCGCACGGAATGGAAAATTTAAGATTGTCCAGTAGGCACATTGTCCAGTAGGCAAATTTAAGATTTTCCATTAGGAAAAAATTTCCATTAGGAAAAATTTCTTTATGGTGAGGGTTGCCAAAATCTGGAATGGGCTTCCAAGGGAGATGGTGCTCTCCCCTAACTTGGAGGTCTTTAAGACAA
Organism: Crocodylus porosus; assembly: GCF_001723895.1. Lineage (NCBI taxonomy): Eukaryota > Metazoa > Chordata > Crocodylia > Crocodylidae > Crocodylus > Crocodylus porosus. The sequence continues at coordinate 29,542,087 of NW_017728914.1, forward strand.
GACTGGACAAGCACCTAGCAGGGGTCTTCTGATGACCCAGGGCAAGCGGGTTGGACTTGATGGTCTACTGAGGTCCCTTCTGGCTCTAAAAATCTATGAAAGCTATGAAATCTAAGATTTAAACTTGGCCTGCTGATAAGCAACGGGAAATATGATGTTATGTAAGATAACTGTAAGGTAAGCTTAAGTATAAATGTCTGTACCTGTGCTGCCTATAAGAAACAATTATCAAGACAATCTCAGAATGAGATAATCTCTTAGCTGTCACCCAAGGGGTCTTCTGCCTGACTTCAGACTAACACAGCTAATTACCTCTCCTTCAAGGCATTTCATCTTTGACCAAAGGTATGCAAGGACATGGGTAGAGTTTAGGCATTATTTTTACTGCCTTCCATAAAGAGGTCATAAATTAGGTTGAAGAACCAGAAAGCATTTTCTTTCTTCCAGAAGCATTTGCCCTTTTTAGAGAAGTATACAGTACTCTGCATATTCTGTCAAAACTTGGTTTATAAATTCCTCAAATTTCCCTTTAAAATGAATGTTTCAGCTTGGGAGGAATAGTTTGCATGTTGATTATTTTAGAAATATTTCCCCTAGAACATTCTGCACTGGAAAAAAAATGTGGTTAATTTAGTATGTTTACTGCTTGCTTCGAGAACTACTTGTCTTTATTTGCATCTTGGAGACAATGGCAATCCCGTGTGAGATGTGGTGTGGTAACTATTTTCACTGAGTAAGAGAGTAAACAGATCGTTGGGCCCATGGGATCGTCCACTTGGGATGTTAAGGGTCCTTTCCAGCCACATTGTTTACATGTTTACAAAAACCTGCACAACATGTCGTGAACGAGGCTAGAATAATAAATTGAAGTGGTCAAAACTAAAGAGGTGTGAATAGACCTCTGGGGCCTTCCTCGCTGGTTTTTCATGGGACACATCAAAGGCATACCTCAAGAAAACAGATGCTGATATCAAGAGCTGGGAGAAGCTGGCTGCTGGCTCCAATGGCGCCGCAATCTCAACCAAGCAGTAGTCCACTTCAAGGTAAATTGTCTTGCCTTTGAGGCAGAGAAGGAGACAGCAGAGGAAGGGAAATAAGAGGAATCCCAGCCTGCAGCCTACTTTCCCCTGTGGAAAGACCTGCGATGTCTGCAGATGGATCCATGGCTCAGGAACTGGACTCGAGTCGTTTCAAGACCTACCAATGAGCCATGACAGAGATCATCCTCAAATCAAGGGATTGCCACTGCCACCAAATTCCTTGGATGGCAGCGAAGTTTCCCTGATAGTTCAGCACAAGGTAATCTTTCCAATGACTTTGAAAGAAGTTCTTACAGGCTTAACAAATGCCAAGTTTTGGGCAGACAGGGTAGGATCTATCAAAAAGGAGAACATTTAGGTGAAAGGGTTTTGCTTTCAGCAATGACCTTGACTGAGTTCTCTTTTTCTGACCACTATCTAGAGCTTTATTTTAATTTCCCATCACTATCGTTCATATTAAGCAGTGGATAGTTTTAAAAAGAAAAAAAAATGGTTTGCTGGATATGAAAACCCAGCATTAACACTTCTTTAGGAATTGAATTTTACTAAATTTAGGCTTCTTAAAAATATTCTAAAAAGAAGAGTCAGTGACCATTTCCCATAAGAGTTTAATGAGCACATCTATTCTAAACACTTTAAACTGTACAATGTGGATGAATAACATAGAGACATTGAATTTCTCTGGTATTTCGCTTAGGCTGTATCTGCTTCTTTCCAGACTTTTTTTGTACTCAAAAAAAATGTCTAATATCTCTCCCAAATACACAACCAATCCAAGAAAAGATAGTCTCGCACATACCTTACTTCTCTTATAACAAAGTGAAGCTGCTTTATAGTTCATCCTGATCTCTGTGTGGGAGAATGAATCTTACTCCTAATTTAAGAATTGTTTTTTTCCTATGTGATTATTACTTCTTGGCATCATCAAATATACCGGTGACCAATTTCTGATCTTTTCCTTTAATGAAAGGCCAGAATTTCCTGTATAAATGACTTCAACTCAGGAGACTGGTGAATTAGATGGCACTCTTGCTTCTTTTTAAGATACAACTTTTTTTCTCTAGACCACTCTCTCTTAACAACCACGGGGCCATCAATCATGTAAAAGTTACCTGTCAAAATTACGTTAAATTAAGCCTTAAGCTTCTATCCCAACCCGCATCCCTAGCTGCCAACACAGCCCAGCGCTCCATCATCATCACCTGTCTATAGAAACACTATGTACACAAAAGCAAAGTGAAAGAATGGAAGGATTTTTGCTAGAAGAGTGAGTCATTTTCAAGAACCATGAACCAATTAAACACTACGCCCAGATTTCTATTGCAGACTCTCATTGAATAGAAGTGATTCATTTGATAAAGGATGGTGTTTGAGAAGTGCCAAGAGCAATTCAGGCAGTAAAATGATTTGTTACCCTGAAAAGTTTGTTTTCTAACTGATAGATGAATGGAATCAAATCTCCCCCCCCCACCCCACACACACACTGTACATAGACAGAAACTATTGTGGTGGTGAATCCAGTTTGTTTGTAGCCTACGAAAGTAATTACCCATAGTTACAGAGTTCCTGCAGTGGAAAATCATCTCTTTCATGTTAAAAAATAGGTGGTACATACAGATGTGGTTATCAAAGGTTGGATTTTTCACACCATGCAGCATTGGCGCAACACTGTTGAAGTCAGGGGTAAAACACCCATTGAATACAATCAGAGACAGGCTAGTGATAAGAATTTTTTGAAAGGTCACTTTTTCCTCTTGTTATAGACATTTTGCATTTTTCATGAGTATTTTGCGAAGAAGGTCTGCTCTTATTCATGGCAGTAAAGTTGAACGGGAGCCAACAGCCTCAAGACTCTGCTTGTGGCTAAGTTACCACTTATTTTAAACACCTTGGAAGTAGTCTACTGCTGGGTTACTTCAAGGAGGAACTCTGATTTTGGAAAATTTATATTGATACAAAACTGAGGTAAAGTGATGGTGAATTAGACATCATGTCATTGAAAAATTGCTCAGAACAATTTGGTGAGGCTGATGTGAGGTGTGATTTTTTTTTCCCCACAAGTTTTACTCTTCGGCAGGAAAAACAGGCCAATGCTGAATGTTTTAAAACAGTTCATGTGTGCTGCTGCTTTCAGTAGCATAACTAGGGGTGGGCTCCTGGGCCACTTGCCCCATGAGCCATGGCTCAGGATTGACAGTCACCCCTGCTGTCATCTTGGCTTGGCTGGAAGCGGCCTCTCGGGAATGGCTTGCTACAATTCTGGCTTCTTCCACCAGTACCTCTTCTACTCTGCAATTACCAACATTGCATCAATGAAGCCAACTTGGTTTTAGGAACTGTAGGAAATGTCCCCAATGTGGACAAGTTTTATAGAGCTAAGGCACACTCCAACAGTTCTGCTGGTGACCTGTCTTCTGGCCTCGTGACCTCACTTCCAAATGCAATATGTGTTTCTGCAATTGAACCAGCACTGGGTTTTCAACCTCATTTGGAAGAGTTGTAACCCCCACACCTCCCCACACTTGAAGACATGGCCCCCCAGTTTGGGAGCTGCAGTCTTAACGAGACCCATTGGTTCCTGCTGTATTAGTTTAAATCCAGAGTAACAAAAAGTCCATAACTGGAGAAAAGGTAGGAACAGGGACCAAGTCACTTAAACGTTGCAAAGGTGATGATAAATGGGCAAAGGCAAACATGAATTGCACGGCATGTCGTGAAATCAAGGACACTCCCAGAACTAAAAGACCATTGATTCTGCCAAGTAGCTTTGTGAGCAGTGTGGTTGGACCACTTTTTAGATCTATGTCCTTTGTTTCCCTAAGTGTGGGACACAATAGCTTATGGGTGCTACAGAACTTTCCAGCTCACTTGGACTGGTTATAGCAAGCATGAAAAGATGAGAATAATAAGAGCTGCTGCAGCCTATTAGCACTGCATTCCATTTTAATTCATATGCATACACAAAAGGTTCAAGGGCTGGTACGTATGAGTGGCCCATTTTCTGCCGTTGTTTGCTCTGTTGTACACAAACAGTAACTGATTATATTGCTAACAAAATGCAGAGGCTGCTCTGCTCTGGAGTTACTTTGTGCCACTGTCACGCATTCGACTATTACACAATATGCTTCAGAAGTGATGCGCAGAAATATGAAGTTCCACTTGGAGGTGAGTCCAAGCTGCAAAGTTCAGTCCCTGATCCAGGCATGAGGCAGATCTGCCATGCTGATTTTACTCACTAAAATAAGACCCCCCGCTGCACAATTCAGACAAGGACCTGAAATTTCCTCAAGTTTGGTGGTGTCTAAGTCTTGGTTTTGTGTCCCGGGTGCATTTGTACAAGCTATCATTAAATTGTCATCTCCCTAGGATCGAACTGGCAAATCCTATGTTTATGCAACAGAGAGAAATACTTAAACAGCAAAGCTAACTATGAGTCTGCCTTTTCCTGCCTCAACCTTTCACACTGCATACAGGAATCCGTGCTTCCAAGTCTGCCAGGGCTGTGTACTGAAATGGGTTCTGCGGAAGTGGGGTAGTCAGGGTCCGCCTGCACTATACAGAAGCGAGGGAGATTGGGAGGCTTGCCAGCTCCCGGCGGGAACAACATGGTCCAGTATAGTCCTGAGAATTGGCATGCTAGCATCACTATCTGCAGTGGAGTCTTATAGTCATTCTGTGCTTCTTTTCTTTCTTTGGGTTGCATGATGACACTACTGTCTAGGAACTCTGGAGTCAGGGCACCCTAAACAGATAAATAACCGCAAGGCCATCCCTCTCCTGAAAGAGCCCTCAGTACACATGGCAGCCAGAATGCATTCTATTCTGTCCCTTTGGTTACTTGTCACTCAGCTGTCTACCGGCTAAAGTCATTTATAATGGAAGAGGGAGTTTTTACTCTGCTAGCCAAGGAAGGAGGGGAATTGTGGGCAGCACGCCCAAGCCAGAGAATCATAGAATTACAGAAAATGAGGGTTGGATTAGACCTCAGGAGGTCATCTAGTCCAACCCCCTACTCAGAGCAGAACCATCCCCCAACTAGATTATCTCAGCCAAGGCTTTGTTTAGCTGGGTCTTACAAACCTCCAAGGACGGAAACTCTACAACCTCCCCGGGTAACCTGTTCCAGTGCTTCACTACCTTTCCAGTAAAAAGGTTTTTCCTAACATGTAACCTAAACTTCCCTTGCTTCATCTTGAAAACATTGTTCCTTGTTCTGCATCTGCCACTACTGAGAACAGTCCAGCTCCATCCTCTTTGGAACCTCTCTTCAGATAGTTGAAGGCTACTATTAAATCTCTCCTCATTGGGTGTGTCTATACGTGCGTTAGATTTGGGAGCAGTTTACTCATGAGTTAACAACCCATGAGTAAATGCTTCTGGGCAGGTGTCTACACATGCAGGGAAGTGGTAGCAAATTTGCTGCTAATGGCAGCAAACTTTTCTGTTTCCTGTAGCCCTGCAATGGGCCCCTGCCACCATCAGGGGGAGCTCTATGCTAGCCCTTGGGCTGGCAGGGAGCACTGGGCCAAGAGACAGTTGTCTCCTTGCTGGGGCTGAAACATTGCTCCCTGCCCTCGGGGGGCAGCCTCCTGCCAGGGCAGGGACAATGTCCCTCCTCTCCAGCAGCAGAGAGTTCCTGGCCCCAGCTCCCCACTTGGGAGTGAGTCCCAGCCCAGCCGGGGGGTGGATTCTCCGCCCAGCCAGGAGTTGCTAATAGCTGCCCCTCCCCCGGTGGATGGGGCTGGGACCTGCCCCACCCCTGCAGCTCTTTCCAAGCCCTGCATCTCAACTGTCCAATCGGGGCATGGGACTAAGACCAGCCCCTGATTGGGATAGTTCCCAGACCCCGCTCCATAATTGTGGGGTGGAGGCTGGAGAGCCTGTTCCCTGCTCTGCTCTGTGATTGTGGAGCTGGGTGGAGAACAAATTCCCCAGCCCCCACCAGCAGGGAGCTTCCAGCACCGGCCCTGTGACCGTGGAGCTGGTGCTGGGAAATAAGGATCTCCCAGCCCCTGCTCCCCAGTTGCGATCTGAGCATGGGCGGCTTAGAGCTCCCTGATGCCAGGGTAGGAGGGGCATAGTCTCCACCTGGGCTCTGGTGGCAGAGTCTGCCCTGGCGGCAGGCAGCTCCCAGGGGCAGGGAGCAGTCTCCCACCCACTGGTGCCCCGAATGTAATACAGATGCTCCTGGTTAGGCGTCTACACGAGTGCTACTATGCAGTAACTAATCACAAGTAATTTGCTACTTGCACTTGCAGGTAGCAAACTTACTCACAATTAGTGAGGTTTACTGCGCAGTAAGCATGTGCACAGGCATGTGCATCTACATGTGCACGATTACTGTGCAGTAAACTATGCTACTTTGCAGTAAAGTGTCTTATGTAGATGCACCCAGCCTTCTCTTCTCTAGATTAAACAAGCCCAGTTCCCTTAGCCTCTCCTCATAAATCATGTGTCGCAGCCTCTTCAGCATTTTCATTGCCCTCTGCTGGACTCTCTCCAATTTGTCCACATCCTTTCTGTTGTAGGGAGCCCAAAACTGGACACAGGAATCCAGATGTGGCCTTACCAGTGGAGGGAATAATTACTTCCCTTGATCTGCTGGCAATGCTCCTACTAATGCAGCCAAGTATGCCACTAGCCTTCTTTTGCAGGAAAAGCAACTGTTGGCTCATATTCAGCTTGTTGTAAACCCCAGGTCCTTTTCTGCAGAGCTGCTGCTTAACTAGGCAATCCCCAGCCTGTCCCGGTGCATGGGATTGTTCTGTCCTAAGTGCAGAACTTTGCACTTTTCCTTACTGAACCTCATGAGATTTCTTTTGGCCCAATCCTCCAATTCATCTTGGTGACTGAATCCTAGCCCTACCCTCCAGTGTATCTACTACACCCCCCGCTTGGGGTCATTGGCGAACTTGCTGAGGGTGCACTACATCCCATCTTCCAGGTTGTTGATGAAGATATTGAACAAAACCAGTCCCAGGATTGACCCCTGGGGCAGTCCACTTAATACCAGCAGGCATTGAGAGAGACTAGGAGCAGAGGAAAAAGAGGTGGACACCTCCTCAGGCCTGCTTTACTGTCAGTTCAAGTAATCAGGGCCCAGATGTAAGCTGAATGTAAGCTGTTTCCTATTTGGTGAAGGCTGGAAGCCAGTCTAGTGGGGGCCTCAATTAGTCACTTATTGGTCTACTACACACATGTTTTGCTTCCTTTTGCTCTCAAGTAGAGCATTCTCTTTGATAATTGTTTTTGCCACATCTGTGTTTAGTTTAACGCCCAGCCGAGAGGTATGTGCTCTTGAAAGGACACTGGGCATCCCTGTCCTGAGGCTTACTATCTGTTATTTTCATTAGCATCTTGTATTTGGGAGAAAAAAAAGTCACTGTCAAAAATACCATGTGCCTAGCTAGAGCACGTCCCCATATTGCATAACTTATCGGCAGCTCTTTCTTTTTTTCTGAGAATGCTTTACTTTGCTGGAACTATCAAGCACAATGCAGTAAACCTGCTGGATTTAACTTGTCACAGAAAGGAAAGCACAATGTGATATCTGCAGATCAGCTTCTAGGGAACATGCTTCTGTTTTATTCCAGGACACTTCACTACCATTGTAACTCCTACTAGCTAGATGGAGAGCAACCAGGGAGGTATGCCTACTTATGCTACCATCCCAACAACCTTTAATGTGCCTTTAGATACCAAAGGACTGCTATTCTGCTCTTGAAATCTAGCATGCTTTCTCCAGTATGGTTGAAACAAGACATTTCAGAGGAAGAAACCCTGTGGTAGATAGCTGTAGATTAATCTGCCTATTGGGAGAGCTTCCTTCTTCTTCCCGGCAGCTAGAGGCTGCTGACACCTGGAAGCATGAAGGCCTCTGTACTTCGCGCTGCCCATAGTTGGCATTTTACACCTTCTTAGTTTGTTTTCGTTCTCAATTTGCATGCCTTTTTTGTTGGTGGTTTTTTAGCCTTACGTGGATCTTGGCTTTAAAGACAGTGGGCCCCCACAAAGCCTTCATGAACCAAGAATGTTTTATTCTACCTGGAGAAACATAAGAAAACAAGAGAGAAGGGCTTCTGAAACAGTAACACAATCTAGTGCATGTCTGTTACCTCAAGGCATAGGTAGACCTGTTTTCTAGACCTCCAGCCTCAGGAATCTGGGTCTCAGTTTCTTCCTCTGTAATTTCTGCTGCATTGTCGTCCTTGCCCACCTGCTGTCCTGGGGTGTATAGGTCCTGAGGATTTTGAATCTCTTCTTGTTGCAGACAGAGGCATTCTTAGAGATTTCTTAGAGATTTGGTGTGCAAGCCCAATCTAGCACACCTCACAGCAAAGTGCTCCTGCAGTTTGAACGTTTGTTGAGGGGACATAAGATTAATTTCCCCCTCCGGGTATGCATTGCCAGACAACGTTGCTAGTGAATCTGCTGTGTGCATAATAACACATGCAATAACTGCTCATTGTGGCTCCAAATCTGCAAGAGAGAAGGGACACTGAGATAAGATATAAATAATACCCACATTTATGTAACTTGGGTTAATTGATATAACTTAGTACATCAATAGCTGTCACAATATTTCCCAGGAAAGCAGTTGCTAGCAGCAACAAGACTCTGTTGACTAGCAAACTCCTGCACCTTCTGCTGAGCAGTTATTTCCTGTTGTGCAGCCAGGTTTCACATCCATTATCTCAAGAGTTCAGTATCTGCACATTAAAGAGCAGCAAAGAGTCATTGAGACCCAAGATCAATAAGAAGATCAAAGCCAAGAACACACATGTTAGGCCAGTCAGTTATGTTACCATTACCGCACAGCCGTACTCCATTAAGCCATGACATTTTGTCTCCATCCGGTTAAGATGCAAGCACTACCTCCTACAAAGAAAATGAGCTGAGAAACAAAACAAAATGCCACCATTCAATACAAGCACCAGGGAAGTGTAGCTGGAAAAAAGATAAGAACTAAATAACAGGTGCTCTTTGAGTGGACCTTGTGTACAGTTGCATTTGCAGAGCACAAAGGAACACGTTTCCTGAGACTCTAAGTAGTCTACCATTAATTTAAAAAATACACAATTTGTACACAACTCTACCTAAAATAGCACAGTGAGCTCAGGACAAGGGCCCCCACATAAATAATCAACCCAACGGGCATTTTCATATAGAGGCAGGAGGTCATTAATAGTGATATGATTTGGATCACAATAAAAATAATGAAATGTACCCAGGCTAATTTCAAGCAAAACATCTGAAATAATTTTGCGTTGTGAACCCCATGCGCAAAAAGCAGAATCAGACGTACCACCTTGTGTTATATGATGTCAGAGCTGGATGCAAGTCATTACTTTCCATGACTGACAGCATTGTACGTGAACTGAATGTGCTTCTGCACCAGGGCAGCTTCTAAAATGGGTACGTTAAGGTTCATACTGACATATGGAAGAAAAGGAAATCATGACAAGGATCAGATCTGGAGCTAATGTGTGACTTTACCTCTCCATTGATACTGCCCAGGTGACACACACAAATAGAGACTCTGGCCCATATATATTGGTTTATAGACATAGATAATATTTGAGCAGCCAGGCAGGATTTCTGATCAGAACAAGGATATTTCATATCAGACATCCAGAGTTTGGAAAGCGCCGATTAGCTTGTTGCTACTGTGCAGTAAGGTCGGAAACGACCCATAGTGTGCCAGGACCACATTGTTTAGCAAGTACTAAATGACGGCTCAGTAACGATTGTGCAGTCAGACACACATACATATAGATTCACCCAGTGACACTTAAGCATAATGTGTGTTACTTCTGAGAAATCCCAGTTCCCTATATTACGTAGGTAACTGTAATTCAACACTAATCAGAGTTGAAACATTTCTTTAAAAAAAGAAAACAATGCTTTTTCTCCATTGTAACAAATTAAAACCATTGTATATTCCACCCTAGGTCTCAAATGTTGAGAAACTATTTAGTAAATGACATTTTCCAGCTCAGTTTCTCTAGACTTGAAAGGGCTTGGATGTCATGGTAGGAAATTCATCCCACAAAATGGCCTATTTTTGCAACATTAGGAGCTAGATTGTGGCAAGGATGCCTTGCAACATTGGTTTTGTCCAGGCATTGAGCCAGCCTTAGGGAAATGCACAGGCCCAACATCATTACTAGGCCCTTTGCCTTTATAACTTGTACAAGCTTCTTCCACTCATCTTGGGTGCAGGTGGTCGTGATTCAGGACCTTTGTTGGCTGCCTTGGGATTTAAGTGCTGTTCTACACTGAAGCCAGCAGGCTTTGGTTCAAAGATGAGGTATGGACATCAGCCTGTCCACATACTTCTAGCCTACTGGTTTGGAGATTTGAAGGAGTCACCTCTGCACAGGGACCCACATGAAGATGACGACTCCTTGTGCCCTGTTCCCTTCCATGAGAAATGTATATATGCAGAACAGACCAGGGCCAACATTTCCAAATCTTATAAGGTTTATCTCGAGATAATAACATCTGGATATGGGAGCCCAGTATTATATACATGGGTTTGAAATATTGTGTCCTCACTTTACTCAGTAATCTTTTTTTTTTTTGATATTCAAAAGTGTCTCTATTTCATTTGATACCTCATCTTATGAGACTCCCCTCTTCCACAAAACCCGGTGAAATCAAGAAGGGCTCTTATTCCCTTGTGGTGGTGGTGGTTGCTGTAGGCACAGAAAAGAAGTGGCTTCCCTAGGGTTACATAAAGTATCAGTAGTAGAACAGGAGATGTGACCTCAGTCTACCAAGTCCTAAGCCAGTGCCCCAATGACTGGACTTAGCCTTCTCTTCCTTGAGTTTTCCTTCCATAAAGCAAAGCACTACTGTGTTTTTATCTTACTCAAGCTGTTTATTCCCTCATCATAGTCATAAAGGTATACTGGGTGCCTCATATTTGTCATCGTAAGACTTTTATTATTTTTTTCTAAGGATAACTGAAGTGGAGGCATCCAATACAGGCTCCAATAACCAGAAAAGCAGATGTGTAAACAACCCAAATAAGAAAATCTTTGTGGGCTGGATCACTGCCTCTCATTGCAAACCCTTCATGGACTTTCCTATACATGGTTGAGGTTAGATAATACATCTTGGGTACGGAGAGATGTTTCACCACTGGTTGGAGCTAGAGGGTCACTTATTCCCCCCCATAGCCCCCAAGACGTGTGTCTCATTTCCTCTCCAGAAGGGAGCTGCTGGCCAGAAAGGATCCCAAGATGGTCCTACTGGATGAGGGCTCATTAAACCTGATTGCTAGCTGACAGAGCACCAGTCCAATCCAGTGTACGTGGGTGGCTGATTTTGCGTTCTGGTTTCTCGGCAGAAACATTTTTTATAGGGAAAAAAAATAGTGAATTTGTTTCTAGGCGCAGATCTTCTGGGCCAAGCTGAAGAGGGAAATGAATTTTTAGAGCCTCCTTATACATGCCTGGAAATAGGTGGTTGTAACAGAAATGGTGACAGACTTCTAGACTTCTTTCTCAGTGCAGCAGTAATAGCAACACTGTGGTTGATTATGCTGAATGGAAGTCTCTGGGGAACCTTGGATTAGCACTGAAGGGGCCTTTGAAGCCAAAAATGTTGTAATAGTGAGAAGTGTGTTTGAAAGGTCGCCTATCAGCTTCTTTGCAAGTGCCATGGATTTATGAAAAACAGATACAAAGCACTGTCAGGTTTCTTTGAGCAAAAATGTCACAGTTATTCATTGAAATATGGAGGCTATTTTATAAAATGTGTATACAGGGGACATAGGAGGAGCAACAGCTTTTGTTGAGGCTATGTAGCCATTTCCATTCTGTCTATTTTCGGATGGCCGTACCTGCATGAAACGTCTAGTATTTGAAGAAAAATATCCCGGCTTGGAGCTAATTCATCAACCAATAGAAAGGGTGAAATTCAAGGGTGGGTACAAGGAACAACATGGCATTTGGAGGCCTCAGATCAAGCGAGACTTACATTTTGCTTAGGCCTTGCCTTGACTTACTCCCCAGCTGTGAATTCCACTTCAGGAGAGCAAACATGTCCTTTCCTCACATGTTAAATCTCTTTTTGAGCTTCAGCAAAGCAGCTAGGAGCTGGAAGTTGAAGTCTGATGTAGAAATAGCCCCATTGAGAAGTGCTCTTAAGGGCTGTAGGAAAGGACTTCTTTAGCCTTTTGGGGCTAGTGTACAGAGCAGCATCCATGTTTATTTAAAAGTATGAATAAATCTCTATTGCTCTTTCAAGTAAGGTTACATGGCTCATTTTGAAAAGGTAAAGAATAAAGAAAGAAGAATGCCTTGCAGGGGGTTTTAAAGGAGCAGGGTAGAACCAGCATACAGCAACATTTCAAAACCCTGTATTTAAATTCCTTTTTCAAGGAATGTGCTGAAGCCTGTAATTATGTCAATAAAGAAAATAGCAGTTGGAAGGGAGCACAGTCACTAAATATCCCAGGAGTGAGTAAGGAGACACAGCTGACATTTGAAAAAAGGCAAATGTTAATGCTTCTCTTTGGCCAGGATGCTCCTGTGATGGAAAGGACCTTGTTTGTGGATTAGGAGCTTTGGGTAACTCGGAGCAGACAGGAAACCAAATTTTGCTCCAGCCTTTACAAACCCAGCTCTCGTTGACAATAATGGGAGCCATGTGTAAGGAAAATTCTTGGTCCAAACCAACTAAAAACTCTAAAAAGCAATTGTCTGATTGAAGTATGTATTTCGAGAACGCCACTGGCCCTTCCATAATGCCAATCTGCTACCAAGGTGTTTTCTTGAACTTTCCTCTTTTCAGTCCACTTCAAACTCAAGTTTCTAGGTGAACTGTTGTTGTAAAATAACATTGCCATACTACAACATTTTATAAAACGTATTAGTATCTTCCTAGGTGCCTTGGGGACTCTTGTCCAAAATCCTGAAGGATCACCTCCACAGCACAGACATGTTCATCAGGATCTAGAGTCTCCAGAAAGATGTCATTTTGAAAACACTGTCCGTTCTGCAACCACACCTTGTCTGCTAAGGGCTTGACTGATCTTGTGCTCAAAATGAAGGGTTGACAACTCGTAGACAGTAACAGAAATCTGTAAGATTGTGATACAAATTGATTATTAATTTTAAGTGAAGAACAATTCACTGTTCATGTCTGGCTAGACCTACAATTGCTGACTGTTGTCCTTTATTTTTAATCCCAAATCATCTACTTATTAGAAGTCAAAATAATTCCATTCAGAGCTTTTCTGTGCTTTTGTAGGGCTAGGTCATGCAAGTTGAACTTGTCAAGGAGCTGTGTGTAGTATTACTATCCCAAATAGAGGACTGAAGGATGGCATGTGGCATTCAATGGGGTACAGGTGGATGATACGCACAGCCACCCACTTCATAGAGGATAGCAGACTTCCTGTTGCATGGCCACCTTGGGAAGGGACAGGTCCATACAGGTTCACTTCCCCCTGCAATCCTTCGGTATTTTCCCAAGGAATCTCCTTATTCCCAGTATCTCACGATGCGCCAATGCACAATTTGACCCTTTGGAGGGAAGAGACTGGGATCTTGAAAATTAAATAGGGCAGTACATGCCAAATAACATTAGTGTACCTGGAAATGTGAGAAAAGGAAAATAGCTGAAATATGCAGCAGATACTGCAGTAATGAGGATCATTCTATAACTGAAAAAGCAAGATAAAAATGAAGGCATGTTTCAGAGCTGTAATACAATAAATTACAGTGCTTCAGGTAAGCAAAAACATTTCAAAGAGAAAGTAACTGATATTCTGACGGGCCTTTTCATCCATATGCGTATAACCAGGAAAAAAAATGCTACACAAAACAGGCTAGCAATGGTGGCCTTTTGCTTTAATTAAAAGGTGTTCCCCCCCCCCCCGCAAATTAAGAAGATAATTTTAGAAACAGAAAATGGTTTCTCAGAAGTTGTGAAAGGGAGGCTATGTGACATTTGAACTCATGGCTCTAGTTTTCATAATAAATTCAACAACTTCTACTTTGCTGTAAACTCTGCTTTTAACATGTTCTAATTTTGGGTCCAGCCTAACCCCGGACCTGCCCTCCCAGAGTGACTTTGCGCTGGTATTTTGTTATGCTTCTTCCATGTTTAACATCAGATGTGATGAATTACCCGAAAGTAACGGAGGCAGCAAGCAGATACCACAAACAACTAGGTATTTCTTTGGGTTCGACCGCCTGTACTCGATATCTGTCTAACAGTTTCTCTCTGTAATAGGAAGAGCACTGAAGGTTTGTAAAGGGGCAAGTCCTGCCACTTCTCTTCTCTCTTCCCTTCAGAGATCTGAATGTCATGGAATCAGTCCAGTTCCAGTGTTTTCCACTTTATATCCAGGGAAAGCTTTTCTGTGTTGCTGGGTGTATGCGAAGGATGAAGTTTAACTCTTAAGTGCCTTCTAGGTACATAACGTAGCAGCCATAAAAGTAGTGAGCATGTAGATTTATGGGTGCATCCATTTGAGAGAAGATGTTCTGGTGGCCAAGAGCGTTGGGGTCCACTACTAGGGCTGGCGTTGACCTGTGTGTTCATAGCTAAGACACTTGCACTTCTTTTCTGCTTAAGTTTCCCTTCTAGGAAACAGGAGCAACCATACTTCCTTCCTCCTACTCTCTGTCTTGTTTGCTCACATTGTCTGGAACAGGAATACTTTCTTGTTGGACATAGAAACAGCTTACTGGGTAGAGGAAAGTCAAAAGGGCAGGACTTTACCCTATTTGAGCTGCTCCTTGTCAGCTGCATGCATTCATGCTCTTATGCTCTGGTAAGTGGAAGTTAGTTAACCCGCAGTATTTTAGCCCTCTACCCTTTCTGTGCATTTGTACAGGGCGTAGCACAATGCATCTCTCAGCTTCGCTGTTAGCCTGGTTGCTAATAAATCATAATGAATTGCTCGTCACTGAAATAAGTGGAGGACTGGAGAAATGGAACGGAAGTCTTATCAGCTCTCATATGAACTGGTGCAGCATTCAGCCCTTCACCGAAACATCTTCTCTCCTAAATTCTGTTTGGGCCTTTGGGTGAAATAGGTATTCACCAAAATACTTTGCCTGATTAAGACCCCACATTCCCTCGCCCCTCTCCTCTGAAGAGTTTTCAGTTTCTTGTGATGTTGTAGCCCCACACTTGTTAATTCTCCAAAATGCCCAACAAAGGAACTAGCAAGGGAGCCTTGTCATTTCTGTTGCCTGGGGAAGAAAGTAGGGCAAACGCTGTGGCTGGGAAATGAATTCTTTTAGGATCCCTTCATGCCTCGTGAAGAAGAAAAAAAAAACAAGAACAAAGAGGACAAAACCACAATGATGTTGAAAGGAGCAAATATAACAGGCACACTCGTACCTCCACTTGAAGTCAAGAGCAAAGCTCCCGTTGAGGTCAACAGGAGCAGGATCAGACTTCTGCATTGGCGTGGCTCAGAATAAACCAGGGCAAATCAAAGCTGGGCTTTAAGCTATTCAGTAGCTGCTGGGTTTTGTTTTCAGGGCACCTGGTAGAGGTGTGCGAAGTAAGCTGTATTTGATTCAGATTCAGCCTGAATCAGGGACAGTGATTTGATTGATTCAGATCGCTGCCCCTGATTCAATTGGGCCAAATCCAAATCTGAAGATTCGATGCTGATTCGCAGAATCAGAAATTCAGACATAGAAACAGCTTTAAAAGTGTTTTCTACATACCTTGAGGTAGCAGCACAGCTCATGATTGCTGCGATGCTGGGGCACATGGACCATCCCACAGGAGTGCAGGGGCTTCCACGTGCTTGGCGGCAAGCCCAGAAGTGGACTGGCAGTACTTCTGGTCCACTTTCAGGTCTGCCAGGAAGAATGCTGGGGGGCCCCCCCGGCTGTCCCCTTGGCTCAGTGATTGGCTACAGGGGAACCCCGGTGCCCCCCCAGACCAAGAAGGCACCAATCACCAAGCCACAGAGATATGTTGGGGGAGGGGTGGAGGGGAGTGCTAGCCATGCACTCCCTGGTAGACCTGGAAGTGGACCGGAAGTGCTTCTAGTCCACTTCTGGGTCTGCTGCTGAGTGGGCTGGGGAGCCCCCCGTGCTTCTGTGGGATACTCCATCCACCCCAGCCATGCAGCAATCATGAGCAGCCCCTGCTACCTAGAGATATGTAGAAAAAACATTTAAAGGTGTCTCTATGTCCGAATTTCCAAATTTTTCTGAATCTCTCTAAATCGATTTGGAGGGTTCTGATTCAATTCAGAGAGATTAAAGGGTCCTCTGATTCAATTCATATTTGGAGATTCGGCCACCGAATCGGGCCATATCGCCACCGAATCAAATCAGGAACTGAAGCTTCACAGAGCTGTAACACCTGGGTCTTGTTTATATGACCGTATATAACCACTGCACGTTTTCACAGACTTCTTCCCCTTCATGGGCAAAAGTTCTAGAGATCCCATCCTTCATGCAGCTTTGGAAGTTGCTATTTCTCTCTCTCTCTCTCTTTCTTTTTATTCATGTAACATTTTATTGAACCTAAATGTCATCTCATTTGTATTCTTGGAGCTGAATTCATTCTGATCCCAGAGCTGTTGTTTGATGCGTAAAGCATATATTTTGAATTAGTTAAATTACATTTCTCTCCCTTGTACCTGACCTTCAATTGCAAAGTGTATATAAGCGTTCCAAAAGACAGCCAAATAAGCCAATGTCTAAAGTATAAATTAGCCATATTTAATAGAGAAAAAGCAAATACTAGAAAGATAGGACTTTTAAATAACTACAGACTGCAAGTCAAAATTAATACATTTGTTTTGCTGGCATATACATACATCGGGATTTTAAAAGGCTAGTTGCTATGGTAACTCCTGCATTACATGGTCCATATGTTGATTCTGAGAGCTTTTTCTTAATGGAAAATTATACCCATGAACATAGATAACATTTGTAAGTCTCTCAGAAAAGCAACATTTTTGCTCTTCTTTCTAAATGTCATCAGCTGTGTGTCTGATGCCTTTGAAGTTAGATTTTCCCTGTAGTCAATTTACCAAATAAGAGAAAAGAGTTAAATCTAAACCCTGCCTTTTTTTAAAATTTGTTCAGGGTTTGATGAAAGCACACGTTCCTTCTGTACCCTCTGATACATTAATGCACCACACCTGAACCGGGCACCTGACATCTGGGTAAAAGTTTTGCAATATTTACATTTCACCCTTTCCCACTGCAGCGGAAAGCTTTGAAATCAAGTGGTAGCAATACAGAGCTGAATCCAGAGCCAACTGAAGACAATGGATACATTGGCTCGAGGGTGAGCAAAATTTTTGCACAGACCACATTTCCTGTTATTTTTCACATATATACCAGCCTACTTTGTCAGATGCTAGGAATCTGATGAAGTAGGTTGTCGTATATGGAAGTCCACATTTCTCTGAACCAGCCAGTCTCTAAGGGCACTTGTACACATGACGAAAATTGCTCATTTTTGTGGTTGAATTGTGTCATGGTGTACATGTACAGGTTTTTATTTTAATGCTTTATATTGCAGACTGAACCACATCGGCATGTAGTTTAGTTCGCACTGTAGCTATTCCAAATCTTGCAGCCTTCTGACAACTGGTCCCCCAGGGCAGGGGAGGCAGGCTGAAGGCAGAAGCAGTGAGGGGCCCAGTCATTTTTCTTCTTTTTTTTTTTCCCCCCTGTGGAGCCTACCCACATCTCCTGCAACCTGGGGGCAAGCTGCTGGCAGACCAAGTGGCCCCTGAGCTGCAGGGGCCCTGGTCCTTCCTTCCACAGCAGTGGCACCCCCCCAGGGCTACCTGGGCAGGCAGGTAGGAGGTGGGTACTGCCCCAGCTTTGGCTCAGGGAACAGTTGGATAGGGCTGGGTGCTGCCTCTGAGTTGGGGCAGCACCTGTTCACTGGCTGCCTGCCTGGGCAGCCCCCAGGGGTGCCACCACTATGGAAGGACCAAGGCCCCCTGCAGCTCAGGGGCCACTGGCAGCTTGCACCCCAGCTGCAGGCAGGCTCCATGAAAAAAAAAAAAAAGGATTGGGTCCTTTGCCCCTTTTTTCCTCCAAGTGACCCTGGGGCAGCTCAGGGAAATGGCAGGAGGGTGGCTGGGTGTGCTGGTGGCTGGAAAGGGTGGCAGGGCAGTACAGACAATGCTGGGAACCCCAGAGAGCTTGGGGAAGTGTTGGATCTGGCAGGAACTACCTCCAAGCTGGGGAAGCACCCACCCACTCACTGTCCACCCAGGCAGCCCCAGGGGGTGCCACCACCATGGAAAGGAGCAGGCCCCCCACATATCAGGAACTACTGTGGCCCACTGGCAGCTTGCATGGACAAACTCCACTGGGAAAAGAAGTGGCAAGGGACCCAATCTCTTTGGAAGCCTGTCCGCTTCTCCTGTGGCCATGGGGGTGCCCCCCAGGGCTGCCTGGGTGAGCAGCTAGTAGGCAGGCGCTGCCCCAGCTCAGAAGCAGCACCCAGCCCAACCCAACTGTTCCCTGAAACCAAGCTGGGGCAGCACCCGCCCACTAGCAGCCCTCCCAGGTGGCCCCACCACTGCAGAGGGAAGGACCAGGGCCCCCCACAGCTCAGGGGTCACTTGGCCCACTGGCAGCTCACTCTCTGGGCACAGAAAATGCAACAGTGATGGAAACTCCTAAACTGAAATGATGGATTTTTAATCATCACAATTAAACCCCACCATTCCCATTTAGGGGACTAACCCCCCAGAGCATGTGTAAGTGCCCTAAGGTAGCTAGCTACCTTGTCCTCTCTATTAAAGCTAGGTAAGCAACAATGGTAAAGAAAAGACTACACAAATCCTGGATCCAGACCTTCACTAAGCTCATGAGTGTTTGGCTTTGGACTGTATGCTCCTAAATCAATGTAGGTGCCTAATCTTGTAATTGCTTGCTCTTACTAGAAAATCGTGTCATGTTTCTGCAGGTAACAGAATTCCTTGCATTCCTACAAATGCAGATAGAGAGAAGATGCTTTTAGAGCTATTTTGATGAAGTTTGGGGTCCATGCCTTTTTGATCATTTCTGAAAATGGAGGAAGAAAGGAGGTTGTTGGGCCTCTGGACTAGGAGAGCTGTGTTCAGCTCCCTTTTGTACCTAATTCAGTATGCTTTGTTCTGAATGAGGAACATAAAGACACTTCAAAAGTCACAGTGAAATACGATCGTTGTCCGGAAGCTCTAGTCATTGTAATTAATTAATAAATATGCTTATATGTTTTAATGGGCTGATACAATATAAGTCAGGTACTCAGGTGGGTCTGAGTTAGACTCAGCACAACTGCTGGGACATAGATGGCTTTCTGCTGCCTTGGCAGCACCCTGGCATGTTGACTTAGCAAAGCAGTGCAGCAGTGAACTAAATTCTGGTGGTTTCTGAATTTTGTGTGCTTGGCTTTACACCCGAGTTCTCTACCTATGGTATTTTTGGAGGGGGTAGGAAGGAAATTGAGGGGAAAAAACAAATGATGTTTTTTATATGTAATTGGAATAAGTTGACCTCCTGCCTGGATTGCAGTCAGATTTTAAACCCTGGGTGTAGGAATCCATACCACAGACTTCGACCACGGGCCTTTAGCCAAGGGCCATACCAGGCTCTAGCCCTCCAGTGTGCCCACACATGAGTTGCCTGTGGTATTAGCTGGTACAACAAGTATTGTTGAATGCTAGGGAGACATGCAACCATACAGAATATTAGTAAATCTCCTTCCTGTGGAGTTTCACTGGGGTGGGGTTTTAACTTGATGTCTCTAATCCTCACTAAAACTCCAGAGCCACTTCAATAACATTTATTTTGCACCTTATTTTCCCAGCCGTTCTTATTAAAGACTGCAGCCTGGCAGCTACTGCTCAGATACTCGAGAGGAGCTGTGAATATTGGCTTCTCAGAAGTCTCTCTCTGTGTGTTGCACAGTTGTGTTTCTGTTTCACACTTGGAAAGTCTGACACCTTAGCAGCACAAAGTTATAGTTTTGATCCTACAAACTTCCCCAATGCTCTTTCCTTGATTAACACAATCAGGAGAGGTCCAATTTGTTTATATTGCTTCACCTGGGGCACATAAAATTAAAGGGCTGAAAATACCCCCATACAAGAAAAGTGTTTTATATAATTGCTACCTCTCTCAGTACGGGATAGCTGGCCTTTGAAGGCTTTGAGCACATTTACTTCACGGAAATAATATGTAAGTCTGGGCTTTACATTGCTCTTGCTTATAATTCTGAACCTCCAAATGAAAATATGATGATTCCAGGGGCAAATACCTTCCAAGCCAACTAATATTATCATTCGATGTGAACAAAATGAAAGGCTACAGTTGTCTAGTTCGAATTTGTTAATGCATAGAAAACATGCTGCTCATGTTTTGATAACTCTTGTAAGGTTGTAACTTTGAAATGTCTGTATAGTTCTTGAATCCGTATTGGGTGGCTGCAATGATGGATTCAGTGACTTACCAGTGGCCGTTATGGGGAGAAGGGCTAACACTACCCTTTATATTAATATGAGGCAGGCTAAAGAAAAACTCTATCACTTCATGGTTATAACTTGGTGCAGTGAAGATACCAACCTGAAGTAATCTAGAGATCTTTTGTGAAATATATTTATGGCACTATATTTTTCAGGACTTTGCTTTGGGCCCAGATCCAAAAGTCCCCTGCCTCTGTATTTTTGATGCTGAGACTGAGTCTCTGTCAGATGGGCTAACATGACAAACACATATTCTGAGCTAAAGGGACCCCTCTGTGATCCATACTTATACCTGGTATTGCACAATAAGAAGCAAACAGAACAAAATCAATCCCAAATTAACTCAAAACCTATTGATCCTTTGCAAGCCCAGTCTCACAGCCAACCTGCCTCTTCAGTAGATAGGAATAAAAATGGAGCCCTCCATTGAATTCCCAACTCAGCTTCTGCTTTTCTTGTGTGAACGTGGACTTGAGTTCCCTATAAGGATACTTCCCTACCTCATGTGAGGATAGACTCCATTCACAATGCAAGGTCACTCAAATGATATGAGGACAAGGGCCATCTAAGTAGATAGAGGGGGAAAGAGAGGGTAAGAGTGGTGTTGCTCTCTTCACATGTGTGAGCAAATTCCCTTGGTACCCTCATTGCATTTTTGTCGTGTGCTTTAAGTTTAACCTAAAGCAAGTTGCAGTTACAGCCCAGCTAAGTGTCTTTCTGTATGGCCGCTCACACATGAACTGGAAGATGCTTCCCCGGAAATAACAAGGATTTAAGGAGGGTGGGGAGGACACGTTGGCCTGGAAACAGGTGCAACATGAAGAACTTGCAGGTATCAAGGAATAGCTGCTTCTCATGATCGCCAGGTGTGCTGGTGAGTTATATAAGCACAGAGTGGGGCTAACAAAGCAGACACACATCATTGTCGGGTATTGAGGGATTTTGACAGGAGTTGTGAGTGTGAACAAAAATTCAGGAAATAAATTAGGGAAATGTAGACAGAGCTTGAGAAATGTGCTCCGAAGGATGACTATTCAAAAGCCTGGTAATAAGCAAGGTCACCTCTCCCATCGCGGGGTATGCGATGAATCAAGCCCCGTCTAGAGCGACTAGTTTTATTTTCTGAAGGATGCTTAGTAACCTGCACGGAAAAAGTGTGGTGGACTCAGCCCAGGTGACAGTCCATGACTTGTCACATCAGAAAAACTGGCCTGGAGACTAGATTGCAGATTGTACCTTGCCTTTATCCCAGAAGTGGTATTTCCAAATGAAGGGACCAAAGCGGACAGGCAGGACAAGGTAAAGGAAGGTGGTGTGATCTGGTATGTATTTTGTGGATAACCTGAAACAATAATGCAAACTGTAAAACAAAAGGAGAATAAAGAGTAACTTCCAGTAAGTTGAGTTCATCCAAATGTGGAGCTCCTATGCACATCCCCCTCTGGATGCACATGCCCTTCGTGAACTTGAAGCTGAGGTGGGGGACTCCAGTCCACCCGCCTCCTCTTCCAGCACAGGCTGGGCAAACCCCAGGCAGAGCTTCCTTCCCACCTTCCCCTCTCCCATCCTGAAGACAGCACTTGGAGCTGGGAGGGAGAGGCCTGGGCTAGGGGGGAGACAGACAGCCTCTTCTCCCCACTGGATTGGCTCCAAAGTCAAGCTCGATTTCCCACCCCCATCTCTCCTCGACCAAACAGTGAACATCCATTGGATTGTGGGTCACTGTAATTCATGACGTTTTTTGTGAAGTGCCATGAGTTACAGTGGGGAGCTGCATGTCTGTCAGCACCCACATTCACCCTTTGGTGGGGGGGGAAAAGCTTAAACTGGGTTCCGCCATTTTTAAACCAGTCCGTCTGTGCTGAACTTCTGTTCTGTTGTGAGTATAGACCAGTCTTGTGTGCTGAACTTCTGTTATGGGTACAGACTGGTTTCCAGTCACTTATACTGGTAAAAGTGTAATGTCTGTACCTGGCCTCAGTGTTGCCAGCTCCTGGAAATGTTATTGCTAGTGCCATAATATTTGGTGTTTTTCTTAAATCCCTGGTTCTTAAACCCTTTGATCATATGAAAAGCTCAGCTTTCATTAATGAAAACCCTTTTCTAATCCACGTTTGAAAATGTGACCTGCGTCTGTTCTAGGGGTTCAAAAATCAAAAGGCAAATAAAAGGATTCCTACATTTATTATTTAAAAAAGCCCTTTTCATTTTTAAGCTTAAATTCTTTTGGAGCTGCAATTTCAACACTGGGGGTTCACAGTATTGGAATTTCATTAGATTATTTTTCTTATGATTTCCTCTTATTAGCAACCACAGCTATGAGTAGCTTTAATGACTACATAACTTGAAAAAATATAATTCATACCAGTTGCATGTCAACAAATAGTTATAAGATCTTCTCTTTTAGTTTTTGTAGTTTTGTGGTTTATTTTCTTGCAAAAATGAAATGGATTGCATTGTTTGCTATCTCTGCCTAGAATGCATCTGAAAAGAACAGCAATAAAAGCGCTCCATAAAAACAATTGGATCATTGTTTTTCCCTGAATACAATTACCCATAAGGAAGCAAACCCTTTCCTCACTGGGGAAAAACAGTGTGTTGCTCAGCTGATTTATGTCCCTCTCCCCAACCCAAACGAAAACATTTGCTGAAAAAAACCCCAAACAATTTTATCATAGGTTTCAATATCCTAAACCAGTGTTTCCCAATCTTTTCAGGTTAATGACCTCTTGGAGAGTCAATACCCCTTCTTATAGTTATTATCAATACAAGAGGTAGACATGCATCTGTGCTAACAAGGATACACTTATATAATACATATGTGTCGGCTTTTTGAGAGGTTGACAATGGACCAGTTGTACAAGAAGTGGAAGAATGAGATTTTCTTGGCTTTGGGTTGTAATGACATTTTCAAAACCTTGCAACCAGCACCCAACTTGTTTTTTTGCAGCTCTACATGTTGGTGTTATCCACATCTGTAAACTCACTCCCTGAGCATGCATGAAAACCAAAAGAGTGACAGCTGGCCTTATTGTTGCCCCTGCTAGCCTGAGCCTTGTTAGAACACGGTGATTCTTTCTAACATGAAACAGAATGGGACCTGTTCTGGGACACATACTCATGGCAAATGCGGCTTTCCACTCTTTGTTTGTTTTAGCCTTTTTTCTAACTCCACCCTACAGGTGTACAAATGACATAATCCACTTGTCCAGGAGAATAAAAATGATCTCATAGCAGACAAGCCTGCTGATCATTCTGTTTTATGCTCAGAGCATATATCAAGCTAAAGGTCCATGTCCCCCGAAGTCCTAATTTTACTTTTGACAGAGATAACAAACTGCTTCCTAGGGGCTCTTTCCTGTGTCTCTTTGGTCTTCCAAGCTACTTCTTGAAGGCACCCGGTGTTACACACAGGTGCAGAGTTTATTTCTCTTGCTGCCTGCAATTGTAAAACCAGAACTAAATCTATTTAAATACGGCTTATGTCATCAATTGCCGGTACATTTCCCCAATTTCATGCTCCATCTGTTTTCTAGATGTTTCTAGTCTCCATTCAACTTGGCCTTGCTGGCTACCATTATGTTTCATATAATATATAAATATAAATAATCTAATTTTTCAGATTGCTAAAAAATGTGATCCAAATTAGATTTTTTTTCACTTATTTTTTTGTCCATTCACTGAGGGAAGGAGGGGCGAGGGGGAGTCATTTTCACAGTGTACATTCAGTCCCCCCCCCCACCAATTCAGAGTTAGACCAATCACCATATTTGTGCTCTGGAAGTAATTTTACCCAATGGTCAGATTGGTCTGATCTACGGGGATGTTTGCCTTGCTCTGTAGTGGGGGCCTGGCCCTCTTCATGGGGTGTCCTGAGTGTATATTAACAACCCTTACAGAAGCAAGATGTTGGCTTCCATGGCTCTCCTGTTTTGCCTGTGGCATGTTAAAGTGTTATGCCTTCTGTCAGAGCTGACTAGTTTTACTAAGAAGTTAGACTATGGATTAGTCTAGGATGGTGTGGATAGGGGTGAGCCTGCCTCAGGCAGGGGTTTGGAGTAGATGACTTCTGGAGGTCCCCTCCAGCCCCACTTCTCTATGATAATAATGATGATGAACCCTCCTTGCTCTCTAAGCGCCCAGGGAATGGCTGTTTGCAGTGATCCAACAGTCGAGTGATCTGAGCTTGTTTTGTATCCAAGTATCTGGGGGTGGGGGTGGGGGAAATTTCCAAATTTGAGGTGTCCTTACTGAAAATATCCTGTCAGCACTTCTGAGAATGGCCTAAAATGAGCAATTCCCAGAATAGCAAATGATGGTAGTATCTGTGCAGAGAGAAGCCATTTTCAGGGAAACGGATGCTAAGCCATGGTGACCTTGGAAGGACAAACAAGGAAAAGAATAAAGGATCAAGAAAATTGTTCTGAGAGGATGCTGACAAGTTTTCCTGAAGGAGGAGGCAGCAGTTTCCAGCACAGCATACGAAGGAGCACGCAGTTGCAGAATCCTGTTAGATCTCGGGCACAGACAGAAGTGCAGCTCCCTGCTGTAACCGAGAACGCTTTGCAGGAAACATTCTGCGTTGCAACAATCCCCTGCAACAAACAGAAGTTCTCTGTTGGCTCCACGGGGATGGGAATCTAGCTGCTGGAGCCTGCAGCCAGTTTCTCCGATCAGTGGACCTCCCTATCTTCCAGCCTGTCCCCGTTTCAGAATGGGAAGGAGAAAACAGAGTGGAGGGAGTTCATTTGGCAGGGGTGGAGGGGGTGGGATTTCATCCCCTGCTGAAGGGTGCAGTGGATGCATTGGAGCCCCCCCACACCCTCCAAGTCGGCTCAAAAACTCCCAGCATGGGGTGAAAACCCCCCAGACCGAACTCCCTCCACTCCCTTTCCCCCCGCCCATTCTGAAAACATCTGTCAGGCAGTGCAGACAGAAGTTACAGAAGTTGCTCTGTTTTGAAACATCTTCATCTGAACCCTCACGCAATGAGGGGACAGATTTTCACCTGATCAGCTATTTTATGAAGCGGTCTGCTGCCATGCACTTGTGTTTGGTCACGATTCTAACTGCTTTCTGTGGCTAGATGGGATCAAAATTGTCACTTCTGTTTCCTCCCCTGCTTTTTTGGGAGCTAAATGTTCTCTTGGTCATTACTGGAAAAGCAGCCTGTTGGGAGCCCAGGAAGACAGAAGGCTAGGATCCAGCACAAGATGTATAGTGACCACAAGGCCGCAATGATTAGCCACAAACGCATGCTCCATTAAAGAGATGGGAGAAAGAGAATTAGAGAAACTGCTGCCGTGTTGTAACCTGTGGGTCTGTGTCTTATCACCATTACCTTGCCTAATTCATAGTTTTATAGTTTCTAGGGTCGGAAGGGAGCTGAGCAGATCATCTAGTCCAACCCCCTGCCATGGCAGGAGAGAGTACTGGGGTCAAACAACCCCAGCAAGATGTGCATCTAACCTCCTCTTAAACACCCCCAGGGTAGGCACCTGCACCACTTCTCTTGGAAGCTGGTTCCAGACCCTAGCCGCCCTGACTGTGAAGTTGCGCCTCCTGATATCTAACCTAAACCTACCCTCTGCCAGCTTGTGACCGTTATTCTTGGTCACTCCTGGCGGTGCTCAGGGGAACAGGGACTCCCCCAATGCCTGCTGGTCCCCCCTGACTAGTTTATAACAGGCCACAAGATCCCCCCTCAGCCTTCTCTTTTGGAG
>NW_017728914.1:29568420-29591256 GCF_001723895.1 Crocodylus porosus
GCAGGGAGGTGGCTGTTCTGGTCCCTATGTAGGAGGACAGAGGCAAAGAAATCATTAAACATGTTAGCTTTGCCATCTGGTGTGACGACCAAGTTTCCCATGGCGTCCTGCAAGGGCCCCACATTACCCGGGACCTTCTTGCTCTTACCTGTTCCTGAAGAGGAAATATCATCCTTTTTCCTTCTCAAGTGGTTTTCAAAATCTCTTTTCCTCATTTCTTCCCTCTCTCTAGCCTCCTGTTTTTGCTGGCATGTGCCCCTTTCTGATTGCAATACACTTTTGCACCCTGGAGAGGCCACACAAGCTTTGCTTTATCTCAAGTGAGGATTATGTTCAGCAAACTGTCTCACTCAGCGTAATTCCATTGTCTTGTGAGACAGACAGATGCCTACTATTACTA
Source organism: Crocodylus porosus (assembly GCF_001723895.1). Taxonomy (NCBI): domain Eukaryota; kingdom Metazoa; phylum Chordata; order Crocodylia; family Crocodylidae; genus Crocodylus; species Crocodylus porosus. The sequence goes on from NW_017728914.1 coordinate 29,568,821, forward strand.
CAGTAGACAGTGTATATGCAACCTCTCAGCCTCCTGTCCTGTTGCATTATAGACAATTTCCTTTCCCTCTTGATAAAAATCAAACCAACCTGTCCCTGCAATAATTTGCAGTCATATTTGCTGGGCTTTGCATGCATTGCCTATCAAAGCCAGCCATTTATCATCCAAGACTCATATACCACAGAGGTCTGCATGGTCCTAAAACCTTAAGGGTTGCTGCTCTTCAGAAGAGACCCCTCTCATCCTTTATTTAGCACTTCTGCTATCACTTGTCCCCTCTGCTTGTGAATCTAGCATGTCCCTCCTACAAATTTTGCCCAGTCCCAATGCCACTGAAAACACAGGAGAGAATACAAGAGCTGTCTGGTCTCTACTCAGGCATCTGGACCCAAAGGTGCTCATTTTGCCCTACGATCCCTTTCAGATCAGCAGTCCTGAAAGGTAGCTGCAATCCTTTTCAGATCTTTTGCTGAATTGCCCAGTGAGGAGGAAACCTTCAAGGCATGGTACAGCTAAAATCTGAGACATCTCTACTAAGCACACTAATTTTTAAAAGACATTATTTGGCTACATTTGGGTTTTTTTTCATAGGGACGACCGAAGATACCTTCCCAACAAACATGCAACCCCTGCGGAGGGGAAAGTTGGGCTGGAGTTTTTCACACACACACACAAAAAAAAAGCCATTAAAATTTTTTAACATGAACAAAACAATGTCTTTCCCCCACTGCTGTGCTTGGAGATGGGCGAACTGTTTAGGCTGCAAGTTTCCAAAATAACTCAGTGCGAGACAGATACCAGCATGGCAACCTTCAGACCAGATGGTTAATGTTTGGCAAGATGACAAGCAACAGAACAGGATCTAACAATGGAAAATCTTGGGCAACCTCTTCAGTGGAAATGTTAACAGCCCCACCTATTACCCTGTGAATAAATTACTGCCTGTTCTAGTGTACGGTTATGACAGAAGTCACCAGGGAGCACTGCTTGACTTACTAACACGTTCTCTTTCTTTGTGTGTGGGCAGCGTATGGTCATTGAGAAAATGCTGCTTGGTTTTTGTGATGCCGCATCTTCTGGTGAAAGCTGTATCAGGGCCCATCTGTACCCGTCACTTCCCATGCCAGGCAGTGCCGTGCTGCTCCACACACGTGACCTCCTGGCCAGCTAATTAGCTTGGGTATTGTTCTGAGTTGAATGCAGCTACATGGCTTCAACTGCGTGGGGTAGTTTGTGGGGTTTGGTATGTGTGGCATGTTTTCATGGTACTGCCTGGTGTGGGAAGTAAAAGGCAAGGCTGTGCCTTCAGAGAGTTTGCTCTCTACCTCAGTCTCCCTCCTTGGAGCCAGTGCTTGGTATACAGTTACTTCTTGGACAATGGGCATCAGACTGCAATTCCTGAAAGCAGGGATTGTTCGTGTGGTGTTAGTGTTAAATAGGGACTTACCTAAATTACGGTTTTGCAGATTTTGCAGAAATCATGAAAAACAGCATTGTCCACAATCGCTAGGAAATCCAGCATTGGTTGTGATTTCCTGTGAAACCAACCCCCCCAAAAAATGATAGTGACTTAGTCGGAATTAAGATACGCTCCACCAATTAGTGACAAGGGGTGGGACCGCTGCAAAATGCCCATGAAATCAGCTCTGCGTGCTGGGAGCGAGCCACGGAAAACCCATCATCTCACAGTGACTTAGGTAGATCCCAGTTACACTAAAAAAAGAGAACACCACATCCCTGACTTCCCTACTAGGAAATAGATCTACAAGACCAAGCAACCTGGGGGAAGGTGATAATACTATTCCAAGCCAAGGAGCTGCTGGAACATATCATTCAGATTCTAATGAAGTGAAATTCTCTTGCTGCTATTGCTTCTTTGTTGTTCCTCTAGTTGTCTTTGCAACAGAGTGATTTAAATGGCCAGACTCTCCATGAGCTTCCTCGATAAATTCTCAGTCATGTAACTGTCATACGGTAAATTGAAGATAATGAAGCCAAAGTGGTTTGAAAGGCACAATATGTGCTGGCGCCGGGGTCGGTTATTTGCTGTCCTTCTATTGGCCTTCTGGATTAATTGGCAATAGAAGAAAAATGCTGGTGGTGGGGAGGGCATTTGATGTCTGAGTCAGTTATAACAATACGTGCCCACTGTGCAGTGTTGGTGTTGCAGCTGCCTTTTGTTCTCCCATGCGTCTAACCGTGGGATGCTCTAAGAGAGAAACCATCTTGCCACGAGCTCACAGAGCTCTCTGGACCATCTACCCACTTCCATAATTGCGTTTATATTTTCTGCTCCTTCCTTTGGCAGGTCGAGAAAGGAAAGTTTAAATTTTGCAACATGGATACCACGACTTCTGAAACCGGAGCACCTGCCTATTGGGCTGCTGGATCAATGGCAACAAGCAAAACAGCTCAAGTAGCTGGTAAACTCACTCACTGGAGAGGCGCATGTATCCCATGGTGTCACAACACTGCATTGGCTGTTGGTGGTGAGGCTCAGATGCAGCCTTTTGTCCAGCGGTCCAGAGACAGGCTGGTTGGTAACAGGCACTGCAGAATGCAAGTTCCTCTTCTTCACCGGAACAGGAACAGGGCACTTTGAGACTAGAGTCCCATGAACCACTGGGACTTTTAAACATTTGTGTGAGTGTTGCAGGATGACAGCCAACATGGTGAGTACAGGGTTCCTTGTTTCCAAGCTGTTCCTGGAAATAAAAAGCAGTCTATTACACCTTGGTGAGAAAAGACAGAGCTACTTGCTGGGTCTGATCACCTATGAGCAAAATAAGGCATACAAAAGAGGCAGACAAGTATATCCATAGCTAACACCAGACTCTCATGCCATAGCCTTGAACCTTGGGCTGCAACGTGCCTGGCATGGCTGCTCATCCTCGGCTGTCACCACCTTAGCTGAGCACTGGGGTGGATATAGGTGGTCAGAACCCAATATCTGGGCCTAGTTTCCCATCCACTCCTTGCAACCAGAATGGCCAGCCAGGGTCAGCTGACCCATTACCCCTTCCTATAAAAACCCGTGATCTGGAAGACGAAGTGTCTGGACAACAAGGCCTCATTTGTACTTCTGCTGTCTCACGTTTGGCTTGAGTCTTTACTGACTCTCTGATGGATTCGCTGGCTACCTCACTTAGCTTAGCCACAGACCCCCCAGTTTAGCCTGGCCTTTTGGCTCCCTAGCATGACTCTGGTTTGGTCTTGTAGATATCCAACTAGCTAGCTTTCTGACCCCTCACTCTGCCCAAGCCCCTGGAGCTCTGACTCGGTTCCCTAGGAGGATGTTCTGGCTTCCAGGCTGCCCCACACTCAGACTGTGCACACTCCCCTTGGATCTTGGTTGCTTCTTCTGACCTGGGTGACCCCTAGACCTGCCCAGCCATGACCTGGCTTGACACTGATACATTGCATTAATTCACGTCCAGATCTCCCAGTAACCTTCTCTTTTTAAACATCATGTATTGCCCTTCACTTCCATTTCTACTTCTTCTCTGGTCCAGGGACATAAGCTTTCATGGACAACAACCTACTTTATCAGATGCAGTTGAACTCTGGTTTGTCTTCAGATGGCATCATCTGAACCAATTAATCTCTAAGCAACCACCCTGCCCTGTCTTCAGCCTGATTTCAGACCAGCACACATTACCACCTTAATCTTCAGATTGTATACTTGCTCTTTTGTTTCTCTCCTTTTTTTGCTGAAATGCTGAGCAGAAGTTAGACAAAACACTATATTTGCCAACTTTTAAAATAAAACCTTGTATGGACTTTTTAAACACAATAACTATTACTAGACAATGAGTGTGATAATCATGCAATAGTTGGCTCTTAGATTATTACTGTATTTGAATATAAAAGACATATTTTCAGTCTGCTGCCCTATCCTTTTATAATGTGTGGATGTTATAGCTGTATGCACAACATAAAACAATATAGCACGTGGTCCAAAATGTTCCCAAATGTATTTTGCTTTTTCTTCTTATATTTGCTTTGAACATTAATGTTCTTTGACACGGTTTTGTGCCCCCCAGCGTTATTTTATGGAAATTCCCATTTCTGTGCATTAAAACAAACAAACCTTATGATAACGAGAAGCTTGAAGGTTTTCAAACAAAAAAGGCACTTGAAGTAGATGCTGTATGAAGTTCTTAATCAAAACTACTTGGGTTCATTTGAATCAACTATACCATCACTGGAGTCAGTGAACAGCTCTCCATACAGGTCTGTCTGATGCAATAACAATCTGTTGCAGAAGGCACCAGAGAAGGCCTGCACCTTTTAAAGACTGAAGAATGGCATAGCAGAAGTGTAACGTACAGCTGCCCTATTCAAAACTGATGATGATGAGAAATGTTGTTATACAATATTTTATACAAACACAGGGCCAAGTTCTGAAGGCCTTTCCTATGACAAAATCCATTGTATAAGGATCCCCTCATGGAGTTCCTTTCCAATTGCTCCTTTCCTAGGATAGGGTTTGTAGTGACAGAAGTCATAATTTAAAAATGCGGCCTAACAAGAGACTAAGGGGTTGGGAATTGGGAGATGGTCCCTCAAGCAGCAGCTACCTTGTTAGGTAGTTAGGTAGGTAGTTGTTCGTCCATCAGAAAGACATGGAAAGGCTCTAGATGTTGCATACTGCTCCACCAATTAAAGGGTACAGTTCTTCTCATTCATGAATACCTGTGTTTATTGAACTTAGTGATCATTACCTTTCTTCAAGAACAAGCTGGATGACCAATCCCAAATTTTGCAGGTCTCCTGTTTCAGGAGGTATATAAATCCTGATGCTATGTAGTATATGGGCTCAGACCAAGCTCCCAATCTAGCTGACAGCTCCTCACCATGAAAGCCCAGTACCATTGCTCATATGCTAGCAGCTGTGTACACAGGGGGTGCATCTGCAGGAGCTGCTAACTGTGCAGTAGCCTAATAACACTGTGCAGTAGCACACAGGGCAAAACCTGTGCTAATATGCTACTGTGCAGTAGTATTAGGCTGATGCACAGTTAGCATCACTAAAAAGCCATGTGTTGGTGCTACTATGCAGTAGCATGAGTTACTGTGCATTGATTTAGTACCTGGTCATGCAAGTACTAAACTTAATGCTCTGTAACTACAGTGCATTAATTTACGTGTAGACGCACCCAGAGTAATTGAAAAATTATCAGGTGAAAGCTCCACTGGATTTCCAAAAGACATTTCCATTGTGCATTAAATCAAGACTGGGTGGAGATTCATTTTTAAACCAGACTATTCTAAATTCAATTACTGGTGATCCACACTGAAGTCACAATGAACACAGATGATAAGTGGTTGTGAGGTTAGTCTGGAGTGGTACTTGTAACTCTAAAAGAGTTTTACCTATCACTGGAAGCTTGTCATCCTTGACTTCCCCATGATCTGGGTTGCATTTTGCAAGACTTCCCTCAAAAGAAAAGCCCCTCTGATTTCAGGTGCGTTACACACCAGGCTTGACCTACTACACTGCAGAGATTTGCTGGCATAGCTGTTTCAGCTCATTTTTGTTTGGCTGAAAACCCTTTCCTTCTTTCCATTGCGCCAAATGTATTTCATAAGAGGTAATTGTTTAATTTCTCACTAAATTGTGAATTGGGCTATTACCAGTCCACACTATCTGTTATGTCATGATGAATACTTAACCTCGTAGGTAACAAGCTTGGCACAGCAGCCCATCCAGACTCCTTAGTAAGATGGTCATCATTGTCTTAGTATAAATACAGGTTCAAAGTTATAAACCCCAGCAGGAGGTAGCTGAGTTGTTATATCAAGGGGATGACCAAAATCTGCCTTAAAAGCAAGGACGTGTTCCCCTAGAGCCCAATGGCAATATATAAGTTAAAGTAGAAGCAGAATCAGACTCATATAAGGGAAAACAAACACTTGCAAGCATTGGTGCAGAAAGGTATTGCAGACCGATCATTTAGGCTGCATTCACCAGGTAGTATCTGAATGGCAGTCTGCTTGCAAAAAACACCACAAATTAACTCATTAACTCACTGAGGCTAGGTGCAGACACTCAAAAAGCCCGAGGTGGAATTGATCCAAGTTACAGGGTTTTCTGTAAGTGGTGTAGTTTCGATCAGTAGTGAACAGAGCACACGTTCGCCCTCTGCTGGGGGCAGGGGGAGCAAAACTTAGATAGCGTTCCACCATTTTTAGATCAGTTTATGTGGCCTGAACTTCTGTTCTGTTACAGGTAGAGACTGGTTTTGTGTGCAAACTTCTGTTCTGTCATGAGTATAGACTGGTTTCCGATCGCTTGTACAGTACCAGTAAAAACATAAATGTGTGTACCTGGTGAGAGCACCTCTGCGAGATACATGAATGCACACAGGAAATTCTGAAGTTACTTCTTGCTGAATCTGTTGATAGCAATGATTGCATAGCTTTACATTAAAGAAATTTTTTTTGCAAAAATCTTGTTGGTCTAATAAAAGATATCATCTCTGCTACGAGTCCTGATTGCCTTTTCCTTTAGACCGATATGGCTACAACCTGGATACCTGACACATGGGAGATATTGAATTTTAGCTGATTTTTTTAAAATGAAATCTTCATATTTTCCCAAGCAGGAAGCAACTGTGACCACCTGAAACCTGAGATCCTGCTCTTGCCTTTGTTTCAAGGTAATCTGCATCATCACAGATCCTCACAGGAGGTGAGAGGCTCCATACCAGCTACGAACCAACTGCCCAGAGGCTTTTTCCATCTATTGACTCCTCTGTGAAATCCTATAAAATAGGAACTTTCATTTCTACCTAGCAGAACTTTTACAATCTTTTCTCCAATGCCTGATGAAGGGTGTTTGTGCCTGAAAATTTGCAATTAAAGCAAATTTTTTTTGCAAAAATCTTGCTGGTCTAATAAAAAATATCATCTCTACTATGAGTCCTGATTAGTTTTACTTTATGCCCATAATATATGTTGTGCTTGCAGGCTTGGCAGCAGTCTTTCCCACACTTGTGGCTGGTGCCACTTGTTTCTGAAAGCCTTTGAACAAACGTAACCTTTCTCTCTCTCTCTCCCTCTGTCCTGCTCTCTCTCTCCTAATCAAGTTTTATTTTTTAGTGATTTCACCTCTTAGCTATCAGTGAATTTTATAACCTACCTGGACAGTCACGATTATGCCTTTGAATTAGGCACAAGGACATTGGCACAGAGTGTTTTAGATACAACCTGTAGAACCTGATTTTTTAAAAAGCAAGAATGGATGAAGTGGACCCCAGGTAATTGGAGTTTTTTGGGAAGTCATCTTGACTATTTTGTGGGTTCATAAGCCCGTACTGAGCTCACCGGGTCCTTCCCTTTCCCTCCTGGCACACTGTCTGTATGGCCTCACAATGAGATTTCCCTTTAAAATCAGATCCCCTGGATTTTCTAGCTATGCCTGTCTGCCACAGGTGAAAGAAATGTCCGCCACCAAAAAGGTATTGAAAAGACTGCTGGTATGTGGAGCATATAGAGCTGAGGCCTCTTGAGGTCTGTCCGAGAATCTAGGGGAGCATAAGGATCCCCTCGTCCCCGTTATGAGGCCTACGTCAGATAGGATATGATCCCAGGGCTGTAGGAGCGCATGGATCCCCAGGTGCTGCTGCAGGAGAGCAACAGGGAAGCTAAGGATAATCACTCAAAGGACAATGGAGGTTGTACCTCCTTTAAACAGGTATAAAACAGTGCTCCCATATCAGTGCAACCAGGGAATCTTGGAAGGCATTAGGCTACCTGAGACACAGCACCTTCTAGTTATCCTTTGGGAGCCCCTGCGCTGACACTTACTCTGGGCTGTCTGCTAAAATCACCCATATTTCATTAGACTTTTCCTGTCCATGATGCCCAGCAGTGTAACTAATAGGGGCAAACAAGCTCTGCCTTTTTGGAGGGTGCAAAAAAAGCTGCCACTGCAGTTGAAACAGCAGCAGCCTGCCCCGCTCCGTGCATTGTGGCTGTCCTGAGCTTAGAGCTGTCCTGCTGCGCTTCCGATAATGCATTTTCTTTACATGCATTTTCCCTCTGCTTTTTTGGCTAACTATTCTTGCCTTGGCTTTTCACTGGATTTTTTCTTACCCATGTTCTCTGGTCTTTCCTGGTAGAAACAGACCCTCCATAAACTTTGTTTTGGATTTCAGCTTTCAAACTGACTGTATCAGACAGGGTTTGAGATCAGGCAAAATGAGCTTGTCCATTGCTACTTGAATGTAAGCTTAGATCTTCAGGTACATAGATTCAGCCTAAATTTCGATGCCTTTCTCCTTAATCTTGCTCGTTCAATCACCATGTATGCTTTTTCTGGGCAGGTAATTGTCACATTTTGACCTTAAAAAATTACCTGCTTGAACCTCATATCATTCTTGACAAGTCCACGCCAGGGAGACTATAATGGAGAAAATTTGGGTAAATTGTGTAGATGTTTTTCCACACTGGAGATGTTGGACAGGGCTCTCGAACTTCGTGCTATAGAGAACTACATCTTCCAGGGACACAGTGCACATGTCAGAGCTGAACATGCTGACTGAACTGCAATGATAAGGGCTGAAAGACCTTTATTTTCCTTTGATGATTTTTCACGTTTGCTTGCAACCACTATTAGCTCTGTCATTTGGTGAAATTAAACTAAGACATATGCATAAGCAGCCTTGACAGCAATTAGCTCCAGCAAAATCTTTATGGTAATGCATTTCAATGAGGCAGGTTTTTTTCCAGCCTTGAACACTTCATTAGCTGTCTAAGTATCTTACTGATGCAGCTGAGAAATCATATTATAATAAAATACATTTTACTGCAAGGCAGCATCTAGGATAAATAGGATGAATAAATATCACATTCTATTCAAAATTATATCTGTGCCTTAATGCTTTGGAATTTCAGTAAATAGATCAAATTTTATTTGAGTGCTTCTCCTAGATCTTCTTCTGTATTGCTCTGTTGCTCAAAGTAATTTCTGAATATTTCTTTTTAACTTATTGTCCAAGGAGCTGTTCCACTCAATTACATTTGACAATTAAATATCGCAGTATGTACAAGTTGATATTTTAATGCAGAAAATAATCCAAGATTTAGGAATTTACACTTTTTAAATTAAAAAAAAAGGGGAAAATAGATTATTACAACTATTTTTTAATCTGAAATCAGAGGAAAACCTAATCTCTTTCTATAACCCCAAAGATTTACATGGTATAATTTATTTATTTATTTTTTTAAACAGTTTTATAAGATAAGGCTTTCAAAAATCCCCTTATAAGGCGTGGCTGAGATCTGTTTTGTGTAGTTCCAAGGCTTCCTTCCTTGTTTATGACCCAAGGGGAATATTGCCACGGTCTATTTTCATCTGATGGGATTCTTTCATGGTTATTCTTAGAGAACAGCAGTTTCCAACTTGGACTTTTCTGGCAATTGACCCTATGTTTTAAAGGCGTTGCTAAAACCCATTTGGCAACATCCTCCTGACTTCTTGGCCAGCAGATGGTGAAACTGGCTTTCTGACAAGGGCTTTTGTTCGAATTCTGCTTATAAGGGTTAACTGCACTGCTAGGAGAAGGCATCCTGCAGAAGTAACGTTGATCTGACTTGCCATTCTGCTCATCACAGTTCACTGTCCCATTTGGAAGCCCAAGATCCCGTGCCGTCTCTGGAAAGGATTAATGGCTAGCCCTGGTGCCCTACCCAGCTCCCTACCTCCTGGTCATGCTGAAAGCTAAACTGCTCCAGGTTGCGTGCAAGCTCCTCCACACAGATCCCGTGGCTGCTTTGTTTGCCTGTGCATTAAAGATCAGTCTGCACAGACCTTGACACCGGGCCTTAAGGCTGTCCTCTCTCCTACTCCCTAGGGCTGCAGGGGGATGATTCATTTCTCATCTTAACTTAAAGTAGCCCCAGGGTTGCTTTAAATTACATTGGACCTCAGAGGGCTTTTACATCAGCTGGAGATCTTCAGTCATGGCATGACATACCTGGGCTTTAAAGTTGAAATATGTGTTTTTTCTTTGTGTGTTTGCTTTAAATGAGCGCCATAGACTGTGCTCGCTGCAGGCCTGGGGAACTGTGGGAAGTGCAGTGGTCTTTCCGCATGCTCCTGGAGCTCCTCATGGACAGCTCTGCCCTGCTGCTCCCTGTCACATGAACTGTCCTTCCCTCTCTGATCCAGGCAAATTTATCTCAGCTTTTCTTTGGTTTGTGGAAATGGTCCAAAGAAAAAAATCTATTATGATGCGTGGATAACTCCAGGTGTTGATTTTTGGTTTCTTCCATTGATTGGAAAGGGTATGACATCAGTGGCAACCCTTCAAAGAAGAACCTCCCACTCAATTTGTTCAGGGTTGTGGGTCCTTTATCCATGGACTAACATATTCTCCAAATTTGTGGCATGGAATCATAGAAAATGAGGGCTGGAAGGGACCTCAGGAGGTCACCTAGTCCAACCCCCTGCTCAAAGCAGGACCAGCCCCAACTAGACCATTCCAGCCAAGGCTTGGTGTACTCAGGTCTTAAAAACCTCCACGGATGGAGCTTCTGCCACCTCTCTGGGTAATCTGTTCCAGTGTTTTACTACCCTCCTCATGGAAAAAAAATCTTCCTAATATCTAACCTAAACTTCCCTTGCTGCAACTTGAGCCCATTGCTCCTTGGTCTGTCACCTGCCACCACCGAGAGCAGTCCAGCTCCCTCCTCATTGGAACCCACTTCAGGTAGTTGAAGGCTGCTGTTAAATCCGCCTTCAGTCTCCTCTTCTCCAGACTAAATAAACCCAGTTCCCTCAACCTCTGCTCAGAAGTCATGTGCCCCCAACTGCCTCACTATTTTTGTTGCCCACAGCTGTACTTTCTCCAATCTGTCTACATCCTTTCCATGGGGGGAGGAGCTGAAACTGGACACAGGACTCCAGATGTGGCCTCACCAGTGCTGAACAGAAGGGAACAATCACTTCCCTGGACCTACTGGCAACACACCTACCAATGCAGCCCAGGATGCTGTTAGTTTTCTTGGCAACAAGGGCACACTGTTGGTTCATATTCAGCTTATTGTCCACTGTAACCCCCAGGTCCTTTTCTACAGAGCTGCTGCCCAGCCGTGTTACTAGAGATACGCATTGATATTCAGCCTCCCCACCTTCCTCTCCCCAACCTGTATTGCCTCTCTGTTTGGCTCATTTTAGGCTACTTACCCCAGTAGCCAGTGTTCGTTGTCTATTTAGCCCTTATTAAATCAGCGTAGTGTTTAAATCATACCAAGTGTTGAGTTCATTGGAAGCTTTGTTTGACTGAGGACTAGAAGGTGGAGACTATAAGGAAAATGACATTTTTAGTATGCTTTTAGCTTCGCACTAATGTTTAAATAAGAACAACTTTCCATCCATTTGCATTTGCCTTAATATCACTTCATTTTGTAGGGTCTGTGCATACAGTACTCATTGAAGTCAATGGAATTGCATGCCTATGTTTGAAGGCAGATTTTTGGCTTCATAAGCACAATTAAATATTATAATTATAGATTACATTCAGGCAATTATAATGTACTTAGAGAATTCAGCTCCTTGATTCCTAATGCATTTGAAGAGCAATTTCACTGAAATACATCTTTAAAATAGCTGCTCCACCAAAACTATCCATTTCAAGATAATTTCTGCGTTAGTTTAATGCAAATATATTGTTTCTGTCGCCGTATTCCCTCTGGGCCGAATCCAGAAGCTCTGACAAGGCAGAGGACAATTTACTCATAGAACGGGTATTTAGAGCGACAGAATGCAACCATTAGCCTCCATAACTACTCCTAGGTAAATAGGATTTTTGCCTGGATAAAGTCTGAATGATTTTATCTACAAGCAAAATAGCTTGGATTTTGCTGATTAGAAAAAGAAAGCACTAAAGGTAGTTCTTATATATGGTTCTAGCAGAGTGAACTAGCACTGAATCACTCTACCCCCTAGTGGACTGTTGGAAAATATCCATGCTTGTCCGTTTTAGGCAAATTCATGTCCACTGCACAGCAAAGGACGTTTGTGGTTTTTCTCAGATTTAAATCTAGCAAACAAACAGCTTGTGATCCTCTGTCACCCAAATCCAATAAACGAAATGTAATAAGCCAGTATAGAAGGACCTCTGCTGTAGGAAACTCCTGCTATATCCATTCGTCTTCCTATCTGGGGAGCTATCTGAGCCTTAATAGTTAATTGTGCATGAAACCTTGCGCTCAACTGGGAAATTTCCATCAGCTTTTTTGCTTGCTTATTTTTCCTGCTCAGCACATCATGCTTATTCTAATAACAGCCTTGAAACTGAGACTTCTCGGCTAAGACTAGACAATGGTGTTAGCGAGGGAAATGTTAACAGCTTTTCAGTGTATTATAAGCAGCAGTAGAAGGATAAAATTAGTTGTGTGCCAGGAAAGAGTCTCTTCTTTCCAGACTTGTGTGAACAGACACGCTTGTCAACGTCAGCTAGGGGACATCTGAAAACCTCGACAGGAAGAATCAAATTGCTTCCATAAGGAGGTATTTTTAAATTCTAATAACGTGCTAAAGTGTAAGTTCAAAGAATAAGATTGTAGCCATGATGGGCCTGGAAATATGCAAGAGGCAAGGATTTCCATGGTGCCATCTTTTATTGGACCAACGGCAGATTTTAGACAAACTTTTGGGCACAAAACACCCGTCTTCAGGTCTTGCGGCGATTTCCTAGCGAAAGGCCAAAAATCACTAGTGCAGACAAAAATGATTTGGTAAGCTCCTACCTTAGAAAGAAATGAACTCTTTTTCTACAAGGTAATTAAATATTAAATAGACATACATTCGTAGTCGTTGGGGCAGTGGCTATTCAAACCATCTGAGAATGAGCTCTCAGAATTTCATAGATTTCATAGATTAGGACACCTTAAAAAGATATGAACTCTAATTTCCCAAGATAAGAATGTGAGAGTTCTCTTCCCCTCTCCCAACAGCTTGCCTGACTGGCCCGTCCAACATAGCTTCCGGCAAATATACTCACGGCTAGAAAATGTAGTAGAATATCTTCAGTGGACATAAGTCACTGCTGTGATAATAAACAGACACACTGATGAGGATGACAGGGAGGGAAAAAAAGTGAGGATGCTTTTGACAGGTGTAACTGCAGATGGAGATTTTTTTTCTTTCTGCGTAATAAATTTAGCGCTTACCCCTCAAAAAGAAACGTCCTCTGACCCTGAAAGATTCCTGTGATTTCTAAGCTGGGGTTTTTAATTAGCTGTTGTTGCTTTTGTATGGTATCAGAGTTGTACCACTAAGTAACATGAACCAATTCCTGCAGCCCTTACTCTGTAAGTCAATGGAAGGCTCCAGGTTGGTCTTGTAACCCCACTGACATGTATAAAATCCACTGGGTTTGGTGGAAGGTTTCCAAGGCCAGGCCCTTTGTCTGAGAGGAGATCCTTCTTTTAAGTATTTTGCTATATATGCTGAGATTGTATTATAGTCTCATGCTGTACTTGGCACTCATGATCATATTTGCTGTGGAGGAAGGAGAGCTGTGAATAGGCCCACTTCAGAGCAGTCCAACCATATCTGTTATCTGCCTGCAGTTGGGCGAAGAGATACTGGGAGAATCTACACGTGCAATTAGTTGTGACTATGTTTACTGCACATTAGCTTAATGTACAGTCAGCAATTTTAAGCAGGTGTCCACACATGCAGAGATCTGGCACTAAATTTAGGTCTCTCTAGCCCTGCCATGCACCCCTGTGGCCACCAGGGGGAGTTCCAGCCAAAACCTGGCAGCCATCTTTAAAACACAGCCCCGCTTTGTGCTGTCTTGGCAGCCAGTTCCAGTGCGCAGACAAGCAGTGTGACATGCATAGTGGTAGCACATGGAAGCTTTGTTCTTGCCCCAGCCCCTGGCCTTGGCAGTGAGGGACAGAGTCCCCCAATCCTGCTGGCCACTTCGGTCACCCTGCTGGTGCACCACAGACATTGGTTGCCTGGTGCATGGCCATCTTGCCCTGCCTGGCTCCCCCATATGCAGTGACCACCTGCCTGCTCACTGCTTGCCCTCCTAGGGGCCCCCACCACTGCGCAGCCACTGCCACCAGCCACACTGACAAGGGTCTCCAGGAGGCCACTTCTGGGCCTGCCATTACCCCACACCACCCCTGGGCCTGCCATGCCAGCCAGCACTGGGGGCAGCACCTGCTTCAGCAGGACAGAGTAGTGGGTGGATGCTTTTTGCATGACCCAGTCCACCTTCCCTAACCTGCTTCACCAGCTCTGGCCATCTGGGGCACCAGGACACTGGCGTGCACTCAGCCCTCCCTGCTGACACCTGTCCCTTACCCCCGCTGCCCACAGATTCCTTACCCCGTGCCCACCCCCAGCACGACTCTCATGCCAGGCAAATATACAATCAAAAAATCTTTGTTGCCCTCACAACACATGCCCCCATCCTCCCCTCTCCCTTCCCAACACTAAACTTAATGCCAGGTCATGTCTACATGTGTGTTACTGTGCTTAATGCATCTCATGTTGATGCACCCACTAAGAGCTAATTGATGGCTGCTGCTTAAGGAGGGAGAAAGGGCGTGTGAAGCCTTAGCACTCCCAGCACAACCAGCGCTCTACAAGTAGCCATAATTTCTTACAGCAAGGAGTGGACACTACCAGAGCTAGCAGCCCCTTTTCATGATGAGATGAGGGCGAATTGAAGTTCAACTCATTGCATATCATGGAGTGACAAATGGGCTGCAGGGAGAAGTACTCTCCCCAAAGCTTATTCTCTGTTTAATGAAGGAAAGAGTCTATCACCCTCATTCTTGCCTGGGTAATACTGTAGAAATATAGAAAAATATTGAGATGCCTCAGTTCCCCCATCAGGAATGTTGGGACTGTTCTCCTTTAAGATTTTGAAGATATATGGCAGAAAAACACTAAAAAATAAGACCGTTGCTGTTGTTGAATGAAAAGCATTATATTGGTCAAGATTATTTGGTAATTGCTATGGAAACAATGTGAATTCCTACACAATTATAAACAAGAAAGGTTGACAAATTGTTTTATAGCTTAGACATAAATCAAGTGACTTGATGCTGCTTAGCACAGTTGGGATTATTTTTTAAAATACATTTAAACGTATGATTTCAGGATACGGGCTGTACTTCTGTTGAGTAAGGATCTACCTAACTTGTGGCGAGAGAAAGCAATTTTTACAGCATGGTATCAGCCTGCAAAGCCAATTTTGCAGTCATTTTGTGGTGGCCCTGGCCCTCGGCGCTGACTGGTGGAGAGTCCCTCTGGGGAAGAGGGACGGGGGGAGAGGGAAGGCTGCCATTTTTACTGCCAGCTGCCATTCATGCCACCTAGCCAGCCAGCACCTTCCCCTCCAGCAGCAATGAGGACCAGGAAGCCAGCATTGTATTTTTATAAAGTTTTTTTTTCCGGTTGATTTCCTGGGAAATCACAGTCAATGCCATTTTTTGTGGTGATCGCAGGGATCACCATCTTTTGCCGTTTCCATGAAAATCATGAAACTGTGATTTAGGTAGGTCCCTACCGATGAGATACTCATTAATATATTCAAGTCAAATATGAAACTTTCAGACTTCCTTAAATACAGACATACCCAGTCATCTTTTTTTGCTCTGTGCGAGTCATTCCTTTCTTTATTTGCTTGATTTTCCTTGGCATTGAATGTGGAAATTTCAGAAGTTCCGTAGGCAATTTTGAAAATCCATATAAAAATAATGTTGAGAAACTGACAGACACCCGGGGCATCTGCACATGCACTTTATTGTGGAGTTGACTTATTAGCTCTGCTGTAAAGTGTCACCATCTACATGTGCAATGCTATTAGGACACAGTAGACTAATTAACTCCACCCTAGAATAGTAGTGTCTGGGAAAAGTATTATCCTACAGCAGAGTAATTTACTCCACCACACTGACATGTGTAGACAGTGACTGGGCTGGCTTGGGCACAAAGGTGCTCTAGCCCTACACTGGGCCCTCATGCCCCAGCCAGCTGCTCTGCAGCATGTTGAGCCAGGGTGGGGCAGCTCTGGGATGGCTTATTGCTGGGCTGGCAGGCTGACCCCAAAATCTCCCTACCAGCGAGGG
The DNA here is from genome assembly GCF_001723895.1 of Crocodylus porosus. Taxonomy (NCBI): domain Eukaryota; kingdom Metazoa; phylum Chordata; order Crocodylia; family Crocodylidae; genus Crocodylus; species Crocodylus porosus. The sequence continues at coordinate 29,584,928 of NW_017728914.1, forward strand.
CTACTCTGCCCCAACTCAACCTGCTCTGGTCCCAGGCGCACATGAAGCAGCTGCGCCTGGGAGCAATAAACTACGGCATAAACGGCACCAGAGTTTATTCACATTAATTGCACGTGTAGGTGCACTTACTGATAGTCATTCATTCCTTCTAATATTCTGAACTGTGGACAGAAAAATAGGAAACAAACGCTTCAGCAGACATTGGAGAGTGGAGTCCTTGGATGGATATTAACTAAAGAAGCAGAATTTTTAGAACTATTCCCTTGTTTCTAGTAGCATCTAATCCATACACTTTAAGGGCACAAAAATTTACAGACCTGGGTGCAAAAAGTGAAGCAGTTTCACTTCTGTATCTTCTAATATGTAGGCCTAACTTCCCATATGAGTTTTATGCCAGTGTAATTCAGTTGACTACATTGGTGTTTATCCTGACTGAGATCAGCACGCGTGTCGGTTGAATCAGATCTGTACGTCAGAATAAAGCTTTGAAATACTAATGTGTTAGGCTACAAAATGTACCTATTTAGTTGGCCATACAGATGCATGTGGAAACCTCATGCATGTGGTATGAACATCTACTGAGGATTGCCTTCTGATAAATTCAGATGCACACAAAAACTCGTAATTAAATGCTTGTCGGGGGAAGAGAACGCTGTCCTTGTGATGTCATTTCAGAACCTTCAAACAGTTCCAGAGGACGTGCACGTTTGCCAGGGTGTAGAAAGAGCATGTGAGGATCTCTTAACATATTCCTTTTGCAGACATAATTTTGGTAGAGAATTTATAAAAAATGAGAATCGGTGACTGAGTGAAGAAGTCAGAATAGGGCTTTTGATACTCAGAGATATCTTCTGACCTTCGGCATATTCCCTTTTTTCAGCCCTGGAACTCTTTTGAAGAGATAGCATTAGCTGTGTAGATTTGTGCCAGTTTATCTGAATTATCTGTAGGACACCTTGAAGACACTTACAAAATGCCTTGGAGAATGATCTTTTGCTAGAAAATAGTACTGAAGAGAGCCCATTATGAGTTGATGTGGATGGCGAATTAAGGAAACAATAGCAGACCAAACGCAACTAAGAGGGGGGAAAAAAACACTGGCTACTTCTATGAAGACTGTAGGTATATTGATGCTCTTTGCAGGGTTTCTAATGGGGAGATATTCTTGTGTGTCTGTATTAAAAAAAAAAATAGAAATACAGTAAATGGTACAATGAAAGTGCATTTCCATGGTGCCTTCTGGTAGTGATGACCTATTTAACATTTTTTAGAGGAAAACTGGAGCAGAGTCGAGATTTAAATGTTAAATCCACGCGACTTCAAAACACTGAATCCAGCGTGTCTCTATAGTGCGGGTTCCATATGAGATTCAAAGCCAGAATGGCCTGTTTTTTTTCATATTCAGCCCCAATCTCAGTATAGCATTGGGATGTCCTTTCAAAGTACAGCTACTTGCCACCACGATACATGTGCACTCTGATGAACTGCTTGGTTGTTTGCATTGCTCAGCACACAAGTGCATGTCTAAAGGTCAAGCCTTTGGCACCCAAAGCCATAGTCTAAGAGGAATCTGTCTGCCCTCTGTGCAACCTCCCTGATCATCTTCTTTCCATTCCTCAGCTACAGGACGTCAAAAAGGAGGAGGAGTTGGAAGGGAAATTAGGTCAGTTTGAAAATAAAGCCAGGCATGAAACACAGCTTAAGATAGTGAAAAAAAATCCTGTTTGTAATTATGGGCAAGAGACAAATCGGGTGCCACTGCAGGATAAAACGGAGAAGAGAAGGGAGCAATCAAGAACTCAAGAGGTACTGTGTATCCTGTTATCTATATCTTAAAAGTGTGATTGACCTTCAGCCTCTGCATAATTCTCTTCTTCTCTCAAGAAGCAGATCCACAGTACGCTTTTATCTCACTTTGCATCAAGTTTAACCATAGGGGTCCTAGGGAACTCTGCTTTCAGTTTTTTCTTCTAATTTTTCTCTCTCAACCATGTCCTCTTTGGCCCTTTTTCCTGCCTTTGCCAGTCATCGTAGAGGAGACTGGATGGTCACCTCGCTGGGGTCACTTGACCCCAGTTGTCTTTCCTGCCTGGTGCAGGGGGGCTGGACCCGGTGATCTTAGAAGGTCCCTTCCAGCCCCTTACAACCTATGAATCTTTATGTATTGGTTTTAATGCTTGCCCTATGTTTGGAATGACTTTTCAATCACAGTGAACCAATTCCAAACTTATCCTCATTCCAATCCCTTTTCAAGACCAGTTTATTCCAGGAAGCCTAGGATCCCCCGTCAAATTCCTTTGAAAATTCATCATACAAAGTCAGCACCTCTTTTTGATTTTTCCATATTATCTTTCTCCATCTGCATTCTGAACAGTCACTATTTGTGATCTGTACTAAGTACCTTGCAGAAAAATAATAATGTCATCAAAAAACTCAAGGTTGCACAGCTTGGCAGTAAGGACAGGTCATAGAATCATAGAAAATTAGGTCTGGAAGGGACCTCAGGAGGTCACTGAGTCCAACCCGTGGCTCAAAGCAGGACCATTCCCAACTACATCATCTAGCCAAAGCTTTGTCTAGCTGGGTTTTGAAAACCTCCAAGAATGGAGCTTCCACCACCTCTCTGGATAACCAGTTCCAGTATTTTACTACCTTCCTCGTGAGAAAATAAGTCCTAATATCTAACCTAACCTTCCCTTGCTGCAACTTGAGACCACTGCTCCTTGTTCTGTCATCTGCCACCACTGAGAGCAGTCTAGCTCCGTCCTCTTTGCAACTCCTCTTCAGGTAATTGAAGGCTGCTATTAAGTCCCCCTCAGTCTCCTCTTTCCTAGAATAAATATGCTCAGTTCCCTCAACCTATCCTCAGAAGTCATGTGCCCCTGCCCCTGAACCATTTTTTTGCCCTCCGCTGCACTGTCTCTAATTTGGCCACATCCTTTCGGTAGTGGGGGGCCCAAAACTGAATACAGTACTCCAGATGTGGTCTCACCAGTGCTGAACAGAGGAGGAAAATCACTTCCCTTGATCTACGGGCAACACACCTTGATCTACTGGCAATACAGCCCAGCATGTCATTAGCCTTTTTGGTAATAAGGGCACACTGCTGGCTCATATTCAGCTCCACTGTAACCCCCAGGTCCTTTTCTGCAGAGCTGCTGCCCAGCCAGTCAGCCCCGGCCTGTACTGGTGCATGGGATTGTTCTGTCCTAAGTGTAGGACTTTGCACTTGTCCTTTTTGAACCTTATGACATTTCTTTTGGCCCAATCCTCCAATTTGCCTAGGTCCCTCTGAATCCTAGCCCTACCCTCCAGTGTATCTAGTACTTCCCCCAGCTCAGTGTCATCTACAAACTTGCTGAGAGTGCACTCTATGCCATCTTCCAGGTCACTGAAGACATTGAACAAAACTGGCCCCAGGACTGACCCCTGGGACACTCCACCTGATATTGGCAGCCAACTAGACATTGAGCCATTGATTACTACCCTCTGAGCCTGATGCTTCAGCCAGTTTTCTAACCACCCTACAGTCCATTTATCTAGCTTGTACTTCCTTAGCTTGTCTGTGGGAATGTTGTGGGAGACCATATCAAAAGCCTTGCTAAAATCAAGGTATACCACATCCACTGGTCTCCCCATATCCACAGAGTCAGTCATCTCATCATAGAAGGCAATCAGGTTGGTCAGGCATGACTTGCCCTTGTTGAATCCATGCTGACTGTTCCTGATCACCTTCTCCTTCTCCAAGTGCTTAGAAAAGTTTTAAGGATCTGCTCCACGATTTTTCCAGGGACTGATGTGAGGCTGACTGGTCTGGAGTTCCCTGGATCCTCCTCCTTCCCTTTCTTATATATGGGCACTATGTCTACCCTTTTCTAATCATCCGGAACCTCGCCTGATCGCCATGAGTTTTCAAAGATGATGGCCAATGGCTCTGCAATCACATCAGCCAACTCCCTTAGCACCCTCAGGTGCATCCCATCCAGCCTCATGGACTTGTACACATCCAGCTTTTCTAAGTAATCCCTAACCTGTTCTTTCCCCACTGTTGGCTGCTCATCTCCTTCCCAAACTGTGCTGCCCGGTGCACTAGTCTGGGAGCTGACCTTGCCTCTGAAGACTGAGATGAAAAAGGCATTGAGCACTTCAGCCTTTTCTGCATCCTCTGTCACAAGGTTGCTTCCCCCATTCAGTAAGGGACCCACACTTTCCCTGATCCTCCTTTTGCTACCAACATACATGCAGAAACCCTTGTCACCCTTCATGTCCCTTGCTAACTGCAACTCTAATTGCACTTTGGCCTCCCTGACTTCATCCCTGCATGCCTGAGCAAAGCATGTTTTTATTTTAATAACATTTTCAACTTTTTTATTGAAATATCAAAAGCCAAGATATTTCTCTCAAAAGCTGAAGGATTTCTAGAAAAAAAATTAAGTTTTTCAACACAATTTTCTGATGACAGCAGAAATGTTTCCCATGTTGTTTTGTTGAAATCCTAATTTTTCACTGAAAAATATTGAGTACCCCTTCTTGAAAATCTTGGGCTTGCTGTGGCACATTAGCTAGGAGAGCTGAGGACAATTAAGACTGAAAATTCTCACTGGCATTTGAGGATTTGCCTAACTCATTATCCATATATAAGAGATGATGAATTAGGCCACAGAGAATTATAGGTAATGGCTATAGGTAATAAGTTATACAAATAAGGGTCATCTTCTGTTACAAACCTGCCTCTTAATTAATCAAGTAACAATTTCTTTCAGATTGTCCATCAAAGTCTGGAGGCAGAGTATGAAAGCATACAGCCATTTTCCTGTCATGGGGCCTCCAAATCCTTTCCACAGTTAACTGAAGATCGTGCCGAGGACTTTAATCTTACACTTCCTGATTTTGATGATCTGTCAGATTTAAGTGACCTAGTTTCATCTCTTGAATATTTACCGTATTACAGAACATGTGAGGAGATCTTTATCACCGCAATTTCTATGCATACATCAAAAGAAGGAGCAGATTTAGAAAAAAGAGGCGGCTTCGGTGGATACAAAGTTAACATTATACAAGATGAGACCTTAAATGACTTGGCTAACTCCATGGGATATTTTCCGCATTACAGAACATATGAAGAACACTTTTGCAACCCAGTTGTAAGTGATGTTTTCAACATTACTGCAGAAGAGAAAGAAAACCACACAAAAAGCCAAGGGAAACGAGGAGAAGGTTGTGCAGTTACCTTTCGATGCGCTGATGGGGTAAGTCAAAAGGGAAATTTCAGTAGCATCAGATCAGACTATTAAGTCATTGTTGCAGCATGCGGGTTACAGAGCTACACTGCACCAGGAGTCTCCTTGCGTCATTGCTCTTCAGGCAGGCACAATAGCTTTAGGAGTGAAAGGGAACATTGCCATTTGGCTACCTCTTGACAGGTTGCAGTGACTTTCTTACTTACATAAGACCACTTTTGTTGGCCTGTGTAGTGCAAAAGGCACTCCCTCTGGTGAATCTAGCATTACCATTGTGATTGACTTGCAGCCACATTGTTGTACTTGGTCCCAAAACTTGTGCCCAGAGCCAGGGCTGAGAAAAGTCAAGTCCAGAACATTGCCACACATGTGCACGCATGTGTACGCACCCCCCATACAAATACTGCCTGTGGCTACCGAAGGAGGAAGAGAACTTGACAGGCCTTTCTTGCCCCTCTTCCTCAAGGCTTTGGATGCTGTTCTGTGCCAGGGTGTGAGGGAACCATAGCTATCCAGAAAGGGAAGACGCAGAGCATGAGAGCTCTGTAATGACTTCATAAACCTCTGCTCCTGTGCTGTCCCTCCAACAGTCTCTGGGAGTGGGAAATTGTCCACTGTTGGGGTGGGAACCAGTGGTCAGCAAGTGTCCTGTGGCATGGCTCTGAAGTGTGATGTGAAGCTTTTTCCTATGTGTTATGGGAGGTACCTGCAGTTGGTGGGCTTGGGAACAACACTGAGCTACACTTTCCTGAGTCCCTTGGGGGTTCTAATTTGCAGACAATAGATATTCGGCTAGCATAAGGAAGCACAATTCATAGACTCATAGATTGTAAGGCTGGAAAAGACCTTGGAAGATCATTGGGTCCAAGCCCCCGCACCAGGCAAGGAGGGCAACTGGGGTCAGGTGACCCCAGCAAGGTGACTGTCCAGTCTCCTCTTGAAGGTTTCCAGGGGGGGTGATTACACCACCTCTCGGGGGAGCTTATTCCACAGTCTCCACACCCTGACTGTGAAGAGGTTTTTGCTAATGTTGAGCCTGAATCAATCTTCCAGGAGTTTGTGGCCATTACTCCTGGTTTTCCCCTCAGA
>NW_017728914.1:29591267-29601176 GCF_001723895.1 Crocodylus porosus
TCTCAAGAAGCAGATCCACAGTACGCTTTTATCTCACTTTGCATCAAGTTTAACCATAGGGGTCCTAGGGAACTTTGCTTTCAGTTTTTTCTTCTAATTTTTCTCTCTCAACCATGTCCTCTTTGGCCCTTTTTCCTGCCTTTGCCAGTCATCGTAGAGGAGACTGGATGGTCACCTCACTGGGGTCACTTGACCCCAGTTGTCTTTCCTGCCTGGTGCAAGGGGGCTGGACCCGGTGATCTTAGAAGGTCCCTTCCAGCCCCTTACAACCTATGAATCTTTATGTATTGGTTTTAATGCTTGCCCTATGTTTGGAATGACTTTTCAATCACAGTGAACCAATTCCAAACTTATCCTCATTCCAATCCCTTTTCAAGACCAGTTTATTCCAGGAAGCCTAGGATCCCCCGTCAAATTCCTTTGAAAATTCATCATACAAAGTCAGCACCTCTTTTTGATTTTTCCATATTATCTTTCTCCATCTGCATTCTGAACAGTCACTATTTGTGATCTGTACTAAGTACCTTGCAGAAAAATAATAATGTCATCAAAAAACTCAAGGTTGCACAGCTTGGCAGTAAGGACAGGTCATAGAATCATAGAAAATTAGGTCTGGAAGGGACCTCAGGAGGTCACTGAGTCCAACCCGTGGCTCAAAGCAGGACCATTCCCAACTACATCATCTAGCCAAATTTTTGTCTAGCTGGGTTTTGAAAACCTCCAAGAATGGAGCTTCCACCACCTCTCTGGATAACCAGTTCCAGTATTTTACTACCTTCCTCGTGAGAAAATAAGTCCTAATATCTAACCTAACCTTCCCTTGCTGCAACTTGAGACCACTGCTCCTTGTTCTGTCATCTGCCACCACTGAGAGCAGTCTAGCTCCGTCCTCTTTGCAACTCCTCTTCAGGTAATTGAAGGCTGCTATTAAGTCCCCCTCAGTCTCCTCTTTCCTAGAATAAATATGCTCAGTTCCCTCAACCTATCCTCAGAAGTCATGTGCCCCTGCCCCTGAACCATTTTTTTGCCCTCCGCTGCACTGTCTCTAATTTGGCCACATCCTTTCGGTAGTGGGGGGCCCAAAACTGAATACAGTACTCCAGATGTGGTCTCACCAGTGCTGAACAGAGGAGGAAAATCACTTCCCTTGATCTACGGGCAACACACCTTGATCTACTGGCAATACAGCCCAGCATGTCATTAGCCTTTTTGGTAATAAGGGCACACTGCTGGCTCATATTCAGCTCCACTGTAACCCCCAGGTCCTTTTCTGCAGAGCTGCTGCCCAGCCAGTCAGCCCCGGCCTGTACTGGTGCATGGGATTGTTCTGTCCTAAGTGTAGGACTTTGCACTTGTCCTTTTTGAACCTTATGACATTTCTTTTGGCCCAATCCTCCAATTTGCCTAGGTCCCTCTGAATCCTAGCCCTACCCTCCAGTGTATCTAGTACTTCCCCCAGCTCAGTGTCATCTACAAACTTGCTGAGAGTGCACTCTATGCCATCTTCCAGGTCACTGAAGACATTGAACAAAACTGGCCCCAGGACTGACCCCTGGGACACTCCACCTGATATTGGCAGCCAACTAGACATTGAGCCATTGATTACTACCCTCTGAGCCTGATGCTTCAGCCAGTTTTCTAACCACCCTACAGTCCATTTATCTAGCTTGTACTTCCTTAGCTTGTCTGTGGGAATGTTGTGGGAGACCATATCAAAAGCCTTGCTAAAATCAAGGTATACCACATCCACTGGTCTCCCCATATCCACAGAGTCAGTCATCTCATCATAGAAGGCAATCAGGTTGGTCAGGCATGACTTGCCCTTGTTGAATCCATGCTGACTGTTCCTGATCACCTTCTCCTTCTCCAAGTGCTTAGAAAAGTTTTAAGGATCTGCTCCACGATTTTTCCAGGGACTGATGTGAGGCTGACTGGTCTGGAGTTCCCTGGATCCTCCTCCTTCCCTTTCTTATATATGGGCACTATGTCTACCCTTTTCTAATCATCCGGAACCTCGCCTGATCGCCATGAGTTTTCAAAGATGATGGCCAATGGCTCTGCAATCACATCAGCCAACTCCCTTAGCACCCTCAGGTGCATCCCATCCAGCCTCATGGACTTGTACACATCCAGCTTTTCTAAGTAATCCCTAACCTGTTCTTTCCCCACTGTTGGCTGCTCATCTCCTTCCCAAACTGTGCTGCCCGGTGCACTAGTCTGGGAGCTGACCTTGCCTCTGAAGACTGAGATGAAAAAGGCATTGAGCACTTCAGCCTTTTCTGCATCCTCTGTCACAAGGTTGCTTCCCCCATTCAGTAAGGGACCCACACTTTCCCTGATCCTCCTTTTGCTACCAACATACATGCAGAAACCCTTGTCACCCTTCATGTCCCTTGCTAACTGCAACTCTAATTGCACTTTGGCCTCCCTGACTTCATCCCTGCATGCCTGAGCAAAGCATGTTTTTATTTTAATAACATTTTCAACTTTTTTATTGAAATATCAAAAGCCAAGATATTTCTCTCAAAAGCTGAAGGATTTCTAGAAAAAAAATTAAGTTTTTCAACACAATTTTCTGATGACAGCAGAAATGTTTCCCATGTTGTTTTGTTGAAATCCTAATTTTTCACTGAAAAATATTGAGTACCCCTTCTTGAAAATCTTGGGCTTGCTGTGGCACATTAGCTAGGAGAGCTGAGGACAATTAAGACTGAAAATTCTCACTGGCATTTGAGGATTTGCCTAACTCATTATCCATATATAAGAGATGATGAATTAGGCCACAGAGAATTATAGGTAATGGCTATAGGTAATAAGTTATACAAATAAGGGTCATCTTCTGTTACAAACCTGCCTCTTAATTAATCAAGTAACAATTTCTTTCAGATTGTCCATCAAAGTCTGGAGGCAGAGTATGAAAGCATACAGCCATTTTCCTGTCATGGGGCCTCCAAATCCTTTCCACAGTTAACTGAAGATCGTGCCGAGGACTTTAATCTTACACTTCCTGATTTTGATGATCTGTCAGATTTAAGTGACCTAGTTTCATCTCTTGAATATTTACCGTATTACAGAACATGTGAGGAGATCTTTATCACCGCAATTTCTATGCATACATCAAAAGAAGGAGCAGATTTAGAAAAAAGAGGCGGCTTCGGTGGATACAAAGTTAACATTATACAAGATGAGACCTTAAATGACTTGGCTAACTCCATGGGATATTTTCCGCATTACAGAACATATGAAGAACACTTTTGCAACCCAGTTGTAAGTGATGTTTTCAACATTACTGCAGAAGAGAAAGAAAACCACACAAAAAGCCAAGGGAAACGAGGAGAAGGTTGTGCAGTTACCTTTCGATGCGCTGATGGGGTAAGTCAAAAGGGAAATTTCAGTAGCATCAGATCAGACTATTAAGTCATTGTTGCAGCATGCGGGTTACAGAGCTACACTGCACCAGGAGTCTCCTTGCGTCATTGCTCTTCAGGCAGGCACAATAGCTTTAGGAGTGAAAGGGAACATTGCCATTTGGCTACCTCTTGACAGGTTGCAGTGACTTTCTTACTTACATAAGACCACTTTTGTTGGCCTGTGTAGTGCAAAAGGCACTCCCTCTGGTGAATCTAGCATTACCATTGTGATTGACTTGCAGCCACATTGTTGTACTTGGTCCCAAAACTTGTGCCCAGAGCCAGGGCTGAGAAAAGTCAAGTCCAGAACATTGCCACACATGTGCACGCATGTGTACGCACCCCCCATACAAATACTGCCTGTGGCTACCGAAGGAGGAAGAGAACTTGACAGGCCTTTCTTGCCCCTCTTCCTCAAGGCTTTGGATGCTGTTCTGTGCCAGGGTGTGAGGGAACCATAGCTATCCAGAAAGGGAAGACGCAGAGCATGAGAGCTCTGTAATGACTTCATAAACCTCTGCTCCTGTGCTGTCCCTCCAACAGTCTCTGGGAGTGGGAAATTGTCCACTGTTGGGGTGGGAACCAGTGGTCAGCAAGTGTCCTGTGGCATGGCTCTGAAGTGTGATGTGAAGCTTTTTCCTATGTGTTATGGGAGGTACCTGCAGTTGGTGGGCTTGGGAACAACACTGAGCTACACTTTCCTGAGTCCCTTGGGGGTTCTAATTTGCAGACAATAGATATTCGGCTAGCATAAGGAAGCACAATTCATAGACTCATAGATTGTAAGGCTGGAAAAGACCTTGGAAGATCATTGGGTCCAAGCCCCCGCACCAGGCAAGGAGGGCAACTGGGGTCAGGTGACCCCAGCAAGGTGACTGTCCAGTCTCCTCTTGAAGGTTTCCAGGGGAGGTGATTACACCACCTCTCGGGGGAGCTTATTCCACAGTCTCCACACCCTGACTGTGAAGAGGTTTTTGCTAATGTTGAGCCTGAATCAATCTTCCAGGAGTTTGTGGCCATTACTCCTGGTTTTCCCCTCAGATGCCCTGGTGAGCACTTGCTCACCGAGTGCTTGATGTACTCCCCTAGTGTAGCAGTAAGCCACTACCAGGTCCCCTCTCAGCCTTCTTGTCCCCAGGCTGAAGAGTCCCAGATCCCTCAGCCTTTCCTCATAGCCTTTTAAGACTCAGATCATACAGGTAGCTCTTCTTCGGACTCTCTCAAGCTTGTCCACATCCTTGTTGAAGCGTGGTGCCCAGAACCTGGGGATCATTTCATCGGAAAGTTCCCATTTATTTTACATAGTTTCAAACCCTAGAACTTGGTCATGTGTACTTTTCTTTCAGAGCCTCCCGCAAAGTTGTGAGACAGAGACGGCAACCATCCCTTCCATGATGGCAACCATCCCTTCTGTGGCCAGTGTCGAGACTTTTGACTCTCCTCTATTAACTGACGGCATCTCTGAAAACTGTGCTTCTGAGATCATGTTCCTCAATGGATTGTCAATTCTGGATCCACCTTTTTCTTCCACTGGATACTTCCCATATTACAGATCAGAGGAGGAGCAACTTATCAGCCCATCACCCTGGGATGGATCCTCTGCTGCAAGAGAAGCTCTGGAAGATGTTAGCACTCAATCAACAGGAAGAAGAGCCAGCTGGGATTTCCGGATGCGCTGTGCACTGAGCTGAGAATGATTACTAATTGTCTACCATTGTCTACAGGAGACAGGGAGCCTGTTGGGGGCAGCAGTTCAAGGAAGGCACTTTAAAATCCTATAATGATGACTACTGGCTCAGCAAAAAACAATACTCACACAAAATCAATGCAAATACTGAGCCCTGGACGAGAAGCTACTCTCTTTAAAGATCTACCAAGGAAGCAGAGATGCATTGTATGCCTAAATGTTGAGGGACCAGTGGAACTTGATGTGGAGATAAGACATAGAGAAGGAAGAGGAGGAAGGTCAAAGCTATGCTTCCCAAAGAACAGAACTTCAGACTGCTGAGAGGTCAGGATTTGGGCATGTTTTGTATCTAAATGTTGTCAACCAGTCAGCCAGAGCATTATTTCCAGTATTACTATTTAAGATGGAGTTCTCAGCCTTGTTTAAGGATTCAGTTCCTGAAAACCAGATTTGCGAAGGTATGAATAAGGGGGAAGGAAGAGCTCAGCACCAAGGGAGATGGAAGACAGTAGAACCTGCCAGTGGGTGCAGAAGAACAAGCATTTACAGAAGAATTAAGTTAAATCCACCCAAATGGCCACTTGGGTTTTTTTTAATTGCATAGTAGTATACATGGAAAATATTGTTTCATCTCTTCCCCTTGCATCGTGACCTGGACTTTAGCTGTTTCCTATATCCCACAAAAGACAGCTTTTTATCAATATGAGCTTTCTTCTTTTTAAACACAGCTGATATCTGGCATGTTACAGACAGAACTTGCTTTTCAGGCAGGATGACGTGGTTAACACTCAGCCAGTCCGTCTGAGGTGTGGCATGAGCAGTGGCCAGGAGAAAAGGAAGAACCGTGGACCTATTCGGGCAGTGAAAAAGAAAGAATAAAGTGAACCCTTCAATGTTTCAGTCACAACATTGGTAGAAATGGCTGGAGAATAGACTTCTCTCTACAGCTACAAGCCTTTCTCGTACAAGCCGCCTCTGTTACGCTTTGTTCTCTTTTGCCAAAGCCAAGTGTCAAAAGCAAGCTCTTGACAGGCTAATCTTTATGAATGAATATTTCAGAGCCCATTTTAGTCCATTCCTGTATCTGTGTTCACTTGTTTAGTCTATGACTGAATTGCTCCCAATTACCTTAATGTATACAAACACAGACATCTCTAAGACGTCCATGAATCCGGAAGAGATGGAAATGGTTCAGGTGAAGATGACAGAGGCTGAGGGCAACTGGATCTCCTTTGATTTAGACTGGCTGAGAATCTGGCCTGGTGAAACATTTCTCCATTTGCTTTGCAGGGAGGACTGCGTTGCAACACCCCACAACTGCAAAGCAAATGGAGAAATGTTTCACCAGGCCAGATTCTCAGCCAGTCTAAATCAAAGGAGATCCAGTTGCCCTCAGCCTCTGTCATCTTCACCTGAACCATTTCTAGCTCTTCCAGATTCATGGATGTCTTAGAGATATCTGTGTTTATACCTTTGAGATGCCACCCACAGCTGATGAACCATATCCTTTCCCCATTGCTGCTATGCCAGGGACAGCTCCCTTTTTTTTTTTTTTTTTTTTAGAATAGCACTACGCTTGTTTTGCCAATTTAAGCGTCTTTTCAGCTTTTACTCCTTTCATGATCGTGCATTAGTCTTGATAGCCTCACATGACACTCAAGGTCTGGAGTTAAATTAAGCAAATCAACTTATTTCTCTCTAGTGATCAAGGGGGAAAAAATCTTCCCTTTCTGTGATTTATTTGGAGCTATTGGGGTCTTTCCTACAGTCCTGGGGAGCATGAAGGGAGTGTCGAATCTCCTATGTTACCTGATGATTTGTTAAGACCATCCTGCCTTCAATAGAGCCATGGGTTTTTTAGTTAGAAATAAGTGGCTGAGGTTGAGCTTTGGTATTGTCCCTTCTCGTTACTAGGAGAATTTGAGTGCATGAAGGTTAAATTACAGGTCTATGCTAGACACACAGTCATGTGTGGATCTTTGGCCCCTGATGTAGATGATTTGAGTTGCTCAGACAGGCAGCAAACAGCTGCCTTTAAATGAGAAGCTGAGGATTTAGCACAGAAAAAGTGAATTCAGTCCTCAGGGGTGTAGGGTGTAGCCGTGTTGGTCTAAGGACATGGGCAGACAAGGTGCTTTGGGTAAATCTGATCTCTTTTATTAGACCCACTCCAATAGCTGGAAAAATTCTTCTTAGCAAGCTTTTGGGCACAAACACCCTTTGTCAGGCTGAGGAAGCATGTTTGCACTCGCAAGCTTGCTAAGAATTTCTCCAACTACTTGAGTTGGTCTAATGAAAGACCTTCAGTCCTCCATGGATTCAGTACTGCTGTATGAGGAATACCTGTAGCACATGTTACCATCTCTTCACTAGAATTGCTCACTGAGTTGCCCTATAGGTTGTTGAGTTATACTTTCATTATTTCTGTTTTGGTTGTGTAAAGTATTTGTCTAGCAATTGGTATTTGCTCATCTATCTGCACTTGCACCGTTCAGCTAGCTTCTCTGATTTTTGATTACTTTTGTGCATGCTAATAAACCAGGAGAATGATGTACTTTTGCTTGATAGTTCAACAGAGTGAGGCCCCAGCCCCTATTTCTTTCATAAATGAGGTGAATGTGCTGGGTACTGGGAGAGAGTTCTGTGGAAAATCCCATGCAATTGCCTAATACCAGTGAAATGAGCCTAGCATGGACAGAGCTCTGGCTCACAAATCAGGCATAACACTTCAGATTTGTTCTAAAAATATTAAGGTTAATTTTTGCACTTCAATAAATTCAGCAGATTAAATGAAGCTAAGTTATGTAATATCAGCTCAACAAGTCTCTCCCATTCTACTAGATAGGTCCAAAATTAGCTACTCCACATTGGCTGCTCTGCATGATTTATGGGAACAATGTACAGCAGTAATCAAGGATTTGGAAGATTAGTATATTACAGGCTTTTCCTTTCCGGATCAGAAAAATCTAATTTTAAGCAAAAACCACAAAATAGTGTATCACATCTTGCCATATGGACACTGGAGCCTAACTAAACACGTGACTTTAATACATTTTCCATACATCTTTGCTCAGAGGTAATAAGGAGAGGATGGATGGAGGATGGATGGAGGAGTTAGAAGTTTTTATGTTATACTCTCTGAGGCATATATTACTATATTACTTTTCCACATAGTTAACATCCTGTAGCAAGAAAGCAAATGCCTTTTTTCAGACTGCTCCACGAATCAGATTGCTACATTAGAGAGGACATCATGGAGCTACTTATCCAAGGAAAAGTCTTATTCAGCTGGGAATGATAAACATTTCATTTCAGCCTAGTGCAGTGATAGTATATTTTCTTTTATCTTTCTACTTGAAAAAATCCATAATTATTGCTCTAAGCCCTCAGTATTTCGATATTCTGGTCCTTTAGAGTTTGCAAAACAATCTGCAATTACTTTGATGCACACCATGTAGTTTTCATTGATCTTATTTAAGCCTTTAATCTCAGGAATCCACAGAGTTAATTCGTAAAACAAGGCAAACAAGCCTCAACAAAATGTGCCTTTTTCATAACAAAACCGATGATGAACATAGCTGTGTCTGTGGGGATTTACTGTAGTGCAGCTTCCTTTTTCTCAAAAGCTGGGTATTAGGCTTCATTTGGATGGGAAAAAATAAAAGGGCATTGTCACAGTTTTTGCTAATGCTATCCCTGCAGGAAAGGTAACTACTGATTCAATGCACATTGAAATCAGTGCAAAGGTTGCTATTGACTTCACTGCACGTTGAATTGGTCCCCTAATGAGCATTGTTTATGAATGGGATTGGAAAAGATTTTCTTGAGAACAGTTTTCAGGCCTTATGAGACTGACTGTAGTCAACAGACTGGTTCCCAGTGACTTGAGTGAACTCGGACCCTGAAGGTGAAGATGATCATGTTGAAAAGTACATTTTATATTAAACAGAAGTCCACTGAACTCAGTCTATGAGAGAAAGTAGATTAGCTACCTAAATAGATCCATTTAACTGCAATGGTGATGCACACTATCCAAGGACCGCGATTAGCTGAGCTCACTCTCCTCCCTGAAATCCTGATTCCGTCTACGTATGTGACTTAATAACTTTACTTTGAACTCTGTTAGAAACTAAGCTTTTGGCAAATAGCACTTATCATACAGGAACAGAACTCAGCATTAAACAAAGAGGCTTAAACAGGTTTCTTCTCAAAAGAGTAAGAGGGAGAAATGGAAACGATTCATTAATATGAAATGCCTTGGCTTTCATTCAAAACTGTACTTATGGTGAATGTTAAAATGTAACTTAAAGTGGTAGAGTAAGTGGTCAGATTGAAGCATTAGCATCAAGTCCATTCCAATGGTTTGTTTGGTTTAAAGGGGATTAGGTCATTTGAATATGCTGTCCATATTTATGCATGCTGGCATGTACACATGGTCTGAACAAACCTACAGGTACAAGGAATTTTAAAAAAACAGTCTTATTTGATATTTCTGTTCTTCATCTTGCCCACCCCTCTTTTCTGCTACATGTCAGTTTTACTGGGGGAGTAGGGGAGGGGGAGATGCAGGGGTTGTTTTTAATTTTGTTTTTAAACCTTTGTCAGAGGCACTGGGGGTTGGCTGCAGCCAAGGCTGGAGATTTTGACTGGCATGCAAATGTCCATGCTGGGACCAAAGCTGGAGGTTCTGGGCTACAAAGTCTTGCCCTTCCATTCAGTGTCACACCAATGCCATATTGGGGTCAGGACGGGATTTTACCCCATGATCAGATTGGTATGGGCTGTGGGAGTTTTTGCTTTCCTTTATAGCTG
>NW_017728914.1:29601936-29611480 GCF_001723895.1 Crocodylus porosus
CACTCTTTGTTCCTACCACTTTAAGGGCCTGATGACAGCAGCCGGCAGGTGCCTGATTAGGGCAGCTGTTTTGGATCCAGGGCTGCCCATATAAACAGGGCATTTTGCTGCTGGAAATCCAGGCAACAACATTGCCTGACTGCAGGGCTGTTGGTATCAATTGGAGGTAAGGGCAGGAGCTGTAGGAGATGGTCAGGAGGCTCCTGGTCTTGGGCATGACCTAAAACTGTACCCTGCTGGGAGTGGGTGGCTTGGTGGGGCTCTCAGTGGTGTGGGAGCCCCCAGGAAATGCTGGGCCAGTTACCAACCTGGTGAAAGGCACCTTAAACTCAGCTCCCACCTTTGGGTGGGTTAGGACATTGGAGGTAGAGGGGGCGAGGCATGGCTACAGCCACTTGAGCCCACCCAAGGAGGAACTCAGAGTAGCACCATGACTCACTGCTCCGGGGGGGGAGGGGAGGGGAGAAGTGAGAGTCCCCTGTGAGACCCTGGAGCACCAGTCGTGTTGTGAGTCACCCCATCTCCCCACATCCAGGAAGGGGGACCAAGAGAGAGAGAGTGGGGGGCCAGTGAGGCTGGGGATAGAGTGCTCCCTCAACTGGTTCATGCTAGGGCCAGGACCAATAAGGTCAAAAGGGCCAGGTGCCCACCACAAGGGGCTCCCAGAGTTGTGGGCTTGGAACCCGCCTGGCTTTGGAGGTGAGGCCAGGGCCTGTGTATGGCCAAAGGTCCTGAGTGGGGAAACTCCCAAGAGAGGAGCCAGCTACAAGTAGCTCGGCAGCCCAAATGAAGGTGGCGTAAGCTGCCTGAGTGGAGGGGTCAAAGGAGGGTCCTGCCAGGAGGATTCTGAAGCCTAGTGGTGGGGGCTGGTGTGACTGATAACATCTGGATGCCATCTGCGAGGCTTGGGCTGTGGTGTAGGGGAGGAATGGAGCCACAGATAGCACCCCTTGGCATTGGGCCAAGGAAATGGGCAGCCTCCCGCCTTATTTAACAACTCATTAATTCTCCAACAAGGCGTGGCAGATGAGACAGGCGGGCAGCATGCCCAGAGGCAGGTGGGAGGCAGTGACGCCTAGCCTGAATGAAACCCACTTAGCCACAGTAGCTCAATGACCTAATGAAGCCAGAACTAACACTTTTACTCTCTCCAAATTCCCATGTCACTATTGAGCCTTTTATCTTTCTATTCCCTTGTCACTGTTGAGTCCTTTATCTTTCTCTAGAAACACACATTGATGAGAACTGCAGTCATAGGGATGGCATAAAAAATGACGGCTTCTTATGAAATACCCCAGACATTGCCTTGGCTTCTACAACAAACCTATGAAATTTAAAGCTTACGTAAGGGAGAAAGATTGAGCCTTTGATATTATTCAACAGTGTTGTTACTGTTGGTGCACTCCACTTAGATCCTACTACTAGCATATTTTAAAGGAAATATGATTTTAGGAAGACACGCTCGTAAACAAGGTGTCTGCCCTTTATAGGAATGTTGTCGTTTAATATTTGAAATGCATGCATCCTGGATAGGGTCAGAGGACAAATAGGTTAATATATATATATTTGTCCATATGCAATTCTGGGCTCCCATGTTCTTCTTCCTCTTGGAGATGAGCAGCAGCACTGGTATAGCAACCCACGTGCAAGTTGGGGTGAGGAGCTCAGGAAAGAGACTGGAGGAAAAACAAGTCAGTCTGCTGGCCCACAGCTTGAACACTAGCTGCAGCTGCAGCATTTTTACAAATACTGGATTCATGAGCTCTTGCTGCCACAGCAAGATGTGGAATCATTGGATGGTATGCACAGGGCAATAGGATCAGGCAGGAAACTAGCAGAGAGGGGGAAAAAGGAAAAACTTTTGGCAGAAGGCTTTGAAAAGAGACGCTAATGGGGCTGAGAGCTTAGCTGTCAAGTGGAGACCACTGTGGGCTCTCTTTCCCACTCAAAAGCTCTGAAATGGCTGATGCCTCAGAACAATATGCTATCAACCCTGGAAAAATAGAGGCTTGACAGCTGCAGATTATGTAACAGAATTTCCAACTGGGAAGTGCTGTAAAATGTCCTGTTTCCCACTGGAACACGAATCTTTCAGCTTCCTTCATTTTCATAATTTCTCTACATTTTCTAGCTAATAGAATAATAATTCGACTCAATTAGTGTTGGTGGTTGAGCTCTACTCTAGGAAATCCAGAGTCATTGCAGCTAAGGGAATTGCACCAGTAAAAAAGAATACAGAAAGTGAGCTAGTACATGTAAGCCAGGGAGTCTGCCCCTCATCCTGTTATTTTCTACCACGTAATCATGAGGATCTTGTATATCTTCATAGCTATGACTGCAAGGATTATGGGGGTGGAAATTCTCCATGGAAGGGGTTTGCAGCATCATAAAGCAACTGTGATCCCTCTCCATGGCGTGTCCACAGCTGATGACAAAAGAGGCAACCCTGCTAATGGAGTGAGCACGCCCTGTGTACGCAGAGTACTGATTCTGTATGAGCCAAGGTAGTTTCCACCAGCTCTCCTAGCTACAAGTCCCATCCTCAACCTGTTAGTCTCTAACGTTGGCACCCTACCCTATTTCTGCCTGACTTCAGACTAATCACTTCTCAACCCCTTCCCCTGATGGAAGTTTTAGAAAGATCTTCTCTCCCATGTCCCAGCAGAGTGAGTCTCCAGCCTCTGCTAAGGCAACTACTTGCACCATCAGGGATGAAGCTCAGGTTCCTGGACTAGAAAGCAATTCATCAGCAACACCCTGAAGCCATAAAAACAGGACCCTGCCTAGGTGGCAGGATCAAGCAGAAGGGGAGAAAGGAAGCTCCGTTGTGTGGGAGAGCATCCTTTCTAAATAGTCAGAGCTTTGTTAGTGGCACAGAAAGATTGGCTGTAACCCTGGCCCAAATTCATTGCCTTCAACTTCAGTGGCCTTTTGATCAGCGCCCATTATGCATGAACGTGCTTATGCCTTCCTTTGAAGACCTCATTTTCTTGCCACAGCCTCATTTAATTGTTACAGGTCAAGGTGACAGTGTCTCATTCCAAACAGCTGCCCAGCCTAGCACCTGATGTTGTATAATAATAATGATTAATGAATCTTAATCTTTCTTTCACAATTCCCTTTCATTAATATTTATATCTGGCAGATGTACCCCCACGGGACGGTTTGAATCGCTAAGTATTAGTATGCTATGTACAGCTGGTATATTATGCAGCAGTGTTGAGGACATTCTTCTAAACAGCCAGCATATTATGTGCAATTTTATTTTCAAGTCATTGTTAATGTTGCCATGTGTCTTGTTAGAGAAGAATGTTTATTTAATACCGAATCATCTGGCAGGATTGAAAAGAAACTCAGAAAAGTATATTTTTAGGAACAAGGACTCTGATGGCGATGAAAGATTAAATGCTTAAACAACTGGCAACTCTGACAGATTATGGGCAGCTACGGATACATCTCTGGGCCCGGTTATTACAACAGGGTCTAATTTAAGGGATTTTTTGAAGCCACAGATTTCAAACATGCACCATTTTCCAGTTAGATGCATAGTTTCAACTTGTTGAAAAAACATCTTCCTTTGTGCATTTAGGCGAATAAACATTCATTTCAAAGATCTCGTTGAGCTCTTGCACTTGGATGGAGGCCTGTTTATAACTAATTTATAATATGGCATCTTTGGATAAATGATTAATTGGTAATTACACACCAAAAATAAATTAATCGCTATGCTTTGAAAGCCAGGATCCACTCTATACACAGCGTAGTGAACCACTTGGCTTTGGTCTGTTATTATCTTAATTTATTTCTATTTATACATGAGTCGCATTTGCTGAAGTTTGGGGATCTGATGTGAGAGCCCCGCTCTTTTAATGAGCGCAGTAAGAAAACTGAAGGGCCTGTACTCCACAATTAACCATAAGCTTAACTGTATTTTGCTTCTTTGGCTACGCTGCTATTTCACACTGTGCTTGCAAAGCTATTTGAGGGAATGTGAACGTTGCCACATTCTCCACCGTGACTCCTGGCCGGTGACTGTAATGAGGTCAGAAGGTGATTAAATAATTTGAAGTTAGCTGGTTACCCATAGAGCATGCATAGGACTAATCTGTAAAGACTCATATTGTGTGGCCAAATGTTCAAAAATAGGTTAAGAGGTGCTGCAGTAATGGTGGAGGGGGATTTGCACATGTGGCGGTGGGGGGTTAGTGAGGAGAAATAGGGGCGGTGGCTGGGTTAGAAAGCATTGGCCTTCCACAGAGCGAGTGGTGTTGTCTTGGCCTACTGCCTTGAAAGGTTGTCACCCTCTGGGTTATAGATCTGGCTCTGAGATGCTTCCCACCAAAGATGGCAAAAACCACACCCTAGCAGTTAGTTCTTTTAGAAGCACTGTTAAAACAAATAGGGCCATAGCGTACCTATAATTTGCATTAGGAAACCAAGTGCTTTCATCCAGAAAAAAATCCATTTCTGTAAATCAGGAGCTGTGACACTGCTTTAACTCAGATTTTTCAGCCCCATCATCATTCATTGGGGACCCACAGTGCTTTGCATGAAACAGAACAAGATCGTTGAACACCCTGCTTGCCTGAGTGGATCATGAAGACATGTAATGGCATGCCAAAGGCACTGGTAAACCAACCTACAGCTGATGAGTCTCCACATTCTTCTCACCATTGCCAGTACCCATTTCTGGACTTCTTTCTTGATACATTGCATTGTGTTATGGTGCAAATAAAAAGCCAGGCAATGGTACAAAGTTGTGTCTCCATACTCCTCCTCTGGAGAATTTAGGTTTGCCTTATGCGTTGTGATTTTTCTGCTTGTATCTCAGGCATGTTTCCAGGATATTTGGTTGATCTCAGAAACGGACAATACAATCTTCCCTATTCACCAACCTCTGTTTAGTACGCCTTCAAGATCATAAAAAAAGCATGTTCCCAGTCAGTTCTAAGATACAAAGAGCCACTTTCATACATGGGTCACTGGTGAGCAGTCACGTATGGTATAGTTAACTATTCGGTCCTTTATCAGCCTCTCGAGTCTCGGGAGAAAAGGATGCAAAGTTACATGTTTAAAATATGACTAACCCACAAAACTGTAGTGACAACACGGAGCACAGGTAATAAGGAAGGCTTTGCAATACCATCTTATTCCATTAGTTCCTTTTATCTCCCCCACTGGTTTTAGGCATATCCTTATCATATGCCAATTGTCTATGATGCCTTCCATATGTGTGGCTTCAGTCATGTTATTAATTAGCAGGCAACATCTACTGTCATTTAGTAAGGAGACCGGTTTAGCCTCATCTCTTCTGAGTTAGAGGTTTGAGCAGAGCACTCTTTCTTCTCAAGGAATACGCTGGTCATTCAGGCACGAAAACAGCAGCTGTTTTATGAGGTACAGACAGTCCTAGGTAGGAAAAACACTCATTAATCCAGGCAAACAAATTAATCTTCCACCATTGCTTCTGCCCATGACTTATCTGAACTCTTCCTTTTTTTTTTTTTTTTTTTTACCTTTAGTTTACAACAGGAGAAAATAGAAGAAGCAATATCTTATGCTTAACATATTCATCCATCTCAAGACACTTTGGTGAAAGTCTCTAGGGAGACCAGCCTCCCTTTTGTACAGAGAGTTATTCCCTCAAATTTTTGCACTTTTCCTCCCTCACGCCTCAAATTTCAGGCATGCATTTGAGCACAGGTATCTCTAAACCTGGCTTTAAACCTGGTGCTTGCACTACAAACTACACTTACAATTCATTTGGCAGGTGCAGGAAAGTGGGCTGTAATTCTACATACATCATTTCCAAATGGGAGTTTGTGAAATTTGGGAAAGTAGCCTTCTAGCATAGGAATAGCCTTCAAGTCTCACCGTTCTGGACTTGCCCAGATACTTTTGCATTGCCATTGTAAATGGATATTCCATCTTCAAGTAGTAGAAAGGGACATGCTCTTTTACAAATGGCAATACAAGGCATTTGCTCCCTTCTCCTGGTATCCTGAGGATTAACGAGTTCATCTTTATGAAAAAATAATTGGCTTGATGTGCTATTATTTTTAACTCTACCTGTGGTCACCAATTCAAAGAGGCTCCATATGAACAGTGACTGGTACTTCCTGATAAATCACCTTATGTTAGATGAGCCTATCATTACCTTAGGATCCCATGCAGCAGTCTTAATAATTCAGCAGAGTTACCCGTGATCTGCACTGGTGTAAAAGAGATCAAAACCAGGTGTGCAGTATACAGAGTCTCTTTGCCCTGGGTCAGGTTTCCAGTGTCCTCCATCGTAGTTCAGTTTCTGGGAAAACGATATGTTAAGGGAAACATCTCAGTTGCCAAACCATGGGTAATAGCTTGGCAGCCTCAAATCTGTGACAACTGTCTGTGGCCTGCTGCAATAAACCCTGCTCTAGATGGGTGGTAACACAGTGATATAACAGCATCTGATGGGTTTTGTTACAAAGAAAAGCTACTAGATTAGGTGACAGAGAGATGTTGGCTCCTTTCATGTTCTAGCAATGATTCATAGCAGCTTTTGTTTTTTAAGCAGGAAAAGCAGCTTCATCCATGTGAAATGAAGGTTCAGGTCTGTTTTTAAACTCTGAAACTCCAGAGGTCCTGCAGGGGTTGCCTGATCACTTCCAGGATGAGAGCATGACTCTGCCATCAAACGCTTTTTCTCTCCTTTGTATTCACAGGGGTTTTTTTGTACCCAACAATAATTCTAATGGGGTACAGATGTTTTTCAAGCTCAGTTATCAGGTGAAACAGACAGGAGGGGAAATTCTCTTAACCAAAGGAGGTTAAGGAAAACCTCAAATGTGCTTGAGTTGAAAGGAACAACATTGGGAAGAAAATGGCAAAGTCCATCTGAAGAGCCTTTCTTGCACCATCCACTGCTGAATTGGGGCTGGGAAAGAAGGGATAGACAACCTGGATCACACACCTTATGGAGATTCAGGAGTCAATAATGTCCTAGAAAACATTAATTAACTACCATAAAAGGGAATGGAGCCAGGGGAAAGACTGAATTGAAGGTTTAGATTCTGGCTGGAGGTAGTGGGTGCAATCTGGTTGTGGCTTTGGCTTGCTCGCTTTCTGCCAGCCCTGGCCTTCCTATAGATTACAGTAACCTAAGAGCTGCTGTGGAGTGGATCAACTGGTTAAGGTCCCAAGAAACTCTGGTGTCTCTAGCAAATAGCTCCAACAAATAGCATTATAGCTATTCAGCCTCTCCTGTTTCAATATATATGCCTTACTAAATAGGACCCCTCTTGAGGATAGGGCTCCCTCCCTTGGCTGGTGTAAAGTATTTGGACTGAAGTCTCCAAGATGTGTGTGGATTGACATCTCCAAGATGTATTTGGATTGAAGTATTCAAAATGTATTTTTAGTTGTCATCCATCTAGTTTTCTAGCAAACAGTGATATTTTGTCTAGTACCTGTTCTAAGCAGAGGAAGCACTGTCTGCTTAGGCAGCACAGTTGTCAACATCTATTGCGTAATCATAAAAACACAGGAAGCTGATGTTTCTGCTTGTTAGCTAGTGCAATTTAATGCCTTGATGTGAATTTCACAAGTTATGTCCAGCTTTTTCACTGACCTGGAAGCTGTCTTGAGCACTGAAGGAGGTGGATCAAAGGGGGCCTTAGGAGAATTTGGACATGGATTTTTTTTTCCCCCAACATACAAATGGCTTCTACTGAAATGGGACTTGAGAGATTCAATGGTTACATGAAGAGCAGAATTAATACATTCTGAAAATGGCATAAATGAAGAAGCATTATAGAAAAGTGGCTTAGAAAAAGAAAGAGCATTTTTTTTTTCCATTCACTTTTTTCTAGGATGACATTTCATAACTTGACTCCTTCTGGTAGGCGGCAAACATTTCTCTGCATCTTCGGAGAGTAATATCCAGTGTCATTCTGATAAAACACTGGTCTGACTTAAAAAGAGACAATGTCTTCATACAACTTAAACCACCTGAAAGCTCAAGGACAGCAGCATTTCTATGACCACTTGGGCACAAGCATGGTGTGATCATCCAAAAAAGGATATTCCCAGACCTGGGGCTGAGATGAGGCAAAATGTGCCACTGTTGCAGAACAGAGAGAGAATGAAACAGTAATTTTTCGTCTCGCCCCCTCTGAACATTGGATTAATTGCAACCTGGGTCCAAATCTCTCTGCCCTCGATTCTCCAAAAACCAAGAGCTAGCTGAAAAGTTATAAGAAAACCAAATAAGCTTTTCTCTAGTGAAATTCCTGAACCAGAACAATTCTCTTCCTTTTTCTCTGTCTCTTTCCATCCCAAATGTCCTTGGCTTTGAAAACAAGAATCTCAAGCATAGTTTTAGTAACTAGCTATTTTGTACCATGTCCAAATGCAAGTTTTGCACAGTGTTTAGATGTACTGAGGTTGGAAATGTTGAACTTGCCTTATTCTTATGCTCCCCACCACCCACACAGCTCAGCTACTTCCCTTGGGAAGCATCTCATTGTAAAATCTTTATATCAATCCAACTCTTTGTGCAGCAGCAGCGCTTGAAATTCAATCAGGTTCGGATTTACTCACCTGACATTATTTTTCTTGATGGACTTAGGCAAAAAGCCAGAGCAGTGATGAAGAAAATGTAACATGGGTTTTTTTTTATCTTGAAAAGATAATAGCTTTCCCTTGTATATAATATACAATGTCAAAAATAGAAAAAGGGGTTTACAACCGCCATGGCCATTTAAAACCAGTCCATCAGTGGTGTCTGCTGGCTGACACCTGAATGCACAGATTGAACGTAAAATAACTGCACACGTATCAAGGCAGATGCTTAGAAACACAGACTCCCTGGTACTGAGGGGAAGCTCATGCCAGAGACACGCAGATGAGATATCTGGAACAGCATTCAGTATGACTGTAGGATTATAAGTAACCAGAAGCAAAATCATGGAGCGATTTAGAAAGCACGGAAACATGTTTTAAAATCATTGTGTGGTTTATGAGGAGCAAGGGATGTGTGGTTAGTACTGAAATGAAATGCATAGGCCTTCTGGCCAATCGGCGGGCGGGTGGGAAGAAGCGCTCAGAGGCTCCGTGCGCGGCGGTGAGCGGGTGCGGGGGCTGCTCCATGCAGAGCCCTGGCAGGGCCGCGGGCTGGGACTCGACCCGGACACCCATGCCCTTCCCTTGGGGCTGCTTTGGGGAATGTGGGGGCTGCTCTCCCCTGCCTGCGCGCTTGTCCATTGCTGTTGGAGGGCAGCGCTGGCGAGGACGGGCCCAGCTGCAAAGTGCTACGTTGCAGCACCACGCAGAGGGCCTCGTGGCTGAAGAGGGAGCTTATTTTGCTGACCACTGAGGCACCCTCAGGCATCATGTGTTGGCAGAACAAAAGCCAGGCAGATGATCTGCGCGCTCAAATTTTAGGTGGTGAAGGCACACCATATGAAAAGGGAATTTTCAACTTGGAAATAACTGTCCCTGTAAGATACCCTTTGTAAGGCCTTCAACACTGTCTCTCACCCCGTTCTCATTAAGAAACCAGGGG
>NW_017728914.1:29612320-29614234 GCF_001723895.1 Crocodylus porosus
CCTTGCTGGGGTCATTTGACCCCAGTACTCTTTCCTGCCATGGCAGGGGGTCAGACTTGATGATCTGCTCAGGTCCCTTCCAGCCCTAACATCAACTATGAAACTATAAAAGCTACCAAAGAAACAATCTTAGCAGCTGAGTGCTGTAAAAGCTACTGTCAGCACAGGAATTCAGAGCAGAGACCAGAGAGGAGAACAGAGGAAAAAAAACTCTTGTTGCTCTCCTAAGATTGTGTTTGCATAAGGATCACACTCTTGGCTTCCTTCTCTTGAATATGGCAGAGAATGGCACTCTCAATAATGTAATATTCTAAAATGGGTTATTTGCCTTAGCAGTGGGTCTATCGGTCCCAAATGTCTTCAGCTGTGAGTACCAGATTAAAAGTAATCTTCAACAATAAGCAACAAGCGTGTTCTCTGTTTGACAATATTGTCTCCACCAAATAAGGAAAAATAGCATAAAAAGGAGAGCACGCAGCATTCCCCAGGAGGCCTGGCTTTGTTTTTCAATGGAATAAGAAAATGCCTTTGACAATGGAAAGCCAACTGAATAACAAAGGCAGGAATTGAATTAAAGGAGTGAAATGCCTCTTAACAGCTCATAAAACATTAAGTCACAGGCAGAGTGTGGTGCTCAGCTCAAAGACCGCAACTGCAACATCAGTACATCACGCCTGATTTTTTGGCTCGGTACTTGGATCCAAATAATCACAACACATCTGTGAAGGTAAGGTGGGTGATAATGTTCATGTGGTTGCTCTATGTATTTCTTGGAGCAAAGATCTTTAGAGACCATCCCTGTCCCCCACACCAAATGAGTCTTAACTGGATATCTGGGAGGCTAGGATGACAGTAAGAAACTTCCATAGTTTGGTGCTTAGAGCATCCTCCTTCAAGATCTGGCTTCCAGTGTCCTCTGCTATAGATATTTTACTAATTACAAAATGAGATAGCTCCATGGGGAGGGCTTGGGAAAGCCACACTGCAGGTCTCCTCTCAGACTGGTGTTCAAAGCACTTTTCTGGGAGGTAAAAAGCTGGGTTCAAATCAGGTTGAAGCAGAATTTGAACCTGGGCTACCCACATCCCAGGCTGGTGTATTAACCACTGGGTTATAAGGGGAAGAGGGTAGGAAACTACAAAAAAGGAAAAAAAGAAGAAAGCAACTTCTTTAATGTAATGGGGGAAAGAGTCAAGTGCCTGTGTCAAGCTTGAGACACGTTTCAGTTCTGGATCCCAGTAGAGCTAGAAACCTCTCTCCTGCCTTTCAGGTGTCAGTGGGGGACCCAGCCCTCTAACACTTCTTCCTAGCTGGGGGAGGCTGCTGCCACGTTGGTATACTGGCATTTGCAGCTCTCCTTTCCAGGTGCTCAACTCCTCCCATCATTGTATAGGGAGCCTAATGCCCAACTTAAAGCTGAGGATCCTATGCTGTGGGAAGGCACTAAAAAAAAAAAAAAGTAGTATTTCAGAGCCGAGCTAAGCCTGCATCTCAAGTTGCCCTGCGTTGCCCAAGAAGGGCCTGTGTAAATATGGAGCAGATCACACAGGAGCCTACTCAAAGGCCTGAGCAAGACCATACCACAGGTTCATGGAAAACCCAAAAGCAAGCTAGAAAGGAACAAAATAGCTAATGTAGCCACATTACAAGCCTTAACTATCTGCACCCAGCTTGTAAATGCTTTTCTAACAGGAAAGAGGTGCCAGGTCTGCCACACAGCTTTGAATTGCTCAGCATCACCCCTCTCATGTCCCAGACTGCTCAAGTCAGCCCAAGTAAAGGCAGAATATGCAACAGCTACAGTGTTTTATAAAGCAGCTGCAGGTGTGCAGTTTAACAGGGTGTTAATTAATTGGCTACATGTGAGTATAAATAGGACTTACAGAAGGGCCTGGCTGGGTGGTGTAGAGCTGG
>NW_017728914.1:29614334-29623601 GCF_001723895.1 Crocodylus porosus
TGGGGTGTGTTGAGTGCTGGGATAGCTTAGTGGCTCTTATGCTACAAAGAGAAAGATGGAAATGATCTGTTTTTAGGTGCTCCTAGGTATTGAGAAGCCTGATGTGCTGGGGGTGGGAGGTAGAAACAGATACAGGGCAGGATTTCCTCATGAAAGCTGGAGATCAAGGCTAGAAGTCAGCTGGAGATAGACTGTCAAAAGATCTTGGCTCTAACTTAAGCATCAGGAAGAACAAGAAGAGTGGATCTTTGCAAGGGTGAGCTCTTTAGAAGCTCTGGTCCCTCCTTTTAGGTAAGGAGATTAAAAGGCTTGAGAGAGAGGGCTAGAGAGGCTCACGAAGGGTCCAGAGCAGTGGAGCACTCCTTTTTGTACCCAGCAATAGGGAAAACAAATGAGTCTTATATTTAGCATAACCCATTCAACACACTTCCATGAGTGCAAAGAGGGTGGCTTATCTCTTCTGCACTGGTAGGTAGTCTGTACCCTCCATAAACTTTTCCCTTTCCAAACATGTCCACTTTCTAGCCCCAGACCTTACTCCCTACTTGGGGGCTAAAAATAGGTATGTGTGCAATAAGCATCCAGAGCATGATCCTGTCTACTTGCACTACCCATTAGACCTGAATGACTGCTGGTATGTTCTGGTAGGGCAGATCCTGGCAGTGAAATGAGTGGCTTTTTTTGTTTGTTTGTTTTGTTTTTTGGGGGGGTTGTGTTTTTTGAAAAAAGGCTGCAACTTTTCTGCAGGGTCCAAACACCTCCAAACCTTTTGAAGACTTTCCAAGGCAAGATTATGAACCTGTAGCCTGCACTCTGATTGCTGAGCTAGTATAAACCCAACAGCATCCTTACTTCCTTATACTTTATTTATCCACTTATTTTTTTGCAGAGGCTGAAATTTGAAACTGTTCTGGGAAATGGGAGACTGAAGGGGATAGGATTCACTCTTCTGGTGTTTCTAGCTGAAAATGAGAAGTAGTCTGGTCTGTTTTCTCTGGTGTTTCAGGCCTTCCACCCTTGCCTTTTCTTTCATTCCCTGCTACCCTCCTCACTTAAACTGGCTGATCTCTTCCAGTGAGATTAGTCCACAGTGCTCCCTGCAGGACCAGGGAGCAAAGACTGCTTCAGTATATATTGGAAAGAAAATTCAAGTTTTACCGCTGCATCTCCAAACAAATCCTTCCCTTTGTGTATTTCCAACCAGAGCAGCGATCGGATTTAACGCGATTTGGGGAAAAGTGGGGGAATTTGTTACCCCTAATCATGAAGACTCCTGTTGTCGGTGGACTGCACATGTCTCCCATTACCGGCTTTACTGTTGTAGATTAGGTCCAAGGGTGAGCTATTTTTTAAAAAAAAAAAAAGCATGCATCCAGGGCCTGATTCTGATTAGGGATGAGTCAATAGTTCTCAGGACCTTAAAAGATCACGCCTTAAACAGCATCCATGCAACAGCAGTTCCTTTAAAAGCTAAGGGACAGAAATAGAGGTGGTTGAAAATTCTTCCATGAAAAATATAAATTTTCACTGAAAGGCCAATGTGTCCAATGTCAAACTTGGTCCTAAAAAAGGGTTGCTTTCAAGGCATCTCTACTTTGAAACCAGTTTTTGAAATAGGGGATAGGGAAAGGGTTGAAATTTTCAGTGTTCTCTTACAACACTTTGTGAACTGAAGAGTTTCCTTTTGTGGAGTTGGGAGCAAATTTTCAAATTTGAAATTTTAAAAATTTAAAAAGGGCTGAGTGACACCACTGTCTGTACTTGGGAAGTGAAGGATTTGGTATTTCATTAACTGGTTGGCAGAATATCTCTGCGATTTCTTGGAATCGGTCAGTACTTCCCTTTGTTCGCTGGGGAAAGCACGTAGCAATTCTGTTCGAGGGACTCTGGATACAACTCGTGCGAAAGGCGGGTGCGTCCAAAAAACCCAGATTCTTCTATACAATGCTGCATGCAAGTAATTTCTAAACGCACAGTGGGTACCACATTTGCCTACATATCCCTTTACTTGTCAAGACCTCCAAAACCTGAAAAGTGCCAGAAATAATCCTTTAAATCATATTGGATATTAGGAAAAACTTTCTCACTAGGAGGGTGGTGAAGCATTGGAACAGGTTACCTAGAAAGGTGGTGGACTCTCCATCTTCGGAGACTTTTTAAGGTGCAGCTTGACAAAGCCTTGGCTGGGATGATGTAGTTGGGGCTGGTCCTGCCTTGAGCAGGGGGTTGGATTAGATGTGACCTCCTGAGGTCCCTTCAACCCTCATTTTCTGTGATTTGTATTTGACGTGAACATTAGGAGCTTAATTCTGAATTTGTGCCGCATACAAGGAGGAATAATATCTATGGCTCCTGTATTAGTCTCCTAACAATGATATCCTTTCATATGCCCTGTTGGAGTTTACATGCCATCTGTGCAAACAAATCTCTGGCTGGTTACATTAGGTGAACTTCCATTTCTCTCAAACTAGTAGGTTCCCTGTTTAACAGCACCCTCTGCAGTCACTCAGGCAGCAGAAAATGCTGATAAATGTCAGCGAACTGCTTTATTCTCCGTTCTTCTGTATAAACTACAATAATTGTTTTTATAGTACTCTCATACAATTTAAGGGTAATGTAAAATGTTGATGCCAGCTAGGTGTAAAGGAGCATGCATGAAAGCACTAATCTGTGTTTTCTGAGATCTAATTCTAGTCTCATATACACCACTGTCACTTCATTGATTTTGGTCATATTCATATTGCTATCTACAGCAGTACAAGTGAGAGCAGAACTGGGGCAGAAGAACAAAAAAAAAAAATCACAGTGACAATAGCTATTTTATGGAACAGGGCAAAATACCGTGTTTTTAACCTCTTGTTTGCCTTGAAAGAAAACGGGGAGAATATTACAGTGAATCAAAAAGGAATAAAGTGATATTTTTATACTCTTGGGGCTAAAGCACTACGTTAATAAAGCATTCCTAAAGAAGAGGGGCCCCAGTGGCAGTTCTCAGCATGTTACAATTTATTATTCAGTAGGTTCATAAAATGATTGCTTTGTGTAGATGCAGATAAATGACGGTGCATTAAGATTAAGAATAAAACTTTCACTGTCTTGATTGAAGGATTAAAAATGTGAATCCTCGGCTGCACTTTTTTCCTTCTGATTTTGTGTAGCTTTAATATTTATTTCTGTATAGATGTATTCATAGTAATCTTGTTTTATGTATAATGGGAAAAGGGCTTAATCTTTCTCATGTTGCTGATTTACAAGCAACAGCTTGGTGTTTTCTAATGAGTAATTTAGCACACTTCCCTTAGATGGCAGTGTCTGCCCAAACTTTATCAAATCACTTGAAGTATTATTTCCAATGAAGATTCTTCCATGGTTATTTAGCTGCTATTAACCACTACTCTGTACTGTCAATGTACATCCTCATGATAAATATGCTAGGTTGTAAAGGGTTATGGAGGCAAGAAGGAAGAAAACGCCTGTGATTTTTAAAGGTTATAAAAGGTTGTAGCCTCCAATGCTGTCCACCACTCCAATGGTATATAGCCACTGTCTCTATTTTTATATTTGTTTTGTTCCGTAAGTAGGAAGGATAGATTTTACTGACCAGTGAAACCTCTTAATTCTGTATGATCTAGTGCAGAGATGTCCAACTTCTGGGCAGCCAAATGCTTCATGCCATGGGGACCACCTGTTATGCACACTGCCCAATGCCATCCCCACTGTGCACACAGCATGGGCAGGCCAGCTCTTCCCTTCTCCTGGCCACATATAGGCAATCACCCCTCCCGGGACAGGCAGCTCCTGCAACCCCTGTCCCAGCCACATGTACCACCCATCTGTAGTGCAGGCAGCCCACCTCCTTTTCTTGCCATGTGCACAGCTTGGGTACTTCAGCCTCCTCCCAGCCACTGGGGCAGGAGCAACCAGGGATGGAGTGGGAACCAGGTGGGAGCTCACAGGCCGCATGTAAAACTTGGGGCCACATGTGGCCCAGGGACCTGCTAGTTGGACAGCCCTGATCTACTGTTACTGTGCGTCATGTGTCCCACTATGGCTCCAGTCCACCAAAGATATATGAGTGAGTTAGAAGCCCCAATTCCTGAAGATGACTCTTTTTTTAGTTTAAGCTGTACAGAATCAATGCTTTTCTTTCTGGAGGCTTCTGGTTCAAATTCCTAGTGTGTTGTCCAAGATAGCAACTTCCAAACGTCTAGCCTAAGAGCAAGAAAAGCCTTTGGTCATTAAAATATTCCTATTTCCACAAAATTTGGTGATCTGTTTGTATATCTCACAGCCTTCAATACAAGAGTCACTCCTGGGACCACCAAAAGGAAAGTAGAGGGGCAGTGTCATCACACTCAGTGTGCTTAAAGTGAGACCCAAGCACAAAAGCTATGAGCTTACCTCTTCTTTGATACTAATACCACATCTCTGCCACAAAACTTGCTATTGCTGTAATGCTAAGAGCTAGCAACATTAGTTAACTGATTATATGTATAATATGCATGGTTGCTATTAGATGCTTATGCTAAATGCTTATCAAAACATATTCTAGCAAATGTTAACAGCAAGAGCTGCATTTCTGAAAACCTTCTTTTTTCCAGCCAGAGCCACAAGTCTGATCAGATTTCTCCATTTTTTGCAGAACAATTCTACGGTCAGCTCAGACTTTCCATTATCTACTTGGAAGGGTCCTTCTGTGAGGTGGAGGAGTATAGAGGAGATGGTAATCAGAATGAGGTCACTGGAAAGAGAATCCTATAAAACTCTTTATTAGAACTGTGATACATCAATACAATGTATATCTTGCATTTAATCTCATGGTACACACACACGCACATGCATACGCACAATAAAAGTATAGCTTACCCTGAGTAGGAGTTGCTTCAGTTATGGCATAAGAATAGGTGATACATAATTTATCCAGATAATGGGGAGTTTCTTTTAGTAAAGGGCTTGCATCATTTACCTTTTATCTTTCCATGTATATCCAGTATCTCTTTTTATCATTTTTTTTTCAGAAGTCATTCTTGCTCACCATGCTGGTCACAAGATATTCTATTTTTATGTCATCTGAAATAAGCCAGAGGTAAATAAAAGTGAAAATTTGCTTTCCTAAAAGCATGGAGACTTCTTAACATGGCCTGGATCTACTCTTGACCCATGCTTGATGATTCTGTCTACAGATCTCCTGCCTTGGGTAGCTCTCCCTCTCCATGCACAGAAAAGGGCTTGGCTACTTCAGGACATTGAAATCCTCATCTCTTCTCCAGAAGGCATGGAGGCCTCTCCATGTGCAAAGGATCTGTGCTGGAGAAGGAGTGGTAAATGGACAGCTTAAAGGAGAAGAGAGAAATACTGGGCACTCCTGAAGCATTAAAGATAGACCCTCGAGCGGAGCTACCTTTTCCTTAATTTCCATGAAAACATAAACGTTTCAACACTTGTTTTCATGTGGAGTTGGAATGAAAAAGCAAAATATTCATATGGAACTGCACATTCACATTTGGAATGACAAAATGTGTTATTTCCCCAGTGCAACCTGGACTGATAGCTTAGGTATCTCATGGCCCCATTTTTCACTCGGGGCTGGAATTCCTGATTGGACTCTTTCATCAGGCAGCCTTGCAATGGGATTTCCTGTGTAACTCTAACATATGTATGCACTCTTGGTGGCTCCATTCTTGCCTCTCTAGGAGGTCTCGCTGCCAGTAGCCTCTCGTGTGGGGTCCTACCAGGTTGTATTTTGTCTCCTCTTTATAGGAAGCCATGAAGGGAGATTGTGGGACAGTTGGGTGCCCAACTTAAGCGCACAGGAAACATCTACTCTTGTTATCATCAAATGTAGGTAGCACTTCTTTGTGTTGTTACCTGGCAGAAACAGGAAGCTGGATCAGATCAGGCTGGCTAATAATCGCACTTTATGGTGGTGGTGCGTCTTGGGTGGAAACAAGTAAGTGATTCATAGCCCACTCGACCAGCCTTCCAAAACAAATATCTCACCAGTGATTTTGCTGCTAATCCTTACATGTACGTGCCGGGTTGCTCTGAAATTTGCTGTTAGAACTCCCCTTTATTAATGTTAGAGCCTTGCACGAGCCTTGCTGCTTCACCCCAAAGTTTTTTAATTGCACATTAGCATATCTGTTATATCTATGCCCTTTTCTGCTGTTATCTCAATATTCCCTTTTAGAAGCATGATCACAGGCATAATTGCAGCAAAGACGAGCATAAACTCTATATGCTCTAGAGTGAATTAATGGAGCTTAAACAGAACATTGTGAATAGAGAATCAATGAGACTGAACAAGAACAAAGGATGTTTCTCTATTAACAGAAATGGGAAACTGCCTCACTGTGCTAGTCTAGTCAAGTATTTTGCTCCTAAATAAATGGCTTTTGCTTCTTGCATATAAATTTCCCTGTAGTTTGTGGGCAACTCCTGTTGTTTGCCACTTAGAAAGCTTCAGTTGAAGTGTCTTATAATTTTTCTTTAGCTCTGCTTCTTGACATTATTGATTGCCAAGATGCCAATAGAAGCATTCACCTTTCAAATTAGACAGCTCCTCCTCCCTGAACCAGGCACTTGCACCACAATCCAGCTGGTCTTGACGATATAACAAAGTCCTATCTGTGCAAATAAATGATAGAACAAAACAGTCAGGAAAATGTTTGGAGGGGTAAGCTCAGAAGAAACGGTATTTCATTCTCACAGTTTAGTCACAAAAATCCTCTAAACATGACTTTGAGGCATAACACGTTAGCAGTTCAGAATGACCGGGAGTTTCAACGTAACTTAAGAAAAGCAGACTGCAAATTTCCCTTGATTTTGCTCTTGACAGTTAGATATTGAATTCTCTTAGGTTCTTGTGAAAAATTCCAGCTCAAAAGGATTGCCTATAGTTTACTGCTATGAGCAAGTGTGCCTATGTCAGATGTTACATGTTAACTTGGTGCATCTTCCCCTTTTTGAAATGCCATAGACCTGAGAAACATTAAGGGCCTACCTAACTTCTGTAATTGGCACTGAAAAGCATCTCTTAGGGCCAGTCAAATTTCTATTGAAACTCTTTTTACAGACTCACCTACTATCCAGCAAAACATGTCAGCTTCTTGTTGGAAAATTGGGATTTTTCATCTAAAAATGAAAAACTTCTTTAAAATAAAACATTTTCATAAAAAATTGTCCTCATTTCCCAGCCAGCTTTGTGCCCTCAATATAGCCATGAGGCAAATAAGACAAGGACCGTGGTGGTCCTTAAAAAGCTTTCCAGGAAGTCTTAAATATTTACAGTGTCAGGATATCTTGAAGCTGCACACACTAAAGCAGCCTCCACTGGTTGATGCTAAGGAGATTCAGGCACCTCTCAAAGGCCACTACAGTATTTCTTCAGGGTTTGTTTTTTTGCTGCTTTGAAACAGGAGGACATCAGAGCACAGCAGATGTCCCAGTGTTGGTTGTTGCAATTCCTTGAAAAGTCAAGGTAGCAGAGGACAGAGCTTCAGCTTCAGGGAACACATCTCCAAATCCAAATGCCTTTCTAAATTGCACTTGCCACATTCAAGAGAGGCTCCTTCAAGTACTAATAGCCCTTCGAAGCGCAGCTGCTGAAAACATACTTCAGGGGTGTTGGTTGTAGCCATGTTGGTCTAAAGATGTAGGCAGACAAGGTTTTTTGGGTAAACGTGATTTTCCTTTTTTCACCTGCATGTCTCATATTAGCTTCTATTCTACCTAGGAATGTGCACAAACACCAGTAGACTCTCTCTATGCCTGAAGAAGGGTGTTTGTGCCTGAAAGCTTGCAAAGAACAATTTCCCCATCTATTTCACTGGTCTAATAAAAGATACAGCATCTACCCAAAGAAACTTGGCTGCTGATAACATGGCTTTATCCACCCATGCCATGTACCTGATATCACCCCCTCATAGACTCATTTGAAGAGATTTTACCTTTAAAAAATAATCTTTTTACAGATTTTTAAAATATTTCTGACTCTGAAATACCCCCATGCTAGTAACTTGTTACAGTTTTCTAGATTTAATGCCACAAAGAACTATTAAATGGTTTAGTCTGGTCTGCATAACACAGGTTGTGGACTGAATTTTTTTTTTTTTTTACTTCTTGGTTGCTGTTGTACTACTGAGATGCAGGGACTATGAAACATCCTGCCATATTTGCGATGATTATGCAACTGGGATGAAGACATGCACAGTGACTCACCCAAAAGTTTTAGGGGCAGAGCCTGGATTAGAACGAAGGTGTTTCTTGCCTACCTGCTGTGTAGTAAACCACAAAGCCTCCCATTTAATGAACACAATGTTGCTTGGCCATCACAGAGGTGCACTGGAGCTCAGCAGGAGGCTTTAAATATTCCTGACATGCATGGTGGGGTATGAAATTCACCCCCTCCTGAAAGCCACCATAGTCCATCCTTATCTTTTCTGTTTTAAAATGTAGCTTCAGAATATTTTCCAAGGTGATTTTTTTTAACTTCAAACCGTATTTTGCAAGGACCACTAGTACTGTTCTCTTAGTGAAAAATCACTTAATATAGTCTAAATGTTGGGGGTCTCTCTATCCTGTGTGAATCTGAGGTCAAGAGCTGTGCCAACAAAGGGTCCCTGCTTTGCTCTTGAATATTCTGCTGTGCAAATGGGATCCATCCATTTAAGCATGGGTTAAAATGAAATCCCGTAGGTCGGACACTAATGGAGGCTTAAAAGCAGACAGCAGTCTAGTCCTAGTGAGGCATGTGTGTCTGTTCAAGTGTTAAGAATGGAGGGATATGAGTGATGTTACATGATGTGGCTGATGGTTTTTGGAGCTCATGGATGGTAATGGTTTAAACATCTGCTATCATAGGCTGCAAACCTGCCCTTTTGACCCACAAAGTCAATCACAGCTCTGTTCTTCTCCTCCACATGCCTGCAACTCCTGTTGGTGTCTGTGGGAGATCTGGACACATAGGAGAGTGAGTTTAAAGGAGTCAAGATCTGCCATGCTGACATGGGAAAATAATTCTCTCAAAGCAGTAGTTTGCCATTGCATTAGGCTTTGCCTGGCTTGTTAAACTTCTGTCCCAGTTCTGTGAGTCCAGCATTAGTTTCTTTCCATACTCTTTGAACCTGCTGGCAGTCTCCACCTCTAGCATGAAGAAGTGAACTTATACCCTGTGCCAGTGTTGTATTATAAAGTGTGGTAGTGACCGAGCCATGCACTGTGTTTTCCTTGCTGCAGAAATGGATCACCAGGCTTGCAGTGTTCTCT
>NW_017728914.1:29623612-29624910 GCF_001723895.1 Crocodylus porosus
TTTAGACTCATTAGCAATATAGCCACATAATTCATCCCATGCTGGGGTAGCTGCCTCTGCCAGAGAAACTTCCTGCTCTTTTAGGATCTTTTAAATAGCTGTTATGTCTTAAAGGCAGCAAAGGGAGGGGAGATGAGGGCCTCAATAGCTGTTGGTGACTTCGTCTTCATAGTGCAGCATTTTGGAAAGATTTGTGTGTTGATCTTACCTGGTTGGTAAAGAAAAACTGTATTGCCCTTCATTCAGGTCTCTGAGCCATTTTGCCATGCTGAGAAATCTCACACAGATGAGTTTATTTCAACTTTCAGGAGTTTGAGACTGCATCACTTTTCCTTGTTCACTAGAAATCATTGCTGCGGAAGCCCTGGGGGCTGAGAAATGCTTCAGATCTGGGAAAAGAGGAAAGCAGTTTTACAGTGTTTCAAGACATTTCCTATGCAGCACTTGGGACAAAGCAGCTCACGTTACTGATTCTGGATTATTGCCTATTGGATGGGAATTTCCTGTAAGACAGTTCATGCCGACACTTAGGTGCCTCTACCTTGATTTTATAGGATGCTATAATACTAATTCTACATTTATTTCAGCTCTTGAAACCCCATGGAATCTGTCTCATTAACTTGTATTTTGGCATCATGCATGTTTTGTTTTTTATATGGGGAGGGAGAGTTGCAAATGTTCTTGCTGTCTGCCGACATCCCTTATTTGGTTAATTGCCCCCTTTTGTTACTGTAGGCATATGACCTTTGATACCTTGAATTTGGGGGTCATGAGGATTCTTTGGGTCATCTGTTCTCTTTAGTTGGTTCTTAATAAAAATATTTTATTGGACAGGAAAGGATTTCCCCCTGCACTTGACCAAAAAAAAAGTCTCTTTTGTGTATGTGGGCAGAAAGCCAAATCTCTCCTGCTCCCAGTACATGAATATTGTGAAGCTAATGGATGTGCCCTGTTAGGTAGATGACTCGTGTAGTAATAATAATAATAATGGAGGTGAAGGCAAATATCATAGATAGATGCATGATCCTGAACCCTTGGTGGCAACTGATTCAGGACCCAGGTGGTTTTCCCCTCACCCTTCATTGCAACCTAGGTATCCTGGCCCCAGCTGAAGGTCTTGCCATGCTGGTAGCAGGAGTATTGCTAGTGAAGATCCTACATTCAGGCTAATAATGTTGGAGAACACGATGAAACTATTCAGAGGATGTTTTGGGCTCCACAATTCAAAAAGGATGTGGAGAAGCTTGAGAGAGTCCAGAGGAGAGCCATGCGCATGATCAGAGGTCAGGAAAACAGAT
>NW_017728914.1:29624921-29654552 GCF_001723895.1 Crocodylus porosus
TCCCGAGGTCCCTTCCAGCCCTGATGTCTATGAAATCTATGAACTCTGACCCTGCTCCCTTGGAAGCCAGTGGCTGCCCAAAGACTTCACTGAGTCCTACCTTAACTGTGGCCACTGGAGAAAAAGAGCCCATTGCAGCTCTGGACAGCATGATGCAAAGCTCAGCTCAGTGTGCCCCAAAAAGCCGCTCAAGGAATGGGGTGAAACACAATACGGTTATGTTATAATGCCACTTTAAAGATCAGTCGCCTCACCTGGAATATCTGGACACTATCTCAGAGGGCATAGGGTGGAAGGGACTGGGTGAGACATGGCTTTGCAGGGTCAGATGGCATTCACGGTGTTGTTATGGGCAGCAAGAAAAGGTTACCTTGTTGGAGGTGGGAAGAGGGTTGCTGGGAAGGAATGGTGCCTTTCTGAGGTACAGTCCTACAAAACTGTCCCCCTTTCTGTTAAGTTGGTCCTATAAAACCAATAAACACTGTACATGTACCAGAGTGCCATCTACTGGCACATTTCTATATACCAACTTCGTATCCAAGTACAGATGAAGAGCACTCTTGTAACAAAGTTTTAACCCATTATCACTGAAGTATAATGATTTGTTAAGGAGCTGGCAATCGCTCCCATGACCCTTTACATGTCCTCTGACCCTCCACGTTTATTTGCTAACCTTTGCTTATGAAGCTATCCTGTTCCCTTCACTTAAATTCATTTGTAACCATTTCAGGGTTTAAATCCTTTCTTATTTTATGTACGCCCTCAATTTTTAAGTTAAAGTCCAGCAAAAAGCTGCCAAGTTGTGGACCCTGAGTACACTGAAGGCTTTGCACTAAGGTAGCTGAGGTTATATGTTGTTTTAAGTGTCTTGCCCAAAGGTTTCAATGCTGCAGTTATGCTTTTATAAAGAAGTTAATGTACAAAGAAGAGTTGATCCTGGGTTAGCCCTGTTTGCGAGGCAGCAAAACATGATCCAGAAAAATTTTACGCTTGGCCAATAAATGTTTAATTGTTTTGTATTTATTGACTTCCTCTGCATTTCTCTGGGGATGGTTAAAGAGTGTGACAGGAATGAAGTGACCATTCTGCTTTGGTACGCATGGTACGTATATCCCTGACCCACAGAAAATACCTGGATCCTAGCAGGGCTGGCAAGGAGACCTCTTCAGATCGTATAAAATCTCGCACAAGTCTCCTAGTTATGACGAGTGATCTCCCAAGCCCCCAGGTCTGCTCCTAATGAACTCTTCCTGGGTTTGAGTGACAAAGCTATTGGCAGTACAGGCCAAGGTAACTGAATAACCTAATCTAACCAGTAATTTGGAAAAATAAGAGTTGATGGTAGTGGTTTATGGCCAAAGAAAGTACCTGAAAAAAGGTCAGCCTAACACTGAATGTTCTTCACCACTGGAATTCTTCATCATAGCCCAAGCCAGGAAAGGGTCACACATGAAAGGACATGCAATGGATAACTGTCAGAAGAAAAACGCATGAGATTACGGAGGTGTCATGATTATCAGTGCTTCACCGATGATACCTCCTATCAGTGGCCTCTCTGTAGGGCTACGTACAGACTGTCAAAAAGCCTGAGGCTGAATCCCTTCAATCTTTGTAGGTTTGTCTAAGTTGCACAAATTGAACCAATTAAGCAAGTGAACAGAGATTCACTTTTGATTCTGAAAATGCCTGCAATGGTGTGGGCCAGACACTGGGGGGAGCTAGGGCACGCCTCCCTGTGGGGCTGGTTTAATGGACCCAACCAGGTAGCAAAATGCATCGCAGAAGGCTCCACTGGGCAGAACTTGGGCACTTCTGCATATCTCGTGCATCTTTAGGCAGCTTGTATCGCGGTAGTTAGTTTTCTAGAAGACATGAAACCGGTGGAAGAACATGTAGGGTGGAGAGGTGGAGGAGACAAAAGTTCAGGTGGTGGTCGTTACAACAGTCTTTCTGCATGAGGGGCCTTGCTTAAGCTGCACTCAGGAGGTGGTGTAATCTTTAATTTCTGCTAAATCTAAGGTCTTTTAATAGCTCAACCTGAAGGAGAAGAGAGAGCGTCTGAACCACATGCCAGTGTGTTCTTACTTGGTTGCAGATGGCACACTCCTATTTTTTCCTGAGAGAGAGTGTCAGTGAAACTAAACTGCTGCATCTCCAGAAGCTGCTGCTCCTCTGAAGGACTGTGCAGTGGAAAAATACTTGAGAAGCAGTGTCAGCAATAGTGAACTGAGGGCAATAAGCAAACTTTACCATTAGCCTCTCTTCAGGTATCCCAGTCCCCTCCGGGGCTGCTTTGAAGCAGTAATCTAAATCTGATCTGTTGTGGGCTAGTTATTACAAGAACAGTAGTTGCCTACTCTCTCTGCAAACTACTGGTATTACTGCATTCAGATAGGTATTTAGAGAGAGATTTCCAGTAATGCTTTATCTCAGATTCTGTTTCAGTCCTAGCTTCCCAGTCTCAGCAGAACCATAGCCATATCTGTTTACAGGAAAGTCTCAATAACAGCGGATCTCCAGCCTGTATAAGTAACATGAATGTTATTCTAAAATAGTGATTATTTAGCAGGCCAATATTCACATCTTGATGAGCAAATATAATTCTTAATGAATTAAATGAATTTAAATGAAACTGAAGCGCTAATTCATACATCATGCAGCCCTCTAAAGTTTATCCCTTTGTCAGATTTTCAGTGAACTTCACAGAAACATCTTTGTGTATCCATTCATATAATAGCACCTCTTGTGGAATTACAGTACTTCTGAAAGAGAGTCTTTTATTAAACAGAGCTAGCAGATTTTCCACGCAGTTCGAGTGCAAGCATGGCCTCTCATGTACACCAGGAATTCCAGCCTATCGGGAATGTTACACTGCACCCAGAGAAATCAAGGGGTTCAGTAACATATTGGAAGTAAAGATACTTTAACATTTTGTAAACTCAAAATCTGTTGTCCTAGAGGCAAATCAAAGAGGGCAACTGCTCTGCACTATTCAGTTGCCACATGCAGTTTTTGCAAAGTAGTGAGCATTTGCTCCATTTAACATTGGGCTTCCTTAGGGTTGCATGAAAAAATGGAGGGAGGCATTGTTCTTGAAGTTCCTTTTATGGCTGATTTGAAAAATGGGAGGATTTTTCAGTTTCAATGAAAATTCAAGTACTACAACATACCTTCCCCCCCTCCCCCCCCGCCAAAACATTTTAGTTTTCAGACATTAATTTTCTTATGGAAAAAAACCCCAAAAGCAATCCTCAGGCACCACTTTCCACTGAGTCACAAACCAAGTTTTCTGTCCAAAAATGGTTTGGATGGAAAATTTCTGCTCAGCCATATTCATTGGGAACATGTGCATAGTTTAAACCATAAACAATACATATAGTTCGTTCCATAAACTACTCCACCATGAAAGGCTCTTTGGGTGCAGGGGAATCCCCTGGAAGATTCCCTTTCTCCCTTCTGCACCTAAGATATTGTATGCCACTTGGCTGTTAACAATGGCCGCTGCTAGCAGAACTAACTTCAAGAGTTTTAATCGAGAACAAAGAGCCACTTTTCATTATCTTTAGATTTCTTTTGTCCAGAGTCAGTCAAAACTATGAGACAAACACTAGATAATGCAGACACTTATACTGTTACACTTAGAGCTTCTAGGTACACCTGCTTTCATCTGACCTACCAAAGCAAAATCCTACTTCAGTCGTTCCTAGCTTTTTCTTTACTGCAATAAAACTTCCTAGGTATTAACGGGCTATGGAAGAGCAGTTTCGATGTTTCCATTTCCTCAGTCCTACCGAATCTAGATTTTAAACGGGGACCCTAGCTTAAAAACCCTTACTCAAGGAACTGATCGTTTGCTGGCTTAAGCCATAATTCTGTAACCCCTTCCCCCTCATCTGATGCATGTGCTTTACACCTTAATTTTTTATATTCTGCAGGCCAAGGTTTTAAGTGGTGTAGATCAGCTGAAGTCAGGGGAGCTACTCCAATTTACATCAGATTAGATATTGACCCCTGGGCAGTCTCACTAATTCTTTAAGAACAGGTTCTGAAAATTTTTTTTTTTTGAATACTAGATTTATCCCTTACCTGGAATTTAATAATTCGTTACAAAAAAATCTATTAGAAGTACCAAAATAGCCCACCCCCTTCACAGGTAATTATCATCAGTTATCATTATTACAGTCACATAGTTTCCCTTTGATACTTCTTTTGTAAGGGACTTTCAGAATAGAAGGTCAGTTAACCTGGAATAAACGTGTGATGGTTTAGTAACTTTCCTCTCCTGCCCCTCCAAAGGGAAGCAGTGTATTCTTGTGCTCTGGTTGTACTGTGCCTTTAAGGTTTGCAAGAATGATGTCACAGTGGGCTTTGGAGGCACTTGGAGACAGACAGTGGGAGAGTTTAGAGTCCGGGTCGATTTTCAGTTTTAGGACTGCTGAAACTTGCAACCGAAACAAACTGTTACTACAAGCACTTGGGATCCCGTGGTCTTGGATATCATCTCAGAGCCACAGAGGCACGTTCCTGCTGTCCTCAGTAGCTCAGGCAGCAGCAATTGAATGTGTGCTGCAAACTTGCAGGAAAAGATTTGACTAGGAGTTGTTTGAAACCATGGGCAATTTCCAATTAGAAGATTTTGTAGCTGGTTGGGTAGGAGGTAAGTAACATTTGGGGCATGTGTTGAAACAGTGGGGACTGAAGGATATGCAAAGTGGTGAGGGCATGGGACAATTTAAACAAATCGCGTAGACTCGAGGCTGTATAATGCTGATGGACGTAATCCGTTCATGTGCATTTAGTAATGATTGTGTTTGTCTGCATACATAGCTTATGCCATTTGTGCAAAAGGGGTATCTTAAATGCAAGCAGCAACAGCAGCACCACATTATTACATCTGTTTCTTCAGAGACAACTGATTATGTAGCTAGACACATGAGTTCCTGGTGTTGTGTATATCGCACATTCCTGAATCAATGTCATGATGTAGAGACTGAATGTCTCCAGTTGGGTAATATGTAAAATGCTACTCTACCCCAACATGTATTGCTAGCCTGTTGGCTATTGAGTTGAGAACCATGGGCAGGCAACTTCAGATATAAACAGCTGGGAACTTTCATCAGCCAATCAAATGGCTACATTAATCCACACCCTTTTATCAAAGGCAATATGTGCTTCTGACTGGAGGATTTTGATAGAGGAACAAAATATTTGTCAGGGAGCGGTTTTAGCAGGTTAGAATTATTGATCAGGCTGTTTGCAGAAAATATCGATTCCGTCTTCCCCTAAAGTCGACTCCAAGTCCAGAAGAAAATGCAGGAAGAAGGTCTTGTGAAGAAGATGATGATGATAATTATATGTCTTACATTTATCGAGTTTCATTCAGCTTCCGAAAGTATCCCAAAGTGCTTAACAAACTATAGAAAAAAAGGCATTGCTAAATGTAGCCACTTCTAGGATGGAAGGCATCAGGCACGTGGACATGACAACTAGCTAGAGAAAAAAATTTGGCCAGCGATAGAAGTGCCCCCTGCCATTCCAGAAAAGTGCTTCTGTCCCAGTTTGGGATACCCATACCAAGCCCACAAGACTTGTATTGAAACTCCCAGGGAGGTCTGAGTTGGCTGGTTCTAGTGCATATAGCTGAGACCAGGTTAGTGCCCTGATCCATTGTGGAGAAACTGGAATCCTTGGCAAACTGGCATGATTGTTGACTGCCACTCCTGAGTAAAGTTGTGATGCTCTGATTATCAAAAGAGATGCCTATGCTCATGCTAGTGGCATGGGAGGAGGCAGAAATTCTCAGACTCAAACCCTGGTAAAGCTGCAATAAGTTTTATGCAGGGAACTGGATCAGGATTTGAGGGTGCAAAAACCATCTTCCAACTTGCAATCGGAACAACCTCCACAGGTCTCTCATAGATGATCTTCAAGCCCCTGGCCCAGAATACTATTTGCAAGACAGGAACACTTCCTTTCATGCCGAGTGGCTATTCCTTTGCTCTGGTCTCACTGCCGAGACCTCTCTGGGCCATGCTTGGCAGAGCTGATACAAGGAATGAAGTCTTATTGCATCTCTACTCCCTAGCTACTTCACGGTGCACGGTTCTGCTGGTTGCCAGCTACATCAGAACGGCCATGAGTTCAACACCTGCAATGGAGCATGGACTGGACTTCCATTGGATTAATGGTGTCTTTGAGTTACCTCACTCACCTGTGTCTTGTCTAATTACTTCATTGTAATCCCCAGGTGCTGCAAGTGTAATCGTGGGGCATCCTCTGGACACAGTAAAGGTAAAATCAGACCTATACTTTAACAGATTAAGCGTAAAACTCACCTCTTGCAGAGGGGCAGCACAGGGAAAAAGTTTAGTCCATGATGGCAGTTCATCCCAAGTTCACAAGGGAGGTTAGGCACCACTTCATTTATCTTAGATTTCAAGAATAATTTAGCTGTCCGCATAGGAGTGAGGTGGGTAAGTATGTTTTGGAGTCCACCCCTTAGTCACTACTCATTTGTGTTTTTTCTTCTTGTTTCCCAGCTCTGATTTGAAAATGGAGAGACT
Organism: Crocodylus porosus; assembly: GCF_001723895.1. Classification (NCBI taxonomy): domain Eukaryota; kingdom Metazoa; phylum Chordata; order Crocodylia; family Crocodylidae; genus Crocodylus; species Crocodylus porosus. The sequence continues at coordinate 29,631,485 of NW_017728914.1, forward strand.
ACTGGAAGACCTTAAAATGGGACTAAGGGATGAAACCTGGTGGGGTTTGAAAGGTGAAAGTTACACAGGGTTCAGTGCACTGACAATGTCTGTCAGTATTTCAAAGGGCAAAAGAAGGTTTATATTTGCCTTTGCTAAAAGGATGTTTTTTAAACTGTTTTTCTGAAGTCCTGCAAGGGCAGAGTACAAAAAATACATGTGAAGAGGTGCAATTCCTGTTATTTCCCTGGCCAAAACTCTAATATTCTCTGCAGCATTGGGACTGCCAGGTAGGTTGTTAGGCAGCCTGCTCTAACAAATGGGTCATGAAACTTGAGTATGAGCAAGGCGGCATGCTTGGAACATGACTCTTAAGAAATGCTAGTGCTTTATACTAGTCCACTGGAGGCCAACCTTTTGAGCAGGTGTGCCACAAAGTAGCCTCACACTCTCTCCAAGTGCCTTGGATCCCCTTCTCGTTTCTGATCTGCTGTACTGTTTTCTGCTCCTCTCTTGCTGTGCTGCTTGTCCTGTCCCAGGTCTGCCCTGTGCCATGCATGGAAGCTGTCTGTGCCACAGGCTGGTCATCCCTGCTGTAGTTGGTGAAGATAGAAAGAGAAACATACTGTTCCCATGTTTCTAAAAGTCATGCCCCTAGTATATTCTGCCCACCTACTGTTGTTGTGGGTCCAAAGGATCGTGGTGTCCAACCTGTGATTTGCAGATCATACTGGGCCTCCTTTCTCACTCCTGGTTCAAAGCTGATGATACAGGGTGCATGGTAGTTTAGAAGAACCATCCAGAACAGAAGGATTTTTGAGGGTCGACAGTGATCTGGAGGATAGTCATTTTTGATAGATAATAGAGCTCCTCATTCAGTGCAAAAGGAATAGGACTGGATCTTAAATCCCAGGATTCAAACCCTGCATCTGGCCCCTGCTTGGTGGTCATTATGTTTAGAGTGCAGGGCCTCAAAAGCTTGTAGAAGCTTGGATTTGCAGTGTAAGAGGTCAGGCTACACAAGTTCTGACCCTCTTGCATCAAATGTTCCCATGGTGGCTGTGTCTACAGGTGCACAGAAGCCTTGTAGAAGGGCAAGGGGGAGTTGTGGCAAGAGCATGGATTAGAGGATGCCAGAGAGAGACGGCCATTTTTATAGTCCAAGAAGCATCAGAGTCTGGGAGGCATGCTGGCTCTGGAGGGTGTCTCATGGGACAGCATGAACCAGGCTGGCCAATGCTAGGCCTTCTTGACAAGCTCTTCTGATTCATGTGAGAAGTAAGATCGTGACCACTCCTTTTTAAGTAAAGCTAACAGTGACCTCAGCACTTTGGTAGAGGGATTGTGGAAGTGTCCAGCCCCTATGGATAGGCAGAAGCAGGTTAGGAGTGCTCACAGCAATATATGGCTTTGTTTCCCTACCTCTACGTTTAAAGCCACTTTAGTGGGTGGGTTATCAAATTGCCATTGAAAGTCCCATCCTTGGACATTTTAAACCCCCAGCTAACAGCCCACATACTTTTGCTCCGGAGGACAGGTCACATTTGTTGGCCGTTGGCTGAAGGACATTGTTACCTGGGGTTCTTTGACAGCAAGGGAGTGTGGTGCTTATTACCAACACCTTTTTTTCCCCTTCATGGCTGCAGTAGGAATCAGCATTCGGGACTTGGAGCAGAGTACAGGTTTTGTGTGCATGCCAGGTTGTCTACCGACAAATACCTCACCCTTGCACTCTAAGGAGTTTGTACCTTTAAATCTGCAAGGGATGGCACTGCTGCCATTGCTGTGGGTGTTGGTGGGAACACTGGCGTTCCAGTTTGCACAGGAACTGCCAAGAAACAAGTAGCACATCTTTCAAGGAGCATAAAGACAAGGGTCAAGCTGGCACCTCTATTACATCGGCTTTGGGCTGTTGCTTGGGAATACCAAGCAAGCAGCTTTGTTACCTTTTCCAAATGGGGTTGGAGGGGGAGAGACTCTAACCAGTAGCAAGCTTGGAAGCAGGCATCTGTGCAGTGTTTGCCCATGAGCGTGATGTCCAGTGGAATAAGGAACAAAGCTTTTTCCTCTAAATGGGGAGGTAAGAAGCACTGCTGAATGTGAATTAAATTGCCAACACAGCAGTTCTGCTTTCACCCAAGCAAACAAACCTTTTTGTCTATCAGTTCCTTTCCCTTCCCTATCACCTAACATCCCAGCAAGATCTTTCCCTTGTAAGTCCATAACCATAAGCAAGACTGTCAAGGCCCCTTTCACTCTAGACCTTGACTTCACCCTTTCACTGTCAGGACTTTCTCTGTGCCATTTGTAGGCACCGTTGCTATTCTCAGTTTTTGCCTGTAAACCCAAGCCTTGGCTGTTCTCCAGGACAAAAGCCAATTCTGTGCATGAAAGGAGTCTCTGGGAACAAGCTAGATAGCTGCTCCTACCATCACATAAGGGAAGGATTATCCCCTTTCAGCCCCTTTGCTTTCTTTATGCATAAACAACAGCTTCACATTCTTCTGTGTTCAGGCTTGTACATGTTGGGAGGAGGAGTTTACATGAATTATCTCCTTAGGACTGGAGAAACTGTCTAAATTTAGATTTGCAGGTCCCTACAAGCAATAAAAAGGATCATTTTTTCAGAAAAAGACCCCTGGTAATTTGCTGTGGTATTTCCTCTCACTCGTGTTCAAGCACTGCTGACTTTTTATGCTCAGCTCTTTTTCCATGACACTAGGTGAGTCCTCACTTTTAGCCTGCTCTCCATCCCAAGACGCCACTGTATTATGCTTTTTCAAAAACACGACTTCAGGATAATTCTGGATTCCACTAAGGCTTGTCTCAGGCCAAAGTTTAGCCTCTGTGGCTGCTGCTTTGGGGAGGCTCGCTCCGTCGGGGGACCATTTTTTATAGGTGGGAAGCCTGAGGCAGCAAGAGGTGGAGTGACTTTACCTAGCTGGCCAGGGGCAGAACTTGGTGCCAAACCCAGACTTTCCACTCCCACTCTAGTGCACTGACCCCCACTGCTGACTGTGAATCACTGAATGCTGCATTCACATGCAAGAGCAACCACAATCCTGCTGCTTATGAGTGGGAGAGGAAAGGTTTAATTAACCAGGCTGCTTCTTATGAGAGGGTTTATAAATAACCACGAAGAGTATGAAGAAAGTCCAGTAATGCGAGTGCTAAATTCCACACGTACACTGGGTTTTGGCAGCCGTGGGGATCATTAGATTTGTGTATAAATAACCCAGAAGGGTACAGTAACACTAGTAGTACATTCCACATGTGCCGTGTAGGGGCAGTTGTGTGGAACTAGTAAGTTGAATTCTTGTTTCTCCTGTAGCCCAAGCCACTCCTCACACTCTCACCATGCAGACAACATGCCTCCCCAGGGACATAAGATTCTTGGCATTCATATGTCGTAAGAAAATTATGTATTGCTCTAAAAGTGCCTAAAAATACTTCTACTTTTTAAGTATAACAATCCTCAAGTGTGGCTCAGCGTGTATGGGGGCAGGGTTGCGATCTTTATGCCAGCTTTGCACATCCAGACCTGAGAACTGGTTAGAGCAGTCTGACTGTAAGAAGATGCACTGCTAAACATTTTTATCCCTCCTTGTTTCCCGGAATCTCATTGCTGTTCTGGAGGTTTACAGTTCTGCTTCTCCATCAGATGTCTTGTACTGCTGAGTGTCTGCTGTTGAGTAACACGGAGTTCCTGTAAGAAAGGCAGATGCAGTGTTAAAATGCCGAGTGATGCAGGGAACAGAGAAACTCAAGACATGCCACCATTGACCACGGTTTACCATATGCTGAAATCCCTTTTGCACCATAATTTAAAATGTAACTTGAAGGAGTGAGTTCCAGAAAAGAATCATTCCGTGTGTTCAGGACCAGATTCTCTACTAGGGCTAGTCTATTGACTTCAGCAGCAGAGGAATTAGTCCTGAACTTTAGTGAATGATAAAACAGTTTGGTTAAAGATCATTCACGGGGATGAGCAACTGACACATCAGTTAGTTTCTGCTAACAAATGGTATTAACTTTTAACCTTGTGGAACCTGGTTATCATGTAAAAGAAAAGAAAGCAAACCCAAGAAGAAGGGATGCATTTTGGTCAGTGAAAGGATTCAAAGTGAATGTAAACTCATTGCATATTCACATCTTTCACCCTTATCTCATTTTCTGTATGCAGATACCTAATGGCACCGTGTGAGAATTTGCATGCACAAATCAGACATGCAGTTAGACATGCACACAGACACGCACACCCCCCCCACAACTAAAACTGTGTTCCTGACATTCTGAAAACCAGATCTACCATAAGCTGTATCTAACCAACAGGCATCTGCTCGTTATCTCAAGTGTTTAAAAGAGCTCAGACATAGTTCAGTCTTTGATTATGATTTTTTCATTCTAGCTTATTTCCTGATCTCCTCCTCTTTTGCAGAGAGTTAAGTGTTATAGAGTCCTATACATCTAGGCATCAACACTTGACACGCTGCTCAACTGTAGGCAAACCTCACCTGCAACATTTGAGACTAGTTTCCTGTAACTTTCTGGCTGAAGTTCAGCAGGGGGAGATTCCTGCAGGAACTTGTATATTGTTTTCAAAATGTAATCTCTTCTACATGTCTGCCTCATGCCTGCTTAGTATACTCCCCCAATGCAACTCCCTTTCCCTGTTAAATAGCCTTCATAACTACATTGTGGGTGCATCTACACAAGACGCTACTGTGCAGTGGTTACTGCCCAGTTATTTAGTACTTGTATAGTCCTCCAGCATCCCAGGGTGCTTTCCTCCCAAAATTTCCTTCCTGCAGCTGAGCAGGGAACAGAACACAGCCTGCTCTGGGTGTGTTATACTTGATTTGGTATAATCAAGTAACCCGAGTTACAGTGCAAGTGTGCTGGTGAATGACTTCTAAGTGACACTACTGTGCAGTTGCCTAATAATACTGCACATTAGCGCATTGGCACTGGTGCTGTGACATGCTACTGTGCAATATTATTCAGCTACTGCACATTTAGAATCTCATGTAGACATGCCCAAGGTATTCTAAAAATGAAGGCTCATGCCTCTTCAGTGAGGATTTAGAGCAAGGGAAATAAGATGGACTCTTGGAGCAATGGGCTATACTGCTCTGTAGGTAGGTTTCTGAGCAATCGGGTATAAAGAGAGTAGGAGCTGGTTATGGTGGCTGAGGCTGCAAGCAGACATTCAAATAATCTAGGTTTGTTCTCCTGGTAGAAAAGCTTACCCAAAGATGTCTGAATAGACATTTGAATGCTGAGCCCCTGAAGAGCACAAAGCTTGCAATGCTGACTCTGTGTAGCCAGGGGGCCCTGTACACACATCTCAATGTGCTCTAAAGACTCCCTCAATCTGTCTGGAGACAAATGGCAGCAGCGCACAGGGCAGTCTTGATTGGCTAACTCAGGTTGCCTGCATCTTTCTGCAGCATAATTGTGAAAATTGTGAAGGTGGTGTGTTTTGTTCCCTGCTCAGCTGTGGGAGGGAAGTGTGGAAGGAAAGCACCCTGGGATGCTGGAGCACTATGCTGGGCTTCTCTTGGATGAGAATATATGCAGGCGTTCACTCTCCCAAAAAAAAACTCTTCTAGGAGTAATTTAACTCCGGCTGTTCCTAAGTTTGTTTTTCTCCTCGAGTGGCCATTTTCACTCTGAGAGAAAAATCCTGAACACTTCTACACTCGTGGTTTCTCCTGGGAGAGCAGCAACTCTCCCAGGAGAAACCAAGTGTCTATATGTGGTATTATTGAGTAACTTTTATACTGATCTGGAGAAAATGCATGTGTATTATCCTGCCATACACTTGGTGCCATGGGTGTTCTGATAAGAGGACATGAGATTGAGAAACTTCAGTGATAAGGAAGGGGATTACATATAAGGAAAAGGATAGTAAGCTGCAAAGTGTATTATGCAGAGAGGCCCAAGACAAGGTCGAAGTTCCATCTATGATTAATGGATGGATGGAAATAATTCATGTTCGCTCAGGCTATTATTCAGTGCAACCACAAAGTGAAAGGGAAAATGGAACAACTCTTAGATGATTTACTATTAGATGATAAAGCAGCCTGAATTTCCCCTGAAGCAAGCCTCTAAGCTAAGAATATTTTCAGGGATTTTTTTTTTTTTTAAATTAAAAGCATGTTAATTAACATCTATGGGTGTGTGCACATGTATATGAAAAGTGAAAACTCACCTAAACAATACAGGGCTTGTCATGGTACATGCCATTTGCCACTTTTTTATGACTGCCGTATTTTTGGAAAGCATATAAAAATTTATGCCCAGAAAGAAATCTTCTTTATTCCAGATGACATGAAAAACACATTTTTTTTTTCATTAGACGCAAGATATTTCTGGGGTTTGGAACGATTGTTTTGGCTCCCTCTGTTTGCACACCAAGACTATAATGCTAGGTGAATTTCAAGGGTCACAGAAGGTACCCAGCACAGTAAAACTGTCATCGTTCTGCTCTGTGAGGATGGGATGGGTAGGCAAGGCATGTATCAAGGACTCTTGGGCTCTGCATCACATCCATGACTAATGAAGTTTGCTTGAAGATGGGCCAGACTGTGGCATCTGGACTAAGTAGCCACAATTCCATGGCTAGGGGCTGTGCATTTTGTTCTCCAGATCAAGCATGAAGGCTGAAGTACAATGCTCATCAGAACTAAAAATACTATCCTATGTGTGCGAACTCCAGAAGCCTTCCTCTCATTATAGTCTGTCGCATAATACTGTTTTCTTGGATTTAAGGTGAATGGCCAAATTTTACCTGCATTAAACGTATGGCTTTCTTAAATTTTAAAAGAGAATGTGTGCTAAGTGAATGAACCATGCACAACACTCTCCAAAGTATGATAATTAGTAGATTTAGAGAAATCAATGCCAGAAGAGAGTACTAGGGCCATCTAGTCTGACCTTCCATATAACCCAGGCCATGAACTTTTGACACAGAGCTTGTTGATTTAAAGCTACACCTTCTGGTGGAGCTAGGATACATCTTTTAAAAAGATAGCCAACATTACTTTAAAGACTTCAAATGACAGAAAACTCACCGCACTCCTATTTAAAAGGTAGTTTATGCCCTCCATTGCAGATGCTCATCTTTTGCATACTATGTATGTTAATGAATCTGTGGAGGGTTAGGACATTTCATCTTTTATAATTTGACACTAACTGGCCAATCAGGGGTTCCAGATGTAGCAAAGAACTCCAGACAGCTGAGGGTCTATTTAGATGGGCCTTTGGCAACATACAGGTTGTGCCTCTTGATATGTTCATTTCAACGTTGTGGCCCTGTTTGTTCTAGGAATGGGAAAACAATTCACTGTCAAATCAAAGTATACCTAGTGTGCATAGTCTGAAAGGAACTGGAGATCTGTTACTTCAGTTACATTTCATATATGCATTTTGCAGACCCGGTTACAAGCTGGACAAGGCTATGGGAATACACTCAACTGTGTCTTCACTGTGTACAGAAATGAAACTGTAAGTACCTTATTTTGTCTTGAGCAGGAAACAGGAGAAAATGGAGAAGGGATTAGAAGTCATGTGCAAAAATCATGTAGCTGACAGAATCGCGTGCAAAGCCCTGATTATAAGAAATGGGGACCACAGGCATCTGTGGCTTTTTCCTGTGTCCCCGCTAACCTTGAGCAGCGAGGTGCAGACTTATTTCCAGAAGCGAGAATTTTGGCCCAGTCAGTGTTTGGCTTATACAGTATGCTAGCCATGCTGACCTGATAATATACCCCCATCTGCTTCAGCGTAAAGCAAAGTCAGCATGTCGCTTGTCATAAACGTCTGTTCTCAAGCATTGGCTCAGCCTCCCTGGTCTGCCATGTTCAAGTCGGCAGTACCTCTTCGTAAGATCTCTATAGGTACACTTCTCTGCTGGAGTCATTTCACTGGTTTCAGCTGAGTAATGCCAGGAGAGAATTTGGCTCCTAAAATACACTTTTTATAGGCATCCACAGTTTTTAAAATATTCCCCTTTTTCTGCATAATGCTTGAAAACACTAGAAGCATTATCTCGCTGTCCCAAAATCATTTTCGTTTTTCCTTTAACTGTAACGTGTAAGTGCTTAGCTCCAAGAAACATCTGCTATTCAGATTTTTGGCCTCATGTCCAAACAGGGCTTGCTGGAACAAATCTTCTTGGCTTTATTTTTACTGATTTATTTTTTGAGAGGATGGTAAAGAATTGTTGGGAACTTTTAGCTGAAGCATTACATGTCATATCTCATTTAGCCCTGGGAGAGGATCAAAGAGCATGTTAGGTTAAAACAATGATAAGAGAAATAATCTGTGATCGATATCTTGCATTGCACAAGCCAATTTATAAGTCCTGAGGGAAAGAACAGAAATGCAGATTTGCAAACTCAAGCAAAACAGGGGCTGTGGAATTTTAAGGTTTTACTAGAAAAATGTGACCCAAATAAGAAAAGCAGTCAGACGGATGAGTCTCTTTTTAACTCTTGCTTTATCCTACTGTTAGGTCGCTGGGTTTTTTAAAGGAATGTCTTTCCCATTGGCCAGCATTGCTGTCTACAGCTCTGTGGTATTTGGTGTCTTCAGCAATACTCAGAGATTTATTTGCCAGCATCGCTATGGAGATTCCAACCATGCCTCAGCAGTCTCAGACTTGGTTGTTGCTAGCATGGTAGCAGGATTTGTCTCAGTAGGAATTGGCTGTCCTGTGGACCTGGTAAAAATAAGGCTACAGATGCAGACACAGCCATTTATTCAAGGTAGGTCGGTAAGGGTTTCTTTTCATACTTTTTTTTCAGTCTTCAGCGTTACTGAGGCTTACTTAATCTGAGATTCAACACCTGATTCATTATTATCTGTGTTCACTGACACTTGGGCTAAGAGGGAGGTAAGCCGCTTTGACAGGTGCAAGGGTCTGATCCAAAGCTCATGGAGTTCACGAGGAGCATTTTTTGGCTTCCATGGCCACGCTCAGAGCCTAGCTGCAGTACTGCTGTGATCGCAGAGTTATTTCACTTCAAAAAACAGAGGCTTACTCCTTACAATGCAATTTTCCAGGCTGGGGTGAAAAAAACTGCTACAGCAGGTATCCTATTCTCACTGTTGGATGCCCTGGGAATCATAGTGCTGATGAATGGTCAAGTACCTTTGGGTCAGTGGTGTTTTAATGTTGCCTCCTAAGGTTTGTGCATTACCGTTGTGCAAAAGTGAAATACATGCCATGCAAAGTCCCTTGTCAACATGTAAGCCTGGTTTTGCAGAAAGCTCCCTTTACACCTTCAAAGTGATCTGTTATGACTAAGAATGAAGCTTTCTAGCTTCAGGATGGCCCAGTCACTGTGCCCTTACGCACGTGCACCTACACGCACCAGCAGTTCAGAAAGGAAATATGAAACAGTCTGTTGGCCAGAGCTGGTGAGCTTTATGTAGAACCTGAGTAGGGCTGGAGACTTGAATGGCCAGCTGGTACTCCAGCCAGTCTCCTGCCAGCTGTGAATAAAACACACTGAGGAATGGTCCCTATCTTGAAAGGTTGTCTAATTTAAGACAAGATGCAAAAGGTGGGTATAATAAACAAGGGATGGAGTCAAGAATAGAAGATGAAGGTTATAGTAGTGAGATGCACACATACACACCCTAGCTGTTTGCACAATTAACCAATGTTAAGATAGTTTCTCTTATCAGATCAGTCAGTTCACCACTTCCTCTGCCACCATCATGATGCAAGTCACAAATATATCCTTTCCTTTGTATTGTCACCAAACAGCCATGATCTGTGGTGCACTGAAACAACAATGTACACATTACAAAAGGATCCCAGACATTTAAACTTTCTTTTTCAGCTTCCGTTGTTAGCTTAGCAATGAAATAAGGCAGGCGTTTCTGGGTGTGGTGCCTGCACCAAAGCTGATTTCCGAGCATGTTTGCAATTCATGTGGCCTCTTTGCAGAGTTTTATGTTGGAGCACTTCTGATATAAGGCCAGCTGTGTTTCACATCTGGATGCACCACTGCGTGGCAGAGTGGACTGTCAGAAGGGTGACTCCATACAGTGTGGTACAGTTCAATTCTGAAGGCACAAATTCTGTGGCCTGTTAAAATTCTGTTAAATTCTGTAGTCTGTTATTGCTGAGGTCCTACAACGGTGCTAGTATGAAATGACAGATAGCTGGGTAGGACAGGATTTGAGGATTCATGATGATTTGGCATATTGCTAAAAAACTTTGACCAGAATCTATTCAGCTCTACACTGCTTCCAGATGGCCTGAGAGACATGGGAAAGGCAGGATTTCTAAGATCTTGGAAGATGGACTGTGCTGCATTGTGTTCGCTAAGGTTATTTTCCCAAACAAAACTGCGATGCAAGCTTGGAGAGCTCAATTATAAGTGTTGTGCAGAGAAAGAAAAGCAACAAATGGGTTAGTTTCAAAACTTAATACTGTATTTAGAGGGTGCCTGATGTTGAAAGGGGAGAAGAAATGTGGGTTTTGTTAGATCAGGGATTTGGACGGACTCCAAAAACATGTAGAAAGCAGGAGCAAAACATTTACTGTACTGTGTGTCCTCAAAAAAGGAACAAAATGCTTCCTAGCGACACACACGTTTCACAGGGGCTGAATAGGTTTAAGAGATGTTTCCAGGAGGGGAAGGGCAGACTTGTTTCTCATGAAAATGAAAGTCACACTATAAGGAGGGTACAGAGAGCTTTGTGCTTCAGCTCTGTGGGCATGAATGGTAGCACAGGGGGTTGGGATATCACCAGAATACCTAAGCTCCATCCTGGCCCCATCAAAAAGCAAGGAATATATCGGAGAGAGAGAATTTGGTTGGTATTTTTTTTTTGTTTTTTTTTTAATTTACTTGTTTCATTAACTCAAGCAGCACAAGTAAAGAACGAGTTTAAAATCAGTGGCTGAGGGAAAAGGGGCAGAGAGTTCCAGATAAATAGGTGAGGGCAAATGTTACTTCCATAAAGAGTTTGCACAGCCGAAACAGGGGGATGGACCGGAGGACTCCTTCCAGCCCTGTGATACAAAGCCAAATTAAAAATTCTCCTCTCTTACAAAAAATGTAGTAATCGGCCCTAAATGCTGGGAAATGTATGGCGTTTTGGAGCAGTGCTTCAGCATGAAGCCAAGCACCCCCACATTCCCAATGGGAGGGATCATGTTCTCCATAGTTCCTCCATATTTAAGAAAAGAGTGCAAGTCAGACAGCCTCTGATGAAGTGAGTTTCAGCCCATGAAACTTGTGCTACATATATCTACTCTGGTTAGTCTATAAGGTGCAAATCCACCCTGCCCCCCTTCAACTCATTATGCTGTCCAAGAGAGCTGATGTGGTGTTGCCAGCTCATGACTTGTTCTTAAAGTCTATGCTTGAGGAGTATGAAAAACTTTGCTGTTTCTTCTATATCTATATCTGATAGATGAAGGAAAAAACTGTTTGGGAATGTAAAAAACTTAGCTTTCGTGTGTGTGTGTGTGTGTGTGTGTGTGTGTGTGTGGTTTTTTAGGTTTCTGTGTGTGTGTGTATAAAAAAGAAAGCTACGTTTTCCACATTCCCAAAGCATAGACTTGAAGAACAATGCCCAATATTATGAGAGTTGGCAAACGCTGTGGATGTGTGAGAGATGTGGTGTGTCTGGAGCAGTGTGGGCAGATCTGCCAAGTTTCAAGGACTAAGCCAGCGTCAATTCTGTAACAGATGAGCCATTAGGGTAGAGACTGTCTTGGTCTTCTGTAACTGTCATATGATAGAGTCCTGGTCTTTGACTCCAATTCTTGGTCATTACCGAAATACTACTGATTACAATACTGCAATGTAGTAACGCTAACAGCAACAATAATAGCATAGAAAACACAAATGCTTTGAAAACTGTGTGTGTGTGTGTAAATACTTCTCTGATTCTGCAGGGGCCTTTTGCTTTCTGTAGCACTTAAAATATTTCTACTATAACTATGAATTCACAACAAAGCTGGAGTCTTAGATCATTGTTTTTATAATAAAAGTGAAGCTATCCTGTACCTGCAAGAGTCAGGAGAGAATATATTGGCAATTCATACAGGTGATGGGTCAGATAGTCTCTCTTCTTCATGCATGCAAAACTTAAGCACAGCCTGATCATTATCCTGTTCAAGCCAACACAGCGCAAATTGTGGTTTTCAGGCATATGTTTGTTTGACAGATTTGATTCGTCATCTTTCAGGATGGTACACACCTGAAATGTTTGCTCAGGGGCATCTGAGGCAAATGACCAATGGTTTACACTGGTGAACTCTGTGCCTTACAGGTCACATGAATTTTTCGTTTGGACTGTGATTTCAGGCACTGGGTTACTTTTAGGCTGAAAAATTATGGCTTGCTGCCTTTGGTAGTTGTTCTGTTCTTTTAACTTTGAAGATCACAACCCTCTTTAAGCAGCATTGTGGTGTTCAAACTGATTTCAGCCAGTTGTGGTTCCAGCCACAAGGAATCCATCCCTATGGCTCAGAACAGATGTGCCCAGACAAGTGAGCCAGATCCTTGGCAGGTGCAAATCAGTGCAGTCCTGCTGTTTTGTCTCACAAAGCTAACCTCTTTAACATTTTCTTTGCTTCCATATTCTTGAGCAGGGACCATGGCATCCCCTCACTGGGATCCCTGATGGACCCAGGGGAGGTGCTGCCAGGCCCAGGTTCAGTGAGGACCTAGTTAGGGAACTTCTGGTGGGTCTAGACATGTTCAAGTCAGCAGGTCCGGACGATCTCCACTCTAGAGTACTGAGGGAATTAGCAGAGGTCATTGCGGGATGCCTGGCACAGCTTTACAAGCACTCATGGTGCTCTGGCCAGGTGCCAGAAGACTGGAAAAGGGCCAATGTGGTCCCCATTCTCAAAAAAGGGAGGAAAGAGGACCCAGGAAACTACAGGCCCATTAGTCTTACCTCAGTCCTGGGGAAGCTCTTTGAGAAAATTATCCAGGTGCACCTCTGCGAGGGGCAAGCAGGGGAGTGGTTGCCCCTAAGCATACAACACAGGTTCATTAGAGGCAGGTCCTGTCAGACCAACCTGGTGGCCTTCTGTGACCAGGTCACAAAATCCTTGGACGCAGGTATAGCAGTGGATGTAGTCTTTCTGGACTTCAGGAAGAACTTCGACACGGTCTCTCACACCATTCTTATTAAAAAATTAGGAGATTGTGGAGTCAATGCCTACACAGTCAGATGGGTCACCAATTGGCTGGAGGGCCACACGCGGAGAGTAGTGGCGGATGGGTCATTTTCTACCTGGAGGGATGTGGACAGTGGGGTCCCTGAGGGCTCAGTCCTTGGGCCCGCACTGTTCAACGTCTTCATCAGCGACTTGGACAAGGGGCTGAAAAGCACCTTGTTCAAATTTGCAGATGACACTAAGATGCAGGGACAAGTGGGCATGCTAAAAGGAAGGTACAGGCTGCAACTGGATCTGGACAGGTGGATGAAAATCAGATGGGATTCAACACTGACAAGTGCAGGGTACTGCACCTAGGGAGAAGGTATGCTGCTGATTCTACAGGCTGGGGAACTCCCCTCTCATCAGCTCAGAGGCAGAAAAGGATCTTGAAGTCATTATAGACTGAACACGGGCCACCAATGTGGGGATGCAGTCAGGAAGGCCAACCGTACCTTTTCATGCATCCACAGATGCATCACAAGCAGGTCCAAGGAGGTGATACTCCCCCTCTATGCAACACTGGTCAGGCTGTGGCTGGAGTACTGCGTCCGGTTCTGGGCGCTGCACTTCAGGAGGGATGTGGTCAGCATGGAGAGGGTCCAGAGGAGGGCCACTCACATGATCAGGGGGCAGGAAGGCAGGCCCTACAAGCGGAGGCAACGGGACCTGAACCTGTTCAGCCTCCACAGGAGAAGGCTGAGAGAGGATCTGGTGGCCGTCTACAAGCTGGCCAAGGGAGACCAGCAGGCAATGGGAGAGCCCCTGTTCCCCTGAGCACTACTGGGAGTAACAAGGAATACTGGCCATAAGTTGACCGAGAGTAGAGTCAGGCTAGACATCAGGAGGTGTGACTTCACTGTCAGGGCAGCTAGGAGCTGGAACCAACTTCCAAGGGAAGTGGTGCTGGCTCCTACCCTGGGGTTCTTCAAAAGGAGGCTAGATAGACACCTTGCCAGGGTTGTTTCACCCCATCATTCTTTCCTGCCCGTGGCAAGGGGTCGGACTTGATGATCTGCTCAGGTCCCTTCCGACCCGACCAACTATGAAACTATAAGGGTGATATGTGATTAATGGGAAGCAGTTCAAAGGAGAACTTCCTGAATGCGTGCAGATGTGAGACCCCTTTCCTTTCCCATGTCCTTGTGACAAAGTATTTAGCAGAATTTGCAGATTCATTGGAATCTGACAGGGCCACACCACGAGCACTTCTGCTATGGCCTTAAACTCTCAACCTCTGGGTTTCTAGCCACCCACCCCAACATTCACGCCATCAGAACAGAGTGTGAGACCTGTAAAAAATACTTGAGGGTGTCAGTATTTAAGGTGCTGTGTGAAAATATAACCAGTGGGAATGGGATGAAATTTAAGAAAGAGAAAAGCTGGGGCAATCTCAAAGAATCCTCCTGGTGAGATGTCATAAACTGCTGATTTCTCTCTTAAAAACAAACACTTTTCTTAAGAGCATTTTCTGTGCCTCGCTTCCATCGCTCTCAAAATGAAAAGGACTGAAGACTAATCGTATGGGATGTTTAGTACTAGATGGGACACTGTACTCTCCTAGCATATGACTGGCATGATCCTGACTGGCAAGGCAGTGGGTTGAAAGTGCTATTAGATTTTCAGTAGTCTGTTCCTGGGGTTTAGATATGCCCTGGAACCCACTTCAGCCTTACCACTGGTTATTTGAGGTTGCCATTTGATATCAACTCTCTAGGAGGTGGAATTTGTTTTGCTCTTTGCCTGTAATGCTGGGAAAGTGCAGCATAAAAGTAGCAACTTTTACTCTTATTTTAATCCATTTTTCAGACCTAGCAATATTCACAGGAACACCACCGAAAATACTGGCCTTAGCGATTCAGAATTCAGTGATCCTTCTTTCTTTCAACTTGTTGAGTTCCCAAATGTATTTTGCATCAAGCCAGAAGCCAGTGGTATTAGGTTGAGGAGACAGAGTATTCCTGAAATCCAAGGCAAAATGCAAAGAAAAAAGCTGCAGACAGGTGAAGAATAGGAATAAGTTTGGGGAATAAATTTGCTGTCTCAATGAACCTGTAGAACCAGTTGCCCACAGTCAACAACATATCCTCTCCTGACCTTAATTTCCCGGAGACAACCTGTCTTTGTAAATGCAGAGGTTCAGATGTACCAGACAACTGATTCAGCTAATCTCTTAGATGTAATGGACCAGATGCTGCTATCTTATATAAGTATTAATACAAAACAGCTGCAATTTAAATTATTGTATCCTGGTGGCTACTGCTCAGTTACACTAGTAAGACAGAGACCAGAATTTGCCTTGATATATTTACTGTATTGAAGAAATATTCAGAATCCTGATTTTCATTGCTAACACTTGCTACTGATAGAGTCCACATGTTTATTCTCTAAGTTCCTGAAAAGCTGTGACGTGGCAGTGACTGGTTAATAATGACTGCTGAACTCAAGCCAATTCAAATATTATGTTCTATTGCAATTCTTTTTATTAGCTTGTGTTCTTATATCCTTTGATACAATTTCTTTCCAATCTCCCTCTCATTCTGGTATGCATTTGTACTTGTATTTCATTTGGATGCATATTTTTCATTGAAATCTGTGCATGCACCAAAAAGAACGATCTTGCAAAAGACGTTTCTTTATAAACTATCCTGTAGTCAAACCTTTAAAGGGCTTTTCATATTTGATTTAGTGCTATCACATACAATATCAGTTTAAGTGTTTGCTTGAACACAAAGATATTGAATAAAACCTTCAGAAGTATCCAAGTGACTTAGGAACCTAGGACTTGCTTTCAAAAGAAAAGAAGCCTTCTAAGTAAGGGCTAGATTTGCAAAAGCAGTTGGGCTCCTAAAGAATGCAGACAGTTGCCACATGGGATTGAAATCGGAGGGACTTTTGAAATCTGTAAGCAGCTAAATCTCTTTGAAATTCTGGTGCTGAGTGCCTAAGTCACTTTTGAAAACGAAGCTTTTCACTGGGTTTGTTTGAAAATGTGTTTTGTTCTTATTTCGACCATCAAGAGGGACAGATTTCAACAATATCAGTAAGAGTGGAGCAATGGCATTAAAAAAGAGAAACAAACGAAATTAATGGAGCAATGGCGTTTCTTGTTGTTAAAATAATTACGTCTGTTTTTGCAGCAAACATAAACTTAAAGCCCCAGGCGGCTGGGTTTCCTGTTCAGACTGCGTACAGAGGCCCAGTCCACTGTATTAGCTCAATCCTCCGGAAAGAGGGCTTAGCAGGAATATACCGAGGTGCTGGTGCAATGGTTCTGAGGGATGTTCCTGGGTATTGCCTATACTTCATCCCTTACACGTTTCTCTGTGAATGGTTCACCTCAGATGGATGCAGGTCTCCTAGTCCCTCTTCAGTGTGGATAGCAGGGGGCATAGCAGGTATGGACCTTTCTCTTTATAGCATTGGGAAATAAATTAATAGGAAGCTTAGCCTAAATGTTAGGAAATGTGAAAAACTTTCTAAGCACGTTAGTTTTACTGTCTGTGTTGGATGTCTTTGTTGTGTTACTTCAGCTTTGTGCTCGAGGCACAGTAGATTGTAGTATGTACTGTACAGAGTCATGGGGTTGGAAGGGAATGTGAAGGATCATCTAGTCCAACCCCACGCACAAATGCAAGGTACACTAGTCCTAAACCATCCTGAACAAATGCCAAGGGGACAACTCACTGGAGTCAAATTACGGACTTGCACAAATGCATGCAAAATTGGTCTCCATTTTTCATTTTCTCCTGATGCAGAGCTCACTGCAATCCTTGGAAAGCCTCCTCGGGATTAAGTCCAAAACCTGTATCATTAGCTTCTCTTGTCCTCTGGCTTTATGAATGGCCCATAAGCCTCCACGATAGTACTTTACTCTCTAGGTGGCTCACAAGAAGAAACATGAATTCAAGTTACGGTCAGCAGGAGAAGCCACCAAATGGAGAGAGTTAGATCAGCCATCATTAATCTTTCCTCAGCTTTGGAGGCTCAAACCTGTGTCTTCTGTTTGCATTGGCCACTAAGACTTTTATACATAGATGTAGGTATACAAACTGCCCCTTAAACTAGCTATTAGTTTATTTATCGTTCCGAAATCCCAGGACTCTAACTGAAGACTGGGTAGCCAATTACAACACACTGGCTCTGTTTCTCTTGCAAATGTACAGAGCACTAGCTAATTTGAACAGCTTCTCTAATATGTCATAACACTGGCACAGCTCCAGGCACACTCACTGTCATGCACTACCTCCCCCATTGCTCTTAATCACACACACAGCCACTGCCATGAAGAAACACCAGGTTACTTATGACATGGAATCAATAGGCATGAGGCTTTGCAAACCGTTAAATCTTGCGGCTTTGGAAATAACATTGCATACTGAATGAAAATGGAAGCAAGTCTAGGATGAGATTTTCTGCACCTAAATTAATATCCCAAGTATGTGGAAGACCTCAGTGAAATGATAGATATACCGCTGACCTTTACAACCAGGTAGAACATCCCCTCCAACTGCAGTCATAGACACTCCTGTAAGTATTACGCATGCATATCAGTTTCTGTCAAGGAATGGTATCCTTTTTAAATCCAGTTCACATGTAATAAAAGTACTACCTCATTCATCACTCCCTTTCCCATTATAACCACATGAGTGCAGTCACAGTTTCATAGCTGTTAGGGGCTAGAAGGGACCTTACAGATCATTGGGTCCAGCCCCCCTGCACTTGGGCATGAAAGACTGCTGGGATAAGATAACCACAGCAAGATGGGCATCAAGACTTTTTTTGAAGATCGCCAGGGTGGATGACTGTACCACTTCGGGGGGGGGAGCCTGTTCCAAACCCTCAACACCCAACTTGTAAAGATTTTCCTAATGTCTAGCCTGAAGCTATACCTTCTTTCAGTTTGTGCCGGTTATTTCTTGTCCTCCCCTGGGGGGCCTTAGAGGGGACTTGGTGGCAACCTATAAATATATGAAGGGTGTACATCAGGGCTTGGGGGAGCATCTATTCACTGAGTCTTCTCCAGGTTGAACAGTCCCAAGTCTTTCAGCCTCTTCTTGTATGACCTGGTCTCTAGGCCTCTAATTATGTGTGTGGCCCTCCTTTAGACTCTCACACTTGTCCACATCCTTCTTGAAGTGCAGTGCCCAGAACTGGATGCAGTTCACCAGCCGTGGTCTCACCATGGCTGAGTAGAGTGGCAGGATGATATCCTTTGCCTTGCTTGAGATGCCTCGGTGGATGCATGACAGTGTTTGATTAGCTCTTCCACCTATGGCATCACGTTGGTGGCTCATGTTCATTTTGTCAGTCATGACACCCAGGTCTTGTTCAGTTGTGGTGCTGGCGAACGTAGCACTGCCAAGCCTGTAAGGATGTTGTGAATTATTTCTCCCCAGATGGAGCACTTTACATTTCTCCATATTAAATGACGTCAGGTTGGGGTCTGCCCACCTCACGAGCCTGTTCAGTCAGCCTATATTCCCAATCTGTCTTTGAGGGTGGCCACGCTCCCCCACAGTTTGGTGCTGTCAGTAAACTTTGCCTGTTCACTTATAATATCTGAATCCAAATCATTGATGAACACGTTGAAGATAACTGGTCCAAGTACTGATCCCTGAGGGATGCCACTAGTCACCTTCCACCATGATGACTTATTTGCATTGATCAATACCCTTTGGGTCCTACCACAGAACCAGTTACCTAGTCACCAGAATGTAAAGTACTTGAGGCCTCACTTTCCCAGTTTAACCATGAGGACATCGTCAGAGACTAGGTCAAAGGCCCTTTTGAAGTCCAAGTATATGACATTTAACCTCATTTCTCCTACCCAGGTGGTGAGTTACATGATCACAGAAGGAAATGAGGTTGGTCTGGCACGACTTGCTCGTAATGAAGACATGTTGGCTGTCTTTCAGAATACTGCCTTCAGTTAGCCTGTATGCAATGGATTCTTTGATAATTTTCTCCAGGATTTTACCAGGGATTGAGGTCAAACTGATCGGCTTGTTTCCTGGGCCCTCCCTTTTCCCCTTCGTAAAGACAGGTACCACACAGTGGCCTTTTCCCAGTCTTCTGGGACCTCTCCCAAGTGCCACGAGTCTTCACATAACTTTTCCATCAGTCGTGCGATGTCTGCCAGTTCTTTTAGCGCTCGTGGGTGTAGTTCATCTGGTCCTGCTGACTTGAAGATATTTAGCTTTCGCAGGTATTCCCTCACAAGATCTATGTCAACTAAGGGAAGGTGGTCACCTCCACCACGATCATCCTGTATCCTGTCAAGGAGGCTATAACACCCTTGGCCTGGTGGAATACCAATGTGATGCATTCATTCAAGAGTTTAGTTTTGTCCTGAGTGTCAGTTATCAGCCATCTCATTTCATTTATTGGGGCCTTATGGTCCCCTTGTTCTTTTTTGACTACCTACATATCTAAAGAAGGACTTTTTATTTTTCTTGATTCTGGTTGCCAATTTGTATTAGGTACGTGCTTTTGCTGTCCTGATCTCCTCTCTACAGGTATGGGCTGTTGCTGAATACTTCTCTTTTGGTAGCTATTCCTGACTTGCATCCCTTGTAGGCTTCTTGTTTAAATTTCAGGAGGTCCATAACTTCCCTGTTGAGCCAACCAAGTCTCCCAGCTCTTTTGCTGTATTTCTTCCAAAAGGGAATGGACTTTGAACTTTTAGATTGCTTCCTTGAGGAATGACCACTCTTCTTGCACTCCCTTCTTCAACCATGGTCCCACAGGGCCTCATCAACCAACGTTCTGAGTTTGTGGAAATTAGCTTTTCTAAAATCAGGCCTATTTCCATGACTTATGGTGAATGGAGAAAGTGATCATCTCATGGTCACTGTCGCCCAGTTTCCCTTCAATCCTCAGGTTGCTCACTAGATCATCCCGTTTGGCCAGAACCAAGTCTAGGAGTGCCTTGTCCCTGGTTGGCCTGTAGACTTCCTGAGTTAGAGCTCCTCAATGGAAGTGAGGAAGCTTTGTAAACAATCAGATCTAGCTGAGCGATCCTCCTATAAGATGTTTAGGTAGTTGAAGTCACTCATGGTGACCATGCTTTGAGAGTGTGCAGCCTCTGCCAGTTCTCTAGAGAATTCTTGGTTGAGTCATTCCTCTTAGTTCAGAGGTCTGTAATTAGATTCCTAAACAAATTGCTTCTAAAGCTGCTCTTTTGCCAGGCATTTAACTTTTAACTTTACTGATTCATAGTTTCTAGTTTCCTATCATGGGCATTTGCAAGTTGTTCCTCATGGCAACACTCTGGAATGTGGGTACATTTTGTAGACTGGGGAGCATAGGTGGTGTGTTAAGAACAGTCTTCCTTCACAAGGGACACCTCTTAGATTCTCAATCATGGACATGGCAGCACCATTTCTACACTCTGGGGTCCTTCCTGATCTGTGTATGGTTACCTGCCTTGTCTTCTACTTGCATTATAGTAAAATCCAGTTCTGCAATGCTTTCTCCAAATATGAGCGACTGGTGCCTCCCGAGTCTGGGGGGGCACCAGATTGCTGATGGTGGGGGGTTCCCCAGGGCCAGATCGCTGTCTGTTGGCACTTCTGGTTTTGTGGCTAGCACTTCCGGGGGGTGCATGGCTGATCTCAGGGGGTGTATGTGCACCCCCTCTGTGTTACCAATGCCTCGAGATATTGTGCATTATCTCCAGAAACAGCATTTCCGGTGTAGAAACAGTATGTTTTCCACTCATTTCAGCATATTCAGCCTTTTTTAGAAGTACCATCAACCCGATGAAAGAAGTGAGTGGTAAATTAGTAGGCATATCAGGCTGGGGTTCAATGAGGAGTATGAATAGGTATACACCAATAGAGAGTATGTTATTACCTAGATGTCTCCAATCATAATCAATGCTCCATTGTATTATTTCACTATAAGGGAAGAATTCCCCTTTTTCCTTTCTAGGAGCAATCTCCTGGGGGACTGCTACTCCAATGGATGTTGTGAAAAGTCGACTTCAAGCAGATGGGGTTCATTTAAACAAGTACAAAGGGGTCATTGACTGCATCTCCCAGAGCTACCACAATGAGGGCTTAAAAGTAAGTAGCACTGCTAGAAAACCTTTGTAATAGGCATTACTCCTCCATGAGAAAAATGATAGCTCTCATTATCCGAACTGCAGAGGGATGATAGTAGATCATCAAAGTCGGTACAATTAATTATAATCAAGTCATAATAATGATCATGATTACAGGCCTGAGAGAAACAAAGATTGGAATGATTTAGGGCCAGGTTATACCATGTTATTGGCACACTTTACACTATTAAAATCAGTGAGGTTAATTGAAGCTGCTTATAATGAATTAAGAGCTGGCCCATAAGGATTGTTTCCTATAAAAGGGAGGATCAAGTACTTCCCCTATGAAAGTCGATGGGAACCTTGCCTCAGTTATTCATCAATAAGAGATGATGAGTCTAATCTTCTGCTGCCCTAGACTGGAGAAATATACTACAACAGAACCTGTAGAAAAATCTATGGAGCAAGACCTGCAGGGAGCTTTGGTTAACTGACTGTGGGTTTTTTAGGGCAAACCAAAGGAGAGGAGCACTGCTCAGAGATGGCAAAGCCTGGTGTGGATGCTTAGCAGACACAGGAAAGAGGGTTGTTGATGCTGGATATAGTGGATTTGCAGAACAGCAACAGGAGGTATAAAGTAGCTGTGTGGCCCTTTGCTCATTCAGCACTCTGGTATATTCATCCTTAATATTAAAATTCACAGCATATTGTCTTTCCCTACATATCTTAAGTGATAGGTCATTTGTGCTGAGCTGAGCTTCTTTATAACTATTGACAAGAAGTGTGTCTTCATAAAAAGTCAGTGCCTCAAAGAAACACTCAAGATTTGCCACCTTGTATTACACTGCAAATTACTTGAAATCTTATGGTACTGAATTGTGCATTTCAGCAGCATGAACTATACTTAATTATTTAATTCTTGATGTTGCTGTACTTAAGTGTTCTGGTTTTCAAAGAATATGTATCTTACTTTAAATGATGGATTCCCTTGTATGAGACCCAGATCTTTAATCTTCCCTTAGGCAAAAGACCTATAGACAGCTGTGGGAGTGCTGCTTTTGTAAGGATTGAGGAGTCAATTTGATATAAACATTTTGGTCTTCACTTCTGTTCTAAAATTCAGTAGTCTTGATTTTGCTGTTAGCTGTAAGTCATGTATTTAATAGCATGAATCTGTTAGAAGCAGACAAATTTGTAATACTCAGGAAAACATAATTTTCTAAATGGTTAAATGGAAATTTCCTAGAATTGAGTTTGCATTTGACTCTTGTGCAGTGAGTGTAATGCAACAGTGTTATGTTAGACGGTGGAATTTTTTTAAAAGGATCTGAGTGAGCAGTAGGAGTAAACAGTGTTAATAATACAACGAACCCTTTTTCACTTCCCATAAAGCACTTTACTGTTCAGGCAGTGAAAGAATGCAGCCTCTTTCACTCTCTGAAATGCCAACAGCAGTTCAAAATATGTCCAAAATTATAAGATGTGAATAGCTAAATCCATATTTATCCTTTTTAATAAATGGGAGGATTAAATAGGGTCTTAAGAAACTGATGTCTGAAAAGCAAATTTGAAAGTGTTGGTCCAGAACAAACACTGCTGCTGAGTTTGTTCGAGTCATGTGAGCTATTTGTCAATAAGGGGGGAGAATGACTCCAGGTTTTCCTTCTGATTGGAAATTGTTTTGTGACCATAGAAGAGAACTCCCAGGTTCATTTCATAGACATTAGGGCTGGAAGGGACCTCGGGAGATCATCGAGTCCAGCCCCCTGCCCATAGGGCAGGAAGTCAGCTGGGGTCATAGGATCCCAGCAAGATAAGCATCCAATTTACTCTTGAAGGTG
>NW_017728914.1:29654652-29679604 GCF_001723895.1 Crocodylus porosus
AGAATGACGTCCCGGGATTTGCTTGAGAAGCATCTATGGATGCAAGCCAGCATTTTGCTCTCTTTACTACCTGCAGCATCACATTGCAGGCTCATGTTCATCTTGTGGTCAATCATGACCCCCAAATCCCTTTCATCTGTAGTGCTAACCAGCATAGCACTGCCAAGCCTATAAGCATACTGCATGTTTTTCTTCCCAAGGTGGAGGAAAACCTTGCATTTTTTGGTGTTGAACACCATCAGGTTCTCATCCACCCACTTCATGAGCCTGTCAAGATCTGCCTGGATCACCTTCAGGTCCTAGGGTGTAGGTGCTTTACCCCAGAGTTTGGTGTTATCGGCAAACTTGGCCAGTCTGCTTCTGACACCAATGTCCACATCATTGATGAAGATGTTAAATAGTATAGGCCTTAACACAGAGCCCTGAGGGACCCCACTGGTGACCACACACCAAGACGATTGGCTTCCATCAACTACCACCCTCTGGGTCCTACCGCAGAGCCAATTCACCAGCCAGCAGACAGTGGTGAGGTTGAGGCCACAGTTAGCCAGTTTCGCCAAGAGGTGATTATGGGATACCAGATCGAAGGCTTTTTTAAAGTCAAGATATACAACATCAATCTCTTCTCCCTTGTCCAGGTGATAGGTTACTTGGTCATAAAAGGAAATGAGATTGGTCAAGCAAGACCTACCCACAACAAACCTGTGCTGGGTATCCCTTAGGATATTGCCTTCAGCCAGTCTGTTAAGGATGGCCTCTTTGATAATCTTTTCCAAGACTTTTCCCAGGATAGAGGTCAGTTTGATGGGCTTGTAGTTTGCTGGATCTACTTCCCTCCCTTCCTTGAAGATAGATAGGCACAACATTGGCCCTCTTCCAATCTTTGGGCATTTCACCAGAGTGCCAAGAGCTCTCAAAGATCTGTGCCAGGGGCTTAGCTACGATGCTTGCCAGCTCCTGGAGTACCCTTGGATGTAACGCGTCAGGGTTGGCTGACTTCAAGGTATCCACCCTGTCAAGGTCAGCTTCGATGGAGGGCAAGGAATCTCCCTCACCCAGGCCTCCCTGACCCACAGTGGGCAGGGGTGTCCTATGGGACTGGTGAAAAACTGACACAAAGTACCCATTTAGCAAGTTCACTTTCTCCTGGGCATCAGTTGTCAACTGCCCCATCTGGTTTAACAGGGGTCCAATGTTGCCCTTACTTTTCCTCCAGCTCCCCACGTATCTAAAAAGGGACTTTTTATTGTCCTTGATATTTGTAGCTAGCTGGAGTTCCATTGCAGCATTGGCTTTCCTGGTTTGCTCTCTGCAGGTCTGGACCAGAGCAGAGTATTCCTCCTTGGTGGTGGTTCCAGTCCTCCATCCTTTGTAGGTCTGTCTCTTTAGATGCAGGAGGTCCACCAGTTCCCAGGAGAGCCAAGGGGGCTGCTGTGCCCTTTTGCTGCCTTTCCTCTAAGACGGGATAGACTTTGCTTGTGCATCCAGGATTGTTCCCTTGAGGAGCAACCACTTGTCCTGAACTCCCCTCTCCTTTGGGTTGTGGCCCTTTTAGCCTCCTTAGCTTGTCAAAGTCAGCTTTCCTGAAGTTGAGAACTTCTGTATTACTGACTTGCCAGCTTTATGGCAGATGGTGAAGGTGATCAGCTCATGATCACTGTCACCCAGCTTCCCTTTGATCATTAGGTCACTGATTAGGACATCCCTGGTTGCCAGTACAAGGCCGAGCAGTGCTTTACCTCTTGTTGGCCCGTAGACTTCCTGTGTCATAGATTTCATAGACATCAGGGCTGGAAGGGACCTTGGGAGATCGAGTCCAGCCCCCTGCCCAAAGGGCAGGAAGTCAGCTGGGGTCATAGGATCCCAGCAAGATAAGCATCCAATTTACTCTTGAAGGTGTTCAATGTAGGTGCTTGAACCACCTCCGCTGGCAGGCTGTTCCAGACCTTGGGGGCTCGGACAGTAAAGAAATTCTTCCTTATGTCCAGCCTGAAACGGTCTTGCAGGAGTTTGTGACGTTATCCACGCATGAGAAAGCTTTGTGCCCGCTTGGATTTGGCTGAGCACTCCTGTCATGAGATGTCTGGGTAATTAGTCTCCCATGCCAACCATACACTGGGAGCATGAGGCGTCAGCCTATTCCCTAGTGAACTCCTGGTCAAGGTCTTGACCCTGGGTAGGTGGTCTGTAGTAGACTCCCACCATAGTATCCCCTGGGCCATGTTCCCCATGGATTTTAACCCAGAGGATTTCAACTAGTCCACCGTGAGTGCCAATGTTGGCTTGTAGGGCTTTCCTTGACAGAGAGAGCTATGCCCCTGCCCCTTTTGTCCACTCCATCTCTCCTGTACAAGGTATAGCCATCTATACCTGTGGCCCAGTCATGGCTGGAGTCCCACCAGGTCTTCGTTATCCCTATGACATCACAGTTATTTGCATTTAGCAGGAGGACAAGTTCCTCCTGTTTTATTCTCCAAGCTCCTGGCATTTGTGTATAGGCATGCAAGTGTCCCCATGGGGGCCCTTGTCTTGCCTACATTTTGTTCCAGGGCTGGGGTGGGATGCCTTGGCCTGCTGGCTTTGCAAGGGTTGCTCAGTGGGCCAGCTGTGGCAGTAGTCCCCCCATCCCTCAGTGGGCTTAGTTTTAAAGTCTGGTGGAGCAGGTCAGCCAGTCTGGCTGAGAAGAGCCTCCTCCCCAGCAGAGAGAGATGGAGGCCATCTCTTCCCAGCAGCTCGCTGCTTCTCTCTCCAAAGAGTGGGCTGTGGTCATGGAAGCCAATGCCTCCCCGATTTTGACACCAGCGCCACAGTCTTTGGTTGACTACCTGGATCCTCCTCTCCCCCCTCTGCCCATAGCCTGAGACTGCGAGGATCGAAGAAACTACCACCTGCACCCCCAGAGCCTTAAGCCCTGCACCCAAATCCCTGTAGCACCTCATGACCCAGCTGGGAGTGCTCTGAGCCGTGTCATTGGTGCCCACATGGATGAGAATAGGGTAGTGGTCAGTGGGCTGGAAGAGTTTAGGGATCTTCTCCACAATGTCTTAAATTCTGGCTCCCGGGAAGTAGCAAACTTCCTGGGCTAAGGGGTTGGGACAGCAGATTACCCCCTCAGTCCCCCCCCCGTTTTGCATTTGGTCTTGGGGAGAGTGGGGGCGGTAGCTACAGTACCATCTGTGTTGCCTGAGGAAGCTGGAAACTCAGCAGGCTCTGCTGGGGCTGCAAGAGGTTCGTACCTGCTGCAAAGGTCCAGCGGGGCAGAGGCCTTGGTGTGGCAGGCCTTGGGACCCTTGACCACCTTGGTCCTACCCCTGGGCTGGACAGTAAGGGAGGTCCCTGAGTCCTCCCTTGTCCTGGAGGGAGACCGAGGTCTACCCTCCACATCCCGGGGGAGTAGGGCCTGGCAGTAGGAGTCTATCTCCTGCCCACAGTCTCTGATGGCACACAGTCTCTGGATGGTGGCCTGGAGCTCCTCCAGCTGGCACGCCAGAGACCCCAAAAGGGAGCAGACCCCACAAGGGGAGGTGGCCATGCTTCTGGGCCCCAGAGCCTGAAAAAGTGGCAGGCAGCCCCCGCAGCTGAGAGCCAGGGGCTCTGTCTGCCCAGAGCTCGGGACCATGGGCTCCATCTGTGTGATGGTCTCTGAGGTGCCAGGGGAGGGGGCCGCAGACCCTGAGGGGGCCCCCGGGGTGCGGCGTGTGCCCATCCACATCATGCCTCTGGTGTGTTGACTGTGGCTGGGACTGTTTACCCTGGGGAGACTCACAGGCAGGGCCTCGGGCCCTCCTGCTTGCCCTCCTCCACAAACTCCTGTGCTAACTCGCATGCCAGGCCTAGGAGTGTGCCTGTTTGCATGGCCTATTTGCAAGGGCAAGTAAAATGCATTTGGGCAAGTAAAATGCATGTATGTCCTGATCCAACAAAGTATGTAAATACTGGCTTGCTTAAGTCAGAAGGACGTGCTTAATTTTTAAGGTTCTGCTCAAGTGCCTTGCTGAGTCAGGGTCTTTAAAGATGGCCCTACAGCACTGCAGATAGGTCAAGAAATGTCCCCCCTCCTAGACCAGTGTAGCTGTCCTATACCAGCTGCTCCTTGGAGGTACATTGGTGTGCACTGGGATCAGCAGAGGCTATGACTGGAGCCTGGCACACTCCACAAGTCTTTATAGCTTGCACTAAAATCTGAACGACTTCATTTCCCAGGTAGATCCAACAGAAATGTTGTGTACCTGGTGATCCAACCCCTGGAGTTTGACCACTTGATGTGCCAAGCCAAAGGGTCTTCTCCCTATAATCTTGCTTTTCATTTTATCAGTTTGTTCACTATATATAATTTGTGTAGGTATAAAAGGGAGGGAGAAATGAACAGACAAGAGAAGGTTGATGAAGAAGACTGAGATTTCCTGTTTTCTGGTCATAAGGTTTTAAACACAACTTAGTTCATTTTTTACCCACTGAAAAATATAGAAACTTCTTGATAGCATCTCTGAGTCTGTCTTATTCTAATATACCTGTCTGAAGAGAAGTATATGGAACAGGACTCTTGGAGTCTATCAAACTTGGTATTGTATTCTTACTTTAGATGCCCATTTATGGAAATAGTAGGGTAATAATTTTCAGTAAAGAAGTTACTCTCCTCCTATTCACAGGATTCCTATGAGTGGATGGTTAAGCACACAGCTCTGTCAGTGCTGTGGTATTAGCAACCCTGAAAATGACTGGCTCGTCTCCCTTTCAAAGCTTCTAATAGTCTGATTTCTGCCACGGTTTAGCTCAGTGTGTTTCTTCTTCATAAACTATGCAACTTATTCCTTCACTATCTCTATTCTGAACAGGTCTTTTTTAGGAGCATGACAATCAATGCAGTGAGAGGATTTCCGATGAGCGCAGCCATGTTTCTTGGATATGAACTTTCACTCAAAACAATAAGAGGAGTCCAAGCTGACATCAATCCTTGACATCCAGGTCAGCTTCATGAGGACCTTCCAACACTATTAACATCAGAAAATGGAACTTCCTGTAGAAGTTATGGTTGGTGTAAAACTTCTGAGAAGCAAAATAACTATTAAAGGACCCAAATATGAATATTTAGAATCCTGTCTTTGAAAATCGAGGCCAGGGTGACTTGGTGAAAGTCACAATAGATCTCAAAAATACTTTGCTCCCTCTTTCATTCTAGGGTGCAGACAGAAGTTAGGTTGTTCACATAATCACCCCCCGAAAGTACTTTACAGCCATGCCATGACATGTGCATGGCTGCAGAGTTCTTTTTAAAGTGGCCAAATGCACAACAAATTAGCCCTCATCAAATGAGAGATCAAATGAAGGAGGCCCACTTCAGAGGATATTAGGGAGTTTGTCTTCCCTAAGTTGATTTGCCACACAATCAGGGCTGGACTCTGGACTGATGCAACACAGCCCTGCCCCCAGGGGTTGTCAGCAGGAAGGGAGGGTGGAGGGAGAAGTGAGCTACCAGCTAGGGTATGCCCTTCCTGAGCTGGGGGGGAGGGATCAGAACCTCCTGCCTCATGGCCCCCCTCCTAACCCTCCCTTCAGCTCAGGTGGGGCAAACCCCAGTGGGCAGCTTGTTTCCCTCCCCCATCCTTTCCTGCTGACAGCCCTGGAGCTGAGGTGGGGAGACGGGGCTGGGAGACAGGGGTTGCTTCTTGGCTGCAGTAAAGTTCAATTCCACCCCCCGCCAACCCAACAGGTGAACATCTGTTGGGTTGGGGGGGAGGATACTGTAAGTCATGGTGCTTTATGTAAAGTGCCATGAGTTAGAGCAGGGACCTGTGTGTCTGTCAGTACCTACAGAGTCTGATTAGTGTGAATCAGAAAGGGAAACTTGATGAGAAAAAATGCCTGCCCTGTTCTTACGCAACGTAAAGAATGACGCTCATTAAAATCCCCATTCATTGACCCTTACTCACCTCCATCAATCTCAGAGCTACAAGACTGAAGTCTAGTAAAGTATCTTAATTATCGCATCAATTTCACTCTTCTCTTCCTAAATAGAGGATCACTGCCAAAGAGCAATACTAAGAGTGTATTTGGGGAAGCAAAAATTCCAGGCCTGTTCTGCTGGGGTGTGTGTGTGTGTGTGTGTGTGTGTGTGTGTGTGTGTGTGTGTGTGGTCTATTATAAATCTTTCTTTTTTTGTTTTAAAAGTGTCATCAAGAAGACCAGACCAGTGTCTTCCTTCCCTGAGCTAAATCAACGGTGTGGAACTGATGAGAGCCTCACTGGTGCTGGCATATACGATATGCTCTGAAGAGCCCCATCAACATAGTTTTCTCTCCTTTTTGTGGACCTAGTCAATGAAGAGTGAGCTACAAATCTGCACCAGCTAAATCCAAATCCAAAGAACATTCTGTTCCTGAAATCTTTCTCTCTGAAGTCCTAAAGAACCTTAACAATTAATACTGTTATCTGGTTGTGATATAGCCTTCTGCCAGTAATATGTGTTGCCAGTGAGCCAATGGTGAAACATATTTCCCCCGACAGCATAAGTAGTCATCTGTTCCCAAAGGCTAGCAGCTGGTAACACTAGACTTAATTTTGTGTCCTTTCTATACATCATGCTCTTGACACATCATCTCCAAGAATGTAGGGCTTCTCTTTTTGTCAACAAAGATGTTTCACCTCCTTAGGTATCAAAGGAAAAATAGCTTATATCCTGTAGTTCTGCATTCCTTCCAAATCATACTTTGGATCCCAGGGACAAAAGAATTGGTGATCTATGCTTGTCTTTTGAGAACATTGTACTATATCACACCATTGCCAGAAGAGTTTGATGTGATTTCCTACAGTCTTTTCTCAAGAAAAGATTTGGAGGGCTTCAGTAACATTAGGAGGGCACAGACTGAGGGAAGTTCAGTAGGAAAGCTACGGGATGCTTACTACTGTCTCTGATTTGCTAGTGCTATTAGTCCTCGTCTTTCATGAGCACCACATTTGATACACTTTGTTCTCTGCTTTCCCAAAATTTACCTAACTTTCTTTATAGACTTCTTTTACTCTACCTCACCATACACACTGGTAGGCCATGCAAACAAATGCCAACTCCTGCAGAACTTTCATTGCTTTTGATGGAGGCTCTGGTTGAGTAGGGGCTATAGGATGAGGTCCAAAATATTTTCTCTAAAGCACTGGCCTGGCTTCAGACCTGCTGCCAGCAGGGCTAATCCCATTTACAGCAACAGGTGTCAGCATGAGATCTTAATTTGCTCTTCTGTGTCCATAGCCTCCTGTCAAGGCCTTGTGTCTTTACACTGCTGTGTCTAACTTGTAAAAATCTTCATGATGTCTTTCCTAAGGGGCAAGTTTCTGATGCAGAAAATAGAGTAGCCATGGCTGACAAATGCAAGGCTTTTGATGGTACCCATAGGTAGCAAGAGTGAAGTTGTGGGACCAAGACAGAGCGAGCAAAGGGACAGCGTGTTCTGCAAGAAGAGTTGGGAATGTCGCTGCAATATGTAAGGTGCACAGTTTGCTCAGTCCCATCTTTAAGTTTCTCCTGTGGGAACATATAGAAAGAAAAGTAGCAACTGTAACTCAGAGCGCTGAGGGAATTAGCAGAGGTGATTGCGGGACCCCTGACACAGCTTTACGACCACTCGTGCTGCTCTGGCCAGGTGCCAGAAGACTGGAAAAGGGCCAATGTGGTCCCCATTTTCAAAAAAGGGAGGAAGGAGGACCCAGGAAACTACAGGCCCATTAGTCTTACCTCAGTCCTGGGGAAGCTCTTTGAGAAAATTATCCAGGTGCACATCTGCGAGGGGCAAGCAGGGGAGGGGTTGCCCCTAAGCATACAACATGAGTTCATTAGAGGCAGGTCCTGTCAGACCAACCTGGTGGCCTTCTATGACCAGGTCACAAAATCCTTGGACGCAGGTGTCGTGGTGGACGTAGTCCTTCTGGACTTTAGGAAGGCCTTCGACACTGTCCCTCACCCAATTCTCATTAAAAAATTAGGAGATTGTGGTGTTGATGCCTACACAGTGAGATGGGTTGCCAATTGGCTGGAGGGCCACACCCAGAGAGTAGTGGTGGATGGGTCATTTTCTACCTGGAGGGATGTGGACAGTGGGGTACCCCAGGGCTCGGTCCTTGGGCCCCCACTGTTCAGCATCTTCATCAGCGACTTGGACGAGGGGGTGAAAAGCACCTTGTTCAAATTCACAGATGACACTAAGATATGGGGCGAAGTGGGCACGCTACAAGCGAGGGACAGGCTGCAATCTGATCTGGACAGGTTACAGGGGTGGGCGGATGAGAATAAGACGGGATTCAATACTGACAAGTGCAAGGTACTGCACCTAGGGGGAGAGAATCAGCAGCATACCTACAGGCTGGGGACTCCCCTGTCATCAGCACAGAGGCAGAAAAGGATCCTGGAGTCATTATAGACTCCAAGATGGACATGGGCTGTCAATGTGGGGATGCAGTCAGGAAGGCTAACTGCACCTTATCATGCATCCACAGATGCATCATGAGCAGGTCCAAGGAGGTGATCCTCCCCCTCTATATGACGTTGGTCAGGCTGCAGTTGGAGTATTGCATCCAGTTCTGGTTGCCTTCAGGAGGGATGTGGACAACATCCAGAGGGTCCAGAGGAGGGCCACTTGCATGATCGGGGGCAACAGGACAGGCCCTACGAGGAGAGGCGACGGGACCTGAACCTGTTCAGTCTCCACAAGGGAAGGCTAAGAGGGGATCTGGTGGCCATCTATAAACTGGCCAAGGGAGACCAGCAGGCAATGGGAGAGTCCCTGTTCCCCCGAGCACTACCGGGAGTAACAAGGAATAACAGCCATAAGTTGACGGAGAGTACACTCAGGCTGGATATCAGGAGGCACTACTTCACAGTCAGGGTGGCTAGGATCTGGAACCAACTTCCAAGAGAAGTGGTGCTTACTCCTACCCTGGGGTTCTTCAAAAGGAGGCTAGATGGACACCTTGCCGGGATCATTTGACCCCAGCATTCTTTCCTACCCATGGCAGGGGGTTGGACTTGATGATCTGCTCAGGTCCCTTCCAACTCTACCAACTATGAAACTACAAGCGTTTCTTCCATAAGATGTTCTCCAGGCAGTGTGGGAAGGGAGTAGAGTAGCAGCCAGGAGACTGCTCCATTCTCCTCCATGGAACGAACCGGAAGGAAGAAATAGGGAGGTGACGTTTCCCTTCCTCTAATACTGAAGGGTAGTGCCTGGGTGCAGGATCAGAAGCTTCCCCCAAAAAACAGAAAGCAGTTCTTAGAAACATAGATTTGAGGAGGCTTCCTCTATCACAGGAGTCTGGATTAGATCTCTTCTTGAATGGAAACGGGACCAAGAGACTTTTTCTATCACGGGACCTAAGGAGCCATAGGAGCAAGGCCTATGGCTTCCTCAGTCTCAGAACCTGAGAAGTTGCAAAATTAGGCTGATAGCATGGGTAACAGATTCATAAGGTCTTCTGGGTGTGGTGTTTACTGCTCCTGATAATAACAAGTAATCACTTTTCCAAAAATGAATGACAAGAATGCATGTACCCTCTCAGCACAAGTACTTAGGTTTATTGGTTACTATTAGAAAGTCATTCTCCACATTTATTGCACACAACTTTTTCTTTTCTAAGTATATATCACATGACCCCAGCTAGAATTGGGGATATTATTTCTTCAGTGCTAAAAAGCTTATATGTAACTTATCTGCCTATTTTATGTAAAATAATTTAAAATAGAATGGCATGTGAGGGTTTGCAATGGCCTGTGGGTGGTTCTTCCCTGCAGGACATCTCTGCCTTTTAGTCAACCAGACTTCAGTGTTAACAAGGGTCTGGATCTTGCACCATTGAAGTCCAATGGGAGCTTTGCAGTTGACTTCACAGAGCAAAGAACATGTTTCTCACTGTCACTACATATGAACATGCTCATTTCCTCCAGAGGAAGTATTTTTTCACCATCAGTCTGGTTAAGCATCCATGTGGTTGAGGCCACTTTCACTCAAGGATCCCAATAAAACTTTCACATTACTTACAGGACCTCTTCTTCTCTTTTTGTTGCTGTCCTACAAGATTTCTCTTTTGTCTCCTTTACTTCACTCCTTAGAATTCAATATTGTAGTAATGTCACTGGCCGTTGGTAGACATGCTCATCATTTTCAAAACCATGTTAACTGATTCACATCACACAGTTCAAATTAAATTTCAACTCGAATTAAGGGTTGACAGATGATCATTGACCCATCAGCCCCTTAACAGGCCCAACTCACAGTCTCTGTGCGTAGGCTTATGTACTCAGCATTGTAGTTGGAAATAATTAGGAGGCAATAATAAGCCTTTTAAAGCACTGCTACATTGTTGCAAACCTACTGACAATTACCTAAACTGCTGTTCAAGAAGCAGTGACGGGTTCAATTGGCCTGAATGTTGATGACCATCTCAGCGAATGTGTTGTGGGCATGGGGGGAGGGGGCTGGCCCTCTTCACAGACCAGTAGCCCACGCACTTGGGCAGGGCTGGCGGGCTTCCTTAGTCAGGATAATGATATTTAATCATGGTGAGGTGGTATTGGCACATTTGTCTTTGTAAAGGTGTTACTTCATTCCTGGTAGCTTCTGTTGTGTTGCAAAAACCCAATTTAGTTTTCCTTGCAAGGATTGATATTTGCAATGCTTATCTGCCAAGTTCCTAAGGACTGTTTTTCCTAAATGCAACGCTGTATATACATGTTAATACAGTTTAAATTGCCTAGTTCAGACTGCCCTAGCCTGCGGTAACTTTAATCCTCATTCAGTGATCATTAGTTAATTTGGACTACAGGCATCCATCTGCATATAATGATGGCTGTAGTCCAGATTAAACCTCAAAACAATGTAACATCTATAAACAACCGCGATGACCAAACAGGGCTAGATGTGGTTGCCACCCAGTGCTGCTCTAGGATTGGATGCAGAAGACCAGCCCCTGTTTGAGAAACACTGGCCTAAATATTAACCCAACATTGAAAGCAGCAGGAGTGCACAGAAGACTGTCCTGTATTAACATTTATGCACAAGCTTACACATTAACAAGCTCTGACACTGTCAGTAAACTGCATTTTGGAAAGCAAAGCCTAAACAGGCTCTTTCTTTAACTATTTTTAGGGCAATCTTTTCATGGGGATAACAAAAATGCCATGAAAAGGAAAACACTAAGAACAAACCAAACAAAAAAATCCACTTGCTTAGATATAATCTAAGAAAAAATTGACACGATAAATGTGTGTAAAATGGTACATGGCAATATGCAGATAACTTGTTCACTCCAGTAGAGTGGCTGCACATCTACGGATGTGGGTTTTCTGTGAAAATGCAAATAGTTGCATTAAGAGTAGTAACCAGCAGGGGGCACTGTTGTAAAGAGCTTTGCAATGACAGAAGTCAGAAATAATACAATACTCCCTGACATCTGCAGCGCTATTACCTCTGTCCGTAATGCTTAGGAGTTTATCTTAATGCATGATGAGAACCTGAGGCTGCCTGGCTCCCTTCCACAGGATGATCTATCCCACTCCCAAGGTTCTCCCACGGATACCCTGCTACTGGATGAGGGGGATGTTGAATGAATGAGTGAATGAGGAATTGGGCCATGTTTTAGTGAGGGTTACACTCCTGGAATCAGCCATGCTGGAGGAAAGGGGCCTTTTAAAGCCTGATGGGTTGTCTCCTCCAGGACGGGTGAAATAATAAGTCTTTAGTCACACATGCATGGGTAAGTAAATGGATCATTAATTAAGTAATGAAACAATCTCCAAACTCAAATGGTGGAGGTTGTTTAGCCTAGGACACTGCTTCACTGAGATGCATCGGGGATATTGTAAGGTAAAATTTTGATCCTAAGAAGCATTTAAGCATGTACTTAGTTTTATGCCTAGATAGTTCTGTTTGCCTGAATCTGAGCCTCTGGGGGGATAGCTTGAAGGACCTTGAAACAGAACCTCGCTATAGGTTATTGTTGTATTACAACGCTCTAAAGTTGCTCAATGATGAGCCTTCAAAAACCTATATTCTTATGACACTTTTTTTCCACACTGCATGTGTATGTACTGGCTGGAAGGGAACCATGGGATTCCCATTTTTATTGGTGTGTGCTACTGGGAGTAATTCGAGTAAGTCTGAGATGGATCTTACTGTGCTTGCTTGGATAAAACTCCCATGTATGTGGACGTCTGCAGAAATGGTTCATCAAGTGTAAAGGCATATTAATGCTGAGAGGTAAGGAGGAGAGGAATTCTGATAATAGGAGAGAAAAGAGGTGAGACACAATGTAAAAAGGTGAAAGCACTGGCCACAGGGTGGCACCATAGCCTACAGAAACAAAGAGGAAAAGACGACTTACTGCTATCCAAGGAAACATGGTAATGTTGGAGACAGTTGTCAAGAATATACTTCACATTTTAGTTCACTTGGAACTCCGCCATCCTTCATTCAGCACTCCATCCAGGTTTGCATAAAACTCAGCACTAATTTGCCTGAGACATACTTGTTCTTAGCCATACAGCTGCAGACACAAGATTAATATTTTGACTCACTTCATTTGAGTACATCATAAAACCACAAAGAAGGCAGGGATGTATAAAGACAGTCTTGTGCATGCTTGCTGCTCAGACTCTGGGGGAGGAGGGAACCCTTGCCTACCACGCAGAAGGTCAGGTATTGATTTCCAGCTGGTTCAGTCATGCTGTGATGGTCTTGATACAAAAGTTAGGAAGTGGCTTTCCATGATCTGGTTGCACGGACTAGACTAGGTAATAACAAGCATCCCCCCCGGCCTTAAAATCTAGGCAAACAAAGAGGATGCAAATACATTTTTTTCATTGTTTAAGTTAACAACCTCTTATAGAAGCGGGACATTGCCTGCTGTGGTTCCCCTGCTTTACCTGGGGCAGGTTAGGCTGTTGTGTTGCATCAGGTTTGACACTTTTTAATAAGATTTTAGATTTCTAATGTTATTAGATTGGTTTCTACAGGGATGACCCTGCCTCAGGCAGGGGGTTGGACTATATGACCTCAGAGGATCCCTTCCAGCCCTACATTTTTATACTTCCTATGATTTCTATTAGTATTAGAGTAGTATGTTTGGAAAAAGCATTATCAATGCTTTCTCTCTTTTTTATTTGGTTCCAGCTACAGCATTCTAGCGCTGCATTGCTTGCAGTTGTATAAGCAGCGAAATGTGTGTCAGCACTGAGAAAATGGCGTTGTCGTCCTTTTCATAGTTTCATAGTTGGTAGGGTCGGACGGGACCTGAGCAGATCATCAAGTCCGACCCCCTGCCATGGCAGGAAAGAGTACTGGAATGACCCTGGCCACGTGATTTTGTCTAGCCTCCTTTTTCAAGACCCAAGGGAAGTGGGGCTCACCCCTAACCTGGGGAAGGTGGTTCCAGATCCTAGCTGCCCTGATTGTGAAGTAGTGCCTAGCCTGAATCTAATCTCAGTCAATTTTATGGCCATTATTCCTCGTTACTCCCAGTGGTGCTTGGAGGAACAGGGATTCTCCCACTGCCTGCTGGTCCCCCGTGGCAAGTTTTATAGGCGGCCACCAGATCCCCTCGCAGCCTTCTTTTCTGGAGGCTGAACAGGTTCAGGTCCCATAGCCTCTCCTCATAGGGCCTACCCCACTGCCCCTTGATCATGCGAGTGGCCTCCTCTGGTCCCTCTCGATGCAGTCCACATCCCTCCTGAAGTGCGGCGCCCAGAAATGGACGCAGTACTCCAGCTGTGGCCTTACCGGTGCCACATAGAGGGGAAGGATCACCTCCTTGGACCTGCTCGTGATGCATCTATGGATGCATGACAAGGTGCAGTTGGCCTTCCTGACTGCATCCCCACACTGCCGGCCCACGTTCATCTTGGAATCAATAGTGACTCTAAGATCCTTTTTTGCCTCTGTGCTGACGAGAAGGGAGTTCCCCAGTCTGTAGGTATGCTGCAGGTTCTTCCTCCACAGGTGCAGCACCTTGCACTTGTCAGTATTGAAACCCATCCTATCCTCATCTGCCCACCCCTGTAACCTGTCCAGATCTAGTTGTAGCCTGTCCCTCCCTTCTAGTATGCCCACCTCTCCCCACATCATAGTGTCTACTAACTTGAACAAGGTGCTTTTCACCCCCTCATCCAAGTCACTGATGAAGATGTTGAACAGTGTGGGCCCAAGGACCAAGCCCTGGGGGACCTCACTGCCCACATCCCTCCAAGCTGAAAATGACCTGTCCACCACTACTCTCTGGGTGCAGCCAATTGGCGACCCATCTGACTGTGTAGACGTCAACATCACAGTTGCCTAATTTTTTAATGAGGATGGGGTGAGACACGGTGTCAAAGGCCTTCCAAAAGTACAGAAAGACTACGTCCACTGCAACACCTGCGTCCAAGGCTTTTGTTACCTGATTGCAGAAGGCAACTAGGTTGGCCTGACAAGACCTGCCTCTAATGAACCCATGTTGGTTGCCCCTAAGCATAATCTCCCCTGCTGCTCCCTTGCAGATGTGCTCCTGGATAATTTTCTCAAAGAGCTTCCCCAGGACCGAGGTAAGACTAACAGGCCTATAGTTTTTTGAAAATGGGGACCACATTGGCCCTTTCCCAGTCCTCTGGCACGTTGCCAGAGCACCACGAATGCTCGTAAAGCTGTGCCGGTGGTCCCGCAATGACCTCTGCCAATTCCTTCAGCACTCTGGGGAGGAGATCATCAGGACCTGCTGATTTGAACACATCTAGTCCCTCCAAAAGTTCCCAGACTAGGTCCTCGCTGACCATGGGCCTGGCTGCGCCTCCCCTGGGTCTGTCCGGAATCCCAGTGCGGGGGATGTCCCTATCCCTGCTCAGAAAAAGGGAAGCAAAGAATCTGTTAAACAGATTAGCTTTGTTGTCTGGTGCTACCACCAGATTACCAAGTATGTTCTGCAGAAGCCCCATTTTACTTGGTATCTTTTTACCCCCTATATATTTAAAAAAAGGACTTGTTATCTTTGATCCAGGTCGCTAGTCCTAGTTCCATCTCTTCCATGTGTTTTGAACTAAAACACACAGATGTTTTAGTTCCAGAGTGTACCACCTCCAATTCCTGCACGCTGACACGCAGTTTGCCACTTATACAACTGCACGTGGTGCAGTGCAGTTCACATCAACTGCAGGCAGAGCAGACTCCATTAATCAAGTCTGCTCTGAAGTAGTGAATGTCTGGCGCGTTGAGGGACAAAAAGGTGTATGTATAAACGCCCATAATTGTGTACTTCTCAATCATTTTCAAAATGGACAGGATCACCGTGCCTCAAATCTATACCAATGGGGCCTTCACAGTGACAACCAATGCCCTTGTGGACAGGTTCAAACCATGTCCCACACTGTTGGTTTGTGTCTATTTACAATGCTACCTGGTGGCCTTCAAGCTCTTCACACTGGTGATGACATCACTTTTGAGTTAGCTGAAACTGCATACGCTAACTAAATAAAACTTGCCACTATCTCAGGAATTCAAATGGAAAAGTCAAATATACTCAATAGTAATCACTATGCTGAAGGAAAGATGTGCAGAAATACCCAAGGAGGTATATTACTGTGAACTCTAACAACATACTTATTGTCTTGGATGTACCTCTCATCACTGCTGCTGCGTAATAGTATTGTTCTTGTTCTTATAACACTTGAGAGCTACCAGAAGTATTTTTCTTTTATGAGAGCATCATTAAAGAGATGCTTCCTCATTTGAATATTTGGAATGCATTATTCTGGAGACATGCAAAACTATACTGGAGGTGGATCTACGTTGCCAGTTGAGGGTGTGGTCTGGGATAGAGACAGTCTCCCTAGGGAATGAGTCTTCTCAGAGGTAGACACTCCCTTTGGCTCATTCACTAAAACTCACTTAGCTGGAAGCAGCATAGACACAGTCTAAGTGAACAAACCCATAGAGCTCCATGCTGCAGGACTAGCCTGCTTTTACTTTCCAAGCTAGCTCACTCCAGTTATCTCTACACTATGTCTAGACCCACAGACTAATATGAAACTTAATAACTGACATAACCCCTAATGGTTCATGCTAAAACAGTAACCGGCAGCTTTGGGCAACCCCAATTTGGGGCTTGTCTTCATTGCAAGTGACAGTATGATCATGCACATGCAGATATATTCACACCACCTTTAACTAGCCAGTGAGGTTGCAGTGGCACTCGCTTCAGTTTGG
The DNA here is from genome assembly GCF_001723895.1 of Crocodylus porosus. Taxonomy (NCBI): domain Eukaryota; kingdom Metazoa; phylum Chordata; order Crocodylia; family Crocodylidae; genus Crocodylus; species Crocodylus porosus. The sequence goes on from NW_017728914.1 coordinate 29,670,864, forward strand.
GCCATGTAATCCTGAAGTTATGTACTTAGATCTCTGGAGTCTGTCACAGCTGTTGGTATGCGCAGAAGCAAATTGTGGGTTTCCAGGGCTGTATATCTCCTACCTGAATTTCTCTCACTCTTTGTGCACTGGGGTTTGTAAGCAATCATGTCTCCCTCTCTTCAGAGATCAGGATACAGTTCTTTTTTTCCATACTGTGAGTGAAATTTTATTTCCCCCCACTTTCTGTGAAAAATCTTCATTGTGTATATGGTAAGCAGCACATTGTTGTGCTGGATATTTTTCTAACGTTTCCCAGATCTGAGGTTGGAACAGGTAAAGAGTTGAACTATGAAGGTCTGTTTACACATGAAGACTATGTGCCCCACCAGAGTACAGGCCAAAATAAACTATTCATACCACACACATTTAGAGTGTGAAGAGAGTAGGAATTTTGCTACTGTGTTCAACCAATGATAGATCTGAGAGGCAATGTCCACATAGTGCGAAAGGTAAGTCCTAGGTTGCAATGCTTGAGAGCCTAAGCCCTTGGAATACTGGGTCTTGTAAACCAATAGGTTGGACACCAACAGGTTCCTCCACTTAGCTGCCCTTCTCACCAGCCATGTCTTGTTCTTACTCAATATGCAGGAGGTTCCTAGTTGTTACAGGGGCTCCACACGTGTTCTGCAGGTGCCTTTGCTATGGGGCTCCACCTCCCCTTTCTTCCCATCCACAAGCCAGCTGGCTGTTATGCTTGTATCCATTCTCAGCCCACAGGGTGAGGTACCCATGACTCTTACATCGAAGCTTGGCTCTGGGGACAGCCATCGGGTTGAGGTATTGTGGGCTTGTGTCTACAGCTCAAGGTAGTCTCTTACACATGAAAAAAATTAACAAATAAATGAGCAGCAGTCTGCATAACTTCAAATCAATTTGTGCCTTAATACTAGGCCTAATAAGTCAATTATCGTGATTAATCCTGGCTGTAATACATTAACATGATCACTCAGTCCAATTATCCTCTCCTGTAGTCTCTTCAATAACTTAGTTAATACATCATTTGAGCTCGTCCTTCTCTCATTAATTAAAAAAAATGCTTGTTTTTCCAGTCTGCTCCTCTAAACACTCGTTCATATAAGAAATAAAAGGTTGGTTGTGCCACTCGCACACTATAATCTCATACCCAGTGTGCCTATGGCTATGGAGAGAAGGTCAAGTTCCCCATTTGCTGCTCAGCTCTGGGAGGGGAGGGGACATTCCCCAACCTCTGCTTCTCCTGCCACTTCTCTGGGGTTCTGGGCACCTAGCATTGAGTGCTCCTCTGAGCTCTCAGACCATGGAGCTGCTTCCCTTGTCAGCACAGGAGATCCTAACCAGGCTTTCACCATGGTGTGCCACCTCCATGGAGCATCATCTCCTCCTCCTGCCAGCACCGGATGTCTGGATATGCCGGCTGCTCCTGTGTACCCACCTATGTTTAGTGAGCAAGAGCTTACAAATTGGGGCTACTGCTGCACCTGCCACTCTGCTGCTAATGTCCCTGCAGGCGTGTGGGGAACACCTCCAGCTTTTACTGGGCTTTGCCATTTTTTCCCAGTGCACAGAAAGAGCTTTCTCAGGGTTCCCATCTTCAGGTTTCTTCGGGAACTTTGTCCCCTGCTCCCACATAATGTAATCAATCACTGCAGTTTTCAAAGTCAATCCTCATAAACTGTGCTAATAAAATGTCATAGAATGAGAAGCCTGCAGATGAATAGGCCTATTAGTGTCTTGCAGAAAGATGGAATTGCTTTTATGGAAACACTGTATTTTAACATGACTGCTATCCAGGAAGGTGCAAAAATAAATTTAAATAAAAGCCACTTCATTGCAGGGGGCATATTAAGACCCCATGAGAAGACATCTTTTCTGAAGATAATATAATCTTGTTCTTGGGGTACAGAGAAAATAAACCATGGATGAACCATCCTGTGCAGTAACTTCCTTCTGAAAAAAGTCATTGCCATAGGTGGGATAAGCTCATTGCAAGAAATAAATTGGAGTAAGGCTGAAAACAGATACTGTATTTGTCCTGACAGAAACCACTTTAAACCCAAGTCAAAGTGAAGTCATTCAGACACCCATGTCTGTTGCCCTGGCACAAACCCGGAAAAGGTTCATGGGATAAGAAATGCTAACAGCTTGTCCTGGGATATTGCAAAATGCATATGAATGGTTGTCTCATACCTGCATCATGTAATTGATGGCAGAAAAGGGGCAGCACATTCAGCCTCTCACTAAACCCTGGTTGGAAGGGGGATACTTGTATGAGCCAGTCCTGGGATTTTTCTGAGACAAATTGTCACTTGTCCCTAACTTAAGGCCAGGTACCGACGTTACACTTCTACCAGTACAAATGATCAGAAACTGGTCTATACCTGGAACAGAAGTTCAGTACACGTAGACTGGTTTAAAAATGGCAGAACCTGGCATAAGATTTGCACCTCCCTACCAAAGGTTGAATGCGTGTTCTGTTCGCTACTGATCTAAAGTACGCCTCTTACAGAAAACCATGTAACTTGGATCAATTTTGCCTCGGGCTTTTGGAATATCTGTACCTAGCCTAAGTGAATTTCCTAAATGAAAGCAGCGCAATCTGGTGTAATCTATCATTTGGAGTCTGCTGATAATGAGAAATGCTTGCCATAGAAAGGACACTCCGCAGACAAGGCTTATTGCTCTGAAGACTTCCTACTTTGTGATGCTTCAAATACTAACAGACCTGTGACGGGGGTACAGAAAGGGCTGGAACACTGCAAATTTGCTAAATATCACCACCTCTGCCACTGTGATGTTCTCAGCTGTGCTATGATGTGAGACTTGCTGCATTCAACTGGATTGTTCCTTAAGGATTTTCTGAACTGGGAGTGCCATGATTTCATGACCAGACAGTTGTCAGAGGATGCATTGCTCACCCTACTTCCCACTCTTGTCCTTGCTGAAAGGAATAGGGTTCAGCTCCTCTAAAAAAAAATAGAGGGACTCCTGAGGCACTCATTCCTGCCAATGCTCTTGGAGCTCCTTCAAAAATCTGCTTTTTCTACAGAGAGAGAAATTCAACACAGACACTGATATTGAATATTCATTTTTCTGAAGACACCTGTTGTGTTGGTAGGGTGTGACACACACATACATCACTTTTTTTCCCCGTGCATGGATCCTTGATCAAGTCAAGAGGCTTCTGCAGAAGTGGGACCTACAGTGGTTTTGTCACCTGTCTCACAAAGACAGAAGTGATATTTTATACTATGTTGGGCTGGTCATTTTTTTTCACTGAAACTTTTTAATGGAAAATATTTTTTGTCCACTACTTGAATGTTTTTCACAGAACTTGAGATTTTTCAGTTTGTCAGAAAACTCAGAAGTTTTTTGTGTTTTTCAATTTCCAACAAAAGTCAGTATTTTCAATAGAAAATGTGTGGTATTTTGACAATAACACAGATTTTCTTAAACCCTTTGTCCCCTTGCAACAGAGCTGTCCACTGATAAGCCCTAGTTCTAGGCCTGTTCATAAGATATTTCATACTAATTGAAGACTTGAGGCCTATTTCAGTAGGATTTGAATACCCAGGCAAACAGCCAGAGGGTATTATATCAATAGAAACTACTTTAGTGCTAAGGACTTCTTCGGTGACTGTGAGACATCTGATAAAACTGGAAGATACTATTCAGTAAGCTACCACTTCCTTGTTCAGAGTATAGGTAAAAGTAGGAGTCTTTCTTATCTTCCTTTTGTCCTTTAGTATCACCACCAATCTCAGCATTAGTCCTGCATGCATGACTTAAAACTTTTATAAAGGAATCACTGCGTAATATTTTTTCCTCCATTCCTGCAGCGGTAGCGAAGTGATGGTGCATGAATTATCGTCAGAGAGAAAAGAAAAATATTCAATAAAGCCTTATCTCTGGAAAAAGGAAACTACGAACACTGCCTTTTCAACTGTGGTTACGCAAAGTGTATGCTATCAGTTGCATCTTGATAAATGTACACAGTAAGTTTTCTTGTTGTTTAAAATAGGACTAATGTAATTTTTGTGTTCCATTTTCAGGGAATCTTCCTTCTATACAGAGGAAAAATGACGAAGAGGTTCTGAGCAACCTACTGATCCGAGAACTTTAACATTTCTGAACTAAGCCCACCAAAACCTCCAGGCACGTCCTGTCTACAATCCCAAGACTTGAAAACTCATTTGTAAATCTGATTATCCATTTGAATAAACTCCATGAACTACTGCATACAGAAGGAAAAATTAATGTCATTTGGTGGGTCCTTTATTTCGCATAAAATTAATAACCTGTCACACAACATCAACACAGATTACTGGAGCTCTCAGGGGATGTCTAGACCATGTCCTCGGGATTTGCAGGAAAGTTGCTTTCTAGCATCCTCGGCCCATCTCTGGCTTGACCCAGAGGTAAAGCCACTCCTGAGGTACCTCATCTCTAATACTCTAAAGGTCTCAGTTTCCACCATCCTTGAGGATCCCATCACCGCACTTCTGGGTTTCACACAGAAGGGGTGATCTTGCGAGATCATTGAGCATGCAGTGTAGTTGTACCTTCCCTTAGAAAGTATGTGCATATAGCAGTGTAACCCAGGCAGTGAGATCTGTAGCTGAGCAAGAAAGTGGCTGAGCAGTATGGAGAGAAAAACAAGGAATAAAACGGCTACAGCAAGTGCAGCCAAAGTTGGAAACCAAATCGCTAGGCTGGGAAGTGAGAAGTATCCAAAGGGAATATTTCATGAACATGATGGCTTGAAGTTTGTTGCAGCAGGGCAGTTCCTGTGAAGTTCAAGCAGAAAAGCAAGCTGTGACAGACACGCCTTTCCACAAAGGGAGAGTCTAAGACAGGTATACAAACCTGTGACTGAGCTGTTTTCTGTAGAGGCGGAACAAAGACATTAAAGAACAGAATTTTACTGACTTAGAGGCTTTTTTTCACCTCTGTCCCATCTCATGTCCTGCTATGCAAAAAATATTTGAAAAGTTCTTTGAAAAGCTTCAGCATCATACATCACTTGGGTTAACTGTGAAAAATGTACCGATCACTACAACTTGAAACTCACGTAAAAGGCCTGAAAGACAGTCTTGGACTTAGTCTTGTTGCACGTAAGGTAGCATTTCTTGAAGACTGCTACGCACCAAATGTTGAAGGAGAGCCAGGTTGTGTTTTTGTCCACAGTGCGCTGTGGTGAAGGGTAGAGCATTTGGAACTTACCCACTTTGAATGGAAATAGGTTAGAAACTGAACTTCAAACCGGTGAGTCAAGTAGAGTAGTTAAGAAATCAAAATTCCTTGTGATAAAATTGCAGCTTGTATTGCTGACAATGCTACACAGATGACAAAAAAGTGAGGAATGAAGTTTCAAGGAGTCGGTGTGGATTTTTAGAATATATTTGCTCACCTTAACTGGTGTTAACCAAAGAAGAACATTTGTAAATGAACTTTGTGCTGTGCCTTTGAGGCAGGATCTCCTGTTCAAGGAGAAAGCACTTGCAATACCACTTTCACCAGCAATTGCAAGATGGAACTGGTGTGAAGCTGTCCATTTTCCCACTGGCCATGTTGAGAATGGCGTGGATTTTTTTTTCTTTGAAGGGCATGGGAAAAGTTGTAGCTCAGCAGTGGAGGATGTGGTCTGCTTATGTTGTTCACTAGAAGTACACAAAGATAATCTTAACAGAAGAAACATTCACGCTAGGATAATATTAACTCTCACCATTTACAAAAAGTCAACTATCAGAGCACATAAAACTGTATATGATTTAGCTGACCTTGCCTTCTTGGCAAACTTAGTCACATAATTTTTAATCAATGGGTGTTCAGTTAACTTGGTTCAAATTGAAAATCCCTTACCAAAATTGAAACCTATTATGTACATGATGCTGCATGCTTTTGTCAAGCCCCAGAAAGATTTTTCTCAGAATATGGGGAGTGTTTGTCTTGAAGTTCAGACAAACTTTAACTGGAACATCTACTGCATGGTAGTTAATATTTTTAAACAACAAACAGAATGTCCCATCTGTGCTGACCTGACTCTTGCTGTATTATGAATTCAGTGGCAGTGCTCCAGCTGCTTCTTAAAAGAGGAATATGAGTTACAAGCCATCTCCTCAAATATTAATAGTGGGTAGTTGTATACAACTATATCCAAAAGATATAGGAAGAGTTCTGGCATTGCTAATGGGTACAGAAGGAGCCATGCAGCCTGGTTAACAAGTCAGGTGGATTATTCTTTTTGGCTTCACTAACCTGGGATAGAAGGAACTGGATATAACTTCCCGCTCATTCCAAAATGATGCCCTTCAAGAGTTTTTGATGGGTTTAGAAGAGATTTTTCCCAGAACACAGAACTTTTTCACCTGATTAACCCTCAGCCTCCCATCTCCTATATACTTCCTGTTCCATATGCCAAGTAATAACATGAAAGGATTCCAGCCTTGTACAACTCAACCAACTACTCATGAAGAAGACTGTTTATAGACCTGCTGCAGCTAGTGTATCAGCCATGGGCAAACAGACTGCATTCCTGGGGTCTTACCCAAACATCTCCAATCTGAAGGCCTTCTTCCCATGCAGGTTGATACACTTCTGCTTTAGAGCTAATTATTAAGCTGTTATTATTTTCACTCAAAAATGTGAAAATGCAAAAGGAAGGTATCTCTTGCCCCTCCATGTGCTCTGTGAGGTGTCTTCAGAAGTGAGGCATGCATTATCTCTAATGAAAATGTATTACAAGTTCACAGATAAGTTCAAAGCAGAATAGGTGATTTCCTCTTTCATACCGGTTTTTACTGGGAATCAGTCTTATTAGATTTCATGTAAGCTCTGTGCCGAAGGATGCCTAATGGGAGGACATTCAGCCATTCTGGCATGGACATCAATGTGTCCCATGTACAGCAAGATGCTACATAGGTGTCCTGAGTATAAATTTAATTTATAGGCCACCCCCCCCCGTGATTTTTTTGATATTTAGATTCACAGATTGTAAGGCTGGAAGGGACCTTGGAGACCATCGGGTCCAGCCCCCAGATGAACCTGGGGGCTGTCATTTGTGTTAGATCTCAAAGAAGGGAAGGTGCAGACTCCCTTTGTGTTGAAGTCAGGGAGAAACATGTTTCCTCCATATGCCGTGGGTTGTTCCATGCCTCCGATTTCCACCTAAAGAAGGACGGGGTCATACTTTGATAGCGAACAGAGGCAGCAGACCCACAAGCAAACACTACTAAGTATGCCATCAGGGTGTGTGATGCCTGTTACCTGAGATGATCCCTAGGTAAAAGACTAAATCCAGCTGACAGCAAAATCTGAACTTTAATGTAAAATGTATACCCTTAGGTTAGGGACAGACATTACACATAAACCGGTTTAAGTGATCAGAATCTGGTTTAAACCGGTAACAGAATAGACATTCAGTGCACATAAACCAGTTTCAAAATGGCTGAAACTGGTTTGAGATCAACCTGGTTGAACGTAGTATCAGACCTAACTGATCTGGCTCAAACCAGTTTATGCAATGTCTATCCCAGACCCCTGCCAGGTTTAACTTGAACCAGAGTTCCCAGCATCCCAGCGTGCTCTCTGGGCTGGATTCCCTACTCCAGCCCAGCAGGGCTGGTGCTGCCCCTCTGCTCCCCAGCCAGAGCAGGGATAGGCAGGGGTGGGGGTCCGGCCAGAAAGGGGTTTAATTCCCCCCTCCCTGTCCCACTAGCAGGGACTGGAGCCAGGTCTGCTGGACACTCCCCACCTCGCTGCTGCAGGTGGGGAGCTGCACAAGCAGCTGCGAGTTAGCTGGGGTGGGGGGCTGTTCTGTCCCCAGCTGCCACTGCCAGGGCCATACCACACCACTTTGGCGGGGGGAGGGGCCAGAAGCTCCTGCCCTGCACTTGGAGCTCCAGCTCCACCTCCCAGACACCTCGGAAGGTGCCCAGGTGGAAGGCTTCAGTCTGGAGCCTGCAGCCAGAGCTTCATGCATGGGACAAACTACTGGGCTGAAGCTCCCCCTATTACCGCCTCCTGGAGTGACTCAGGACTGACAGGAATGAGATGGGGACTAACCGCTGCAGGTGAGGGGGAACAGGCTTGGACCGGTAGGGCTGCATTCCTCCCCTTGCCTCCAGCTGCAGCTCCTGGGTTGGGGCTGCACCGCACTGCTCAGGGCTGGAGGAGCTCCCTTTAGCAGCACCACACAGAGCCACTTGGGACTGGGGTCAGGCTGAAGGAAACTCCCCCAGCCCCAAGCAGTGCTGTTCCTGCCACTTCTGAACCACTCAAGGAGGCAGCAGGGGAGTGGGGAGCAGGGGGGAGTGGGGAGGCAACAGGGGAGTGGGAAGGCAGCAGGGGAGTGGGGAGCAGCCTCTGCCCCATGTGTGGAGCTCTGGCTACAGCCCCTGGATTGAAACCTTCCACCTGGGCACCTTACTAGGTGTCCAGGAGCTGGAGCCAGAGGCAGAGCTCCATGTGCGGGGCAGAAGCTTCCCCCTCACCACCCAGACCAGCATGGTGTGGCCATGCCGTGGCAACTGGAGATGGAACAGCCGCCCCACTCCAGACAGCCTGCAGCTGCACAGGGCAGGGAGCATAACAGTGGCGGCTGCCGGGTTAGAAGCCAGGTGGCAGGGCCAGTGGGGGTAGAGGGGAGAATAATCCCTCTCCCTGCCTCAGTGGCCATGGCGCCCCCCGCTGCAGGAGTGAGGGGTGAAGCGCCTGGCAGACCT
>NW_017728914.1:29679704-29688465 GCF_001723895.1 Crocodylus porosus
CAGGGGGTGGAGGCAGAGCTCCATGTGCGGGGCAGAAGCTTCCCCCTCACCACCCAGACCAGCATGGTGTGGCCATGCCGTGGCAACTGGAGACGGAACAGCCGCCCCACTCCAGACAGCCTGCAGCTGCACAGGGCAGGGAGCATAACAGTGGCGGCTGCCGGGTTAGAAGCCAGGTGGCAGGGCCCGGGGGGGGAGCAGGGATAGGGGTTACTCCCCCTCCCTCCAGCGTCCAGCAGAGGGGACAGCAAGGGGCTTATTCTGCTGCTTGGTAGTGATGGTCGGAGCAGGCAGACCTGCCTGTGGTCCCCTGGGGGCAGTGGGGGTAGAGGGGAGAATAATCCCTCTCCCTGCCTCAGTGGCCATGGCGCCCCCCGCTGCAGGAGTGAGGGGTGAAGCGCCTGGCAGACCTGGCTCCGGTCCCTGCCAGTGGGACAGGGAGTGGGGAGTTAAACCCCCCTCTGGCCAGTTCAGCCCTGACTAGCCACGCTACCCCCTGCACAGCTCCCCTGCAGCAGAAGGCATGCTCTAGCACCCCCCTCCCCCCCGTTCATGGCCTGAGCAACTGCATGCATGTGCCCACCTTTTCGCAGTCCAGGGGGGATGTCTCTACAGGTACAAACTGGTTTAACCTTGGCAGGTTAGACTAAGCTGAAAAGTTTGTATCAATTCAGGCTCTGGCTTTTTGAATGCATGTCCCCAGTCCCTAGGGGAGGAAAAATGGAGAACTCCCAGGCTATTACTGAAGGCTTATGCCAGAGCTTATAATTAAAGCAATTCCCCCTGGCCAAGTTCACTGCATAAAAACCTGACACCTTTTAACTTTTGGAGAAATAGAGTAGATACAAATCCCTCCGTTTTATTAAGGGATTTGTATTTCACCCAAGAAATCTTAATCCTGCCTTGGGGCAATACTGTCCAAACAAGCAGACGGAATGGCATGTGCACTGCTCTGTTTCAGAAAAAATCTGTTTCCTCAGGAGAAAGTTTATACGGCTATCAAGTAAAGTAGTTATTCAATAGCCCTCAGTGGTTGTCAGTGATAGTTGTTCAAGGAAACTCTTAACTCTGGTCCCAGACTATGCTAAATATCATGAAATTTCCCACCGCTTGCTCCTTGAAGTGTCATCAGTCCCTGCAAACCATTCATTTCAAGTGGAACATGGCAGAGCCATAGCATGCAGCATTGCCAACTTCCTCCTGCTAAGGGAGGGCATCTGTTTTTTTCTAGATATACCCACGGGCCTGTTTTGAAGGTGTATGGATAATTCAATGTACACATCCCACATTAAGCCATGCAAGGAAAGACATTCAATAGGAAACAAGCAGATGACCCACTCAGCTTTTATAGCTGCCTCACTACCAATAGGCAAAGTGGAAATTGCTTTTATGATCCTTCATCCACAGGGAGGTAACCAAGTTAGGACATGCCCAGGTGAAACCCTGACTGACAAGCACATGTCAGAACCTCCCCAAGATGCAAGAGCAAAGCAGAGACGGATGATTTCTCTCATCAAAAAAGTTCCAGTGAATTGCACAGCCTTTCTTAGCTGAGAGACCAGAGACCCATGGAGGATTCAAGCTTTTGGTCAGGGGGCCTGTGTGGAAACACAGAAGCTCAGATTGATATATCCATGATAGCAAAATGGGTGCGGTGGTAGAAAAGGGGGCAGGAGTCATGGGAGAGGAGTGGCAGTGTTTCTTGAAGAAAACTTGGCACTAAAATCTGCAGTTCTTGCTGCTTCATGTTCTTTGCCTACTGTTCTGGATTTTCAGCCTAATGCCTAGTTGGTCATTTAGCATGTTTTTTCATAATCAGTCTTTCCCAAATGGAGCAGGCTGTTGTGTTGGAAGACTTGCATCCTCAGGGCCTGATTCTGTTTTTTTTGCAGCGGCGTGACTCTTGAGATTGGAACCAAGTGCCATAAAATGGTACTCATAAGCTTTGCAGCTGTAATTCCCCACGGATGCCACTCCACCAGGGAAACCCACTGTGGAAACGGGACTCAGGCATTTCTACATCCACGTTCCTAACAAGATCCTGCAGCCTCATGGTCTCCTAATTTGAGCTTTCTACAAAACTGCTTTCGTGGAAGGTAATTCAGCTACTCTTTCCGACTGGTGAGTGTGACACAGCAATGCATAAATTAGTCATCTCTGTGGAGCATTCACAAATTTCCACAGCTTGAAGGCAAAGTGGCTTCTATACATGACTCAATTCCACATCTGATTGGAAGGAATGGTGGGTTTTCCCCCATTAGAAAGGGAATTTTGTGCAAGACTCTCTTAAAAAGAGTCTCTGCCCCTTCTGTCAGCCATCCGACTGAGTTGTATTCAAAGCCAGAATGCTGCTGTATATACTCTTCTGTTTGCTGCTTGTTGTGCAAGCACATTTGAATTGCCGAGTTCGTGAAACTATCCAGCTTACAAACACGTTACTTGTAAGTGATATGGCTGTGTAGCATCTTGATTCTATGCAAAAGATGTTTGCAAATTATAAGGTGATTCTTATGGATCTTTTATTGGTTTTTAGGAAAGAAAATTTGAAGACTGTGCGTGTAATGAAACTAACCATAATGTGAGTCAACTCTCCATTTGAAAACTGCTGTAAAACTGTATTATAAACTGCATGCTAAATATTTATTATGCTGGCATGTTAATACTTTCTTTTTCATTTTCAGTCATGCTTATGTCTTCCCATTCCAAAAGTAAGTCAATATTCTGCATGTCTCTTTAACTACTGTCGAGGCTTATAGTGTTCAGTTAGTTCATTTACCCTTTTCTTAAGGTTAAAAAGAAGTTTCTTAATACATGAACACCGAACACTTCCTGCCCCCACTTTCTGCGTCCTATTAATATCAGTGGAGACCAGGATTAATTTCAGAATCCTGCTCAAGATTGCATATGGGCCTGATTTACAATAGTAAATTTAAGAGCCTAACAAGGCCAAGTAGGTAAATTTGGAAATTTTGCTAGTGGTCTGTCTTCATCTTTAAGCTTGTTAATTTGGCCCACAGGCAACACAGGACTGGACCTGATGACTCCTAGTCTTGGGGTTTAGTCATGCCTCTATGACATTTTTTAACTACCCCAACTATAATAAAAATTATACTTGGATTATATTTCAAACGGCTTTTATTTAATGTTGTCAGGTCTTCAAGGCTTTGGTGAAATATGGGACCTTATTTCTTACTACACATATAACTGCTGTTTTAAAAACTAGGGAAAAGTCTTCACACGTCCTGCAATATAGTGCAAATATCTGTTTCCCTTTAGTGGTGAAATGCTGCTATGTTACTGGATTACAGTTTATTGGTTCTTGGAGATGTACACAAAATTTATTCTAGCCTATGTATGGTTTTCTATAACATATTCTTTGTTTACCAGAATGCCTGTTTAAAATGCTTTGTGGAACCCAATCGAGGAATACAAGAAAAACTGTCTACTATGGGCAGTGAAGGTAGGCGTTTATATCGCTACCTTCAGCAAGTTCAACACTGGTGCACAGTAAGTAATCTTCTACTATTTCTACATTTTAAATGGGAGCTTTGGAACCTATTTATTTGCATTTCTGGCTAAGTTCTTGAAGCAAGCCCTGTGAATAAAGGCCTACCTTGAAGATGGTTGCCCAACTGTGAGGGAGAGGTGTGAAAATTAAACCAGCCTAGTTTTTTTCCTCTCAGTACCCATAGAGAAACTCTCAGAATCATAGGATAGTTGGGCTAGAGTGGGCCTCAGGAAGTCATCTAGTCCAACCCCCAGGTCAGGGTAGGATTGTCCTTGACTAAACCATACCTAGTCATGTGTCTGTCTAACCTGCTTTTGAAAATGTCCAAGGATGGAGACTCCACAGCCTCTGTAGGTAGCCTGTTCCACTGCTTAACTGCCCTCATAGTGAGAGAGATCTTCTCAATATTCAACCTAAATTTCCCTTGGTTCAGTTAAAGACCTTTGGTCCTTGTACTGTCCTCTGCAGCCACAGAAAACTTTATCTCCATCTTCCACACAAGCACCCTTTGAGTATTTGAACCATTCTTCAGCTGGTTCTGACAGAAGCTGTACTGCCATATATGAAGGGACAATCTATATAAATTAAGAGTTATCTCCTGACTAAAGTATCACCTCTGTGTATGGACTCTTACAGAGCCATTTCATGTTCCTGAAAGGTTAAATTTGCATACATAAGGGGGGTAGCCCATGAATTGCTGACTGCCAGAATCTGGGCATCTATTTCAGTGCTTTTTGGGGGGCAATTTTGTTTTTAAATGCCCTTTGTAAGTTTATCAGCTGATGCTTAAAGAAAAAAAAACTTGCTATAGTATTGGTTTACATACAGACACTCAAAGAAACATTGCTAATGAAATCACAACCAGTATTACTAAAACGAAAGGAAGAAACAAAGGCAATTTTCCTGGCCAGGTAAAGGAGGCCTGTGCATTTCTGTACAAGATGGAGAGTACATAAGGGAATAAATAAGGGTTTCTCTTTTGTATTCATGAACCAGTGAATTCCTGGAAGAGCCTTCTCTTTGTACAGAGCTCTTTGTACAGAGCTGTCCAGTTGAAGATTTAAGGCAGATGGCGACAGTGGAGATTTGGCTAAAAGCAATGTGGAGAAATAAAAAAGGAACATTGGAAACGTTGTTGGATTAAAACAGTAGATCCAAGTTCCTCAAGCAAAAATCATTGCCAGGACCTCTTCCTGGGTGATTTATGAGAGTGAATAATAAGCATAATATATTGATTGAAGGGCAGATTTTACTTCAGACTCTGAGGTTGGCGGACAGTCATACACCAGATGACTGTCCAAAGTACGTAGCAAATATAGCTGCATAAAGATATTTAAAAGTTTACTGGTATCTACAGGACAGAAATGACTGCTAGAACACATCAGCTGATAGAATGGATAAACTATCCAGTCTACCAGAGGACTGGTAGAGATGGGCTCATGCTCTCTTTTTAATTGCCCCTTTTATTAGAGATTTTTTGGAGCTCAGTCACAAGGCTGAAGCGGGGAAATATTTAAAAAATTTCACCAATTTTCTTTTAAAAATGAATTTTCATTTTGCTATCTACCTACCATCTACCATCCTGCTATAATTAATATACCCAGATGTTGTTTTGCTTCACAGATGGTAGTGCTGTCCCAGCACAGCTATGGACAGTGCACTGTGTTCTAGTAATCAGAAGTACCATTAGCATTACTGTTACAGTTTTGGTTACCCAGCCAATCCATGACACCTTAGACACTGACTGCATTTGGGTGCCCAAGTAGGAAAGCATGCTTTGACCTGCAGAATACTTGGTTTATATGATAAAGCTCAAAAGGTATGACTCCCCTATCTCAAGCTGTCTTTTCTGGACAGAAAAGCCTCTTTTTAATGATAAATTGAGTGATACGTAAGTCAATGAAACAGAGTGTACCTGCGCTCTTGTGCCAGCTCACACTATATTTAACTTCACTCGGGCAGCACAGAGCTCAGCACAAAAACAGGAACTATTTGAGTTTTTACCCAAGTACTTGGGCCCCCATGGCTACAGTGTGTGGTCCAACAAGAGTAATGCTAACTCACTGTGGCAATATTACACAACAATTGTAGCCAGAGGTGCTGAGTACATGGGGGCTCATGCCCCCCTCAGGAAACAGGTTGTCATCTGAAATGCATAAAACTTTCTACATGTCCATTATCTTAGCCTCCCGCCTCCCCTGGCAAAAATAAAAGCCAGCCCCTTTGGTCATAGCAGTACTGCTGTAGCCAGAAGTAACATGGAAATTCTCAAGGCTGGGGTTACCTTGTCCTTTCAGAAGAACTGATCTTAAAAAGATCTGAACGTTCAAGCTTTGTCTAATCCCAGGAAAAGTGTATTTGAACTCCTTCTCTACATCTGCAGGAATCATGCTATGGTTTTCTCCTCTTCTATGAAAAGCTTAACAACCCTTTTTTTTCTGTTTTCACAGCCACTCTTTCCTTGTAATGAAATCTGCGAGGCTTCCCCAGGGAATGTGATTAATTTCTTAACATCAGTCCGAGCAGCTCTGCAAAAACTGGAGCGCCAATAATGGAAGGGGAAAAATATTATTTATTATATTTATTCTCTAAATAACATATAAAAGATTTAATATATAGAAACTGTAACAGATAATTTACTTAAAACAATAAAACTGTAATTTATATAACCCCATCACAAAATATTGTCATCTTTTTACATTTTTTAATGTTATTTTCTAATTATGTAAATAATCAACAGTCCTGTGGACTACAGGCTTGATTTGCATCTCAGCCAAGTGCTCAGCACCCCATTAGTTAAAGAATTTGAAAGGGCCAAGACAACATTAAGTGATCTTCCAATCTCTTCCAATTCAGAAGCTAAACCTACCCCTGGCACTTAAGAAGCAGGGAAAGAAAAGAACAGAATGGTCATAGTATGAAGATGTACAACATCCACTGCCTCTCATTTTAGCAGCTCCTGGAAAACTGAATTAACACAGTTTGGGAGGGTGCTACTCAAAGCTTAATGATTGTGTAGAATTTCAGAAAAGTCCATACTTTGAATTTGCTTTTCAAATGGAAACTTGATGGGTTTTTCCTCTGCAACCATAGCATGAGTTTATTTTGTAGGCTGATACAGGTGCTCTGAGCAATGCCTGTATGAACTATTGTCTGAATTTCCATTCAAATGTGAATTCATGTTAATATACAAGAATGGAAGCCTGCTGCACACCTGGCACTACTGGGGCTGGCTGCGCACATGACATAGCATTTCATTTGAGGAAATAAACTGTAATATCATAGTTTGAATGTTTTTGATAGCCCAGTAAAGAAGACTTTTACCACTGACAATACTATTCCATGTGGACACTGTACATGTTGCTCTGTCACTGCTATTAGAGAACATTTCTTGTAAAGATGTTAAAAAATGCCTTTCACTAATTTTACTCCTCAGCATACTTCTAAACAAGAAAAGAAGGCCAGCTTTCCAGTTTTTTACACCTGGCATGCTGTACAGGAGGTGGAAGTGTGGCATGGTATTCCTGGGAACTGTATTCAAAATTGCCATTTATTCACTTCCTAACTTTAGACAAATAATGTAAACTCTTTGTTTTGATCACCCATCTGTGAGGCAAGCATTACTGAAACTTAATTGATACCGTTTGTAAAGCAGTCTGTGGACACCTAGAAGGAAAAATGCTGTATAAATCAGCAATTCTAACACTGATCTGCCCGTGCGGAGCTCACTGGAGGATCAGAACGTAAAGCGGATACTGTTTATATACTTTGATTCTTTAAAGGGAGAGAGAGATGCAAAACAGTGTCTTGCAGTTTCCTTAAAGGCCTAGGTAAAGGTGGCAGACATTGCAGGAAAAAAAATCCAAGCTTGGGTATCTGTACCCATGTCCATTCCATTTGAAACACGTGTTCTGGGGGAGTACTCCTCCTGGGCCTGGGAGTGTAGGAGGGCTATTAGGAAGGCCAAGGCAGAGTTGGAGCTCAGGCTAGCATCCAGGATTAAGGACAACAAAAAGTCCTTTTTTCAAGTACACTGGGAGCAAGAAGAGGGCACCAGGCAATGTAGGGTCCCTGCAAGACGCAAACGATAATCTTGTGGCTATGTCAGATAAGAAAGCTGATATTTTAAACAGTTTCTTTCCCTGTTTTCTTGAACAGGGACATCCCACCTACCAGAGGTAGGGACACTCCCGGGGATAGCTCTGTCAGGCCTTCAGTCAGTGCAGATGTAGTCAGGGATCATCTGGAAGGGCTAGACATTTTTAAATCTGTAGGTCCAGATGCCCTCCACTCAAGAGTATTGAGGGAGGTGGCAGGGGTCATCGTGCAGCCTTTGGCCCGGCTGTATGAGCACTTGTATTCATCTGGCCAGGTGACAGGGAATTGGAAACTGGCTAATATGGTCCCAATTTTCAAGAAAGGGAGGAAGGAGGACCCAAGTAACTACAGGCCTGTAAGCTTCACCTCTGGGCTTAGGAAGATCTCAGAGAGAATCATCAAGGAGCACATCTGTGGGGGGCCAGCAGGGGAGATCATGCTCAGGGGCAATCAGCATGGGTTCATCAAAGGGAGGTCCTGCCTGACCAACCTGATTTGCCTTTTATGACCAAGTAACTAAATCCCTGGATGATGGTGTCGCCATGGACATAGTCTTTCTAGACTTTAAGAAGGCCTTTGACACTGTCTCTCACCCCATCCTCATCAATAAATTAAGTGACTGTGGCATTGATGCCTACACAGTTGGATGGGTAAAAAACTGGCTGATGGGGCGCACCCAGAGAGTAGTGGTGGATGGGTTGTACTCAACCTGGTGAGATGTGAGCAGTGGGGTATCCCAGGGCTCAGTCCTCAGGCCCACACTGTTTAACATAGTTTCACAGTTTCTAGGGTCGGAAGGGACCTCAGTAGATCATCTAGTCCCCCTGCCATGGGCAGGAAAGAATGCTGGAGTCAAACGACCCCAGCAAGGTGTACTTCTAGCCTCCTCTTAAAGACCCCCAAGGTAGGAACCAGCACCACTCCTCTTGGAAGTTGGTTCCAGATCCTAGCTGCCCTGACCGTGAAGTAGCGCCTCCTGATGTCTAGCCTGAATCTACCCTCTGTCAGCTTGTGACTGTTATTCCTGGTCACTCCTGGCAGTGCTTGGGGGAACAGGGACTTCCCCAGTGCCTGCTGATCCCCCCTGACTAGTTTGTAACAGGCCACTAGATCCCCCCTCAGCCTTCTCTTGTGGAGGCTGAACGGGTTCAGGTC
>NW_017728914.1:29688565-29699236 GCF_001723895.1 Crocodylus porosus
GCACCCCCTGGGGTGACGAGGAACCGTGGTAATAAGCTGATAGAGAATAGGTTTAGGTTAGAGATCAGGAGGCACTATTTTACAGTTAGGGTGGCCAAAATCTGGAACCAACTTCCCAGGGAAGTGGTCCTCACCCCTACCTTGGGCAAGTTCAAGAGAAGGTTGGATGATCACCTGTCTGGGGTCTTGTGAACCCAGCATTCATGCCTGCCTGTGGCAAGGGGTCAGGCTAGATGATCTGTTCAGGTCCTTCCTAACCCTAGCTGCTATGAAACTATAGGGACTGGAGGGGTGGCACTTTTAATCAGAGCAGCTCCAAGAGCCACTCTAATTAAAGTGCCGTAGCATCTCATGCATCAGTGTCCCTGCACTTCATAATGGTGGCAGGGGTGCTTGAACTAAAGCTCGTTCAACAAACTTTAGTTAATGCACCCCCACTGCTATTCTGAAGCAGGGGGATGCTGCTACATGAAATGTACATTGGTATTACAATTTCCACTAAATAAAAATTTTGAAGCAACAAAAGACTGTATTATAGTTAGAGAACTATTCTGGTGCTTAAAAAAAGGGGGGAAAAAAGCAAGTTTCATCAGTACTTCTATGGTTTTTCCTCTAACACTCAACTCTTCCTTTTTAATTTTACTTTTCCTAATTCTTGCTTTATCAATAAGTATGAGATTTTTGCTGTGGCTATCACTTGTCTTTTTGAGGTCAAAGTGGTTTAGTTACACAGCATTTCCTGTGACTTCAGTTGCTGGCATCTCTGATATCCAGTAGTTTCTGTGATTCTGCACAGAGGGCAAAACAAAGCAAAAACCAGCCAACCAAATAAAACAAATAAAAATCACAACAGTTTAAGGTATCTGTACAAACCCTGTTTTTATGTTTATTAGCCTATAGGACTTTTCCCGTAGGCAAGAGTTAATTCATGTAATTCATAATTCAACAGCTGCCAGCTTTCTTATACATCAGCGAACAAGATGCGAGGAAGAGACCTTGCCAGGCTCAATATCTCTTTTCAGTAGGCACAGGGGGGAAGGTAGTATGCATCTCAGTCATATACTGAGGACTCGCCTTGAAAGAAGAAATCCCACATGAGAGAGAAGGTGAGACTTCCTTTCATATTGCATGTGCAGGATGGAAAGTTCTGCCAATTCTGATTCTTGGCTCCAGATCTTCAAGAAACTTGGAGGAGTCCTCCCAAGGTCAGTTCTTCTGTGCTTCCACTGAAGTCTAATAGAGGGTTTTCTGGGCTTAGAGAGGCTTAGAGTGTAGTTCCCTTTGCTCTTTCAAAACTAAAATTGCCATGATGCTGGGTTGAATCTGTCTTTGGAAGCCCAGAGCAAACTGGAGGAAACCTAAGTTAAATAATTAGTATCAAGTATTTTATTAATGCAGAGGGGAAATGCCAATAATAACCAAGCAGACGTTGAACAGCAGGTAGACAATGCACTTGACAAGTGCATTTAACTAGCTAACGTTACTTAAATTTGTATCACATTTTATGGAATTCATATCAAACTAAATATGCTTTTTGATCAGTTTTTACCTTCTGGTTTAGCTAAGATGAGAAATATCAAAATACCACAAGAGACATTATTTATTTGGTAATGTCAGTAGAGCCCGAACCCAGAATTGGAGCCAGCCTCTCTGTTGCAGAGCACTTGGGTGCCCTGCACCTGAAACGGGGGTGGCTCAAGAGAGGCCCCTAGTGGTGAGAAGGGGGAGGTGCAGCTGCCAGTCACCAGGGCAGCACAGGTGCTGGGGCAACCAGTGAAAGCCCCTGACAGGAAGGGGCAGGGCTTAGCCCTTCTTAAAACCAGGCAGGAGGCCAGGTTGGCAGTTCCTCCTCTAGCAGCCAAGGAGTGAGGAGCTCGGCCAGTGCGGAAAGAAGGCCAAGGTGGCTGCAGGAGTATCTGTGGGTTGCTGCCATGAGCTGGAGTATTTTGCCTGGTAGGGGTTTTGACTGGACGGTTTTAGCTTTATGTTATAGCCCGGGGGCTTTGTGTTTGTGTTTACTGTTTAACCGGAGGACCGGGTGAGGCTATAAGGGGTTGGAGGAGGCCTCATAGGAGCTCCATGATAGTGTGGAGTCTCCTGGCGCCGGAGGGGGCGTGGCTTTGTTTGGGGGCACATTGGCCCAGCCCCAGAGCTGGGGGGGCAGCGAAGAGCCCCGACTAGGGGGCAGCGAGAAGCCCCAGAGCTAAAGGGGGCAGCGAGGAGCCCGAGAGTGAGGGGGGGCAGCGAGGAGCCCTGAGAGCAAACGAAGGGCCGAGACATAATAACACGGCCCAAGTCAGATTACAGCAGCACCATCTGCAAGGCTTGGGCTGCGGTGTACGGGAGGAAAAGGAGCCGCAGATAGCGCCCCCTGTCATCGGGGCGCATATAAATAGGCAGCCTCTCACTAATTACAGCAATCTATTAAATACATAAGATCAAGGCATGGCAGGTGAGTAAGCAGGAGGTTGGCCCATTACAGGAGGGTGGAGCCATACCCAGAGAGGCTCCAATAGTGGCACTCCTGTCACATTCTCCTTTTCATCAAGTTTTCTATCGTAAATTCAGGCCAAATATCTCTGGACAAAATTCAGCTTAATGGCCATATTTTTGGATTCTAGTCCAAATGAACCTGCCTTAGATTTTTCCATCAATGTTTTTGATCAGGGCTCAAGCCCTGTGTCAGCCACATGCCCAAGCATGCAGATACTTTTAAGCATGTCAAAAGTCTCAGGGATGTCAGTGTCTCATGTTCAGTATCAACCCTGGACAGAACTCTGAATATTACCCAGCCAAGAACTAATACTTGGAATCCTAGACACATTATAAACCAAATATATAATCAGGGTGATGATGATGATGATTCACTGAAAACACATTATAAAAATCAATGAAAGAGCTTGAGGTTATAAAATAACAGATATGCCGCTCTAAATTTTGTTTTGCTCCGATACAAAAAAAAATAAATAAAAATGAAACCACAATCTGATATATCTGGTCCTATCAGCCTATATTAAAATTAATAGGCATGGGAATTGTGAAATCCATCAAAAAGTCACAGTTACGTGGAAAGCTTAGCTCTGACCATGAAAAGTTTGTGAATAGATCAGTGGCGCTCAACCTCTGGCCCACAGGGCAACGTCATCTAGCTCATGCGTCTGCTCATGGGTCCAAAGCTTTGGCAGTGGGGGAGAGAAGGCAACATTAATCGCTGCTCCCCTGCTGCCAAATCTCTGAACCAATGCAGAGCCCTGCTGGTTGGATGATGTAGCCCTGCACGCTTAATCAGGCTGGTGTATGGAGTCAGGCCCATTTATGGAGACAGACTGACACTGTGCACAAACTCCATGCTGGATTAGACCCATGAATAGACCCCATGCCTGGTATCCAGCTCACAGCCCTGGAAGCTTGAGCTGAAATAGATAAATGTAGTCTATATCCAAACAAACTACTGATGAAATGTTCCAAGAGAGTTAAAGGAAACAAAAAAATACGTGCAAACTGCAAAATGCACACCTTCAGGAGGTCCAATGTTTTGGGGTCTCAGTTTTGCAGCATATTAGTCAGATGCTCCTCTTTTTGAGGAAAGGTTTTCTCGTTAAAGTAGTCAGAGAAATTTAGGTCAGGTTTTATAATTCACTGCTAAGTCAGATTTGATCTCTACGCTGTAAAGCTAGCAATGATAAGCAACCACAAAGAGTTTCCTATTTCATTGGCTCAAGTGCAGAAGCAGTTTCTGCAGATATGTCTACCTTAAGTGGCTTCAGTCATGGTGGCCTTTTGAAAAGGAACTACAGGAGGCACTAGACAGAGACCAAAGCTGGAAGAGAGGCTTTAGAACAGTGGTAGGCAACCCCTGGCACAGGTGCCAGAGTGTGGTACATTAAAGCATTTTGCTTGGCACATGTGCCTCAGAGCAGATGGTGGGGAAGAAGCTAAGGCTGCGCTCCCACAGCAAGGATTGGACCCCTTGCAGTTCCTATGCCATCCGCCCCTGGCTTGCCAACATCTTACAAGTCGAGGTTGTGGGTGTTTTTGGCACTGCCCAAAAATGTTGCCAACCCCTGCTCTAGAAGCAGCTTGAGCAAGGATTGTGACAACACTATTATAAGCAAGGACAAGCAGATACTGATAACCTTTTCTATAGTTTTGAGTAGATGCCACCCACTGCTGATAGGTGTTTTCCCACACAAGTTCTCATTGTCTTTTCAGCTCAGCCCCTCAGACCTTCCTCCCTGCAGCCTCTCTCAGTTTGTCCTTTTATTTATCCTTCCACTAAATTCTCTCCTAACTAGTGGTACTTGCTATCTACTGCTGGAGGTCAGAGCAACCTTGAGGCCATATTTTCCCTTTCAGTTAGCTCACTGCTCTCTTTTCCTAACTACTGTCTGTCTTCACTTAGCTCTATAAGCTACAGGTACTATCTAGTACTTGGTAGAACACTTAGCAACTTGGGAACCCAACCTTGATTGGTCAATAGGTACTACTATAAAAAAAAAAATGGATACTGTTTAATAATGTCAGTCCGATTTATACTCGGATTAGTGCCTTTCACTTCCAGAATAACTAGCAGAAAAGAAATGATCCTGTTTCAAATTGTGACCTCTTGCAGCAAAGGCAGCTTCACAAAGTCCCCCCTCCTTCCACTTACAATTATTCAATTCCAGAGTATGTAGGTATTTTCTAGACAATACCACTAATCCCCAGAAGCCTCGGGACCTTCCCCCTCCTCCCCCCCGCCTGCTTTGTTTCAGACATCCTGGAAAGAGTCAGCCACTGAGAAAACCCATGCTGGCTTACACTTGTGGGATCCAGTAACCTCAAAGGTATTTCTCCAGTTTCCAGCAGAATAGATTCCCCATGCATGCACATCTATCAGGCCTTCTGGGTTTTGCCTCCTTTTGTCCTTCTTCAATCACAAAGATGAAGTACATAAAGTTAAACTGCAGAAAAAAAACAAAACAACTATCACCACACAGCTGATAAACCAGCCCTGACTGTTTTCAGGTTTTGGTGTCTTAGTAACTGTCAACAGGAATTAAGTTTTAGGCAGTCAGTGAAAGACTGGCATTAGTTTTCTGGCTAGATTCCTTGGACTATAACACCTTCTACATTTGGACCATCTCTTATGGGAATAAAGCTAGAAGATCTTGCTACATCCAAGATCCACTCAAAACAATTTGAGGGGAATTAGAAGAACGCAGACAGGCATCCACATTTCTGGCTCCTTGAGCTGTCCTCAGACAATGGATGGTTCTTTGGAGACAACTGCCAGCCCAGGCTATGCTCACCTACATTTGGGTGAGGTCCAGGCAGAGTCAGTGGACAGCCCAAGTGCAGCATCTCCTCTCCCTGGGTTGTAGAAAAGGGCAGTATAAAAATTTGCAGGAGGTAAGAGTGGGCCAGATCCCCTTGTACCAGCCGAGCAAAGAGAGGAGGCACAACTGAAAGGGAAAAATATGGCCTCAAGGTTGCTCTGACCTCCAGCAGTAGATAGCAAGAACTTCTTTACTGACCAGATTTGGCACAATAATAGAAAACAAAGGTTGGAAGGGACCCCAGGAGGTCATCTAGTCCAATCCCCTGCTCAAAGCATGACCATCCCCAACTAGATCATTCCAGCCAGGGCTTTGTCCTGCCAGGCCTTAAAAACCTTCAAGAACAGAGATTCCACCACCTCTCTAGGTAACTCATTCCAGTACTTCACCACCCTCTTAGTGAGTTTTTTTTTTTTCCCTAATATCCAACCTAAACTTCCCCTGCTGCAACTTGAAACCCACTGCTGCTTGTTCTGTCATCTGCCACCACAGACAGTCTAACTTCATTCACTTAGCAGCCTTTAACTACTTGAAGGGTGGTTTCAATCAAATCCCTCCTCAGTCTTCTCTTCTGTAAACTAAGTAAGCCCAGTTCTCTCAGCCTCTCCTCAGAAGTCACGTGCCCCAGCCCCCTAACCACTTTCACTGTCCTCCACTGGACTCTCTCCAGTTTGTTCACATCCTTTCCGTAGTGGAGAGCCCCGAACTGGACACAGTATTCCAGATGTGGCTTCACTGGTGCAGAAGAGGAGAATAATTACTTCCCTTGATCTGCCAGCAACACTTCTACTGGCCCAGTATGCCATTAGCCTTCTTGGCAACAAGGACACAACTGTAGACTCATATTTAGCTTCTTGTCCACCATAACCCCCAGGTTTTTTTCTGCAAAGCTGCTGCTTAGCCAGTTGGTCCCTAGCCTGTAGTGGTGTATGGGATTCCTCCATCTTAGTGTAGGACTTTGCACTTGTCCCTGGTTTTGTTTAAGCAGGAGCCCCACACCCAGGAAGAGATACACAGGCAAGATCTAACACTAGACCTGTGCATACCCTGTTACAGTCACTGAAAATTTCCTTTTGGCACAGCTCACTGCTTGGCCCAGGTTCTAGATTCCAAATCAGGAAAAGGGGATTCTGAATATTAAGAACCATTTCTTTTTTTTTTTTTTTCTGGTGTTTCTCACAGAGTTTGGTAGAAATTCTGGGGATGCTGGGTGCAATGGGTATTTCTGGCAAAATGATCCTTCAGACTCTACCTGCAGAATTTAATGCTGTGTGCACTAACTTCTGCAAATGCTCTGTTCCACCAGATCTTCAGGCCTCTTTGAAGGAGCACACTGGAGGCGGCAGCCAGTGGGAAGCTTACTGAATGATGTATGCTGCAGGAGGAAGAAGAAATGCTGAGTCCTCATTCAAATGAACCTGCATTTTGTTACATGTCATATTTCACATTTAAATAACACTTTATATATTCATAGCACCAAAAAGATATATGACTAATTCTCACAATACCTCAACAAGGTATGTAGGTACACATTAATTATCACAGTTTTACAGATGAAAGAACCAAGGCAGAGAGGTGAAGTTAGCAACACCACACAGCTGGGATTAGAGCTCAGGACAACCTGATACAAACCCTTCACCCTTTTCTCTAAAATAGCTGTTCTGCAATTTTCTGAAGAATAATGAGTTTTATTTGAAGATCTTGATGGGTATTTCCCACCCACCAAACAAAATTCACACTCCCAAATAGCATAAAATGGAAGACTCTCAAACTCAGATTTTCCAAATCCCTTTGCAGCCTAAGAAAGTGATTTATAGGTTAAAACTGAGAAAAACTATTAATTTAAGTAGCTGCTTTTCAATAATCTACAAGACCAGGCAGCAATTTATATTGGGATATTGTATTTTGTATTCACATAGGACTTTATATCCAGTGATTTCAAAAAGCAAGTATTCCTAAATTCTCACAACACCTATATAAGATATTAAGCACATACTTCCATTTTATTAGTTAGGTAGCTTACAACATAAAATTACCTCGTCCAAGTTCATATTCCAAGTCAGCTGAGATGTAGACACTGAAGCCAGGACTTGTAACTCTGGATATCTTTCTCTGATCAAGGAGTAATACTCTATTGCTGTCACCATGAGCTTAATTTGTTATGAAACATGTACAGAATTAAAAAATAACTATACCAGTTGTGTTTCTCGTATCTTAAATATGGTAGGCTAGCAAGAAGCAAAATAATACTCATTTTGTATTTAGATTGATAGCTAAAAATAGCAGCAACAGGTTCCACAGGAAAACAGTTGTAGTAAATTTGTTTGAGTCAATAAGTTTGTCTTTTTTTCATTTATCTTTCTTTTCTAGCTATTATAAGTTTACAAAAAACCCAGGAGAGAAGGGATTTTCCCTTGACTCCTCAATACAATGGAATTAGAATAGAGTGAAATACTGAGGGAAATCATGACTTTTGAAGTCATGCAGATAAGGATCAGTCTACTTTTGAATTTAAAAGAACCTTGTGGGAGAAAATAGATATTGTCTAACTTTGACTTCAAGCAGGATATACACTAGTCATCTCATTAAGATGTTCCGTTATATCAGAAACATCATTTCCCACCAAACTGTTTTGTCAAAGTCCCTAATATTTGTTATCGTATTAATATGGGAGGAGAATGCAACTCACATGAAAAAAATGAAGTTGCAATATTCCTAAAAACCTTAGGACACCTGCCAGAATGACAATGCAATTAGAAATAATATCAGCAAGCGAAGGAAGGAAAAGTACAGCTGCTTACTTTTAGTAAGCACAGATATTTACAGCAAACAGATACCTTAAAAATCCAGGGGCATGATGATATGACCAGGCACCCAGGACAGCTACCACATACAGTTGCAGAGGGAACTTATGGTTGCTGCCACACAGCTGGTGTGATCATGTGACTGGAGCAATAACCTTCCCCCCCCCAGATCTCTTACCTACAAGGTATTACCCAGGATGTCCCACCCTAGTTACACAAGGCTCTTTGGGTGAATCTGATATCCTTTATTAGACCAACTTAAATAGTTGGAGAACAATTTTTAAGCAAGCTTAACCACCCTAGTTACATCACTGTGAGAACCAAATACCCTGATGCAACTCAGAGAGACTTAACAGAAGTAAGAATATAGGGATCAATGTTCCTCTCTACCAAGGAAAATACAGTCAGCAGAAGCTGGTGGAAATAGCTGAGGAACAGAAAATACAAGGGCTTTAGGGCAGTCTCCCTGCTCCTCGTGGATCTTGTGGGATGTAATATTCCTATTCAATTTGCTAAATGGCTGGGAGGCAGACAAAGGGCAGTAACTTTCTGCAGTTTTCTCCAATCCCAGAAAAGTGAACTGAAAACAACATATGAAAACTTTTGTTAGAAAATTGTGATTGCCACCTGCAAAAGCAAAACAAATATTAGGAATGTTGTTTGAAGACACATACCAAGTTCAGAGCTGACTACATTTCAAGGCACCTATAAAATAATTAAAAAATGATAGGGCAACAGTCTTAATCTCCAGGCAGGCCTGTTCTGAGTGTGAGGTTGCTCTGATAAACAGATTGCTGTACAATGCTGATAAGTCATAACAGCGTGAGACATGTTTAAGACTGAACACCTGGGTTTGGGTTCAACTTCATTATGGTTAATGTTCTTGGAAGAAGACCAGACACTTACAGCCTTTCAAATTAAAGATGCTTTAAGGTAGATTATATAAACACATATGGATCTTATAATATGAAGTTAAAGGGGGGAGGGAGAAAAAGAATGGCACATAGGTGTTGTGCAAGAATGCTCAGTGATGAGCTTTTTATAAGACAGATGAGTACATATTGCATATACTGGTTTGTTTCACTTCGTTTCCTTTTCCCAGCCTCAAGGCCAGAAATCTACTTTGATGAGTATCAACATGTCCTATGTCTCAACCTAAAAACTCAAGGCAGGTGAGTGACTCTTCTCCTGCCCACAATGTTTTCTGCAACATGTGCCATGTCCTGCTTAAGTGTTGGGATTTGTGCGTGGCGCTAAGGTATGTGGGGACGTAGCTCAGGTTCTCTAGCACAATACAGAGCTAGGGATTGGTCTCTAATGCATTGTGGGGCTATCTGACATTCTTCAATAGTCATAAAGGCCAAAGTTATCACAGCCCACCATTGTAGGAAGCTCCGTCAGTCCAGCATACTAATCACTTGTGTGTGTCTGTAGAAACTTGATGCACCCATGGACTGAAAGAGCACATGTGGTGCTAAGCTCATGAGAACTGTAGACGGAAGCTAGTGCGCTCATTCCTTCCTATTTCAATCCACACACTGAATGACAATTTCCTTGATTGTTCACCTAAAACCAGCTCTGGTTAATGATTATTTCTCTTTCTGCTGAACTCAAGAAAGGGTACAGAAATTATGCAGGATGTGCCTTGGAAATAATGTGTTAACCTGCTTTTCCATGTAATAGACTTCACAGCAGAGTGGGACCTGATGGAACAGCCCCTTTTAGACTAGGAGAGACTGACAGTGGAGGGCCACCGCTTGGACTACTAATGAGTCTAACTGGATTTGTGGATTTGTAGTGGGACCAAGTTCTGGGTCTTCATAAATCAGGCAATTATTTTGGGGGGCTATGGAGTTGGTCTAAATCTTAAATCACTGTTTGGTGGCATACATTTTTGAGTCTACACCTACAGAAGGTTTCACCTTTTCCCATTCCTCTGAATAGAAATGATACTTGTGACTCCATGTTCTGAATGACTCACAGTGCTCACAAGTGGGGAAAAATCACTGGTAAAGGTAACTAGGTGGGTTTTTTTTAATTTTTGGGGTGCCAAAAGCCAGTGAGATTCTGGATGGGAATTCAATGCATGTGATTATTTTAGAAAAGGCTCCAGTCAGGCCTGAAGGTGGTCCATATTGCTATCATTACTATCTGACAAAAGGATGGCACACATTTGTGATAATCCTCTTTAATCCATGCAATGAATATCAATCAAAAGATTAAATGAAAATGAATACATATAGAATACTGGGATTCTGGGCCAAATCTCAAGTACAGGCAAGCAATACCTGGGAGAGGTTCGGGGGTGTGGATGGAAAGTGAGATTTGGCACACCTAGGAGCCAAACCTCAAAGCCTAAAGGCACTGCTTTACGGTGAGGGTGACTGTGCGCACTGGGGTGCGCCCCCCCCGGTTGCGGGTCACCCCAAAGGTCCCGAATGGCCCCTGTAGAGTATAAGTACGCGCCGGACCGCTGGTGCCCCGTTAGTCTCGCCTGCCACGTCTTGATGGACAAAAGGGGTTCACCCAAAATTGGGGCGCTGACGGTC
>NW_017728914.1:29699247-29749422 GCF_001723895.1 Crocodylus porosus
TCCGGAAAACTTTAACCCTCCGGCCGGACTTCCGGGTCTGATCCCGGAAGTTGGACGCCCCTCCGGGCTTTCTCCCTCGGGCCGGGTCCCGCGGGGCCTTAGCCCCCTCACAGTGACCTTGACCTGGAACCAACTTTCCAAGGGAAGTGGTGCTTGCTGCTACCTTGGGGGTCTTTAAGAGGAGGCTGGATAGACACCTGACTGGGGTCATGTGACCCTAGCATCCGTTCCTGCCCAAAGCAGGGGGCCAGTCTGAATGATCTGTTTAGGTCCCTTCTGATCCTAGCTACTATGATAAAAACACTGCTGTTCTAGAGTGGTCCTCCAGGTTAAGCTGTGTTTGCCAAAGATTGTTGGAGTGCAGTGTGCTCTGAGTCCATCCCAACATTCATTTTTCTTTTTCAAAGGTTTAAAGTCTTTTAGGATGGGAAGAGGGGCAGTGTGCAAATCTGCAGATCTGTTGGGAAAAGACAGATGCTATTTTGATTCTTGTTGCCCTCCTTGGCTCTGATAGGTTTACTGTCCCTTGTAGTTCTGAATTACCTTCCTTCCTTACTCCTAAGGAAGGCATGGCAAGGAGTGAGTACTCCTAGGCATTCTAGCAATATTGCACAATTGGATTGATACTTCTTTCACAGGAAAGTATCAAGTATTAACTATTGGCAGAGGCAACAGTTAATACCTGATACAAGCATTAACTATTGGCAACGTACCACTTGAGGTACTAGATGTGGAATCTGCAATTGCTAGTTTTATTAAAAATAATATGTATTCAACAGGTTGTCTCCTGCATCTGAAACAAATACGATAATTCAAGTTTTCAAGTAGTCTTCTCTATGCTTGGTTTCACTGGTCCCACTTTACATAACATATATGCAAGGTCTAGTATTCTCATCGTGTCACAATTTGGTCTCCTGCTTTCTAACCACATTGTTACATATTTAGCAGTATGTGAGTTCCCCCTTGTGACCAAGCAATGCTACTACAAGGCCAGAACTATGAAGTAACACTAGGAAGAGACATGTTGCAATAATCAGATGTTCAAAGAGATAGGAGACAGTTGGATAGTTGGGAATTGTTTATGACTGGTCATTAAGCTTCTGGGTAGAAGTGAGAAGTAATGATCACAACATTTTAGAGATTTTTCAGGGCATTTGGACATAGCACAAAGGAAGGAACCAAAGGAATGGAACTGAGGAGTAAGAAAGATAAGTCCTGTCTATTGCAAATCTGAATCAGGGAAGAAGCTAATGTATTATAGAATTTCCCAGAGAATTCAAGATGGCTGAAGCTAAACAATTATTTTATTTGTGTCTAAATTCCTTGAAGAATAACTGCTAAAAATACATCCACAAGCGTTATCTTCCCCTCGTGGGCTAGGGACAGACATTACACATACACTGGTTTAAGTGATCAGAAACTTGTTTAAACCTCTATGTTCAGTGCACATAAACCAGTTTTACCAGTTTGAGATAAACCTGGTTGAATGTAGCATCAGACTTAACCGATTTGGCTCAAACCTGTTTATGCAATGTGTCCTCCAGACCCCTTGCTGATTTAAGTTAGATCAGAGTCCCCCAGCATCTCGGCATGTCTCTGGGCTAGGTGGGGCTCTTTGCTTCCAAGAGCTGGGCTGGCCCCCCCCTTTGCTCCCTGGCTGGAGCTCAGCACAGACTTGCAGGCACAGCAGGGTCTGCTGGCTTCCCCATGCTCCCCTATGCCTCCTCTCACCACTCACTGCTTAAGCAGTGATCCCTTCCTCCTTTCTGCCACAGCACAGACCATAGCCAGCACATGGTATGCTACATAATGCCAGGAGGTGTCTGTATATGTGTCTCTCTCCAATTTCACTGGGGCAGGCAAACAGAAAAGTGACTGCTTAGGGCTTCTGGAGCTAATCAATAGATCAGCCACTAAACTGTTTAAGAAGTTTTAAGTAATGTGGAAAGAGGCTATTGTTTTGCTAATCAGATGATAAAGACTGTTATCAATGCCCCCACTGTCCCTTTCCCTTCCCTCCCTGGATGGCTTGCTCATCTGTCAGTTTGCTGCAGACAGTACGACAAAGCAGGGAGAGAGGTTGAAAAGCTCCATATCATCAACAGCTGCATGCACTGCACACCCCTTTGCCTCAGAGTGCAAGCCCAGGGGTAGGGGCTGGCAACACTCACGCCCCTTGAGCAGCTAGCGGGGAAAAGCCTGGGACTGTGCAGGCAGGCCTCCCTAATGAAAGAGAGTCCTTCAGGGGCCTGGCCATGCCCCCTTAGCTCAGCTCCCTGCAGAAGGGAAGGGAGGGCTGCTCTAGCGCCCTCCAGCTTCTAGTCTGAGCCACTGCAGGCATATGCTTGAATTTCCTCAGTCCAGAGAGCATGTCTGTCCAGTTTCAAACCAGTTCAGCCTGGCCGGGTTAGACTAACTCGCAAAGACTGAATCAATTCAGGCTTAGGTTTTCTGAATGTCTGTCCCTAGCCACACTTCACTGAAATATTGCCCCCTCATTCTTTCTTTTAAAAACTAAGCAAAAGCATTTATTTCAGTCTTTGCCTATGGATCATATTTTCTACTTCTTGTTTTCTTCTATTTCTTTTATTTCTTGTTGCTTTCCTCTGAATTCTCTTCTCTAGTTTTACATCTTTCTTGAAGCACACTGCCCAAAAACTGGACACAGTGCTTCAGTTAAGGCTTCACTAATACAAGAGAGCGGTATCACCTCCTAGGTCTTACGCAGAAAATTCTTGTTAACTGATGTCAGAGTAACGTTTGTCTTTTTTGGCTTTTTGTTGTTGCTGTTGTGTATGTATGAACAGCATGACACTGTTGACTTGTATTCCATTTGTGGTCCTCTATACTCTGGTCCTCTAAAGTATAGAAACCCTATACTTTTTTTTCTGCAGTACTGCTATATAGTAGCCAATCCTCATTTTGAATTTGCGCATTTAGCTTCTCTTCCCTAACTGTAGTATGTTTCATTTGTGCTTATTGCATTTCACCCAGTTGATTTTGGACTATGTCTCTGGTATATCAAGATTGTTTTGAATCCTAATGTTTTCCTCCAAAGTGCCCCTTGTGGCTAGGCATCACCTGCACATTTTGGAAGTGCACTCTGTATTTCATCATCCAGCCTGTTAATGAAAATACTGAATTGAACTGGACCCAAGACCAATAAATTTTCTCACTGTTTAACAGCAACCATTGATTGGACTCTTCCTAAAGTTTTTCAACTATTTGTGTACCCAACTACTAGTGAGTTTTATCTTGATCTTATGTTCCTAATTTGGTTATGAGAATGTTTTGTGATGGTGCTAAAGCTTTGCTAAAGTCAAGATAACTCGCATCAACCTCTTCCCCCTTATCCACTAGGCAGTTACAAGAAACTGGATTGGACTGATGTAATCTGCCAAAGGTAGACATCAGTGGGGTATACTTTTGGTGACTGAGAACACTTCTCATTTTCTACAACAAGACAACCTCCCTTGTTCCTTCGCACTTTAAACAGTGATATATCAATATACAACAAGTCCTTAAGATCATTAAATGCTTGTCTTACTTTTGGTTCATCTAATTGACTCAGCCAGCAGGAAACTCCTTCAGACAGTTAAGCTGCATGCAGGAGTTATAAATAGCAAGGTAAAACTCTTCTCGACTGTCTCAAGCACAGAAGGATAAACCACAGAAACAGAGAACTCTAAGATAATTTGACAGCTTTCTCTACTGTGTTTTGCTTGTTAAGTGAAAAAGGCTTGGTGGTAAGAATTAATTTTCTTGTACTTTATTTATACATTTGCCTTCTAAATCTGATTTTTTGAGTGTGGGAGTATGCAAAATCAGGAAGAGGCAATTTTTATATTTTAAAAGCAGTGATCCAGAGTTTCCTACTAGACTGACAATGGTTCTGACACAGTGCATCTGATTCTGTTTTTGCAGAGACTAATAAAAATGCCTGAGAAAGAGAACA
Source organism: Crocodylus porosus (assembly GCF_001723895.1). NCBI lineage: Eukaryota > Metazoa > Chordata > Crocodylia > Crocodylidae > Crocodylus > Crocodylus porosus. The sequence continues at coordinate 29,703,203 of NW_017728914.1, forward strand.
ATTTACCTTCCTTTTTCTTCCCCTTTTCCTTGTTTATTAAAAAAGCTGAAATAGGAGAAATTATTGTCAAAGGTTCACATCAACTCATTTGTTTCATTAAAAATATCCAGCAGGACTATCTTTTCTAAAAGGCTGTTTGGATCATTTATCTCTTACTAAATCAAGGCCATTGCAGTTAGAGTTATCTGAGCAACAGCAAGGGAGTCAAAGGGGAAGGCTTTGTATTTGAAACCAGGGAGAAATATTTAAAAAAACATGATGAGATGGTTCAGAATTCAAGTTTGCCTACAGTGCCATTTTTCCTAAGGCTGGCTGTGTCCTCTGCAGTATTACAAGATAAATTCGGGGCTGCAAGCACATCAATGTACGCTGTCTGATGCTAGAGGGTTATTATACCTAGAATATGGCTCTTTCAAAATAATGCCAGTAGACAACTATCATAAATTTCAGGAGCCTGAATACAAAAGAGAAGGACTCAACATAATAAGCAACGGTTGAGGCAGCTTTCACTGTTTTCAACAAATTACCATGCTGTTATGGCACTGGTTTAAGTAGGACAGATTTTAATACCTCACATTTTTCATCTCCCTATTATTCCTCAAAATGCTGACTATATAGAAATCTAAAGAAAAAGGAGTTAATATGTTGGAGAAATATTTAAGTGCAGACAAAAGTATCAGTAGTCTTAGGCTGTTACTAACTGGAAAGCAACTGGAGCAGAACTCTATAAAACAGAGCCTCTAATTATCTCACTTCATCTTTAATTTCTTAGAATAAAATTGATGCAAAAAACTCCGGTTTGTTTCTTGGAGGCTCGCAAAGAATCTCAGACACACAGTCATTTAGCAGCACAAAAGGTGTATTTGCAAATAGGGTCAGGGCAGAGTCAAAAACTCAGATTACTCTGAATCCACCAAGGAATGCAGGCTGTATTTATCTTTTTCTTCCCGGGCACGTGTGCAGAAACAGGAACTCTTACAGCTCATTTCCATTTCATACAAACATACATGTGGTTACATCACTACATCCATCGCATGTACATTATAATTAACTACTTAAGTATGCAGGGCGGAGAGGTAAATATGCATCAGCTAATTAAGCATGCTCAGAGACTATTATAGGTCACCAAGAGTTCAACCCCCCCCCTTTCAAGGACACAGTCAGTTGAATTCCAACTTCTGTAATCTGAATGAGAAAGGCTAGGGAGAAGCTGGGGGAGAGTCTGTGATTTAGGTATAAGAAGAGCTGTGGCAAGGCTGGCCAAGGAAAAAAGTCCTTGGCAGTGTTTCTTTCTTATCAGGTGCAAGATGCAAGCTGTGTATTTCTAACAATACTCCATTTCTAACAGAATTACTTATTATAGTTTCATTTCTTTAGTTGGTTGGTGTTGTAGCTGCTACTTTGTGGCTGGTACTTTCTACTAAAACATGAAACAAAGTCCAATGACAATCATATCCTGCTTTGTCTAGAAAACTTCATAGACTTTATAATCAAATTAGCTGCTGGAAGACTATTTTGGATTTAGCAGGGCAAGAAACAAAGGGATTTCATTGCAAAAAAAAATCAGACTTCAGTGTTTTTTCAGACAAATTAAAAGATGCTAAAGTGTTTTAATCTACCTTCTTAGGTATGCAGAAAACAGAAGAAAGTGTTAATATTATTTCACTGAATGATATCAACCGTCTTGTTTTCAAATTCTCTGGACATGTTTTTGTGGGCTGCATATAATATCATTTTTATCTGGAAGTCATGTGTTCCTATAACACAGAAATATAAGAACCTGAAGTCTATCACTCAATAAATTAGCCCAAACACTCAAAGGAGAGAGAGAACATTTAGTGCAGCTGCATCACAGTTGGGATTACTTGCTTTAGTAAATCATCCTTATTCTTTATTTATGGAGTAGTTAATTCTAGAATACTTTAATACATTTTTGCAAGCTTGACTACAATATTTAAAAATAGCTAAACAAAGATAGTCACTGTTTGGCTTTATTATGATGGAAAGTGTTTTTAAATGCACACAAATGAGCTATTATTTTAACTGGTATTATTTAAAATGCATTAGAAAATTTAGTAAAGATTTTTCTGATTATTTTTTTTTTCATAAAAAAACTAGAGATCTGCCTTCATACTAAGGCACAGTCTTACATGCCTTTGTGAGCAGCTGGTGCCTGGCAGAGTTGCTAGTGAGTCCTAACAAACATGACATACTAACCTACTTTCAGGGTATTAGTCATTTGCTACTTCGCTCTTCTTACTAATTCCAAGCTGTCTCCTCACTAATTCCATCTTCCACAGTCTCAATTTTAAAGATAAGAATATTTGGTCCAGAACACTGAGGGTCTAATCCCAACTGGAGAATCTGGTAACTAACCTAATGTTAATTATAATAATTGTTGGTGAACTAAGACTCAAAAGCTGGTGAATGCTAATATTTTGCAGGGAACTGAATGTATGAATATTTGGTTTGCTTCCAATCTAGACTTTTTATTAGAAGTTACTCAGGATTCACTCAGGATCTGGACTGGCTGTTGCTGTTACAGACCTCAACAGAAAAAGTGATAGAAAGTAATTCGTCATGCTAGAAGAAACCTTCTGCTAAAGATCACCAAGCAGTAAGGATACAGTCATTCAATAGTTTTTTTCTTGCAACCCCTGACAGCAGGGCTGTTGTGGAAACTATGTTGCTGCACACTATGCTATGGCAATGTAGTCATCATGCAAGTCTACATGTGATCACCTACTACTTCACAACAGTGGTGCACTCCCTGCTTATAGTGCCCCACTATGACGATGTAGCAGGGAAATATAAGCATGTGGCACCCCTATATGGCACAGTACCTGCCCATACCAGGCTTTAGTACTTTTGAAAGAAGATACTAAAGCACAGCACTGTAGCAACATCGCCATATGGCGACATGTAGATGTGCCCAGTGAGGCTGAAATTTTTTGGAAACTTAAAAGTATCTAGATGCAGACTTTAATGAAACTTGTGCATAAATTTGCTACATAGCTTTGAAAATTACATCTTAATATCTTTTGGTTGAACATCCCAAAGAATGTGTGGCAGTGGTTCCCCAAGATGCCTTCCCTCAGGTTTATGCCTGAGGTATATGGCAGAACAGGAGTGGATGAGAGGCACTGGCAACATGTCAGTGGCAGGCAGCAGATAAGGAAAAGAGTAGGGAACGCAGTGGAAGAGAGCAGAAAAAAGAACAAGAGATTGAGCAGGAAGCAGCAGATCATACAACAAGCATGAGGCAGGGAGCAGCAAGCCGAGCAGTAGATCAGACAGGGATAAGGGACTGGAGTAGCACTTGGAGAAGGCACTGGGCCTAATTTGTGGTACACTTCGCAAAAAGGTTGGCCCCCACTGATGTAGAAGGCTAATAAGAAAAGGTATGCAGTGCGTGTTCTGGCCACGCTACCATACAATCCTTGGGAGCTTATCTGTACACATTAGATTACAGAGATTTACAAAAAGCAAATTGCAAATGTTCAGTTAGCTGAATGTTTTAAGTAGTAGTAAAATGACTGAAGAGCCTGTAGTCACGAACAGACGTCTGAATATTCTTGGCCATGACTTTGCCAGTCACTCTTGAATTAAGGTCGAGGCTATGTAATGGAATGGCTCAGTGGATATCTTACAGTGTACTTAGGTCCACGACATTTGGAAAAGATTCAGTTGCAATTGTATCTCTAATCTCTATTCTAAACCATGTCAAAATTCTGATAAAATAAACAAGAATCAAAAAACAGAGGAAAGAAAAATAAAAGAGAGTATGATGTGGGCAATCTGAGGAAAAAAAAGGATGAACTACTAGATCCTTGTATTACTATCCCACTACTTAAAATAAACATTTTGAGATAAGGCATCATCACAATGAAAGCAGTAAAGTTTTGCAATACATTGTGATAAACAGTAGCTAGTTTTTGCAAATGAGAGTGGTTGCAAACCTCCTAGCAGGCAAATAGAGGGTTACCTCTCCAGATAACATTACCCTGAATTCCAAATATTTTGAAAAGAAAAAAACCACCCTAAGAACTCCACAGAAATATGCAAGAAAAGCAAGATTAGATTATCAGCATATACCCTGGTAGGATGCCAGGGCCTTCAAAAAACCCCAAACCTTATCGTTTCAGGGCTAGATATTACATGCCAAGATGTCATGTTATGCAAGAGGCAAGAACCTTAGGCGCCAAGAACTGGGTATCAAAGCTATCCTTGTTCTTACTGTAGATATCAGCAAAAGAGCTTTGCTGAGAAAGATAATCATCTGCACTTACTGAATGTTTCATTTTGTATCTCTATATATTAATGTTGAATATCATGATGGAGATAAGGATTTCTTTTATTGGACCAACTGTGTAGTTGGGATAAAGTTAGATAAGCTTTCAAATGCAAGGCATTCATCAGGTCATCCTGTATAGCGAGGATCCTGGAGCAAAGAATGCCTTGCATTGAAAAGCTTGTCTAAATTTATCCCTACTACATAGCTGGTTCAATAAAAGATATCACCCTAAGAAGTCCTTGCCTCTTGCATAATTTTTGGACTACCATGGCTACTATGTCACTCTTACACTAACAAATATAATGATGCAACACTCCAGGTTTTTTTAAGCATTTGAAAAACTTTTTTAAGTAGCCAATGCCAATTAATGCATAGTTTGTGGACAATTAAGCCTCCATTCCAGAAGATGTATTTCCTAAGCAACTGTTTCTCAGAATGATTCCTCTAAATGTGGGTGGAGAACATCTGGCAGCTTTGGACTCCATAGGAAAAGTAATGCATTTACATAGTGTAATTGGATAATGGAAAATATGAAGTCATACCATCACTCTAACCAGAAAAGGAGCACAGACCTTGTTATTAAATGATTATATCATCACCTGTGGGGTGTGACCTGGTTTTCATTGAGCAAGAGGCTATTTTGGAGTGAAACTAGCCATAAAAGCAGGCACAGAACGTGTTTTCTCTGGTCGAGCACATGTGCTACACACTGTCTAGCAGAGATGTTCAGAGGAAGAGGTCCTTTCACTTGGGAATGTAAACATACTTTTCCTTACTACTTGTTCTTTTAACTCTTGAATGCCCTCGAGTTGCATGTAAAAGACCCTGCCGCAGGTCTGGCTTTTGAGAGATCCCATGTGTACAGGAGCTGATGAATTCTCACAAAGCAAACTCCACCCTACAAAAGTCTCTCTAAATGAGTTAGTGCGACCCTGTCCTGCCTTCTGCTTAACTTCAGACTAACCTATTTAACCATCTCACTCTGCAGCATGGGTGTCAAATTTATTTGGATGAGTGACATGGGGCTGGATTGGGCCAATAGGCCCACTGACACTGCCCCTCATGCTAGATTAATTGCCTGTGGAGCCACCCAGGTTCTGCATTTCATGCAGATTCTGGAACAGGCACCCCATGCAGCAAGGAACAGCTGCAGTGGGTGCTGTGCTGCCTGCTGCAAACTATGCCACATCTAGGATCTGCGCTACCCCCTGCAGTTGCTTCAGGGCCTGCTGCAGCCAGTCCCAGAGCAATGTCGCGTGCGGCATTTGGAACCAAGAATTTTTGCATTTATTAAACCAATGAAGACACTGCAAAAAAATAAAATAAAATAAAATATTTTTATTTATTTTTTTGCAACGTGTCTGAATGCAAAAACTTTCGGTTCCAAAATACGACCTTTTATTAAACAGATGTAGATATTCCAGAAAAAAAGTAATTTTAATTTTTTTCTGCACTGTCTCCGTCGGTCTAATAAAAGGTCGCATTTCAGAACTGAAAATTTTTGCATTTCTTTTCATCTCAGACCATGGCTACCACATACGCCCCTGAAAGATGAACGGTGGTTATTCTGGTGCAAATTTAACTCCATTTAACTGCAGAGTCCCAGATATGCACGTTTCATATTAGATTGATTAGATTAGATGTTGTCATATTAGATTGAAAACATCCATTTTTTTTGGACTTAGAGGCCCCTCATTTTGCAAGGCCCTCACACCTCAATCCAGCGCTGTTTATAGAAATCCTTGATTTCGAAATACAGCCGACACGAGAACGCTAACACTGATCTAACACTGAGCTCGAGGCACCAATTGGCACATGCCCAGCGGCCGTTATTTGACTGGGCCCGGCCCGGCCCGGCCCGCTGGGCCACGTCAACGTGCTATAGACCGCTGGTGGGGACCCGTGTGAGGACTGAAACCAGCACTGACCGTGGCAGTGAAGACGTTAAACCTCATGTGCTTTCGCGCCACCTCACCCCCCTCACGGCACAAAATGGCGGCCACCCGCACGTGCATGGCTACGCCCCTCACTCTCCCACTGCTGATTGGGCGGTGGGATTGCTAGCGTCAAGACAAGCGCATGCGCTTTGGGATGTGTCGGGTCGTGCATGCGCAGTGCGCTCCCGTCGGTGGCGGGCGGCGCGCGGACGGCAGCGTCCTGCTGGGCTGGAGCGGTGAGTGCGGGGCTGCGGGGGGCGAGGCGGGCCTGTGAGCTGCGGGGGGGGGTCCACCCACTTAAATCTTAGAAGATTGAAACGAATATCTGATGAAGAAACAGCAGCCCGGTCTTGCAGTTGCTTGAATGCGAACGCTGAATGACCGGGAGCCAGGGGGTGTCGGCCTGCGCTGAGGGCTTGGAAGCCCCTGGCACAAGCTGTCAGCCTTGCGGAGACCGAGAAGCCGGAGCAGGTGCAGCCACATTGAGCAACGTGTATTTTTGATTGGTCTGTGCCACAGGCAGTCGTGTAAGTGGCCTTGCACACGTCTCATCAGAGACTCATTTGGGGAAAGGGTGTCAACAAGGGAACCCACCGCTTGATTAACACCTCCCCTCCCGTGCACCCGCACGGTCAAGGTTTATCACGTGTGCATGGAAATGTGCATCTCTATGTGTGCGTCTATACGGTCAAGGTTTATCATGATCTCACTGTGTCGGGATGTTTTCTTCCTAGTACAGATGTTGCAGTGAGGCCCACATCTAACATGCAATTTTAAAACTGTTCCTGCTTCTCTCAAAATCTAACTGCTGTTGTAGCTCCTTATTTCACTTCAAATATTTAAATAGGAAAAGAAACCAAAGGGTTTTTTTGTTGGTTTTTTTTTTTTTTCCCCATCCAGTCTGACACTGTCAGTTTTTATGCCAGGTACAAAGCCAAAGTGATTTTAGGAAGCGTTCAGGATTTCTTTCAGGTTGCTCTTGAGTACGGGCAAGGAGGTTTTTATTGTGCTACGTTTAGCCTTTGTAATCCTTTCAAAATGTATTTATTGATTGTGCTTAATTTCTACGCACCCAGGATTAAACAGGCTGCTGCAAGATGTGTTGTTATGGCAGGATTTAGCTTGGTGGTGGGCAAAATATGGGCTGCAGGCTGGATCTGTCCCACCAAGGGATCTTGTCTGGCCCACGCTCTGCCTGGTTAAGGTTTGGGGGCAGCCTGAGTCATGGCATGTGTGGTCCTGCTGCTCCTGGGTGCATGGCAGGGCAGGGGCAGTGTGGTGACTAGACTCAGCTTCCTGGCAGCCCCTGTGACAGTGGCTCCTTTTGGCTTCCACTGCCAGTGTCATTGCTGTTGCTGGTCCTGGCCCTGTTGCTTGGGCACCCCAGTCCATCTACCCTGCACCCACTGCAGGGGCACCAGGTGGGTGGGCAGGCAGGCAGGGTCTCATGGACACTGGCCCAGGACCCCTGTGTGCAGAGCGCACTTGGCTGGGTGGATGGGTTGGAGCCTAATGTTGGCGTGGAGTTGGGTCCAGGCGTTGGGATCACGGGGTAGTGACAGCGTGGGCCTGGGGCTGAGCTCCAGTTTACTTCCTGCGTGTCCCTGCGGTGGGTGTCGGTTGCACGGGCAGGGACACACAGGGAGCGGATCACAGCTCTGCCCTGGGTCCTGGTCCCTAGCCACCATGGACACTGCTCCCTGCCTGCCTGCGGCCCCATCCTATCCACCAGCTGAGCGTGCCCTGCCTGTGGGGGTTCCCGGCTGGTCTCCACGGAGACTGCCCACTGTCTGGTGCCCCCAATGGTAGATGAGGAGTGGATAGGCCTGTGGCCACACAGGACTCCTTAAGTGGCTCTCCAGCTCAAATAATTGCCCAATCCTGGTTTAGCTAGTGACAGAGTTTTAATTGAGTGCATAACTTTTAAGAAACTTGCAGTCATTTTAGATAAAGAAAACACCCCCCCCCCCCCAGTGTTTTGTCTTGGGGAGATGAATTGCTGAATAAAACAGTCTGTGCCACATACTGCTTCTGGTAAATGGCATAGCAAAGCTTTTGGTGAAGATGCATGGCGAGTTGTTAGGTGACCCAGTACTTGGCAGACTTAAAACATCCAGCTAGAGCGAGTTAGATCTGGAGATGTCTTCTTAACTAAAGAGAAAGTAGACATCCCTTTCATTATTTCCACCATTGCTTGTCATTGAGTCTCAGAATCACAACGTTTAAGATGAAGTCCATCAATCCTCAGGTGTAATGATCATCTTATGTTTTTCAAACTTTTGTAAGCCATTGGGCCATAACAGTTTGTGCAAAATCTCTTTGGGCATGCCTGCTTCCAAAAGCTGTTTTAACATGGCAATTGTTAAACACTTGTTCAAGTAGTATGGTTAGGAGTTTGCTTCCACAGACGGCTTCCCATAGGTCCTTCTTGTGGTGTACCATAGGCTAAGCTTGCCATGCTCCACATTCTTTCCCAGGCTGGTGCTTGTGTCACTGCCAGGAGCTTTGAAGAAATCTCCAATTTGAAATTAAAATGGCTTTACGTTTGCATTCCTTTGATTCTGTACTTGCTCAGTATTTTACCATGCAGCAGTATAAAGTCAAATATTTAGTCTGATTAGAGCAAGAAGTAACTGTTAAATGTAAAATCAAAACAGTTCAACATAATAGTATTTACACTTAAGTGACAATTTAGTCTATGAAGTGATCTAAACTTTGTGCAATTATTATTAGTCGTTGTCAGTTGGATCTTACATTTTCTAAGTTCGGTTGGGTTTACCTTAGCCTCTTACTTTGTTTTCTTTTTCAGCATATAGGGGATTTGCTGTGTTTTAACATGAAATAATTACATATGTTTTAATTTATACTTAAGACTGCTTTTTCCCCCCCTTAATTGGTCACATTTCTGTTTAGATGGCGTTATCTGATTTATTTATTGTAACCTTAGTTACCTGATGATGTGAAGCCACTGGAACAGCAGGGGTTCTTTTACTGAAAGCTTCAGGCACTTTCTGTGTATTTTCCTGTAATTATGCATGTGATATACAAACACAGACCATTATTAACTGAAAAATGTTTGAGATAAATCTTTACTGTAAGGTTCTCAGGGTATTCAGTAAGATGAATTTATTTCATCATGACTTACAGTTTGTGGTTATCTTAAGTATCTGGTTGTTATAGTTACTCAACTGAAATCTTTGTGAAACTCAGTTAAAATTTTACTAAGTTAACCACCAAAGATGAAATTGGAAGACTTTCTTAACACAGACTTAAATGACATGAGCATTTTTAAGGAAAGTTGACTAAAGGAACTAGTGGTGGCTTTTTTTATTTTGTTGGGGTTTTTTTTTTTCAAACTGAGCAATGATGGGACAAATAATAAAGTAATGAAAATAGGACAGAAGGGATGAGTCAGGGTTTAATGTTTTTTTTTTAGAAATATAATGTATTATGAGTGGATACTTTTGTGATAGCATACAACTGTTTTATTGATCTGGTTATAGGATTTCTTAATGCTGTTTAAAAATGGAGGATATTGAACTACCAAAATTTTACAATGGGGGGGGTCTAATTAGATGACTAAAGAGGAAAAGGGATGGGGTATTGTGTGGTTGCTATCCTTTCCATGTGTACCTAGTGACTTCAGTACTTCATGTGATGTTCATTTACATAGTTCAAATGGCATTTTTTTTTTTCTGCACCCATGCTCATAAATAAGAACACATAACAGGTGCTGAGGAGTTGTTTCCTCTCCTTCATGCAGTTTTGCCTGTACTCTTACTTGCAACATTTGTTCCTTACTCTTAGTTTAGCCTTCCTAGTTCCCTTCTTACGTGACATTTTCAGGATGGATGAGCACTTATATGATGATACACTCAAACTTACTTCCACCATAGTGTAGGATATTATAGAAAAATCCTCGAGGAAGTTTGACAGTATCATCAGTTTCTTATTCTACCTTTTCACTGTTGCACTGGAATCTTGGCATTAATTTTTAAACTCAGGTTTTTGTGGCATTTTATTTAGAAGGAAGTGAAAGCAGACGGATGCTAGTGAGTGCTCCATGGCTGCATCTCCCTCGATTCATTCATCTTCTACCCACTATAATGTGGAACTGTTCTTTGGGTAAGAAAGCTGCTTAAAAAAGACTTATTTGTAAGTTGGTTTGATGAATTGCCTGTACATTGTCCATTCGGGGTTCTTTTTTCTGTTGGTTATCTTGTACAAAGATTATTGTATAGTAGCAAGTGATAACATTTTGGAAGATGACTGTTCGCAAGAGTGGGTGTGCACCAGTAACACATGCTTGTCGCATGCTAAGAAACCAAAAATACAGGATTTATAGACAGCATCCAGCCTATTAGCTTTTAAAATATCAGTGTCTTTCAGTTACAGCAACCTTAACTCCCCATGCTTAGACTTACAAGTGTGAGTAGAGCAATACTGTTACCTGCCTGGACATGAAAAGCTTCTGTCTCCCATTTCCACCATGCTTTACAGCTTGTGGTGTTTTGATGTATCAGTTTAATCTTTGATTATGTACTTGGTGTTAACCAGAAGCACAAATTAGGAGAAGGGCCATAGAATTCAAAGCTCTCTATTCACAAAAATATTTCTTAGCCCCATTTGTTGGGACTAATAGTTTTTCAGTATTGTTCTTGGTTTTAATTCAAATATTGCATTGTAAAGTACCTACTGAACTGGGTTTGATTTTAAATGGAGGAAAACAGGCAAATAGTCATTACACTTTATTCCAGAAGAGCCAGTTGTACCTTGTCACTTTGCTACAACTTTTTATTTGGATTTCCTCAAGTGATATCTCAGACCTTTGTAACTGAATCTGGAGGGTTAGTTTCATTACGGTACTTCATTTGTCACATGGACATGGTCACAAGGCAGAAAGAACCCCCTGGTGTATTGCAGAACAGCCCCTTTGATCCCAGAGGAGGCCTTATAATTGAGCATAAAGCATAGATTATGACATTGGAACTAATTATCAACTTTTTTTCCTTGGATTGAAGTGATTTTAGAGTTGCATGAATGAATCTTGTTTGAAACAAATTACAGATTTCTGTAAAATAAAATTATTAAATGACTAAACTGATATCCAAAGTGGTCAACCCCAGCTTATTGCTGTTTCAGTATTGAGCAAGTATGTTATGTGCAATATACTTTGCTGCTCCTGTCACCTGAAGAAAGCAAAATTTTCTTCGGCTGCAAATGAGGTTAGCAGGTCTCATGGGCAACGTGTAGCATGAAAACTACAAGTTAGGGACCACTGATCTGAAGCGGAGGACTACATACGAGCAGCAGCTTCAGATCTGAGACACAAAACTAGTCTCTTTCTGTACATAAAGCTGTGCTAGTAATTGGCATGCACCAATACTGAATGGTTCAATACATACATACCTAAAAAGTTTAGGTACTGTTCATGATATAGATCAGAGATGGGCAAAATCCAGCCTGCGGGCCCGATCCAGTTGGCAGTGGACTTCATTTCCCAGCTGCCCCTGTGCATGGCTGGGGCTGGTCTCCTTGGAGACCCCAGCAGCTGTGTGGGAAAGTTCAAGGCTGAGGTTGCCATGGAGGCCAGCCACCCTGGCAGCGCCTGCAGCAGGGCAGGGCTGTCACTGCTTCAAGAAGCCGAAGCACAGCCATGATCCCCTCTTGCACGTCCCTGCCCAGAGCGTGCAGGCTACAGATCACGGCTCTGTCCTGGCTCCAAAGTGAATTGCCCTCATCACAAGATCCCAGTGGCTCTGGAGCAGGCTTCTGCCCCGCCGCACGTGCTGCCACTGGTCTCCATGCAACGCCAGCCTTGAGCTTTCCCCCCTGCTGCCGGGGTCTTCATGGAGACAGGCCCCAGCCATGCAGGCTGGAGCTGCTGGGAAACAGTCTGGTTATTGGCCAGATCAGCCATTTTGCCCACCCCTGATTACAGATGATTTATTATCCAAGAATTTGGCTCTAAATCGTAAACGAACAAGGTCGCTGTTGTAGGTGAAGTTCTGAATAGTTCCAAAATGGAGGACATTGGTTCCCAAATGGTAATACTGTGGGACCTTTCCAGTAGTCAAGTTGTAGATTTCAAACCGTAGTGTTTCATAAAGCTAACTTTATTGTCGTTCTGGTTAACCTGGAGCCTTTTAGTGCTGAGTGCCCTATTCGTAACAGTCTAGTTTGGAAATGCAGCTCAATCCTTTATATGAGTTTCCCAGATTTTGCAGATCAGTTTTTCTTTGGTCAATGATTTCACAGGTCAGTTCATAGATTTCATAGACATTAAGGCTGGAAGGGACCTCGGGAAATCGAGTCCAGCCCCCTGCCCAAAGGGCAGGAAGTCAGCTAGGGTCCTTTCACGTGTACAGGATGAATCATCATAATACATCATGTAAAATGAATACATCACGTGTACAGAAATGGGATGGATGTTCAGACACCAGAAAGGTGCTCGTGTTGGACAGGAACTTCCACATTCTCTGGAGGTATGTGTGCATGTGCACCTCTGACTCGAGGCTACCTTGATTGTATCACCTGGACAGTAGACCATAACTTGCTTCAGTTTCAGAACTGTGTTATATGTAAGAAATGGTTGTGTACATAATCAAAATGATATATGCTATGAACCTTGGAGGGATCCATAGGTTAAAAAGGTTTCTGTTTTTAACCTAGGACATCGTCAAACTCCCTAGGCTCAAGAGGTAAGATGGACAATTATCTATATAAGCTGCCTCTCATACATGCATTATTGTTCTTTACAGTAGCCCACAGTAGATGGAATAGTTCAGAGAGAATGAACATATAGACTGGCCTCTGCTGAAATAGCCAGCAAAATGTCAATCATGATGTCACTTAATCTTTAGTAATCAGGCCTTTGACTTGTTTAGGGCCAGACTGTGATTTTTACGTCTCCTCAGGCAGGGATGGTGATACATGGTGCTTAAACACCTCCACTCCCCTTACCACTTCTGTGTAGCCAGTAACAGTGTGACGTCCAGAAGAAAAACTTCCTGCTCTGACTGCAAATTCAGAATAGCTTGTTTGAAAGAGAACAGAGAAGACTTACAGCGTGCTCCTTAGCGCATGTTTCATAGTTTTATAGATGTTGGGGTTGGAAGGGACCTATTAGGTCATTGAGTCCAACCCCCTGCCCTGGGCAGGAATGAGTGCTGGGGTCAGATGACCCCAGCCAGGTGTTTGTCCAGTCTCCTTATAAACACCTTGGAGGAAAAGGACAGCACCATCTCCCGTGGAAGCGTAGTCCATATTCTGGCAACCCTCACTGTAAAGAATTTTTTCATGATGTCCAATCTGAATTTTCTCTTCCAGTTTGTGGCCATTATTTCTAGTTACCCCAACAGGTGCCCTGGTAAACATTGTATCCCCTATTTCTTGCTGCTCCCCCCACCATGAGTTTGTAGGCGGCCAGGAGATCACCTCTCAGCCTCCTGTTGTGGAGGCTGAAGAGGTTCAGGTCTCCCAATCAGTCCACATAAGCGTTTAACCAGACGAGTGGCCCTCCTCTGAACCCTCTCCAGGCCATCCACATCCCTTTTAAAGTGCAGCACCCAAAACTGGATGCAGTAATCCAGCTGTGGCTTAACCAATGCCACATAGAGGGGGAGCATCACCTCCCTGGACCTGTTTGTGATGCACCTAGTTATGCAAGAAAGAGTGCAGTTAGCTTTATTTATTTCCTCATCACGTTGGTGATTTATGTTCATTTTGGAGTCAACTACGACTCAGAGATCCCTTTCTGCAGTTGTGCTACTTAGAGTGCTACCTCCCAGGCTATAGGAGTGTTGATGATTCTTCCTCCCCGGGTGCAACACATGACACTTATGCTTGTTGAACTGCATCCTATTCTGTTTGGCCCATTTCCCCAGCCTGGCCAAATCAGCCTGGATTTGCTCCCTGCTGTCTAGTTTGTGTACCTCCCCCCATAGTTTGGTGTCATCAGCAGACTTGGATAGGGTGCTTTCTTCTCCCTCATCCAAGTCACCTAATGAAGATATTGAATAGTACCGGTCCCAGGACAGAGCCTTGGGGGACTCCGCAGCCCACCTTTTTCTAGGTGAAAACCGACCCGTCACCGCCATTCTCTGGGTGCATCCCATAAGCCAATTTTCTACCTACTGGTCTGTGTAACAATCTGCATTGCAGCTGTTTAGTTGATTTATAAGAATTGGGCGTGACACTGTCAAAAGCCTTCTAAAATCTAAGTAAATAACATCTACCTCTTTTCTTTCATCCAGGCATTTTGTGACCTGGTTGTAAAATGAAACCAGGTTAGTTGGGCAGGATCTGACTGCTACGACCCCATGCTGATTGCCTCTTAGCATCATTTTACATGCTGGTCCCCCACAAATGTAGTCCTTAACGAGTTTCTCAGAGGTCTTGCCAACAATAGAATAAGATTGACTGGCTGTATTTACCTGGTTCCTGCTTCCTCCCCTTATTGAAGATGGGGACCACATTGGCCCTTTTCCAATCCTCCAGGACCTGTCCTGGGCACCACGAGTAGTCAAACAGTTGTGCCAGTGGCTCTGCTATGACTCCAGCTAATTCCCTAGGTACCGTAGGATGAAGATCATCAGGACCTGTTGACTTAAATACGTTCAACCCCTCCAGGTGCCTGCCCCTTTACTAGGTAGCTCAAACAGTTGGTGGGTTAGTATCTATACTGGACTTACCTAAGGTCCAAAAGGGATGCATATCTGTATCTGTGTCCAGAAATGCGAATACAGAGAAATCTGGGCATCCTATCTGCTACCAGTTGCCCAAGTTCATCCTGAAGGGGCCCTAAGTTACCCTGCACCTTCTTTTTGCTGCTTATGTAGTTAAAGAATGACTTTTTGTTATCCTTAACTTTTGCTGCCAGCCTAAGCTCCATTTCTGCTTTGGCTGTCCTTGCTGTTTACCTGCAAACTTGAGCCAAGCAGGTATATTCCTTGGTGGCAGCTGCCTGCTTCCACAGCCTGTAGGCCTCTTTTTTTTCCCCTCCAGGCTCTCCTGGATTTTCCTGCTCCACCAAGAGGGTTTCTTTGCTTTTGCCCCCTTTTGTCTAGTGGGATTGTCCTTTTCTGCGCCTCCAGGATTAGTCCCTTGTTGGTCTAAGCTAGTAGATGGTGCAAAGTGTATGCTTGCTGCATGCACGCAAGAGATTGTGTCAGAAGGTGCAGTCTTTCTGATGTAACAAATATGGGAGCCCCCTGAATGCACTGCTATAGACACAAGAGCCGCCAACACATGACAGCCTTGTTGCTGCTTATTGAAGCTAGTTTCTAAATCTTGCATGCATTTACTTGCATTTACCTGGGACTAGAAATGGGGGAGATGTTTAAGCAGTTAAGGTAGGATGTAAGTTTACCCTCTTCTATAAGCATTTTAATCTTAACCTTGTTTTCAGTTCTTCCACTTAAAATTTATTCCTGCAAACCTTTTCCAGAGTATGGGGTTGACTTTCTTAAAAAGATTCTAACAAATTGGACAGTGACCAGATCCTCTACCCTTGTGAAGTAGAGTAAGATGAAAGGATTTAAAGCAACCTCAAGGCTAAAAGGGATCTGTAGAGGTCACCTATTCCGTTGATCTGCCCCAAGGCAGGATCAGCTATACCTAACTATTTCTGACACATTTTTCTAGCCTACTTCTAACATACTCTAGTGTTGTAAATTGCATGATTTCTCTGCATAATCCATTCCACAACTTAACTGCCTTCTTGGGAAGTTTTCTAATATCTAGCCTGTATATTTTGTTGTAATTTTTAATCCTGTTTCCATGTGTTCTGTTCCAGTGAATCCAGGAAGCAGTTTATAATAGCCTCTCTTTTTGCAGAATTTTTTTTTTTTTTTACAGATTTGAGACTTGAGTCTCCTTCTGTACGTGGTATACGTAAAAAGTGTTTGCTGGCTTAAGTGCTACCATATATGTATTCACTGGCTAAAAGAAACTATAAAACTCTTGAACTTAAAGGACAAAGACAGTCCTGTCGTACATGGGGGAATTCATGCGTTTTCCAGGTGTAGTTTTGTTGACAAGCAAAACCACGTTCTTTCTCTTGTTGAGGTTCGCTGTCAATAACTTCTTATAGTATCCTGCAAAACTGACATTTAAATCTTTCATTAAAAAATGGCTCTTTTTTTATGGTTGACTTTGTTGGAAAATTTTTTGCCATTCAGAGTTAGAATACGTGATCTATGGCTGACTTCTATAGAAGGTTGCAGTGACTTCTTGCATTTTATGTGGTTTGTGGTTTCTTTTCTGTTTGGTACACACAGGAACAGTCGGTGTATAATGGGGACTGAGCCATACAGCTCAATATATTTTGAATTGCACCACTTTTCACAAGAATCTTGGGGTCAGATTTGTTCCCTTCCAAAAGAGATGCCAGGACTGACCTCTGTGTAGTTGGATTAATTATCTAATTTCAGTAATCTTGTTTTTCAGTGTGTTTTGTGTGTTAAATATTTAGAAATAGGCAATGCAGTTTTGGGAGCCGGATGCAATGCCATAATTTTTCATGGTTTTCTTATTAAGGGACGCTGTAAGGAGTTTTATGTTCTTCATGATGTATTTTTTGGCCCTACATGACACTTCAGCATTTTATTTATACCTTTTCTGTTGGAAGCCTGAAAGTCACATGCCATATTAAGACCTCTGCTTGCAGAATCCTACTTGTCTAACCTAAATTCTTCCAAAAGTTTCACTGTCTACAGCAAATGAAAGTGGAGCAGGGTGGCACATTACAGACCAACTTGTTCAGAAATGTATAAGCTTTCATAGGCAACGGCCTACTTTGTCAGATGCTAGGAACATATTTGCAGAGAGCAGGAGTACTATAACAAGTGAATCAGTATTTTTCTTTAGACCTTTGCACCTCCTAGTTTACAAACAGATTGCATTTCTCTAGCTCAGGCAGTTACCTTTTTAATCCTTACTTCTCAACTAAACTGATGTTTGTAAGCTTGTTGTAAGGCTTGTCACTTCTATGAAGCGTGTGCCACATCTGTGTTTTGTAAAGCTATGGGATTGCTGCCTATACAGCTGTTTGAAGTCGAGTTCATTGCTTCCCTGCATTCCCCCCTCTGAAGCTTACTGCATGCTCCATTCCTCTTACCTTCTCTTTCATGGTGCACTACAACGCTTTCACTGTCCCCATGCCAGATACTCAACCATACCATCATCCCCACCTCTTTTTTTTTTTTCCTTTGCATGCCAGGGGCCTTGTTTAGACCATTTTCCCTCTACTGTTACATATCTTCCATTCTCGAAGGTAATGCTTTGACTCTAAAATGGCTTAACTTTCCTGAGAGGAGGTGCAGGGATTAGAGGGTTTCTTACTGTTAATGTTGGTCTGTGCCTGTATCAGCTGGTCTTCTGAGCTGTGGACACCTGCAGAAGTGTTTTAAAGCTGTAGCTCTTGTAAGCAGATGGCAGGGGTTCTTTGTGTTTCCCCAGAACCAGTAGAGTTCTTCTGAAAGACGCCTAAAATATTCCCTGAAAGTTTGGAATTAACTGGTTAGTGTTCAAAAGCAGCTTGTATCTGTAATGTCTGATATCATGTAGGAACCTTACAAGCTCTGCTGGTAGTAAACTAGAAATCTAAAATGTTAGTAATTTCTTGTCTGGTACCACCTTGCTAACTGAAGAGACTTTAATAACCTTAAAACGGTATTTTGGAAGCACTGAAGTTTTGGGTGATCCATGATTCAGAAACCATATCCTGAAATCGAAAGCTCTTCTCTTTGCCTAATGTTGTTAGCGGGTATCAAGGGTGTGTTGCCTTGCTCCCTAGTGTGGTAATACCTTGTGCTGTGTGCCTTTTTTAAGGAAAACAGGTAATGGCTGTCCCTTAAATTGGACTTCTTTTCACAAGCTGTTATGCAGTGCAGGAGCATTACTTTTCCATGCTGCAAAATCCTGGGACACGTAGGATGTAAATAGACCTCTTACTTGAGGTTGGCCTGATTGTTCCGGGGATTGACGTGGATCAAAACAGGCATGACTCAAGCTAATCGTTTATACACGTCACCCTTTCAATGTGCATTACTGCTTCCGTGCCAGGGCATGGCGCCTCAGAGCCGGCAGTGACCTGCAGTAACCTTAGGGGAACACAGCCAAAAAAGTGTTAGCACACTTTATCCCTTATTCGTCAGAGGGACTTGAAGCAGGACAGTGGGCTTATACATCTGTAAGATCGCCAAAAAGCTTTCTCTAGGGACAAATGCAAGATCTTACGGCCTTCTGTACTGACTGAGCCTATGGGACAAACTTGGCATAGCATTTAGCAGGTTCATCATTGTTTGAAAGGAGAGAGAAAGTATAAATAGGTGGTATAACTCAAATGATGATGAAAAGAAATATGCTTTAATAAATTGATTTGGGGTATTGGTTTGGGCCTGCTTAATTGCAGTAGCTAGATACTCTAAGTTTATTTGAAGTATAAATTTACACACATGGAATACTTAAAATATTATGGGGAGAAACTCCCCTTTAAACAGCTATTGGATCTGGGGAACTTGTTCTCGTTGGGTGCAGTCTTATGTAAAATAAAATCCTTACTGTAGGCTGGTTATGTCATAACACAGACTTACTTTATGGTGATTGACTGTACTTGACTTTGTTAACATGGCATCTTTTTTTGATCTTCTGTACTTTCTAGAGACCTGCGGTACCTGAAAACTTTCCGAAAGCTTTGTAATTTGAGTACGTCAAACTGTTGCAGTACCTGAGATTGTTTGTTTGCTTTCAAAATGAAGAGAACCAGGCAGGCAGTTAAAGCTGAGTACCCAGTTCTTCAAACACGAGAAGAAACAAAAAAACAAAGGACCTGTTTTTATGGACCAGTATTTGGCAAGTCACACATGCAAACTTTGGACTGGGGAAGCCTCCCACATCACATTCTCTTATGCATTTTTCAGTTTCTGCCTTTAGTAGATCGTGCATGGGCATCTTCTGTTTGTCGAAGGTGGAATGAAGTTTTTCACATTCCTGACCTCTGGAGGAAGTTTGAATTTGAGCTTACCCAGCCTGCTACTTCTTACTTAAAGTCTACTCACCCTGATCTCATTCAGCAAATCATCAAGAGACATGCTAATCACCTGCAATATGTCAGCTTCAAGGTAATGATAGGAATGTGGACCCGTTCTCTCATTTTATAGGAGAGCTGTGTTTGGAATTCTGTAATTTGTTTGCCTGCAGAATAGCATCCTAAACGGATGTGTTGGATGTATCTTTTTTAAGAAGAGAATAGTATAGATCTTCTGAGATACTTACTTGGATATCTTGGTATGTTTTTGAAAAACAGTGGTAACTGTTTTGTGGGTATGAACAATGTTAGCTTCACATAACTTTCCTATTTTTCATTTTGCATTATATTCCGTGACTGTTAGATGACCGCTCTAAAGCAATAGTATTGCTATTATATTGGTATAAGAAATAGCTATCCTCTCACTCTGTGAGAAGATTACAGCACAGATATGTCATTTGAAATTCACTATAAGATTAAGATTACATATTTTGTCCATGGTATGTAATCTGATATTAGGGACACTAAGACATGCACAGACACATCCTCTGTTGCTGGCAAGGAGGAGGTCATATTTTGTAACTCTTACATGTAGAAAAATGGAAACAAGGATACTAGGATTCCTCTACTCTAGTTATCCAATTGCCAAGTGTTTTCCGATTTATATCAGAGTCCTACTACTTTGAAGTTTTGTCATGAAAAGGACAAAAGTGAGTATAAGATGCAATATTTTGTATGTCAAGGTGAAAGAAATAGTGACAACTAAGAAACAGTATGGTCATTTTTATTTATGAAAGGTGATTTTCATGTTTTCAGAGTACTCCCCTAGCTTGGATTTACCTTTACTGGACCACTTAACTGTTAACTCTAAATAGCTTTTGAGATGCTTCATAAACAGTGGAGTCTGCGTTGGAATATATCTAGGGGAACTTGGGTTTGTAAGTGGACATTCTTGCAAGGATGAGTCTGTGCAGAATGATCCTCGCTGTGGGTGAGAAGCTGTGGAAGGGATTACTGTCAATGCCAGGATTAAATCTGGAAGTTCCTGTCCCTAGTACTTTTGCTAATCTTCTTTCTTAATTGCATTCTTAGATTTTATGATCCAGTTCTGTAGCTGGCCCATAGTAACCAATTAAAGTGTTAACTAAGTACTGCCTCTAATATATAACTGGATGCAATGAATGATTATGGTGTAAAACACTATGGATATCTTGGGCCTACCCAGCAGGAGGACTTCACACACTCTTACTTTTTGGGGAAAATGAGATATAGGTGAAGTGATCTACTTTGGGTCACTTAGCAGGCTCACGTTGGAACTGACAATAGAATCCAGGTCTCTGGAATAACCTATTTGCTGCTCCAGCTCAGGGCTAGCCAACAGGTGGCTCACAAGTGGTTAAATTTTGCTTATCTTTGTTATTTTTAAAGGATAATCCACTTAAATCCAAGTCAAAGTTGGTAGGTAAAAGGAAGAAAAATCAGTTCTTAATTTCAGACAAAAACTCCATCAGTTCAATATTAGTCGTTTGTGCAAATAGAGACATTAAGCAAGAGGAAAGGGACAGATAAGGCAAGGCAAAGATAGACGGGTTGTTAAGCTTAAGCATCATAACAGGACTGTCGGAACAAAGTTTTGAATAATCCCACATTGTAGTACTCCCTGCAAGCAAAAATTTCTCATGACTTCTTCCTCCCTTCAGAATTACGACTTTTTTTGTTTGTTATACAATATGTAAAATTTAAGGGGATACAGAGCAACTTCATACACACTCTTCAGTGTCGTAAGTGTTGTGCATGTATGTTAGTAATTTCCCCTTCCTCCCACCCCAGAAAAAAGCAACAAAATTTACTTGGGTTTTAAAATGTTGTTTAGGTTGATAGTAGCACTGAGTCAGCAGAAGCAGCCTGTGACATCCTTTCACAGTTGGTGAATTGTTCTATCAAGACATTAGGTTTGATTTCAACTGCCAAGCCAAGCTTCATGAATGTCTGCAAGGTAATATTTTATGTGCTCTTGAATTTTTATGCTGCATATAAACTATTAATAAGCTATTTGGGTATTATTACATTGAAAAGCTCTCAGTGGCTCGCCTAAATTACACACAATACAAATTCTTATCAATCTTTTCCTAAAATTAAGTTTCACATGCACTTATACAGTATATGCTATATTTGATTGGTATCAACTAAAGTATCCATATGTGTATATAATCAGATCTGAGCCAGCTCGATGGATGCTAAGCCAGGACCTCAAAGGGAGAGAGCTCTGCTAATTCATCACAAAAGTATTTTGGCTATGATGAATGCACATTTTTGACGGGTAGACAGATGATAGTGCTTAGAGTGCTGCTTTTGGACCTCTGAAATACTGCAATAGTACATCTTTCCTCAAACCTGGAAACTCTCTTTTGTCCTACCAAACATCACTCTTCAGGATGGGCACACACCTTGCTGGGGTTATTTGATGCCAGCAATCTTTCCTGCCCAGAGCAGGGGGCTGGACCCAGTGATCTCACGAGGTCCCTTCCAGCCCTAAACTTCTGGGATGGATGTGGTACTTTGAGTGGAGTTGTGGGTTTTCTTTTGAAAAAAGGCTTATTAAAAAGAGAGCATGCTGGAAACAAATACTGTAGAGATAAGTGCTGGAGTTCTTAATTTCACGGAAGGTAAACATAGTTTTGGTTTTGTATCTCATCAGCAGCCTATGATGGTTTTTTCTACTTCATTGCATGTTAGTCCTTGACTGATCGTAGTTCAGTTCTTGCTGGGTAATGACGAAAAACCCTTAACTTCATATGCGCTCTTCTGTTGTTATGCTCTAGGCACTACAGGTTCTTCAGTGGGTGTACTTAAATTGTTATTACGGTAATTAAACTGACAAATGCAGAACCTCAAAACGCATCTATAATAGCGCAGGAGTTGATTTACTGAGCGTTTAATATTACTCTGCTGTTTATATTGCATTTAATAGCATCTTAAAAGGGGGAAGAACTGTTAATATGAACATTAAAATAACTCCTTGTTTGAGAGCAAGTAGTACTTTAACACACAATGTAAGGCTTTGATTAATATAATCCTGCACACACAGTGCAGTGCTTGTTTCTTGTTTTCATATGGAAGTCCTTCCTGTTTATACTATGAGCTTACTAATATACCTAAGGAAGGATAACTTTTTTCCCATCCATTTTCTCTGAACAGACTCATTTTGCATCAGCGCTGACAGTAGTTTTTATTAACTCAAAGTCGTTATCATCCATCAAGATAGATGACACCCCAGTTGATGACCCTTCCTTGAAGGTTCTTGTTGCTAACAACAGTGATACTCTAAAACTACTGAAAATGAGCAGCTGTCCTCATGTGTCACCTGCTGGTGAGTAGTAAGTTTTATTTAAAAAATAAAGTAATAAAGTAGTAACACTTCAGTATCTGAAACCTGTTTTCAGATGCTGATAAATTATCTTCCTCCTTTAACTTTCTCATGCAGCATCTCTGTTTTGAGAATACTGTCCATTAATATATGGATAATGCACTACTTGTGTCTCTCTACTCTGGATATGCAATTGCCATTTTGTGGATCGGTTAACTTAATCCTGTATGGCACTGATGGTTTTTAAATATAAAGCCCTGAGAGGAGTTAACAAATGCTAACAAATAAATAGGTCATTGCAAAGGACTCCATCAATGTCCCTGGCACCTCCATTGTGGATAGGTCTTGCACAGAAGTCTCTTCATTGCCTGTGACTGACACGTTTTATGTAGCTTGAATGAGCCCTTTAGGAGCCTTTTATTTTAAACTAAGCTTTAAGTCTAACTTTGAAAATATATCTAATCTCCCCTTCCCCCACAGTAGCAGGTATTTTAAATCTACATTATTCAGGAGGCCCATGGGTCTCCCTTGTCTGAAAAAAATGGGACAAGACCCCAGAACTGTCACTTACCTTTCCATGGAAAGGGTGGGAGGAGGATCCAAGCCTACTGCCGCCTCTGGGTTTCAGAGTACAGACCTTTTCATAAGCAATTAAGAATAGTTCCTGCCTTCAGCGTTTGGCAGTCTGCCTTCCCATCTTGCTGCTTCCTGTTTCACTGAAGCCTCTTTACCTGATTGCTCCATTGTACTTGTGCAGCAATTTTTTAAAGGAACTGTCGCCAGTGGCAGAGTGGATTAGGTTTAAATCGGATATATTTAAATCACTGGCCAGGAAGCTTTGATTTTAATCATTGTTTTTTTACAAAAAGTGCATTCTTGTTTTGATGTTCTTTATTTGTTTAACTTCTTGAAACTTTGCACTTTTAGAGAAACGAAAGGGCTTGACTATGTGTACCTAAACTTGCAGAGAGAAACTGGGGCTGATGGGTGGGCAAGCAGGTCTGTTATCTCTCATTGTCGTATACTGCTGTTTTAAGGATGTTATATTCCGTGACAAACTCGCTATGTCTAAAGAAGGGTGTTTGTGCCCGAAAGCTTGCAAAGAACAAATTTTCCAACTATTTAGTTGGTCTAATAGGAAGATATCACATCTACCCAAAGAATCATGACCGTCTATGAGCTGTAGAGAGACACATCCACAGTTTGAGAACTGAAACTGAGCATCACATAGATGCTTAATGGGATCTTCTAGACTGAGCACTGAGTTCCACTGGGTTAGAGTGGTTTTCTTTAGTCTTTACTAATCTAGAGGAGCCTCTGGGAACCCCACATGATAGGCCCCCTAATATAGTCTATGGCCTGTTGTGACCCGTTTTATAAAACTTCTAAAAAGGTTACATGAATATATTGTCTCGGATAGTACATAATCAGAAGTTATAATCCCTATTCTGTGATGATATCTTTTGAGCTTTAACGTATCTTATATAAAGAGAGTTTTAATTTAAGTATAATTTTTTTTTAAAGCACCTTAAAATACAATTAAATAGAGAAATCCAATTTTTATTTTAAAAATCCTTGGGTGTGTGTTTTGGTTTTTTTTTAATCCACCCTGTCCAGTGGGTTACGTGATCACAGCCGGGGAAGTTTAGTTAGGACCTTCATTATGGTCTTTGTTTATTTGGTGGAGAGAATAGGAGCTGTTGTGTTTTTGTGTGCATGTATTTGAATTGTCAAGCCCACTGATTTACTACCCCATGGTCCTAATATATAGTGATGTAGATAGAGAGCTACACACACACTCCCATACCTACCCTCTAGTTCACAATGGCAGTAAGAAATGCCATTGTGCTACTGATACGTTCTTGTATAAATGCCTAATAATAACAGTGGCAAATTCTTCATGTCTGCCTCTGGAAACTCCTTATCGGGTTGCCTCTGGAAACCCCATATATACTACATGTATATATTTATTGCTTTGGATTAATTCCAGCCTGCTGGGTCAGCATTTACACATGTGTTGCTGCTTACAAAAAACCCCCCAACTCTGCAGCAGGATAGTACTTGTATTTACAAGTACAACCTACTGCACAGCTTATAAGTTTCCTGTGGCCTAATATGGGTGCACATGTAGATGCTAAGATGGTGCACAGTTAATTAGGCAGTAAATGTCTCATGTAGACAGGCCCGCTATATCCTTAGATTTATAGGATTCTTATTGTGAATTTTAACAGTAAACATTTAATAGTAAACCTCAGGTTTTGTAGGTCATGGGTGCAGTTTAACTTTTTCAGATCTGCAAACACCATTATTAAACATAGGATACTGCAGCTTCTGCAGTCCAAGTTCTTCTGCCAGTTACATGCAGCTCATTATCTCAATATATTATGCCTTATTAGCACCTGTTCATTTTCCTTGCCTTCAGTTGCTACAGATTTGACT
Organism: Crocodylus porosus; assembly: GCF_001723895.1. Lineage (NCBI taxonomy): Eukaryota > Metazoa > Chordata > Crocodylia > Crocodylidae > Crocodylus > Crocodylus porosus. Next base: position 29,728,270 of record NW_017728914.1, read on the forward strand.
GAATCAAAGTAAATGGTTCTTTTACAGTTCTCTCTAAACTTGAGTTCCATTTTGTTGTTTGAGGTACCTGGCACTTTTGTTAACCCAAAGTAAAAAGCAAGCAAGGAAAATGAAATATAAAATACGAAGCTTCTGTATTTCCGTAGGAAATTTTCAAAGTAGAAGTCTTTTTTTTTTTTTTTTTTTTTTTTTTTACCTAAAATGTAGAGGCTGTTTGGGTGTGAATTTTTGAGAGCTTTCCACATTATGATGTGGCCTGAGAACACTTTCTCAAGTCTTTGTGAGTAGTTTAATATTTCTATGATCATGGTTCATGCCTTGGAGTTTCTACCTTCTCATGTAACAGCACCCTGGGATTGGATAGGCTAATTTCCATTCTGGATTAGAGTAAGATGGTGGTAAATGTTTGCAACTGTCGGGCTTGTTATGGAAAAGAACAGTGGCTTCCAACCTTGTTTTGCTGTGACCCTAAATCTTGGTTGTTACCCCCACCTCTGCCGCCAACTCACTCATGCCCAGTGGTGCAAACAGAGCCTGGGCCAGGGAGGAGTCATGGGGCATAGCACTGGCGAGAGCTATGTGCCAGGAGAGCCCTGCAGGCAGGAAGGGGAGAGCAAGGGGCAGATGCCCCCACGACCCCGATTTGGGTCTCAACCTGAGGTTCGGAGCCACTGGAATAGAATATTGAGAGTGTGTTTTTTGGGACTGATTATTTGCCTAAAGCAAGAACAGCTCGCTGAAGGCAATGTATCCTAATCACTGGTCACTAACTGGGGGGGAAATAAGGGGGGAGGGGGAGGAATCCACTAACAAGCCATCAAAATTGTGTCTAAAAAGTTTAAGCCTGGCAGAAGCAGCAGACAAAGCCACAGATGCAGAGACAACATGGATTGCAGAAGCATGTGGCTCTTGGTGATGTGGAATCTGAGCCAAATCCAAAAAAAAGAACTTACACAGGCATTAGACTTCTGTTTTATGTGATGTGGGTTTGCTAAATTGAATAATAAATACCACAATGTACCGGTTTAGTATTTGGATAATACTTATTCTTCTATATTCATTTATTGTAAAGATATGAAGAATTGATATTTTAAATGTTTTGGGACTAGAGTGTTTTCCTCCCCCTCCCCCCAAGGAATATAAACATGCCTATTTCAATTTTCCATTTTTGTCTTAGGAATACTGTGCGTTGCAGACCAGTGCCACGGCCTTAGGGAGCTGGCTTTGAACTATTACATATTAAGTGATGAACTGCTGCTTGCTCTTTCAAGTGAGAAACACGTTAACCTCGAGCATCTGCGCATAGATGTCGTGAGCGAAAATCCTGGACAGGTTGAATTTCATACCATTAAAAAACAAAGCTGGGATGCACTCGTAAAGCACTCTCCCAAAGTCAGTATTGTGATGTATTTTTTTCTGTACGAGGAAGAATTTGATGCATTTTTCAGAGAGGAAACCCCAGTTACGCACCTTTATTTTGGTCGCGCAGTAAGCAAAGCAATGCTAGGTCGTATTGGCATGAACTGTCCAAGACTAATTGAGTTAGTGGTATGTGCTAATGGACTTCAACCTTTGGATGATGAACTCATTTGTATTGCCGAACGCTGTAAAAACCTAACAGCCATGGGGCTTGGGGAATGTGAAGTGACCTGCAGAGGTTTTATTGAGTTTGTAAAGATGTGTGGAGGCAGGCTTACCCAACTTTCTATCATGGAAGAAGTACTAATTCCAGATAATGATTACAACCTGGACCAAATTCATTCTGAAGTCTCCAAACACCTGGGAAGAATGTGGTTCCCAGATATGATGCCCACCTGGTAAATTATAGAAGCAGACGGAGCGGATTGGATCAGGATACGGATAAGGAACTCTAAAAATGGAACATTAAATATTCCATTTCAGTTGAAATAAGGAACTACGTGGGGAGAAAAATAAAGCACAAAAGAGCGGTGGTAGAAAATGACATGTCTGTTTTTCTAACTAGAATAACAGCAAGCACCCTGAAAGTGTTTCTGGGTTATGAGTGCTTCATCCACCTGGTGGACTAATCTCTAATTTCTGTTTAAATTTTAGTCATTTTGTTCCTGTGCATGTAGAAGCCTTTTGCATGTGTTTACTGTTAGTCTTTCTGGGGTGATTTAATCAGACTGTTCAGAACTTGAGTGTGTGAGCAAATATTGCAGGCTCAGTTTCAGTTCTCAAACTGTGGATGTGTCTCTACAGCTCATAGGCAGTCATGATTCTTTGGGTAGATGTGACATCTTTTTATTAGACCAACTAAATAGTTGGAAAATTTGTTCTTTGCAAGCTTTCGGGCAATATTCCTAAACACTCCATAGAGGGGCACTGGTTATCCTCGTACTTTCCACATTTGTTCGTTATTCCTTCTGAAACATGTAGCAAAAATGCTTGTTATAACGGTGTCCTGGAAGAGCATACCTATTTCAGCCTATCTTAACATCTTGCTGCTTATATATGTTTATTGTTGTAAACTCCGGCTTAATACTACAGAAAAGTTTAGATTTTAAATTGCACTGTGTTCCATTTTTTATTTATAACAGTAAGTTATTCTATACATGCCATGCTGTATATTTCATTTCTTTTTTTCTTATGTATTTATTGACCTTTTTTGGTAGTGTGTTTTTTATATATATACAATATAAAAAATTATGCTAGGTCGTATTGGCATGAACTGTCCAAGATTAATTGAGTTAGTGGTACGTGCTAATGGACTTCAACCTTTGGATGATGAACTCATTTGTATTGCCGAATGCTGTAAAAACCTAACAGCCATGCTTTTTTATTTATATATACTTTTTGTTAAAATTGGTGTTCCGTTTAATTCTTAGACTGGCAGAGAAGCACTTTGGAAACTCCCAGAACCTAAGGAATAGTAACTGTTTGATTTGAGAGCACAGTTAGTGCCTTAAACTTGTTGTGAAAGACAAGTTTTCTAACTATTCATGCTGCATGGGGACTTTCCCTGCCTGGCATAGAGCATGGGCACTTTCCCTGCCTGGTTATACCATCCCTGCCTCTGGCGTGGAAGCATGCTGGTGAGGAGGGAAGGATGTATTTGGAGTATACCTGGCTCCTAGGTTTAATACATGTAACTTTTTGTTACGTGTCAGCACTAAATGGTTTCTAAGGGAAAAGGAGATTGTACCCTTCATTTGGGAAAGGGTGAGGGGGTTAGTACAAAATAGATCATGTATTTTTTATGGTGATTTGTTTTACGCTAGTTGTTTGAATGTGAATCATAGTGCATTGTATAATATGCACCTACAATTCTTACCAGTTGTTCCTCCTTCCAGTTTGCAGCAACAGGGAGATTTGTATAGTGGGTTTATTAGTATTATGTCTGTTACATCAAAGCAGAATCTAAGTAGAGCCACTTCCTCAGTTGAGCTAAATTCTCTGTTGCAAAACTAACCTTAGTTTAGGTATCAGCTAAATCCTTTGTTCTCTAGGATGCAATAGTTCTAGGATCTACACACAATGTTAAAGTAAAGGGGATAATTAAGACAACACCTAGTATATTTGTTTTGAATTGATGAATAATGTCTTTACCAATTGCACAAGAAAAATACTATAAAAGGCTCTGCTTGTTAGTCAGCTGCTTGCTGTCTTACCATCTACTTCTGAACAAAAAAACTAAGTTACAATATTTGGGGTCTTTTTTAAGGATGTATGCATTTAAACTGTAAATTTTAATAAATCAGTCAAACAAGTTTGTTTGGGTTTTTTTACAAGTTTTTTTAATGTTGGGTTGGCATTGTGTGTGTGCTCATGCACACTAGTGTGTAGAAGGAAGCTTCACTTGTGTGACTTGTGAGTTAACAGTATCTGGAGAGAATGAGGTTTGTAATTCCCAGCGATTTATTCTTAAAATGAAAACTATTTTTGTTTAGTTTTTTTTCTTCTTCCTTCTTTTTTTAAAAAAAAAAAAGATGAGTAGAGAATGGGATGAGCAAACTTTCAAATTGTAGGATTTTAGTTTATCTCTGCTTCCTCTCAGACTTAGTCGTAGTGCCGTCTCTCAAACTTTTTGATGTACCAAAAAAGTGCTAGTCCCCCATCTCCCCCCAGCCTTAAAGTGAAACTTGCCCAACTTGTACCTTTCCTTCTCACTCTTTTGTTAATTTAGTTTATAGTGACTTGTGATAGCAAAGGAAACTTTTTTTCTTGTTTTTGTTTGGGGGGGGAGGTGGCTAGCAGCTGAGTTCCACTTTTTCCTATATCTTTTTAGTATGTTCAAACACAAGTGACTAGAATCTCTCAATAATCATCTTAGGCCATAGGCACTAAATCCGTTATGATCAGGATTTATAGCTATTTTTTTTTTTTTCTGACTGCTTGAATAGCTTGTGGTTTGTAATGACTACATGTTTTTTAAATTTAAAAATAGGCTAATTCCAGCATGGGAATCTATTTTTTTTTTTCCCAGTTGCTTTGAATGCTGAAGATGAGTAACTTAACTGCCATACTTTATTTTATGTTTATGTATAAATAATCCTGTTTTCCAGAAGTTCCATACAACAGCTCTTTCTCCGAAGCACATTCTTCGTGGATGTAACTGATGGTGATGGCCCACTGCAGGGTATACTGTGTAAGTTGTTGAGGACTGCATGTCTGAGATCCCTTATAGCTCTCTAAAGGATGCTAGGAGGTGCAGTGTATGGATCCAGGTTTAGAGAGTGTAGATCAGAGCAAGAGGTTTTGGATGCAACCGAACTGCCTTCCTGCAGTCTCACTCTAGTGAGGCTATTTTGAGAGCTCTAAAGTATTGTCATATAAGACTTTAAATTTGGGAATTTCAGGGAGGGGGGTGTTTTAGCTCCATTTTAAAGACTTCTTTTAAGGTAACACCTTGAGCAATGCTTTATTATAATATAATCGGGCCATCTTTTAGGGCATGATGCATTCAACTTGGTTTACACGTTCAACTTGGTTTTCTTTGCATGTAACTTGTTAAAACCATACAAAGTTCAATATTTCTACTTTAAGAAGTTTGTTCACTCTTTGCTAAGCCCAGTTTTATTAATAAAGTACAGCTTTTACAAACTGGATCATAAAAAAAAAAAAAAACCAAAAACCCTCCATTTGTTTAGTTAGGCCATAAATCCCTATAGGCCAGTATCCTGTCACATAGTAGTAATGCATGGATGCTGAGAAGGAGTCTGAACATGGCACGTCCAGAATTTTCCACACCCTGTTCTCTCATCGCATCTCCTAGCAGTCATAGGTTTAGGAATGTAGTTAGAAAAGTAAACGTTGAAAGGAAGGCTTGTGTCTGTCTGGCATCATCAGTCATCTGCTTTTTCCATTTAAAAGGTAGAATTTGATTAATGTTGACACATGATGTTTTGACTGGGAAACCCCTCCATAGTTATGTGCTACACTTGCATTCTTGCAGGTATTTCTCAGTGGTGAGAAGATAACGCTAGTTCTCAGTGGTGGCAGATAACAGAACAAGGAGCAGTGATCTCGAGTTGTACAGCAAGGCAAGTTTAGGTTAAATTCCACATTAGGAGAGTAGTAAAGCACAGGTTAACTTGGACAGGTTGTGGAGTCTCCATCCTTGGAGGTTCTTAAGACTTGGCTAGACAAAGCCTTGGCTGAGGTGATGTGATTGGGGCTGGTCCTGCTTTGAGTAGGGAGTTGAACTAGACCTCCTGAGGTCCCGTCCAATACTAATTTTTCTATGAATTTTCAGTAATGTCTTCATTGGAGCTTTCTATTTACAGTTAGTGCTACACCTTGTTGTAGTACTGGATTTATACTTCAGTATAGGAGAGAATGATCCAAGAAGTCCACTAATGTTACAGGATTTTTTTTAGAAATGTCACTTAAAATAAGAACATAAAGCAAATTAACTTATGGTTCTGATAAGGGACGAGTTATTCCAATCAAATCCAACTGGTTTGGTAGCTCAATTTGATGTCTGTCACCCAGCTCCACAGAAAATGTTTCCCTCTTAGTTGCCATTTCTTTTAACTTTTTACCTCTGTTCAGGTAAAGATGCTCACTTTTATGTTGGGGTCTCTAGAGAGTGGAGCATTGTTTTGCTACAGGTATGTTTTAGCAAAATTTGCTACCCTCCACTTTTCTGTTTTATCCTTGATACAGCAAGACCTTTTTAATTCATTTGAAATGACTGGACCCTCAGTGCGGACAAAAAATCAGAATGTTCTGCCAAAATAATGGTGGGGGGAGTAATATTTTTCATATTTCAGGTTTTTCCTGAGTTCATGTTTGCTATAGAGAAGGTGCATGTACACGTGATGCTTTACTGTGCAGTACACCGATGTGTACTGCTCAGTAAGGTGTCACTATCTAACTGTGCGCAGCAGCTGTAAAATAAGCTAATGAAAAATTTCCTACTACCTGTAAATACAGATTTATCGCATTGTCGCATGTACGTCGATGCTGATGGGGAGCAAATCTGCTCCGAGTCAGCCAGAGCAGCAGGGGCCCAGTCTCATGCCTGGGCCAGAGCAACACGGCCGAAAGTCTCTCCAGCTGCATGGCAGAGATGCCTCTTCAGCTGGCCTCCTGTCCACCCGGGGCTGGCTGCTCTCCGGAGGTGGCCAGTTGTCAGGCCTCTACACCCCAGGACACTGGAGGCAGCTGGACCACATCACTGCTGCCAGGCTCAGAACCCAGCAGCTGGGACTGCCTCCTGCACCCCTCTGGTAAGCCCTGAGCAGAGGGGAGGAAGGGGAGACCTCTGCCCACACTACTTTACCTGCCTGTCCCCAGGCTGCATGTCAGGGGCCCCCTGACACGTTGGCCAGTCAGGGGTGCCCTCTCCCCTTCCCCCTGCCTTACCTGTGAAGCTTCCCTCCTGCCCACCATCATCATCCCCTGCCCCCCAGCATGCAGGCAGGTGGAAGGTAGTGCAGGAATTTGAGCAGCTGCATCCTCCTAGCCAGGCAGCCAGGGGCCTGTCACATGCTGCAGGGGTCAGGGACTTGTGGCATAAGCAGAGGTATCTCTCCAGGCAGCGGCATACATTGCAGGGAAGTGTGGGGCTACCTGGGGCACCATCGAAGCTCAGGACCTTGCACCAGGTGTAGCTGTGCCTGGGGCATTATGGCAATCAGCAACAGCAGGGCATTGTGGGTCAGAGACCCCTCAATGCACTTAAACAGCTTGTCATGGGACTCAGCAGGGGCACATTTGGGCCACAGGCCTTATGTGGTGGGGTCCCTGGCTCCGGGCTGCCTCTCTGAAGAGAGTTGCTGGGGGAAGGTGGAGGTGTCACCAGTTCTGTGTCCCAGCTGGGACATGCATGTGCACTCAAACACTTGTTTACCTGCCTGCAGCTGCTGGGGGCAAGCTGGGAAAGCAGAGGCAGAGCAAAATCCCAGACATTTGCTGATATTTTAAAAAACTGCCTGGATGGAGATGGAAGGACCTAAAAAGAGGACATGCCTGTAAAAACCCTAGCCTGATCTATAGGGAGGGGATGAGGTCAAGCTGCCAGAGCAGCTGCCAGCCCTGGTCTGGCCTGGAACACGGCCAGGGAAAGCGGGTAGAGAGCAGGGACAAAGGGCTCAGCCAGCATCTGCCTGTGGCGGGGCTCGCCCAGCCAACTTACCATGTGCAGCCATGTGTGTTTGACCACCCCCCCACCCCCCAAACTGACGTTCTCCCTGAAATGTTGCAAACTCTCACAAAGAATATCCCGGTTCTTGCTGTGCAGGTCCAGCAGCTGGAAGCCGGAGAGAAACAGTAGCTGCCAATGCAGATGCTCTGGCAAGGATGCCATCACCACTGGCATGAGCCACCTCTACCAGCAGCGTACCCAGGACAGAGCCTTATTGCTGGACCAGCTGGTCCCTGCAGCAGAGGCCAGGGTGTCAGATTCATGGGCCGGGTGAACTGAGGATGTGCCGCAAGAGTGGGAGAGGGACCGGAAGGGCTGTACCTTCGGGGAGCAGCTCCTTGCCACTGAGGAAAGGCACCTTGCTCTCCTCAAGAGGATGGTGGAGGCCCAGGAGTGGCAGGTAGCCATGGTGGCCTGGGCAGTGGAGGCCTTGGTTGAGGACTCCTGGGTGCTAGATACCATCACGGACTTGGTGTTCACTTTCATGCCGTCTGCCCCCAGCCCTGGCCCCAGCTCCTGCCTGAGAAGAGGTCTCATGGTTCCTGCAGTGTCCAGTGACCCCTGCCCTGAAGGAGAAGGTCTAGTGGTTCCTGCAGTGGCCAGTACCCCACAGCCAGGCCCCTCACCTGGCCTGCGCACCGCTCACCTGCCTGCCATGTGGCTCCTAAGCAGGAGATAGCCACTGCTGGGCCATTTCCATCTGCAGGCCCTGCTGGCCCCAGCCCTGTGACGGAGGAGGGAGAGCAGGCTGGACAGTAGGGGTGTGCGAAACGGGCTGTATTCGTTTCGGATTTGACCTGAATCAGGAACAGTGATTCAATTTTTTTGATTCGGATCACTGTCCCCCATTCCATTTGGCCAAATCCGAATCTGAAGATTCAATGCTTATTCGGAGAATCGGTGATTTGGCCATAGACACAGCTTTAAATGTTTTTTCTACATACCTTGAGGTACCAGGCAGGGCTTGTGAACACTGCGATGGTGGGGCAGATGGATCTTCCCGCAGGAGTGCGGAGGGGCCCCCCGCGTGCTTGGCAGCAAACCCGGAAGTGGACCAGAGGTATTTCCAGCCCACTTCCGGGGCTGCTGCTGCCAAGTGCACCTGCCCGGCAGTTGGCTATGGGGGGGACCCCAGGTTCCTTCCAGCCCCATTTGGCACCAGTCGTTGGGACCCCCAGCGCACTCCATGGAAGACCCAGAAGTGGACTGGAAGTGCTTCTGGTCCGCTTCCAGGTCTGCTGCTGAGCGTGCTAAGGAGCCCCCTGTGCTCCGGTGGGATGCTCATCCGCCCCCAGCATCGCAGCATTCACAAGCCACCTGGTACCCTGAGGTATGTAGAAAAAACATTTACAGCTGTGTCTCTATCTGAATCAATTGGGAGAGATTAAAGGGTCTCCTGTTTCTATTTGGGTTTGGAGATTTGGCCACCGAATCGATCTGAATCGCCACCAAATTGAATCAAGGACCAGCACTTCACACAGCCCTACTAGATAGTGCCTGCCTGAATCCCTAGCCAAGCCCCCAATCCACTGGCCTCACCATATTGTCCACACCCCCGGTGGTGCCACCAGAGGACAGGGTGTCAGGTGCCTCTGCCCAGGCTCTGTGCTGTAGGTGCCTTCAGCCCACTGTTCCCCTCTGACACTGTATCAACCACACTCTCTGTAAATAGTTGCATAGAGAGGAGGGTGTTTTATGGGAGGTGGATGTTGATGTTTGGCAGGGGCTGTTGTTGAGAAGGGAGGTTGGGAGGCATTGTGCTGTGGTGAAGAGAAATAACTGGAGAGTTGATTAGGAACCCCAGAGCGCACAGGGCCTTGGGGTATGCAGTGGGCCTGGGGGCTGCGGGAAGCTGTCCAGGTGCCCTACTACAGAGGGCGGGGGAGGAGGTGGTTCACAGTTGCCTCATGGACACAGTGCCCTGTCTGTTGCTGCTGGGATGGATGGCAGGGAGTGTCCATGGCGCACCAGTCACAGGCTCCCAGAACAAAGTGAGCTGGTCCCCCTGCAAGCCTCATGCCAAGCTGAGCCTGCACCCCTAGAAACCCCTGCCAAGCTGAAATCATTCCCCTGGATACTGACCCATACCAGTCTGAGCCTGCCCCACTTGGAGACCATTGCCAGCCTGAGCCTGCCCCCCCTGTCCTGCCCAGGGGTCCTCTGGTACCCTGGGAGCTGCAGCTGGAGCCTGGATGGCAGGAGCAGGCCTGGATCTGCTTACTCCTGTAAGGAGCAAAACTGCTTCCTACAGAGTGCACATGTAAACACATTCCCAGGGCTTGCTTACTGTGTAGTAACTTACTGCACAGTAAGCCTACATCACATTAATAACACATGTAGATGCAGCTAGGGGAAGTTTCCACCTATGTGTTAGACTGAGAGGCACTTTTAAGGCAAGTTATGACAGCAAAAAGGTTGCAAAGGGATAAGTTAATACTTGTGAGATCACTCATTCTCAAACCCTGACATCATGATGTCATAGGAAAATAGGTACTGGTATTCTACACTTAGTGATATTTACAGCTTTGGGTTGTCCACTTTTTCATATTAAATGTTATTCTGCATGTATGACGGTTCCTTTTACTTGATCAACATTTAAATAAGCAATGAGGAAATGCAACTTATTTTTGATGCTGAGATGATTTTATTTGGAAATTAGTCATTTCCAGATACTGTGCGTTTCCATTTATGTTCCCTGTCCTTGTTGGTCTTGTTGGTCTTGTTGTCCATTTGTAAGGTGAAAAGTAGGATCTGAGCGGTCACAGTTCTCAACATGGATGTGAGAGATGATACCAGGGAACACTTGCTGCATTGGCAGCATTTTTCCAATACGCTGCCCCTTCCTGACGTAGCCACGGTAGGTGTCAGGCTTGATACACAGCAGTTTCACACAGAAGCCTGCAATACAGCGGACCCCCCACACAAAAAGGGATATCAGACTTCTCAGTTCCATGGCTGAGTCTACCCAGGAATCTTCAATAAATTATCCTAAGACTCATGCTAGTGGTGGCAATGTAAGTATAGTCAAGTCTGTAGCTCCAAGAATTAGAGGTGGTTTGGCCAGCAGAAGTGGGGATGATCTAGTTGGGGATGACCCTGCTTTGGACTGGGTGTTGAACCAGATGACCTCCTGAGGTCCCTCCCAACCCTCATTTTCTGTGCTTCTATCAATAGATCGACTTTCTGTAGAAGACCTGGTTTCTGCGTAGTGCAGTGTCCTCTTCTGACATTTTGAGATTTGGCTTTTCTCAAATTGGTCCTATTTTTGTTCTGTTTATCAAGCTGGGTGGAGCGTTGTAGAGGAAAAAGACAGTGTTGCAAATCTTACTGTTGGAGACTTTCTAACCTGTTCTTTTCTTAGGAGTGAGTAGTCGTATTTGGGTTCAAATACAGGAACAAAAACTGTTCCGTGTGCAACACGTGCTTTGGGGTAGCATAACTAAGTAGTTATGCTATGCTTGTCTGAGTTTTGTTAAGTATTTACTGCTTCCGTAGCTGCACAACCAGTTAAGAATGATAGGTAAAATTATTTATGAGCCAACACTTGAAAGGTTCAATAAGGTTGCTTACCGCCTCCCTCAATTTTGATTCCATCGTCAATGGCATTACCATTGTGGAACGGTCTGATTGGACCAGAAAGTTGACCACTAAAAGGAGCAAAGACTGTAGCTCCATCATGGCATTTGACATCCACGCCTACATGTCTTCCTTTACCATTTTTTCTGAAAATATAAACGCATGAAAGTAATAAGATAGTGCAGAGAAACATTTTCCTCAGCAGATGAGACTATTCCCATAGACTATATGGGTCACCTAAAAGAGCATAGTGGGGCTACGTCTCTGTGTATCAAAATTAGTAAAGGGTGCGACGATGTTTGTAGTTTCTGCAGTTTTACAGATTGTAAAATTCTGTCAACTCATAATGAGTTGGCCAATGGATTTCATTTTCTATTAAATTTAAAACAAAAAACTTTTAATGAATCTTTCTAAAGTCGAATCAATAAGAAAAACCCCAAACAAACAAAACCCCACAGTCGGCTCCCGAATGGAAGTATTTTGACTGAGAAAGGTGGGCAGGTTTGGCCTTTTTTTTGGTTTATTAAAGCACAGTTCAAGAGGAAAAAATAAATGTTCTCAAAGTGGGAGGACGAAGAGAAAGTGGGGCAAAGCCATTTTCCATCAAAAAAGGAAAAGCAGTTTGGTTCTACTGTCAATGTCTCCATGCAGTTTCTTAATGATATCAGATTGCCCATTCACATCTGAGACTTAAAGCAATTGAATGGAGAACCTAAATCTCTTGTCAGTCAGCACAGCCCCCCAAAAGTCGACAGAGCCATGTTGATTTACCCCAGAGGAGGATCTGGCCCATGGCTCGGTCAGCTCAAGCGTTGGGAAGTGAGATGCACAGACCATCTCGTGTTTATTTGCCAGCTGGTCCTGTCCTACTCCAGGGACACTGGCATCAGAGATCCTGAACTGAAATCCTTCAATTGGTCTCGGCACAGTGCAAAGGAGTGGGCATCCTGACCCTATGACCGTCTTCACCGGAGGTGGCACCTTTTTAGACCTTGGTTTAACAGAGACAGCAAAGGAGGGGAGAGGCCTTGAAGAAAATACTATTTCTCAGGATGATGAACAGAGGAAGCTGACTGAAGTGTTGGAAAGGCATTGCCACTGTTCAGGCTTTGTGAATGTTTCTGCAGTTAAATAAACACTTTGCGAGAGTATTTTAATTCGGGATGATTTTGCCTCAAACAGGATGACCTCCCAAAGTCCCTTCCAGCCCTGCTTTCCTGGGTGGTGCTGCCCATTCTGACACAATTTGCAAGTCTTAAATCCTTTTTAAATAGCATTTACCTTGCAAATTCATTTCTGTGTAAATATTGCTTTACTTAGGGGGACACTGATGAATAGCCAGAACCCCGTGATTTCAGAGTATGTTACCTTGGAGCACCATAATATCCACAGCCATAGATATCACAGCGTCTTATTGCGTTTGAAGGATTATTCTGACACACAGCAGCCCATTTAAGCTGTGGCAGCGGCAGTGGAGGAACTGTTTAAAAAAGAATAATAATTAATTTCCTATCCTGTCTCAAGAGAGAATGTCAGTTGTTTTATCTTTCAGCAAATATTGGAGTTGAGAGAGAAAAATACTGGGGTTCATTAGTGATCTGTGTTACATGTCACCTTCCAGGGCATGTGACTAATATGAGTCCCACACAATGAATAGACCTTTTGTATTCTTCCTTTATTTGGAGCAGAAAGAAATGAATATTTATGTTCATATATAATGAAGCACTATTTTATTCTGTCTGTTGGGTGGCATTTCTTTTCAGGAGGATGCACACTTAAGACACAGTTTTACCGATATTTGGTTGGTTTTATAGACAAATGGTTTACCACAGACTCTGCAAGGATCCTTCCTTGACCTGCACGTTGATCTGTTTGTGGAAGGACTCTGCGTGGCGCCCCGCACGACAACAGCCTATCCCCTGAATGGGGCTCCTGCATTTGCTCCCCCAAAGCCTCAGCTGTTTGTAAATAGCCGTGGTACCGCTCAGCCTTTGGTGAGAGCTAATTAATGGAGGAAGTGAGGGCGCTATCTAGTTCTGATGTTGAAGAATATGCACTGAAGGGGTGGCAGAAGGCAGTGGATATTCCAGTAAGGAAAAGGCAGAGGGAGCATCCAAGGAGAGCAAATACTCCTCTGTAAGCCCTAAGCTGAGATGCTTGTAATATGGTGCATATGAAAAAACTCAATTTTCCTTCCCTCAAATGATGCATTTGCCTGGGCTATTTCCGAGAGGAAAACCCAGCTTGCCTGCGGAGGCCGGGATGGTTTCATTTAGAAGGGGGTATGTTCATATTTACTGTACCTATTTTACCTGGTCTGAGGTTAGGAGTGGGATCCGTGTGGTCACAATTCTCAACATGGAGGTGAGAGATGATACCAGGAAACTCCTGTTGCATGTTCAGCATTCTTCCAATAACGGCTCCCTTCCGAACCCTGCCGGCTTTGATGTGGACAGCGATGCGGACAGGCAGCAGTTTCACACAGAAGCCTATAAAGGAATGATATTAGGAAGAAAAAAAACAACATGAAACTGTTGTCTCAATAGCTGTATCCACCCAGGCAGTATCTATTCAGTATACTATCCTGACTGCTAGAGCTAGGCATAGTTAAAGCATGCGTGCACTTAAACACGTGGTCAAGTCAGCAGTAATCAAACCACTGAGGTTATTGGGCCTATGGGAGGGGCCCAGGCATGCTTTTCAAAGCAAAACTAAATGCAGCATATTGCAAGTGTCCTCTTCTGACGCTTTATTTGACTATTATTATTTTTTTCCAAATTGAGTCGTAACTGTTGTTTTATCAAGCTGGGTGGAGAGCTGTAGAGGAAAAGGACTGCATTGCCAGTCCTGTTGTTGGAGCGTGTTGCCCTGTTCTGTTGTAATTCTGTTCAGGTGCAGAAACAGTTTGAAGTCCAACATAAGCCTTGGCCTAGCTAACCAAACACTGACACGCTTTCAGCTGGACTTTCGGCTTTCTTAACCATTTGCTTTTTCCTTAGCCCTCTAAGTGGTTTAGATAGGTGATGTTCATTTTTGACCAGTGCTTGAAAGGTTGGATAATGTTGCTTACGTTCCCCACGAATTTCAACTCCTTCATACTGGCGGCCATGAATATAGATGTTCACTTTGGTAATAAACCCATCGAAAGGAGCCAAAACTTGCGATCCATCAGAGCAGATGACATCCACACCGTGATGGGTTTCTTTACTGCCCTTTCTGAAAAAGTGGAAGTAATGAAGCAAAGCTAGGGTTGCTATTTTTAGCTTGTTAGAGTTTGAAATGTCTAGTACAGCAATTGAAATAGAACAGTTGGCTATTTTAAATCCACTTCTAGTGACTGTAAGCCTCCATCTGTTCATTTGAACTGGTAAAAACTGGATGCTGTTTCCTACCAAATTCACATTTTTTCAAAATGTTGCTATAGAGTTTTTCAGGGTTTTGGAAAAATCCCACCTGCAACCTACTAATTTTCAGACTGAAACAGTATATTTTGTTCCAAGTGAAATTGGTGATTCTGGATCAGTCCTATGATCCTAGATGGAAATATCTGGACCAGCTCTACTGTTAATGTCTCCAAGTAGATTTTAGATGCTAGCAGACTTTCCCCTCATACCTGAGAGGGACAGTGTCAAACGGCAGATGTTTTTCCCATCTGTTATAGAGCTATGTGGATCTCTACCAGGTGAGGATCTGGCCCAGGAGCTGGTCACTGCCTGGGGTTTAATCGCTAGGAAAGAATATACAGAGACCATCTCATTTATTTACCACCTGGTCCTGCCTTGACATCAGAGGTTTTGACAAGAAGTCGCCTGCTGGCCTCTGTCCAGCTCCGCAGGGTTGGGCATCTGCCGCCAAAATAGACTTCATTGGAAATGCCACAGAAACACTTGCTAGACCCTACTGCGGCAGAAGGGATGGGACACGAAGAGGAATACTTTCTACCAGTCTCATGAAAATGAACAGAAGAGGGAGAATTGATGTTGGAAGGAAGTTGCCACTGCTCAGGCTCTGAATGAGTCTGCAGGGCTGTAATTTCAGCAGGTTTCACAAGCCTTAAATATTACTTAGAAATGGCTCATCACAGTCTTTCATTTCCATGTAAACATTTTGTTATGTAGGGGACAACAGTGAACATGATAAAAGTCCAATGCCAAACCCTCCCTGATTTCTCAGTATATTACCTTGGAGCACCAAAGTTTCCACAGCCATACTTATCACAACCTCTGATTTCATTTGTGGGATTCCCTTCACAAACAGGTCCCCATTGTTGTGCAGCAACTATTAAAGAATCAAGCAAAGAAAATTCAGCTGTCTTCTACAATTGTCTACAAAGAAACGTTAAATGACTGTATGGAAAAGACTTATTCTAGATGTATTCTTCTTTCTTAATTCAATGGAAACAAGTAGAATATGGATTTCAAAAAAAAAAATCAATCCTGAACAGGTTTCACTGTCAGAGTATCTTGTGCAATCAGTATGATTTTAAAGGGGATCACCACGCGTTACCTAGATTGTAACATCTTTGGGAAAGGGGCCATCACTTGGTAGTTTCTTCACTGCCGTGTATGATGTGGTCCTGCTCCGTATTTCAACTCTTATGTGCTGCTAAGTATTTGTAAAGAAGCCTATGCTGCCTGCAGCATTCAGTGGGCTCTAGAATTGAAAGACGTGTGTATATGATCTCAAAAGGCTATAGTTCCCATCAGGTTGGCCTAATGAAAAGAAAGCTTAATTCACCCAAATAATACTCCACCAGAGGTGTAAGATGGGGTGCTCCCTGTATGAGGGCAGCTTTCTCCCTTTCCACGTTTCCTAGTATCCTTGATTCTCAGGACTATTAACCTACTCAGGTGTGAATTTGCAGCTTGAAAGTGGTATTTCTATTTTTTGCTACAAGGAAGTCATTAGGCAGAAAGCAGGGCAGGGTGGCACCTTAGGGACCACGTTGTTCAGAGAAGGGTAAGCTTTTAAGAGTGTGAGAGACGTGGAAGAAGAGCAGTCACATCCCCAACTCTTTCCTAGACCAGAAGATCTTCGCTCCATCTCTATTATCATTTCTCAGCCCCTAGTCACTTGCTTTTTCGCAGGTGGAGAGCCCAGGACCCCTGGAGTGAAAGCTAGTGGAGTGGATCTTACTAACAGCTGTAATGCAGTGACAGAAACATTTCCCAGGGCAGTGTGCTGCCTTTACCCTTGGGAACACACACAAAAAACCCCCAGTCTGTAAGGAAGGCAGAGCTCCTGTGTGTGGGCTGGAGCTAGGTTATGCCATCCCTATTTCCAAACCTCAGCATTCAGAGGAAAGGAGAAGGACGACAACAACCTCATGTAGAACTCCAGTGACGTGCTACCAAAATGTGTATTTTGTTACTACGGGGGAGGCTTGCTTCAATTTGAAATGAGCATTTATGCCTGAATCCTACCCAAAAAGAGTGGTCTTTTGATACTTTCATAGGATTTAGAACCACAGTGGTGTAAAACTTGTCAGAGATGCTTATATCTAGCTAGATTAAGAATTTCTTGTCATTTGGAAACAACCCTTAGAAAGATACTCTTGCCACTGCACAAGTGTTTTATCCCTCTGGTTCCCCCAGCCTCATTTTCCGTGAGTGGAGCGGAGATCAGACTAGATAAACCAATGGCACATTCCTCTAGAAACAAAGCAAAGATAACAACTTGGTTGACCATATCCGGCTGCATTCTTAATTAGTCTGAGAAACTAAGCAAAGGACCTTAATTTGGCTGCAATCATGGCATTATGTTAAACCCTTTTATTGTGATAAACCTCTGACTCCACATTTGTGGCAGAACTGATGCACATATATGTGGCTATAGTTTCTCTGATAGAAATATTTTCCATTTACCCTTCATAGGCATATGCCACTTTAAGTACTGGTGCAAAAACATTTAAATCAAATGCACATCTACTAAAGCAGTAATAATGTAAGAGAGAAATCTTGACTTACCAATGGAAATCAGACCAGCAAGCGCAATCAGTTTGAGAGCTGGCATTTTGTAGCCGTCTCACCTCTGATCTTTGACCAGGTCAAAGACACAGTGTGCTGCACCTCTTCATTATTTATACCTTCCAGCAGGGACTAGCCCATTCTCTTTAGCCAATCAGACTTGAGCAGGCATTTGCACCTGTAACGCTCCCAAATTAGGTAAGGAGGAACGTTAACAGAAAATATAACCGTTGATCAGTTTGGTTGCGACGCCAAATAATTTGCCACTTAGCACACAGTAACAGAAGGAAATGGGACAATTGCCCAAAGCATTGCACAGCTCTCGAGGAGTTGCAATTGCGCCATATCTTTCCCCAACATTGAGCAGGCTGGGAGAGGTGTAAAAAGGTGCATGGGAGCCCAAAGCATAGTGTCCAAGCCCTGAGGACCCAAATGTCCATTTGCGTCTTTACAGATAATCAGATTGTGCCTCTGACTCTGTTCCTCTTGTTCCTGCTCTAAGATTTCATAGACTTTAGGGCTGGGAGGGACCTTTGAGATGTGTCCATTAGCGCTCTTCCACGGGAGTCACAAAACATCGCGTGGGTAAATTTAGTGTTGCTTGGGGGTACTGTAAACATGCTT
The DNA here is from genome assembly GCF_001723895.1 of Crocodylus porosus. Classification (NCBI taxonomy): domain Eukaryota; kingdom Metazoa; phylum Chordata; order Crocodylia; family Crocodylidae; genus Crocodylus; species Crocodylus porosus. Next base: position 29,746,048 of record NW_017728914.1, read on the forward strand.
AGGAGCTCTGGTGCTTTCTGGAGGACATTTGTGGTGATGCCAGACCTGCCCACTGCTACAGGAGCTCCGGGGTGTAACCTGCAGGCAGCACTTCATAGATGGCTGAATTTTGCTCTCGGGTTGTTGCCTGTTTCCTCTCCACCTCAGACAATGGTGTATATTTGCTCAACGCTCACGTGTAAACACGTCACAGATGTGCACTGAGTGTGTCAAGAAGGGATGGGCTACAAGTCATGAGCACTATGGGATGGTAAAGGGTCTGAGTCCTGTCCTGTCAGGGTTACGTTACCAGTTGTTTTGCTCCGGGGGTATAGGTCAATGGGTATTCCCTCTCAGGAGGCATACAGTTTGAGGGGTTTTATACAACCTTTTAATGTGGCTTTTTCAGATGATGTTCTCTTTGGCAGCCAGACTTGCAATCTAAGAGAGACTTTGACCAGTTGAAGTGAAAGTGTGAAGTTTTCCATTTTCCTTGCCAACACGATGGACAAGCCCCACCACATCTTTGCCTTAAATAACACATGTCATTCCCATTGTCAGCATCTTTAATGAATGCTAACGAAAACCTTGGACTTGGGGACCATTAACAACTGCTGGCAGAGGAGTTCTTCTTGACCCAATGTTGAGGTGCTTGGACAAGTGGAGTGGAGTAGCATGGCCAGTTAGAGGCTTATACTATAAATAAAATATTAAATCGCACCCTACTCGATTTTCATCTTATAGCAGCATGTTGTGCTATCAAGGCAATGTTGCTGTGTAGCTCATTCTTTCTCTATACTTGGTTCATCGACACATCACCATATTACAGTTGTTCAGCCTGTCTTGCTCATTTTCTACCATAAGATGGAGATGCGGACAACAAATTCACTGGTAAAATGTTTGACATAAAACAATAGCCAGGCACAGCTACCTCCACAATGACTTTTCCAGTAGAGAAGCTAACTTCAGATAGGCAGTGTAAAAGAGATGTTGTAGCCATGATGGCCCAGAAATTATGCAAAAAAGCAAGGATTTCTTAGGATATCTTTTATTAGACCAGCTATATATTTGGGGTAAAGTTAGACAGGTTTTTGAATGTTGGAGATTTTTCCTGAGGTCTCTGATTTATAGGAAACTAGGCACAGCAAGTGTTGGGATCGGGGCCATCCCTAGAGGGGGGCGAATTGAGGTGACCACCCTGGGGCCCACACTTTGGGGGGCCCCGCAGATCTAGGCAGAGCAGCTGCAGCGACTCCGCGCTGCCACCGGCTTCACGTCTGGCTGCTCAGCACCACCACCGGCTTCCTCGTGTCCAGGCCCGGGGCTCCGCACCCTGCTCAGGTCATCTCTGGTTGGGATAGGTGTCTGCTAAATCTTTTGTTCTCTCAAGATAGGATACTGTTAGGACTCATACACAATATAAGCTAAAGTAGAGGGGTAGAGGGTGAGGAAACAAATGTTTATGAAGATGACATTTGGAAAATATTCTGATTCTGAAGTGGACATTCAAGTGGCCTTGGGTAGGAGAAGTCAATCCGAGTTGAAAAAATACGCCATACTTTTTTTATTTTGGTCTAAAATCATCTCTTTTCTGGGAGAAAAGGAGCAAATCCTGAGGGTGTATGAGAAGGCAGAGCTGAGGACCAAGGGCACGGAAATCCCCAGGGAGCATTCGGGTGGAGGAGAAAAGTGAAGCCATGTGGAAGTAACTGATCATAGCTGGCTAGTGCTACTCCAGTTAAGGAGTAGGCTGCTGGGGGCTTCCAGACACACTTCTAAAGGAGGTTGCAGGAAGGCAAGGGACGTGCTATATGCATCCATGTTCGCAGACTTTGAATAAGCCTGAAAGCTCTCCGATGGCTACCTGCTTGGATGGTTTTGAGAGATTGTTCTACAATACTGCCACGCTTACAACTGTTTTGGCATTATATATATATTATGTTTTAACCTGCAGGCTTGACTAACGCAGCCTCTCGCAAGTCCAAGGGAAGAGAAGACTTTCTGGAGCTCTTGAAAGGTGAAAGCATACCAGCCTCCCTTCGTGCCTGTATTCCTGCACCCCATGAAGCAGCCATGGCAGCCTGTTTTCACCCTGCATAATTTGCCAAGAAATTCCTGGGCAGAAACAGCAAGGGCTTGTAAAGTCTGTTAAGAAATGTCACACGCGCAGGTTTACATTTTACAAATGGGAAGTAAAAGTTGGAAGGCAAGTGAATGCATGCCTGGGCTCAGCAATTATCCCACTTTTCCTTGAGAGCAGATAACCGTATAATTGACTGTGGTTGAGATGTGATGGTTTGACTAGAAGAAACCTGTACAAATGGAGCCGTCTCCTTTTGAAGCTCCCTTCCAGCTCATGATCAAAAAAATTCTTTGGACCCAGAGGGACAGACTCCCAGCTTCAGCTCCCTCTGTGCAAAAATGAAGTTTACTTTCTCCCTATGGGGACTTTTTACCAGCTTTAATTTTCCCTGAGCCTGAGGAAGGGCGCAAGTGCCTGAAAGCTTGCAGAAAAAGATGGGTTTTTTGTGTGATTTCTTAGTTGGTCTAATAAAAGGTATCGTCTCTGAAGCAAGAGTTCTAGAGGTTTGCATTTCTTTTTTGCCAAAGCGTATGCACTTTTGTGGACATTTTTCTGAGAGAACATCTACAAAATCCCCCAGTGGTTCCCCCACTCCTCGCTTTCATCTTCCGGTGTAACACACAGCTCTGGTTTGACTTGGGAACCCAGGCTCTTTTGGAAATGCCAGTATAGGTTGTAGCCGTGTTGGTCTGAGGACATGGGCAGAGGTACAAGGAGGACCTAGAGAAAACAACTGAGTCTGGGGGAAAGGCTCAGCCCTCATCAGAACAGAAAGATAATATTGTTCTGTCTGCCTCAGATGCTGCCTGTCACCTGCTTTCTCCTCGTCTTGCCTATAAACACTGTTTCAAGCCATAAGGGCATAATTTCCTTCTCCTTGAGTGGTCATACATAGAAACTTGACTGTGCTCCATCTTCCTGCTAGGACTGCTTGCTTAGACCTTGTACCTCAGTTGAAGTAGATGCTGATTATCAAGTCATCATGACCACTTGAAGAGCACCTGATTTTTGGCTTCAGTATGCTACTAGAAATGACTTGCCTGCTTCAGTGCGCTCCTAGAAGTTAGTTTCCCTTTACCACTTCGCTTTTCATCCGAACAAAGACATCTTCCTGCATGTGGGCCAGGTCTTTTCTATTTTCTCAAGAAATAGCTATTTACAATATTTTACCTTCATTCTTCACAAGACAAATGCAGCTGGATGGTTTTTGCTGCAAGAATATTTACTTCTAATAAACCCAAATGCACTTCTTCCAGAAATCTGGCCTCAAAAATATATGGGAGAAATATATGTTCTCTCAGGAAAAAAAAAAA
>NW_017728914.1:29749772-29751559 GCF_001723895.1 Crocodylus porosus
AAGTATCGCCTCCCTGGTTCTGTTTGTCATGCATCTGCTGATGCACGATAAAGTGCAGTTAGCTTTTCTGATGACTTCATCACACCGATGACTCATGTTCATCTTGGAGTGCACTAGGACTCTGAGATCCCTTTCTGCTTCCGTGCTACCGAGCAGCTCATTTCCTAGGCAGTAGGTGTGCTGGACATTTTGCCTCCTCAGGTGCAGCACTTTGCATTTCTCCCTGTTAAATTGCATTCTGTTGTTTTCTGCCCATTTGTCCAACCTGTCCAGGTCTGCCTGTAGTTGTTCCCTGCCCTCTGGTGTGTCCACTTCTCCCCACGGTTTTGTATCATCCTCAAACTTGGATAGAGTACACTTCACTCCCTCGTCCAAGTCACTGATGAAGAGATTGAAGAGTATCGGTCCAAGGACCGAGCCCTGCCGGACCCCACTACCCACTCCCAGGTCGATACCGACCCATCCACTACCACTCTCTGGGTACAAACTTCTAGCCACGTGTGTGTGTGTGTGTGTGTGTGTGTGTATTTATGTATATATCTACTTGAGCACACATTTCTGGCAGACTTAAAAGCCTCAAGAGAATTCATGAAATTTAGCCCTCTTGATTACTGTCGGAAAACAAGCCAGCAAAAGTGATCAGTCTGAGCTGGCATTTCTCAGTTCCTTGACCTGAGCTCTGGGATCAAATCCAAGTGAAAATACAGTGTACCTCTTCACTGTGCTCAGGAAATGTTATCCTGGTCAGTCAAAATTGAATAGGAAGAACTTTGCTCCCTGAATCAACAATATTCACAGATTCTGCAAAGGGGATGTTAACAAAAAATATAACTGTTCATCGGTTTGGTTTTGAAAGAAAATAATTCACCACTTAGTACACAACAGCAGAAGGAAATGGGACAATCACCCAAAAAATTGCACAGCTCCTGAGTAGCAATTCTTGCGTCACATCTTCCCCTGCAGCACAAGGGACAGAGAGAGGTACAGAAAACAGAGGGAAGCTAACCAGGTAGAGCCCGGGTACTGAGGTTCGCATTCATGGGGAAATGAGCCAAGCCTATGTACTCTCTCTTTTACTTTCTTGCTCCTGCTACCCCTCTTGATGTCTTGGGATGTGAGTATTGATTAAAAGCTTTTCAAAGAAAACACAGGAGCTGCTGGGGGTAGTAGAAATTGCTCTTAAGTTGAAAGAAAGCCTGGTACTCTCCAAGAAAAGACGTCATTATTCCAGCCAGGGACCAGTGTTTCCCTTGCAATGGTGGAGCGGCTCTGGCACGTCCCATGGTGCAGCGTGCTGGTAAGCAGAGGGATGCCAGGTTGTGCCTTCCACTCTACAACACCAGCCATGGGGCTTTTCTCTGCAGGATTGCATGGGCAACCCACCCCCATGTTGAAGTGCAAACAATGAAGCTGTGGGTCTCAGGCTGAACCAGGTCATAGATGCATAATTAATGCATTAAAAGGGGTTAGACTAAGAGTCATGAGCATCAGTTCATAGTTTCATAGCAGCGAGGGTCAGGAAAGACCTGAACAGATCATCTAGCCTGACCCCTTGCCACAGGCAGGCATGAATGCTGGGTTCACAAGACCCCAGACAGGTGATCATCCAACCTCCTCTTGAACTTGCCCAAGGTAGGGGTGAGGACCACTTCCCTGGGAAGTTGGTTCCAGATTTTGGCCACCCTAACTGTAAAATAGTGCCTCCTGATCTCTAACCTAAACCTATTCTCTATCAGCTTATTACCACGGTTCCTCGTCACCCCAGGGGGTGCTGGGGAGAAAAGGGC
>NW_017728914.1:29751705-29757785 GCF_001723895.1 Crocodylus porosus
GGGGGAGTATCACCTCTCTGGACTGACTTGAGATGCACCTTTGGATGCATGACAAGGTATGGCTGGCCTTGCTGGCTGCGGTCTGGCACTGGCGGCTCATGTTCCTCTTGGATCAATACTGACTCCAAGATCCCTTTCTGCCTCTGTGCTTTCAAGAAGGGAACTGCCCAGCCTGTATGTGTGCTGTAGAGTCCTTCTCCCAAGGTGCAGCACCCTGCATTTGTCTATGTTGAACCCCATCCTAGTCTCATCTGCCCACTTTCGTAGTCTGTCTAAATCTATTTGCAGCCTCTCTCTCCCTTCAAGTGTGTCCACCTCGTCCTACATCTTAGTGTCATCAGCAGACTTGGACAGTGTGCTTTCCACCCCCTCGTCCAAGTCGCTGATGAAGATGTTAAACAGTGTGGGCCTGAGGACCGAGACCTGGGATACCCCACTGCTCACATCTCACATCAGGGAGATGCCCAGAGATGGGATCTCTTCTCACCCCCGACTTCCTTTTCCCTCCCTTGATGCTTTCTCTTTTTAGACCATCTATCACCCAACAGGCTTGTTTGATCCCACCTCTCTGATGACCGTGGTTAAAAATCAATCCTAACTGGCTCAAGCGTCTATTGTCTTTAAGCGCATCTTCCTCCCGTGAAGGAGTCCATGCCACTTGGATGGTCTTTTCCACACAGCTATATTCAGGGATCCACTTCTCACTCCTTGCTCCTATCCCCCACAACTCCAGGCTTGACATGAACCTTTCTGACCCCAGGGTATAACTGCATTCAAAAAACATGGGGAAACTGAGGCACACACAATCATTATCAACATAAAAGCACTCCCACATTCGTTTTGAGAGGGATGCAGCCTGTCAGAGTCCAACAAAATCTGCACAAAAAAAAAGAAAGGGAGGGTACCTAGTCCCAGGTTTTCAGCAGTATCATCTTTGGAGGGACCACTTTGATTAGGAGGGATTTTTTGACCAGAAGCTCAAGGAGGAGCTCAAAACCAGAAAATCCACCTCTGTAAGATTCAAAATGACCAGGGGGCAATCATAGTAAATCATATTATTTGGCCTTCACTGGTAATCAAGTATCAACTATATTTGCAATATTTCATCTTCAAGACCGAAAATAAGGAAATCTGAGAGGGAAATGGAGTAATCAAGTGAGAGATTTCTGCCAGGCATGACTTGAAAAAGCAAGAGGACAACATGTCGGGAAGGCAGATTTCTACCCAGGAGAACTTTTGCAATCATTTCTCCGATGCCCGATGACGGGCGTTTGTGTCCGAAAGCTTGCAATTAAAGAAAACATTTGCAAAAAATCTTGCTGGTCTAATGAAAGATACCATCTCTACTATGAGTCCTGATAGAAAAACAAAAGCAAATGCAGCTATAGGATAGGTTTTAGTTCCACTTTGACAAAATATATTTTGCCTAAAATGTGTGTATCGCAGTTTCACAAAAGGAGCAGCAGGCTGTGCTAGTGGACCAGCCAAAAGAGAGCTTTGGGCAAGTTACTGTCAGTTTAAGCTGCTGAAAATCAAGCCGCATTCCTCGATCTTTTTGCCAGTTCAGGCCTCTCCCCCTCTGCAACCACCCGTGCAAGTCATTGCCGTCTCGTGACCGGCTGTGAGCGCAGCCTGCCCTGCCCCTCCACATCTGTAATACAGGGAGAGGTTGCTGCCTAACTTGGAGGGAGACTAGGTTTCTGGTGCTGGTTTTCTGAAAGAAATCTTGGCAGAGGACAGGTACTACTGGATCCTGAAACCTCCTTAACAGGTAGATCTTGTGTGTTGCTGCCTCTCTCAGGGCACAGTGGGGTTGATCCAGACAGAATGGAGGTCGACCTGGAAAACCCGAGACCACGACATTAGGCCCCTCAAAGGGCCCTGACAAAATACAGGGACTCCGACTCATTCTGAGCAGGAAAGTCAGCTGCCCTTGTCTTGGATTAGATGAGAGATGTGGTCACCCGCAGTTTTGCACCGGGAAAAGCTGGGGTGCAAGCTTGTCTCAAGGGGAGGATCAGCGGTTTTGCTTCTCGTGTGTGCACCAAGGTTTCATGCCCTACAAATGGCTGTGCAGGATGTGGCTATGATTGAGTGTGGACAGTAGAAAGTTGAGTTTGCAAGGCAACTCCTGTGGGACAGGGTGGTCTGCCCTGACGTAGCGTCGCTAGGTGGTGGCTGATGGAGAGAGGAGGAGGGCAGTCTTAAGATCAGTGCACTCGCAGTGAAGTTAAGCCTTATTACCAGTGACCGTGTGCAGCTGATCATAGGAAAGCAGCTGTGGCAGGAGCCCCCGCCATGTCTGGCCAAGTTTGGCCTGCGCAAAGCAAGAGCAGGGAGGTGGATCGTGGCTGAGAGCGCTGAAGAAGAGGTATCAACACCCCCCTAGTAACAGCGGTCCCAGAGCACTTCTCAGATGGCGTTGGCCATGAAGAGGTCAGGGGCACATTGGTAGTGTTGCATCTTAGCTTGACTTTCTGGGCCAAGATTGAGTGGGTATTTTTCTTACTCACTGGGGGAAGTAGGTATCTCACCTAGATGGAAGAGATCTGGCATGGCTCTCCAGGGAGAGGCACCCTCTGGTAGGAAGTAGAGGAAGGTTTGAGGTGATTCTCTAGATTAAAGGCAGATACACCTTGGAAAGTAGCTTAGTTTGGGGGCTAGATAGTACTTCTGGGCAGGCAGAGAAAGGCACCTAGAAAGAACAACACACGAGTTCAGATAACAGGAAGGCAAGGCTTTAATCAAATTATATTTCATACAGAGGCTGGGCTTCTCATTGGTATGGGGAAAAGCATCTTTTGATAGGGCTTCCAGCAATGCAGAGATTTCTTTCCAGAAGTGAGGTGTTCACAAGGATTTTTCTCAAAGTGTAGGTCACCTTTTAAGTGATGGGCATGGGAACAAGCACCTGCACTCCCCCTCCCGCTTGCGGTTGTTTAGCTTTCCTGTGACCGGTAGAACAATTTCCGCGGAGCCATAACAAGCAGTATCTTGTTCGCTGGCATCTTCTCCCCCCCACAAAAAGAACGGCGGACTGAAGTGGATGCACTAGTCGGATGGAAGTAGGTCCAGTTGTGCAGGCCCGGTTTCCAGGTTTGCAGATTGCGCTTACAAGTTGGAGGTGGGATTTGTCCGATCACAATTCTGGATGTGAACGTGAGACTGAATTTTAGGGTATACTCTTTGCATTGGTAGCATGGTACCTAGGGTTTCACCCTTCTTGATGGGTCCTCTGTATTTAACTGGTCGGATATAAAACATCTGGATGCAGTAACCTTTTAAAAACCGGGAAGGGGGGGAGAGAAAAGGAAACCATCGTCTGTATGAAAATGACTTAGTCATTAGACTTAGTAACATAATTAATAGGCAACGTCCAAACACTCTAAATAGTCTCAATCTCTAATAATAATAGGCTTATTCTGTCTGTCCAGAGCACTCTGATTGGTGGTCTCGGCACCCAATCACAATGCTTACTGAAACAACCAATCGGAATGCTCTGGACAGACAGACTAAGTGGCTGGGGGGCGAGCTGCTGGCTGGCGCTGAGCTGCGGAGGGCCCCGGTGGGGGTACCCCCCTTCTGTGACTGCCAGGGTGGGGTGTCAGAGTGGGTGCTGCCCAGGGGGTACTGCCACTGCAGAAGGAAGCACTGGGGTCCCCCGCAGCTCAGGGGCTGTGTGACCCTCCAGCCAGTGGCGGTGCGTAGGGGGTGCATGAGGGTGCACGTGCACCCCCCTGACAGCACCGGTGCAGCCCCTCAACTGGCTGCACTCGCTGCTTCAGTGACGGGCGGGGGGGCAGGTGTGCCCCCTGCAATACTGGCTGGGGAGTGGAGTGCCATGGCGCTCTTCTGGAAGCAACCACGATGACCGGCCACAGTGATCACCCGTCTTGCAGTCAGCTGTGGGGGACACCTTCTCCCCTTCCCCCCCGGTCACTGTGGGGCAGGACTTGCTGTGGGTTTCTTGCCTTGCTGGAGCCCGTCCCTGCAAGCTACCACCAGGTTGCTCAGCCCCTGAGCTGCAGCAGGGCCACCTGGGCAGGGTGCTAGCTGCACATATATACATATGTGGTTTTAATGTATCTCTGTGAATGACCCAACATATTGTATCAGTATCTAGTGATTTTAAAGTTTAAGAAATATGGAAGCAGTTTGTCTCACTTACCTGATCCGGAAAGCTGGATACCGTTGTTAATAGCATTATCACGTGTATAAGGCTTTGCCTGCCTGATAATTGTTCCACTGAAAGGTGCCCGCACTGTTGATCCATCCTGACATAACACATCCACTCCTAGATGCTTCTTCCCGTTTAGTCTGAAAGTGTTTACAGATAAAACAGGTAATAGAGATTTACATTCTGGCCTTCGTGGATGAATGTGGAGGGCACGTAATCTCTGCAGAATGAAACTAGACAAAACCATTGGAGCTACTGTACTCCTGTGCCTATTTATTCGTAGTATTAACTTTACAATATTAAATCCAAGTGGGACTGTCTACCTTTTAAACGTTTGTTAGGCACAATAATATTGAACTAGCTATTAGCATATCACATTGTATTTTACCTTGAAGCACCATAGTGTCCACAGCCGTGGCGATCACAAGTCCTTCTACTATTTCTGGGGTTGCCAACACATATTTGTCCCCAGGGTCCTGCTGCAACTGTTGAAAAAAATAAAACATACACAGTCGAAGGGAGTTATCTAGTCTTGTACAAGAGAATAGTTAGCAAGTGTAAGCTCAAGCCTTGTTTCCATGACACGGCTGTCTGGGACTTTTCTTCACACAGTTGCTTTCACTCATGTTAATGCAGAGTTAACATAGTATATATAATGACACAGGACATATATATAGTCATATATTCTCTTTTTAAGCATCGTGTCATCTGACGATGCAATTAGATGATCTAATTTAGACTATCTAACGATGTTCTAAATCAGTGAGGTTAAATGGATGGCAGCCTTGTCGCCTTGTTTGATTTGAATACAACTCCAGTGGAATTAATACAAAACGATATTAAGCAGAAAAACCTTAATGTGCTCGAGGCCACAGACTATGGGTCTGGCTGTTAGCTCAAGGGCTAAACTCAATGACGCGGCGTTGATGATGAGGACAGAAGTGGGTCATTTCTGCCAGTCTTGAAGGCTGTAGCTTGGTCATAGCTTCTTTGTGTGACTTTGTCTAATAGCGTCATTTGCTTTAAGACTGTGGTTCTGCTCGCTAAGAAATAGAGCGATGCCAGCAACCGGAGTGCAGGTATTTATCTCATGTCTTAATCTGGAATTAATCTAAAACCATGTCACTTTTACAGTTATCTTGGCCTAGAACCAGTAAGCTTCAGTTTATATAGGAACACTCAAGGAAAGTAAAGGCAAGCAAATAAAGGGATGAGGACTATGTGCATAAACGAAAGCATTGTAAATCCCCCCGTAAGGACTTTTCTTCAGGTATAAAGTGGCCCGAGTTCCCTTTAGCAAGGGACCTCTAATTGATTTACCTTAATACTCTTAAAGGGCTCTGAAGAGACGAGCCTTTAATGTGTTATAGCATGCACTCCAAATTGCTAATAAAATAGTTTGTACAGGAAGGTTTTTATATTTCCTTAGAGAAAAATGTTAATAAAATATTGCATTTTGCCTTAAGCCTTCACAAGACAAGTCCATCTGGAAGGAATGTTCCCTGCAAGAATAGTTACTTCATAGCAAAGCTGGGGAACCTCTCCTAGGAAGCTTGGAAAAGAGATTAGCAAACTGTATCAAATATCCGTATGAACTTACCGATGGACAGTAAGCCAGCAAGAACGATCACCTTGATTGTCAGCATTTTTGCAGCTCTCTCACTAGTGTCTTCTTGATCAAGTCAAGGATGCAGCGTGGTGCATCTAGTTTTGTTTATATACTCTCCTGGACCCAGTCAGACTTCAGCCTTCAGTATCATTTCCTGGATTGCGACAGAACAATAAACCAGCAATGCTGTTGATAAATCTGGTTGTGAAAGACGAATACAATTGGCAACTTAGGCCATTCATTTCTACTGGTAGACGTTTCTGAGAAATATCCTCCCTGGGAAATGTTTCGGGG
>NW_017728914.1:29757885-29785169 GCF_001723895.1 Crocodylus porosus
GGAGAGGGAGTGTACAATGCATTCAGCCTGCAACCGCTCCCTCTCCTCTGCTCTATGTTCCTTCCCGAGACCAGGGCGATCCCCATCTGGGGGACGGGTGGGGAGCAGTGCTGCTCCTGGAGGGCATGGTGGAGCAATGGGAAAAGGCTCCCTGGGGACGCCTGGGTCTGGGGAAGGGGTGGGGAGTCTTTCACTGTCACTGCACTCTGCTCCCATAGACCAGCCTGGGAAGGGAGTGCAGCAGCAGGGCTGTTCCCCAGACCAGTCCCTGGACTGAGCGAGCTTGGGAAGCCTTGTGGACAGTCTTTCTGGGTTCCACGGTCTTTTCAATCGCTGCACGTGACACCTGGCTGGGCACAGAGCATTGAAAGCCTTCAGGGTCCCAAACCAGAATGAGGAAAGCCTTCTTTAGCCTGCTTCCTGGCCTCCCCAGCTTGGAACTCACTGCCACCCAGCTGGGCAGTGAGGGCCACAAGGGGAAAAAAGTGGTGGACAGTGGCTGAGGGAAGAGCCTCCAGCCCTGCCGACTTCAAAATCACTGCCACGGCTCATTCTCCAAACAGGGCAGTCCCTAGCTTGGGGAAAAGGCAGGGAGCAGTGGGTGTTGCTCCCTTCTCTGACCAGACCAGACCAGACCAGACCAGGAGAGAGAGTTTATTCTTGGGAGACTTCCTTCCAGGTTGACACCAGGGGCCGAGTGTTTACTACAAGGAGAAATTGAATATATGCTAGGGTGGCCATTGTAGAGGACAGTCGAGTTGTCCTCTGTCCTCTATTGATACAAAACCCAATACCTTTATGTCCTCTATTTTTCTCGTCAAGGCACGAGCAGCGCAGCTTAGGTCCTGGACAGGGGGTGCTGCTGGTGAAACCAGCTCAGGGTTGCCAGGTATGGCGCCGAAGCCTGGTGGGGCGGGTTAGGGTGAAGCCCCAGTTGGGCAAGAGACCCAGACAGTGGTCCAGGGGGCCAGGCACGCCTGCGACCACCTGAGCTCCAACTGGGTGCAGGACCTGGAAAGGGTCCCGGAGGGCTCCACACGGTTGGAGACGCTAAAGAGGCGCACGAGTAAGGCGCTGGTGCGTGATGAGCACAGGGGCGCCCGGTAGGGCGCTAAAGGGTAAGGACTTGATAACGTCCGGGAATAGCTGCGAGGCTTGGCGCGTGCTGAAGGGGAGGTAGGAGGCACGCATCGCCCATCAGGCAGGGGTGCACTGGGGCACCCGAATTGGAACGGGGCATAGAGCGGAGCAGTGTCCAAGGCGAGACAAGGCAGCCTCCCATTTGAACCTATAACATCAAAGACGTGGCGGGCGAGTTGAGGGTGCTCAATCACCTACTTGGACACGGTGGGGGGCGCTAGGGAGCTTCACGGCCGCTCCTAGGCCCCACTCCGTGACAATAGGGAATAGAGAGGGAGAGAACAAGTCAGAAATGGTTGGGGAAGGGGAGGGAAAGCATTTTAAATTTTTAAAAAAAAGGAAAAACTGGGGGTTTTGCTACGCTACCCATCTTGACTTCGAGAGAGGTGGGGAAAAAAGGGACATAGGTGTCCAAAAATATAGGTGTCAGACCCTTAGGATCAGTGAAAAGTAGGGAAAGATGGGTCAGATGAAATCAGTTCTACTGAGATTTTGTGAATAGCTCGTTTCTCTTGCATCTCTAAATACACGATTATTACAACTGCCCACTAACATCGCAGAGAACACAGCAGGCAAATGTAATTTTTTTTCTTTTAAGGAAAAATTTTTGTCTTCCAAGCCAAATCCGCCAAATCTATTCCAAATCCGAGAGTCATTCAAGAACCAAATGTGACCCTAATACCAGCAAACATCCTCCACTCCCGCCTGAGGCTGCAGATGCTTCCAAATCTTTTGGCGGGCATTTTATGTGCAGGTCCAAGGATGGATGCTTGGGATTCGGATGCCCCCAAGTTTCACTTGCCCGCAGCCACTTGGCCCCAGCAGCCAAATGTAATATACTTGTAGTATAAAAAGTGCCTGGAACGTCTGCTGTTTTCAGAGGAAAACCAGTTGTTCGGAGTAAAACGCACTTAACTTTAGGGGAAGAGTGAGGAGTGTAGGCTCAGCAATGATGACCTCCATGCCAGGGGAATTCTCCACTAGCAGTTGAAAGTAAATTTTCATAATCTCTGTGCCTCCAGAGCAGAACCGAGAGCCAAGAAATCCAGCCCATTATTTGTTTTGCTCAAGCTGTATGCTGGCTATGTTGCATGTGGGCAAGAAGTCAAGGTCCTTGTTTCAAAGTACTTTGTGGCAATACAGCAAGATAGAGATGAGGTGGGTAAGGACAGACAGATGTGGGCAGCAGTTTATATCATGACACTTGGAGGGGGGAAGGATGGTCCGATGGACGCAAGGGCAGACTGTTCCGAGATACGTTCTAACAGGGCTGGTAAAACAATAAATGCGCTGGTACAGTGGACACACTGGTAAAACAATAAATACGCAGACAATAAAGAGCAGAGGAGAGGGAGCAGTTGCAGGCTGAATGCATTGTACACTCCCTCTCCTAGAAACATTTCCAGGGGTGGAAATTTCTCAGAAATATCTACCAGGAGAAATGAATGACCTGCTTAAACTCTCCCCCCTCTCTAGCAGTGTAGTTCTGTTTGTACAAAGGTGCTCAAGCGTGGTAGGAGAATTAATGATGCTGGTTATATTTATTCTTTATTTGGGGAGAACCGCAGCCACTCCAGTACCACACCCTTAACTGGCCCAGCCATCCCAGTACAAAACCTGCTTGGACTCCTCCTGTAACTGCAGGACCTCTGGCTGTACGTGGCATCCTCACTCCTCTCTACAGCCGGCTTATAGCTCTGTTTTGTGAAGGTGAGTGCAGGATACCCATGATGTGCCTGTCCTCAGTAACCAGCGGTACAGCTAAGAGAGACGTGGAGAAGACTGATTATGGTACAATCAGGAAGACCTTGAAAAGGTAGCACCACTGGGGGATTTTTGGATTTGGATCCTCTAGAAGACACACCCGTGACACACACAGGTGTCATACACAAGGCATTGCTCCTTTACAAGACACACCCGTGACACACAGGTTTCCTTGAATCCTGTACTTCGAGACCAGGTTACCCCAGGGCACTCCATATGTTGCAATGGGTATTTCGAGCAGAGCTTGTAATGGGATGTTTTTGATATCCAGCAAGTTATCTTGCTCTTACTGATGTCCATGCAGAAGGTTAAGCTTTGGAAACTGGCTTAGGAAAAAAAAAAAGGTGGAAAATAGGGAATTTGACTAAATGACTTTTTCCACAGAAGTGAGTGAATTTCCTGTGAGAAATACCAACTGTAGGTTTTTTGTTTGGGTTTTTTTTTACAGGTGGGGGGTCAAAAATGAAACCCCTTTTTCTAAAACCAGGAAATTCAGACTTTCCCCCACCCCGAGGAAATCTGAATTTTAATTTTTACATTGAAAATTGAATTTTTTTACAGGCTGTTCCAACCTCTGTCTTGTGCATATGTAGTTAGAGCCAGCTTAAAAGGTTTACAGTATATGTATTCGGGGGTATGCTGGTAGGTGGTTTATAGCAAACCACATAGCAAGAGGTGAAATGAATGGGCGAAAGAAGATGGTGGAAATAAAGATCATTGTAGACCTTCCTCAGATACCCACCCGGTTCCCGGTGACATAATGTTTGTGCAGATCAAAGGTCAGAGTTTGGCGAGTAACTAATCCAAGCGCCTTTACCTTGGCTTAGTTACCCAAGTTTCTGGTAACACACTGGAAATGTTTCCCTGACATGCCCCATCCTGTCAGTAAGTGTTTATCCTACTGGGAGAGGATCAAGGACTTTGTTGGGGGACGGAGAAACTCCAAGTGGAGCGTGCTGGGGGACTGGCGCACAGGAAAGCTCCCTTGCGGAGGACACTAGCACAACTGGTTTTGAAAGGACTAACCAAACCGTTCTCCCGCAGCATCTCAGGAAATCCAGGGTGTGAGTTGTGGGCCGCAGCTGCCTGTACACTAATGCCGGGAGCATGGGGAGCAAGCAGGAAGAGCTAGCCCTCCTGCTCTCTAGTGAGCAATATGACCTGGTAGGGATCCTGGGGATCTGGTGGGCCCCCTTGCATGACTGGAGCGTAGCTGTAGAGGAGATAGGTTGCAGCTGCAGGCGGACCTGCACAGGCTCGAGAGTTGGGCGAACTGGACCCAGATGAAGTTGAGCACGTCCAAGTGTAAGGTGCTCCATCTGGGGGCAAACAACCCTCAACATAGGTACAGGCTCATGGTGACAGCTTGACTTGCACCACGGCTGAAAGGGACCTAGGGGTAATGATTGACCATAGCATGAAGATGAGCTGTCAGTGCGATGCAGTGGCCAGCAGGGCAGATAACATGCTGGCATGCATCAACCAATGCAGCTCATGTAAAACTAGGGTAGTGATACTCCCACGGTAGTCAGCACTGGTGAGACCGCAGCTGGAGTAGTGCATCCCGCTCTGGGTGCCGCTTTTCAACAAGGACGTGGAAAAACTTGAAAGGGCCCAGAAAAGAGCCACCCATAAGATTAGGGACTTGCAAGGCAAGCTGTACATGGAAAGGCTGAGGGATCTGGGCCACTTTATTGGCTCCATTATTTAGAGAGAAACGGTTTTAGCTACACAGGCAATAGCTCAAAAGCTTTGGTTCACATTTGTGCTTTTCCATTTACAAGTAGTGAGTTGGATCGGTCAAGTCACAATTCTGGATGTGAACGTGAGATGTAATTCCAGGATACACTTTTTGCATTGGGAGCATTATGCCAAGTCTCTGGCCTTTCTTGATGGGTCCTCTGCTCTTGAATGGTTTGATATGAAACATCTTAATGCAATGTCCTTTTCAAAGGAAAAAAGAGAGAGAAAGAAGAAAATGATTAGTTGTATGAAAATAACTTAGCAGCTGCCTTAGTAATTCAATTAGAAGGCCCAATATGGACTCTGAATATTCTCAATATTAATTATAACTCGAATAATGCATTTGGAGCTATACATTTCAGACACTTTGCTAGGCCCTGCCCTTGGCTTTTAAATCTAAAGTGTCGGAAGGTTTCCTGTGTACTCCTTAAAAGCAGCTAAACTTGATAGGAGCTGCTGAATCCAAATTTCTTAAATTTTTGCACCTAGTCCATCATTACCCTCTCAGACCCATACATATACATCCTTGTAAGTTTGAGGTTGACTGTGTGGTGCCTACCACTTTGACACACACAGTAGACACTGAATCATGGATCTCCAGACTACGTTAACCTGAAGCTCTTGAATTCAGGCTGCAACAGATTCCTATTCTCGGGGGGTTGTGCACCTGAGCTACGTATCGAGCAGCGGATCACTATTGCCTTTAGCCTGTAGACTGCTGGCTTCAGAATAGCTGCTTCATGAAACTCATGTGACAGAAAACTTCATTCCTCTTAAGAAGATTAACTCTGCCTTTTGGGGTTTTGTTTGAAGTTAGGCTGTCACACGGGAAGAGTTTGGTGTCATTGATCTTCTCACCTTTGATGTGGGAGATCTAAAAGTGAGAACTGTAGTAAATTTTCTTGCAGAAACGGCAACTGGCCTAGTGGGTTTCTAGCTTTTTTTCCTCCTGGATTCAAAAGCCAGAACACGGCAGTTCTGTTTGAATCGTGCATTTAAAATGAGCCAATACAAATGACTCCTAGCTTAGTTAAGTTCTGATTTTTCAGTTATTAATAATCAGAGTGGGGTATATATATACACTCCATCATTAAGGTTAGGAAATACAGAAGTACTTTGTCTTGGTTACCTGATCCAGAAAGCTGAATGCCATTATCAATGGCATTACGGTTTCCATAAGGCTTAACTTTTCTGTCAATGTTTCCAGTGAATGGCGAATACACGACTGATCCATCCTTGCAGATGACATCTACCCCCTGATGCATCTGGCTTCCTCTGGAAAAGGTGGGCATGTGAAAATAGCCATGTAAACGTGCACATCATTGAGGTAATGAAACACAATGGGGAATGCAATAACACTCTGCAGAAACTACTGCATTCTCACGCTGACTTGCTTGTACGATTAGATTTGAAAGCCTTAAATAAGAACGGAAAACCTTGCATTTTCCAGTTTCTCGGGCTGGATTCTTGCTTTCACGCAGCTGGGGGTGGGGAGGAATTCTGGCTCCAATCAAATCCATGGGAATTTTTCCATTGGCTTCAGTGGGGTCCAGACTTTTCCCAGAGGTAAACCTGCATCTTCCCTTGACTTCAGATGACCTGCTGTTGCCCACCAAACTAGCCTCATCTACACGTGGGCCTTCCTGGATGGACTATTTTGGATGGAACGCTGCCCGTGCTGTTTGCTGTCTATGCCTTGAACAGACCGTTGCTCACTCCCTTTCACATACACATTTTCTACCCTCCTTATTTTCTGCCACAGCCAAATGTTGTCCTTTAAACAGAGTTTGATATACCCTAGCTGTCAGTGCCCCTTAGTCCTTCTTGCTGTACCTTTCATTGGTGTATCCTCCGCAGCCTTTGGAATCGCAGCCTCTTACTCTGTTTGCCAGCTGAGTTGAACATATATTTGCCCAGGGCCCTGCAAAAGCTTCAAAAAGAGGCAAAAGGGAATAAGCACCCAGCTCGCATTGGCCTTCCCCTCTTTTAGGGACAGTAATTGTCAAATGACACATTTTAACTCTTTTTTGGGGGTGGAATTTAAGAGCACAATCCAAAACCACTGAGTTTGTGGTAGGTCTCCTGTTGAGGTCTGTGGTCTTTGGGCTAGGGTTTGGAGGAGGAGAAAGTTTAAACTCTAACCTCTCAGCGGTTTTGGAAGCACTGCAAAAATTGTTTGTCTTTTGACCTCATATTTAGCAGAGATGGTGTGGGTAGGAGGGGGAAGGTGCAATGATGCAGTTGTTCCCTTTCCCCCACTTTGATTATATAGTCTGCTTGTAGTGTGGGACCCAGGGGCCAAAGGCCACTGCTGCCCACTAGGCCTGTGTGAAGTGGCTAGTATTTGCTTTGGATTTGGCTGATTCAGGGGACAGTGGTTTGATTCGGCTATTCAGATTACTGCCCTGAGGGAGCAGGCAGAGGATGGGGCCTGGCAGGGGTACCCCCATGGTCCCCTCCCCCCTCCAACTCCCCTTCCTTGCCCCCTACTTACCTGCTCCAAGTCCGGCTCCAGCTCTCTGCTGCAGCAGGTGGGGACTGCCTGAATCATTGAAGCTCTCCAAATCTTTTCTGAAGATTCGGAGAGCTTTGAATCGATTTGGACCTTTTTTTATTGTTTCCTTGATTCGATTTGGATTTGGAGATTCAGCCACCAAATGGGGCTGAATCTCTTCTGAATCAAATCAGCACCTGAAGCTTCACACAGCCCTATTGCCCACCCCCCAACCTGCTTGCCTGTTGCCAACTTCAGGGTCTTAAGTCACAGCTGATGAGTACAATAGGTGAGAGGGGAAACGGGGAGGGTCTGCAGAGCCACGGGAGTTGGACACCCCACCATCTGACTGCCCCCCCCCACCCCGCACCTTCTACAATCCTAGATTTGCTCCTGTATTTTTATAACTTGTTCACTGCCTGTTGATCGCAACAGTAGCACAGCTCTGGGTCCAAGTCTCTCCGCCCATTCTGTTTGGTTTTATCCTAAACAGGGGATCAGCCCACAGAAGATCCTTGCTTGAATGTGGCCTGGGGGACCTCATTGCAAATCTTGGGGTTTGCAAAGTGCTTTGCCACATCACTCTTCCTTGTACTCACAGCTTTCCTGTGCAAGTATTTGCAGTCAGTGCAATTCATTTTGCATGTAGAAGATTAAGATCAAACTCTTCACTAGTTCCACAACCTCCCACAGGAGAGCTGCTCCACACATGCAGCCGTGAGGCTTGGTGGGGCAGGAAGGGAAGAGTTTTCCTGCGCACCATCCAGCCATCCAGGACACCGCCTCAGGAATCTTGGGGAGGATTATTTCACCATGTTGGCGAAATAACCCCAGCATGTTTATACCAGCTACTTCTGGCCCCACCGGTTCCCCCCCACTCTCCTCCAGGGTTTCTGGGTTTTCTATCAATCCCAGAATCCTTTGTGGTTGCTCAGTGTTCTAAGATTTGGGTGGATCAAGCAAGAAATAGTCACACCAAGGACCGATCCTACAGCACCTTACACACGTGGAAGACCTGCCCCAGTAATCCCATCAGTCACGGAGAATGTACTCAAATGAACAAAGTTATGCATATGTTTTAAGTGCTTTTAGGGCTGGGGACAAATGTTCTCTAGCCAGCTCCTATATTCCTTGTGCAGGCTGAATAGTGACCGTTTCTCGGTATACACCATTTATTTTAGTTGTGGAATAATTCCACGTAAGCTAAGGGGTCAGCAGTTGCATATAGAAATAAGCCTATAAGAACACGTTGGGTTGAGCTGGCAGCTGCCTCCTCACGATTCTTCTTCTCATGTCCTGTCTGAGATTATTGATGACAGGTATTTATCAGATTTTCAGATTCGTTAGAAGCCGCAACATGTGCACTTCCACTATGGCCGTTATGACCATTGGAATCACGTTAACAGTAGAGGAAACAAGATACACTCAGTGCTAGGCACAAATAGTTTATATCATACTCACAATGAGTTCAGCTAATCAGATAGCTGATATATGGGAAAATGCATTACAGTGTGCGGACTGACGTTTCAATAGGAAGATTACTTTTCACATATAATATATATATTTTAAATACCCTCTGCTGTTATTCAAAGGATCTAATAGAAGGCCTAGCTCAGAGACCTTTTCACCTGTACAGCAGTGAAGGAAGGATGTGAACAATTTCTGAGCTACCAGTAGTTCTCTGAAGGGTCTACAACATTTATAAAAATAAGCATTATGGTGAAAAGTGTATCTATCTTACTCAAACCTGTTTTCTTTAGTCGTTCTTGGCTACCTGGAAAAAAGAACTGTTACAAAAGTTTTAACAGTAGAATGATATAGACTGTCTATACCACTAGATAAGCTTAAATTAAACAGCAGCAAGTTCCTTTAAAATACAAGGGAACAAAAAATCTATATTTCCTTTGAACACAGGATGCCAGATAAAATCAATCTAAAATGGTCTTTTTTGCCATTTAGAGGATCTAAGTAAAACCTGCTGGAATTAATATACTGTCACTTGTCTATTCCTTTTCATGAAGCAGATATAGATTAATGCTTTGTTTTATTGCATGGCAACTTGAAAGGACTTTTCTGTTAAAAATATGCATAGCATTTGAATTTTAGGGAGTTTTCAATAGCAAGAATGAAGTGAATCCCAAATTGGTCCATAAACCTTACACCCCCCACAGGTTTAGCATCCGTGACTTTTACAGCATGATTTGGACTTACCAGATGGAATCACAAAAGCAAAAGTGATCACGGTGACTGGGTGCATTTTTCATCTGCCGCCACAGCTCCGTATTCAAGTGAAAGGTTGAAGATGCTTTGCTTTATATCTGTGTATCCCTGCCGAGGCTGCGTCCATATTCCTAGCCAATCAGACATGATCAGGGAATTTTGAAGACTAAATTTGTAAAGCTAAATACCAGCGGTGACTGGCCATGTCTCTGAGGGGTCCCAGAAGGAGAGACAATATTCAGTGGTGAAATTCCAATGCCTTTGGCAAACGGCAGTTATGTGGTTTTCTAGAGCACCGTACAATTAGCTCGTTCTTTCATTCTTCCTTTTTTTTGGCATCAGAGCAATTCATTTAAAAATAAAATGGGGGAGGGAGAAGGATAGAGGTAAAACTCAAGGGCAAATTTCAAGTATCTTTCTCTGGGGTGTACTTGGTAGCCGTGTTGGTCTGAGACAAGAAGACCTACAAAAAACCAGGAGTTCTAGTTTGAAGCCTCTTTCTCTTAACTTTTTCAGCAGCCTGCAGCAAAATCCCAAATTTTGGCTAATAATGAATAGGCTAGGGATGGAAAGACCGTTCAAGCGATTGTTAAGATAGCTGGGCAGATACTTCAGAGACAAGCATGCTTTCGCACACCCTTCCACAACCATCTCCCCTTCTTGAGACCAGCGGTACCCTCTGTACAAAGATGCGGTTTTCCGTGCTAGTGTGAAATCAGGCAGAAGTTGGGGCAAGGCGGTCGCTTATGGACTTATCTGGTGGAGCGAGACATGAGCTTTCATCAGCAACAGCCTAGTTTATCAGATGCTATGAATGGACTTGTCGTTCATAGCACATCCATTCACAAGCTGGCTGTTGCCTGTGAAAGCTCACGGCTCTCTGAACCAATAAGTCTCTAAGGTGCCACCCTGCCCTGCCTTCTACCTGCCTCTATACAAGGTAAAACACAAGCCAGTAATCTTAGGCTGGAAGAGCTCGTCACCAGTGAGTCTCAACCAGGAAGCTCAAAAAATGAGTGAAAACTCAGAGGTGGCATTTTCCAAGGGGTGCCTTGAGTCTAAAATGGTCGAGAACCACTGCTATACACAACCGGGTTCTTGTGAGGCTGTTCAGGAAATGTTTTTCGATTCATCACAGACTAAGTTTTCTCCTACCTGGTTACATAATGTTTTATTATCCTTGTTTGATCTATCTCATATAACAGGTGCCGTCCTCTGTGAGTGAACAGCAAGAAAAGACACATGCTTATGATCTTTACTATGGTGAAAAGAAAATAGGAAAGTCTACCATTATGTGGCTAAATAAAATTACAGGAAACTCAAGAAATACAGAAGTAGGCTGAAGCATGAATAAGGCAATGTGTTATTTTGGGGAAGGGAGGAGTGCAGTTAGTTGGCGAAGGCTGGGAACTGGCAGTTAAGTTTATATCTTTGGCTCTTCACGCTGTTGGTGGCCAGAAAGGACTCTTCACCTTGCCAGTGGCCAGACAGGATTCATCCTTGCTAGAAAATACAAAGAGAAAAGCGAGGTTACATATTGCTAACTGATGGGACACTCGTACTCTCAACCCACTTTCTTCCATGTGTCCCCTCTAGCTGTGTGTCATAGCAAACTCGTGGATGAAGTGACATTGCCTCTTCGACCTGGCAAAAAACTGCACAAGGAGTTCCAGATCTTACGAGCTCAGACAAAACCATTGCCTTTCAAAATCAGAGAAGGGTGGAGGGGCAATGCAAATGAACCGAGAGAGAAATACTCAGACATTTACAGAAAAGGGAAATGCAGTCAAAAAGGGACAATTGCACAATCTTGAATTTTGAATTGCAAATTTTGAAATGTCAAAAAAATCTCCTGTTTGGGGAAAAAAGAAGTGGAGGGGGGTTTTTTCAAACGTGGAAAAGGCCATTTTTCATAAAGGTTTACATGAAAAAAATTAGCCCAGTTCAACTGTATTCATTCAACTCACATGGGACAAGGGGCAAGCCTTTCCCTAGTTCAAATACACAACTCACAAAATATTTCCAAACATCAGCTGACGGGGCGGGGGGGGGGGGCATACAGCAGGGAGGTGGAAAACCCCTGGTTTTAAATAATAAAAGGCAGGGGAAAAAGGAGTCTGATGCTTTGTATCCAAAATTGCCAACGTTTTCCAAACCCCAGGCCCCACACTTACAAGGCAAGCAGCATCGCCGTGACGAGGGGCCTCCGCATTTATAGTTGGTATACGAACCAGAGCAGTAATTGGTGCTAAACTGACATATTCCTTTGTTCAGCAAACAGGCGCGGTCCTCGAATATAATCCACATGTGCTCATTCATTTTACCTAAAGAATAATAACAATGTTGTTCACAAAACCCTGTTAGCAATTGATCTTCTCCGTTTTATATATGATTTATAACAAGCTTTGTCATAGTGATGGTCTCTTTGGCTAAAAACAGACTACATTGCCTCAGTCTATGATTCACACCAAAACAGGTGTGGTCTAGGTTTAAAAGTCAAATTAGCTGCAGTTGTTCTGAGGTGAAGTGTTAATTTGAATAATTCATGGGTACTTAATGTGGGAAGTTGAGCTTGGTTGTCTGTAAAGTCTGGATTTGGAGAGGCCCAAAATACTGGTGGGAGGAACTGGAACAGTGGTGGTATCTCCATCCTTGGAGGTTTTTAAGACCCGGCTAGACAAAGCCTTGGCTGGGATAATCTAGTTGGGGCTGATCCTGCTTGGAGCAAGGGGCTGGACTAGATGTGACCTCCTGAGGTCCCTTCCAACCCTCATTTTCTGTGATTCAGTAAATCAAGCTGGTTGTCTGTTTTCAGCCTTTCTGATCACTGGCACAGTCGTGGAAGCAAGCATGAACGTCTATAATCTATTATGAAAGAGTATTGTCTACAGTGTCATACTGAAGGTAATTTTAATCAACTCAGTGTCATCTGTTCTTCCACTACTTTCCTATTTTTTGGTGATACCAACTTTCCAATACTTGTAGATGGACGACCAGCTCCTTAAATTATCTGGCCAAGCACTACATATAAAAATCTTTTCCCAGAAGTGAATCCTGTCCAAGTATTTCCAAAAGCAAGCACAGGCTCCAACATATGTTTGCCAGTTCTTGATCTCTGGGTGGGCTCTAAGCTCTGCAATGTTACTTAAACTGGGAATTCAGAATTAAAGTTAAACTCCAGCTGTACTAACTGAGGAAAGAGATTCAGCTACCATGATATATTTTGCTGCCTTAGCAATATCCTGAAGACAGTGCCTTATCTCTCTGCAACAGTACCATCTTGTGTGAGGGTATGCGACATAGCGTGCTAACTCTGGCAGCTTTTCATCATCCTATACAGACCCACAGAGGTGAGGATGGGGGAAAGAGAGTTTGCAAGTTCCTTGAAGGCAGCTCCCCTAACATTTTAACAAATGTTAAAGACGTGTGCTGCCCCGTCTACTGTCTGCTGCAAAGTTTGAATTAAAAAATGAATTTGCTTGCTCTTCTGGGCCTTAAACCAGTGAGACTATGTTTAGGTAGCTACTATGTGTTGCATATGTGCACTTCAGAGAACTAGAAAAGTTCCTCTTAAGCAAAGTACAAGAGCATTTGCATTATGCTTACAGTATAAATGGCAAGGCAGGCAGCATCTTCGGTCGCTGTGGCCATGGCACTTCCCTTCAAGCATATCGTTCCAACATCTTTTCAGACGATAGTCGAAACATGTCCCACCTAACTTGGTACATTCAATATCAGCAGCAACTGGCAAATACAGGAGACTTTTTTTCAGAAGCGTCTTGATGGACAATGTAGTAACTCTGGGGATCAGAAAGCTGAATACAGCAGCAGTAGCCTTAAGACAAAGTAACTGTTCATCTATGTTGAGTATCCTTGAGCAGAAGCTGAGTGGTGAGATTTTCTTCTAAAACATGATTATACCGATGAAAACTGCCAATTTAACTCTTTGCATATAGACATTATAGCAGCAACATGACCTCTACTTTCCTGTTTGGCAATCCTTCTTGAGGATGAATCTCTTACTCTAGTTACAGAGAGTTTGATTCCTACAGTAAAAGAGGTTTAACCAATTAGAAGCTGCTTCTAGGCATCCCCCGTGGTTATATTTCTAAGGCTTTTAAGTATAGCCCACTTTTCCCTTCCTAGCTAATGGCAATAAAGAGTGGAGAGATCTGCATTTCAGGAAGCAAGTACAGAGTTGTGCAGTGACAGTTTTTCATGGGACATAAGTAAGATTGCAAATAGCTCATGGACGAACATGCAGAAGGATCCCCTGGTTCCACGTGCAGACCCCAGTGCCCGCAGCAACATCTAGCCCAGACCCCTGTGCCCGGGCAGTCCTACAAGACACTCCCCAAAGCAGAAGGGAGCAGGCCACAGACTGTGAGCTAGGTGAATGAACTGGCATGTCTCTGAGAGTGCACAGCTTATCTGTGCAAGCAGACACTCTGCTACTTTCTCTGGTTAGTCTTGCAAAAATACTTCCTAGCTGAAGAGGAAAAGGGTGATGCCACTTTTCATTCTCCTTGCATTTCAGTTCCTTATTTCTAATGCTCAGAATATTGAGCAGGGACGTTGTGTTTTTCTGTTCCAAGCCCAGCTCTAGCAGATAGGGAATTGTTCAGAAAGCAAAGCTCAGGAGACACTACAATAACCCACAAATGAAAGAATAAGATGATCACTAGTCAAGTTTCATTCCATGTCAGGCCAGGAAGAGAGAACTATTGCCCATCAAATACTTGTTTATCCAAATCTTCCCATCCCTAATTTATCTATCAATCACCAGGCTAGATTAGTTCAACACTAGTCTCATTAAATATTTCAAAGGCTTTCTAAATTAGACCATTACAATAAACAGATATACTAATAAATTAAACTGCTCCGTGCTAAATGGAATCAAATTTTCTGAATACAAAGCCTGCTTTTGATTTTTGTTCTGTGCTTTGATTCAATACGAGTTGCTGTAAAGGAAACTAAAACTTTAGCAAGCATTGCAATCCTGTGCAGATCTCATATCGTATACAGCACCCTCTTAAAGACTTTCTACATACAACAGACTCTCTATTGCTGATAATATTGGCTCATAATCTATTTTTTTACCGATGAAATATTCCTCAGCTATTCTATGCACACCTATGGGATTGGAACACTTCGCAACATGACATGTATACGGAATTGGCAGCTAGTAAATATTGTTGATAATATGCATCATCATCATCATCTCACTCCTTATAAGATACTTTTTCATCTCTAGATCTTATTTGAGCCAATGCAATTCTGTTTGAGTTAGCTTAATTCCAGATAGATACTTATCAATCCTCTTTGAGACTTACCAGTGGAAATTAAAGCAAGAAGAAGAGCGAAGGAAAGCATTCTGGGAACTTCGTCAGAATTCTGTGCTCAAAAGAAAAGCGCTTGCCTTTCATCCTGCTCCTTATAAATGCTGCCAAAGGGCGTCCAAGCCT
This sequence comes from Crocodylus porosus, assembly GCF_001723895.1. Lineage (NCBI taxonomy): Eukaryota > Metazoa > Chordata > Crocodylia > Crocodylidae > Crocodylus > Crocodylus porosus. Next base: position 29,772,712 of record NW_017728914.1, read on the forward strand.
TGCGACCAATCCAAATGTATCTGCTTTGACTCCCCGCAGAAGGCAGAAGACCACGCCAACCCCTGAGTCTTTAATCACAGAACATAGCACACCGTCTCTCTTTACCTGAGTACTCTCCAAAGATGGTCTTTGCTCACAACTATCAAGAAACTTATACAGGATATTAAGAATACTCTTCTGTCAGAGTGGTGCTGTCGAACAGGGACAAACGCCGCGGCCTCTGAAAGGCTGTTGTTCCCGAGCCACTGTAGCTGTTCTGGGTCAACACAGATGACTCCTTCCCCAGGAGAGCACCCCCACCAAATCCTTTTCTCCTTGTTTCATAGGTGTCAAGGAATGAGTCCAGTGGAGGTAGAGATCAGGACACTAAGATTCAGCCCCCTAATACCCTCTTTATTTCAAGTTAGGATACTCCACATCTTTATGGAAGTAGTTGAATGGATTTAAGCTTAGGATGCTAAACGATTTGCTGAGTATGTTGAACTATCTTCTTGGACAAAGATAAGAGAGAGAAACTGTCATTACTTCTGTTTTTGAGTGGGCAGATGAGGGACATAGTTTCTTCTTTGCTCACATACTGTACCGTCTGTTATACTTTGTTTCACATGAATGTGCATGGTCTCTTCCTTGCAGAGAATTTTCCTGCAAAAACCAACGTGATTTTTGTATTAACTCTTGCCATTCCTATTACGCTGGCATGCTATGCTGCATAGCTAGTAGCAGAAAGAGCAGTAGCTATAGATTTTGGCATATGGTATTTATTGCAAGTGAGAGTCAAAGCAAGAGCGGAAGCAGATTTAGATTTGGTTAACATTAGCTGTGGACAGCTACAGATATCCAAATCAGAAGGCTTTCCCATCAATTAACTCTGCTAACATTAAGGACAGCTAAAAACAGTGCAAGAATGGGGGATTGTGTGTGTATGTGTGTGATGGAAATGATTCCTAGCCTTTGGGGTGAAATGTGGAAGTCACTGATGTCAAGAGGACCAGGATTTCACAGTAGAAGTTCTTCCAAATAAATGTCCAGAGAAATAGAAGAGATTGTTCACCATCGTATGATCAAGGGTCAGCAGGGCAGGCCTTATGAGGAGAGGCTACGGGACCTGAACCTGTTCAGCCTCCACAAGAGAAGGTTAAGGGGGGACCTTGTGGCCTGCTACAAACTGGTCAGGGGGGATCAGCGGGTATTGGGGGAGTCCCTGTTCCCCCGTGCGCTGCCAGGAGTGACCAGGAATAACGGTCACAAGCTGGCGGAGGGTAGGTTTAGATTAGATATTAGGAGGCGCTACTTCACAGTCAGGGCGGCTAGGGCCTGGAACCAGCTTCCAGGGGAAGTGGTGCAGGCTCCTAGCCTGGGGATTTTTAAAAGGAAGTTAGATGAGCACCTTGCCGGGGTCATCTGACCCCGGTGCTCTTTCCTGCCAAGGCAGGGGGTCGGACTAGATGATCTACCTAGGTCCCTTCCGACTCTAGCTACTATGATACTATGATACTATGATCTCCCAAGGAGCCAGCTTGGGAGATGGTGCCTTATTGGCCCTTATTTATGGGTTGTTTCTCAGTGGACTACAGTGCTACCTAAGCCACATGCTTTTCCTCCCAATATTCTTGTAATATAGGGGAAAATAGCAGTCTCTCCATTTTACAAGTGTGGAACTGAGACTCTGGGAGCCAAATTCAAAAGGTACTTAGGTGTCTCCATATGCATGTAGGGACCTAGTAAAATGTCCAGGACTGCGCAGGAGCATTAGGCACCTAACTCCTGTTGTCTTGCAATGGGAAGTTGACACCACTTTCCTTAAGTGAGCTTAAGTAAAGCTACATCTCACTACATATCTAAAATACCTTTGTAAGGCTGCCTGTCCCCTGAGAGATTAAGGAATTTTGCCCCAGGTCTTTGAGGAAAGTCCTGTGATGGGCTGAGAAGGGAAGCTGGGTCACTTATGCTGCCTTCACCACAACTTCCATTTTCCTACCTTGCAAACACTTTCACTGTTACTGAGAGCCGAGAAACAAACGCACCGCAATGATGCGACGGACCCCACACCACCATCTGCCCTTGTATCCCCTCTGTTAAGAACATACAGACTTTAATCATAAAGTCTGGGAAGGGTGGACCATCCTACTAATTTTTTGCTAACAATCAAGTTTATCTGTATTTACCACCAGGAATTTACTCAGTAACCTTTTGATCGGTAGAGGCGGAGGATATCTGAAGGGCGGGTAATGCAAACAAAGGTATGTTTGGAGCAGATGGATAGCAGTGAGCAGAGGTCCTAAACTTGAATCAAGACAGAGTAGGCAACATGGTGCTGACACGCCCAGAACGTAATAGGCAAGCTCCATCCATGCCGTCATACTCATGTGTAGACAAAACGGGGGCCCTAAATTGAAGCGATGGGCTTTAAAAAACACCGCTTCCTTTTAAGGCTGACACCCCACTGACTTACCTGGCCGTGCTCCAGTGGGCAGAGCGGTCCCTGGGCTGCAGGATGCTTCCCTCTGCAACAGTGGTGGCCTCTGCCAGGCAGCACCCACCTGCAGGCACCTGGTTCAGGCAGTCCTGGGGGCACCACGGCCACAGAGGGAAGCATCGGGCCCCTGTGCAGCTCAGGCAGGCTCCCGGGGGCAGGTGGAGATCAGGCTCACTACTTTTCTTGGGCAGAGCTGCCTTCCTGGGCTGCTGCCAGGCTGCCTGCAGGGCTTCCTACAGAGCTGCACGGAGCCTGGTGCTTTGCTCTGTGGCTGTAGAGGGAGCAAACTAAAACTCCTCAAGTCATTTAAGGTGCGTTACGCCACTGAATTTCCTACAGTGGCTGGAACTAATGTGCAGAACGCCGCCGATGCATGCAAACACCAACAACATTAAAGCAGCGCAAAAGCATGTAGCCCACTTTAAAGTGTCATGCGCACACGCCTCTTGTTTCATCTACACACGGCCACAGGCACCAAGGGACACGTTGGTGGCTGTGCTCCTCTTGACTTAACTGAATCTTAACACAGTGTTAAGAAAATGCTAAGGTGCAACTTGTGGCTTGTCCATAGCATGTTGCCTACTCTGTAAGTGGGGTGGGGATTGAGGAACGAAACCACATGAAGGGATACAAGGAAAAGCTGGAGCCTTGTATCTTAATTTAGTGGGAGAAAAGACGAGCTTTTATGTTCCAGCTCTGTGTAAAATCTTAAGAAGACCAAGTTACAGGCAACATGTACCTTTGTTTGGCTCCATCTGTGCTGCAGTCAGAGATGGATGTGATTTAGCCGAGGTAGCTCTAATCTAAGTACATGGGTACTGATAGCAGTGAGCATAACCTGAGCCATAGCCTGGCAGAGTCAAGTGTGGGTATACTGCGTAAGTGTGAAGGCTGACTTCCTCCTCTGTCAGTATTTTGGGGGGTCTAGGCTTAAAGAAAATAACAGTGTCTAGGAAGCAATCGCTGCAAAAGAAAACACGTTTGCTCCTTAGCAGCAAGCCAGTGTGATGAATTAGTTGGAAAATGAGCATAGCAGCTTTGTCCTAGCCCCAAACCGTCAAACGCAGCAAAAACAATCTCCAAGGACTCTGCCCATCCCGGGAACTGTAATCGTGTTTTCATTAGAGGAACAGTGGCTGGCTCGGACCATCTCGCGGAGCAGCGCTGGATTCCTTTCTATTTATAGAGGGGTGGAATATGTGAATTGCTTTGATAATTGCCTTTCTGAGGAAATACAGCATTAAAATGTGCTTTGATTTATTAACAGTATCACACTGGGAGTGAACTTCCAGCCCAAATAACAGGGTAGCGATACCTTTGTTTTACCTCTTGAGCCTTGTAGGAACACACAGCCCGTGAAGTTGGCTCATGCTCTGCTTTTTCCTTTACTGCTTCCCTGAAGTCATTTATAAAACAAACCTTCTATCTACAAATCATTTCCCAGCTTATTTGAGCAACTGCTACACGTGAAAACATTTCAAACCAGTTGCAAAGCCTTTAAACAGGTGCAGGTTAAACACCTGTTGTGCTTTGGAATGGGCTCCGGTGGGTTATGATGATAAAAGCAAATGGGATTATTCACTCCTCTAAAAGCTGCGGTGGCTTTGCTGAAACCATAGGTTTGAGCTCTGAGGTGGAGTCCGAGGTGGGGATGAGGAGACCCCACAGGTTTGGCAGCTCACCGTAAAGGCCTTGCGATTCCTTTGCCGTGTCTAGTTGTTCCCACTGTCGGCCAATGATACCTGAATACGTGGCTCAGCTGTCTGAACTTGCATGCTAATTCTCCCTTTCTTTGTACAGTGTACAGAGGCTGCAATGAGCAGAGAAAAGGAGGGGAGGGGGACTATGAAAATCCTGTCCGCGTCCATGGCATCTTATCAGAGCAAGCAGGTCATTCCAGCTAATGCTAGTTAACACAATGCTGAAGGAAATGAACCCAAGAAACATTTTCCACTGTGCTTCTGTGCGCAAGAAGCTGACAAAACTGCTGTCTTTCTTTCTTCCTCTGATCAATGTCTAGAACTTTTAAAGGAATGTTAATTAGTTTGATTACTGATGCTTTGCTGCAAATATATGGCAGAACTGGTCTGCAAGTGCTCAGGCCCTGAACATGAAAGGGCTGCAGGGTTGGAGTGCATTGTTTCAGCTTACGGTAGCAAAGTGACATTTCTTGTGAGCTGGGACACACATTTGAAGACTTCATTGGGAATTATACTTAAGTGTCTCCCCAACCCTGTTTTGGGGGTGCTGGTCTAAGGACATAGACAGACAAGGTTCTTTGGGTTAGTGTGATATCTTTTCTTAGACCAACTAAATAGTTGGAAAAATTGTTTTTTGCAAGCTTTTGGGTACAAATGCCCTACTTCAGGCAGAGGGAGAGTCACTGACGGCTGTTTGTACCCTTCTTCAGACTCTCCCTGTGCCTAAAGACAGGTGTTTGTACATGAAAATCAAGAACAATTTTTCCAACTGTATAGTTCATCTAATAAAACATATCACATTTACCCAAAGAACCTCATCTCCCCAACCCTGTGATTCTTTCAGCTGAGGAGAATCTAACTTCTGAATTTGCTCCCCAAGCTCGCCCATCAGTGTCTAGGGCATAATTTGCTCTACATTTATTGTTATCTACCTTCTAACTTAGCCTGCTGTTGGTTTTACTCCTGCATTTAATGTGCCTAGCTACAGATTAGAGACAATGTGAACTAATATAATGAAAAGAATTGGTTTGTGGTTGAAGATTATCTGTATCCTATGAGCAGAAACTCCACTTGGAGGAGGAGAAGTTTGATGAAATTTGAAAACAAATGTTAAACTTGTCCATTTCACCATGGTATTTCAAGGGATTTTTAAAGGAGCACCTGCAGTAATGAAGCTCCCAGCCCAGCTCACACAACAGCTCGGTATTTGAGGAGTGCTGCTTCACTTCAGTAGGCTTGGAGGAGAGGTATTGGTATTCTTCCCTTCCAGCGACCACCCTTCCTTGTACAGCTATTGTACCAAGCAGGACTGATGCACGGTGGGGGGAAAAGTTTGCTGTGCCACTATGGAGTGGTGTCAGCGTTGTAGACCAGAGCCTCTCAAACTGTGGTCTGCGGACCATCACTGGTCCGCGAGCTCCATTCAGGGGGTCTGCCGAAAGGTTGCAGAACAACCAAGAATATCTGTACTTGGCCCTGCACTTGAGTTATTTTTTCAGAGGACGGAGATTAAGTGGTCTACCAAGACCCTCAGCAATTTTCAAGGGGTCCGTGGAAAAAAAAGGAAGAACTACTGTTGTAGACTTTTTGCAAACACTCAGGACATCCATTAAAGGTAGCGGAGTTAGAAGTTACATTTCAAGCTCCTTCTTTTTGAAACTCTTATTCCAAGGTCCCAATCTAAAGCTATTGACTTAAGAAACCAGAAGTAAGAAAGCCCACCATAAAGCTGAAGGTTAATACAAAAAAAAAAAAAAATCAGTAGTTTGATTGTATCAGGTCTGTGCGTGGAATGGAGCAGACATTACATATGTTACATTACATACATCAGTCACATACACAAGACATTACATACTAATATTCCATATAGAGCATGGAATCATGGGTGTTTGGGTATCTAATAAGAGCAGATATTACACTTCATAGTACCATTTTAAGAAATTGCTTCTAAAATCTCATTGATGTTTGGCTTATCCTGGACAGGTGCGACTTCCCCAGGGGCACAGCGTCTTCACCAAGTCTGTGCATCAGTGCAGTCTTCTGCAGAGGGGCACAGTTCATGCTGGGTGCATTGGCTTGCCTGTATTCTAGTCTTTCTCTTTCATGTAGAAATTAGGATTTTCGGTTTTTAAAAACAGGAGGAGCCCGGTGCTTAAACCAGCACTGCAGAACCAGTCCCCTCAAGCCAGAATTAAACACCCCCTTTGAGGATTAGAAAACCTGCATGCTCTTGTCACACCCCCTTGGGTGCCCTTGCAGCCCTGCCTGAGAAAGGGAAGCCTGTGACTGCCTGACAGGAGCTGAGCAGAAACTGAATCCCAATTCTGAGAATTGCCATTTGCCTCCATGGCTTCATGGAGGAAACCCATTAGTCTCCTTTCCTGGCATAGTGGAGTCTGTCCATCCCTCCCTCCCTCCTTCCCCACCCAGCCTTATGCCAGCTCAGCTGGGACGGGAATGCCAAGCAGGTAATGGATGAGTGGGGCAAGGTCCCTGCTATAGTCGCGTAGTGGGGGGCGGTGGCAGTAGAAGCTGGCAAGGACAGTGTGGGCAGAGGAGGTAGCTGTGGCTCATGTCTTGGTGGGAATTGGTGCTGCTCCACGCTTAAGTGAAGGCTTTTACGAGACACTTTAACGTGTGCACAGAGCTGTGCATTGATACCCTCTACCAGAGAATGATGGCACATGCAGCTCTTCCTTCTGTGCTACACCACATTAGTTCCCTGCTTAGCTTTTTTCTTTCCATTCTTTGTTAGCGTGGAGGGTCTTTGTTTTTTAATTTTTCTCCTTCTCAAGGTTTTACGGATACAAGGAGCGCAATACGTGCATGTTCATCATCCCAGGCTCTTAACACCACTGTGCAGAACTGCTCTGGAATCTTTGCTTTCTTTTAGAAATCTAGATCTGAAAAAAGACAAGAAAACTTTCTACCGTGAAACACCTAACAGAGGAAATGCTGTCTGCCTCAGTCTGCAGGCAGCTGGAAAAAGTGTGGCTCATTGGCTCAACCATCTCACTGGGCTGGTGATTTTAAATAATCAACCTCATCATTGGGCATGTCCGTCCTTCACCTTACAGTGAAGTAGCGATGCCCCGTGGCGAAGTAGAGATCACGTGGGTCGACATGTGATCACCAGCTATGCTGCCATAGCGGTGTGCTGCCGGGCTATAACGCACTGATACGACAATATAGCTAGTGCATCTAACCATGCGCTGCCTGTATGCCGCAGTACAGGGGCTACTGTGCCGTGTTTTCATACTTCCTTCCGGCGAGTACTAAAACACAACATAGTACTAAAGTTGTTGTACAGTGACATGTAGATGTGCCCAGTTATTTGACTGCTGATTGGTTTTAACTCAAGTTTCCACATCTCCCAGGCTTCCTGTTGCCCAAAGCCTCGGATTTCCTCTAGCCAGCTGCTCCAACCTCCAATCCTACTTCCCAAATGTCACCTAAAATGCGGTCCTTAACCAGCAATGGTCTCAAGTTGCAGCAAAGGAAGTTTAGGTTAAATATTAGGAAAAACATTCTCATGAGGAACGTAGTAAAGCACTGGCACAGGTTACCCAAAAAGTTTGTAGATTCTCCATCCTTGGAGGTTTTTAAGGCCTTAGCTGGGATGCTCTAGTTGGGGATGGTCCTGCTTTGAGTAGGGGGTTGACCTCCTGAGGTCCTTTCCAGCTCTCATTTTCTATGATTCTATGAATAAAAGCATCTGCTGAATACCAGAAACCAAAAATGGAGGGCAGCACAGGCAGGGCGGAACAGCAAAATAAATAACATGGCTATTCCACTGATTATTTTTATCATCCTTGTTTTTTTATTAAAACTCACTTTTTATTTAAAAAGGGGTTCTCCTAGACTTTTCAGGGAGGACAGTGAATAATCTGAGCAGTACTGATGAATTTAAGCACAAGGGGCTTTGCTCTTTGATAGCTATGTATCATCTAGATTCGCTACCTTTCTGCTGGCAGATAATTTTATGGTGGAATCCTACTTGCCCCAAAATAAATACTGTGTGGGAATGGCCTCTTGGCTGACTTCTGAGGCAAAACTATATAATTATAAACCACTGTCTAGCCCAACCAACTTCTGAGCATTTAAGATATTGTATTTCCAGGGACCACGTAGGCTATATTTTTAGTGGTGGTGAACGTGTTGGTAACTGATGATCCGTGGCTGAACCCTGTCCGAGGCCCCAGTTCAGAACAATTAAGCCTGGGTGTAAATGTCTTTCCAGAACACAGCTGCATTTTTGGTATGGGTGCTATAATGCGGACAACACTCTCATTGAAAGGGAGTGGGCCTCAAGTCTGAACATCAAGAGAAGAGAATAACCAACTATAAGGTTAAAAAGTGGATTTAGTGATGGTCTGTGTGACCATGCTGATGTACAAGTGTAAGTAATAGAATATTATATCAGCTTCTGACATGAGTGAAGATAAATAGAACGGAAGGAGGTTAGTACCCAATTCTATTGGAATAGGGGACCTCAGATTATGAGTCCAGTAGCATCAAGGCACTAACTCAACAGCTTTGCCTCTTCTAAGTGAGAGAGGGTTGATTTTTGGACCTGAATCCCGTTGTGCTACATACTCGACCAACATAGGACAAAGACCATCCCTGCCCTACAATCAAAGTATAAGAGGAGACAAGTGATTACATGCTGACAGACTGGGAACAACAAGGAAATGCTGTCAGTGGGTTAGGCAGCACATCAGCAGCCTATTTGTTTCCCTTACAAGGAAGCATTTTCATGGAAGGACCTGTAAGAGGAACATGATGTAGTTTTGCAGATGTGAGCATCTAGAGAGTATGGTCTCCAGGCTGTGGATCTAAGAGCGAGGTATTGTTTATAACAATTAAAAAAAAAAGAAGAGAAGGGCCTGGCAGGGCAAAGATGAAGAGTGGAGTTTAGGCTGGAAGGTGGCTTTCCATAAGGGAACGTGAGAGGGGACCAGTTGTAGTAATGTGTGTTGTAATCATGAGGATCCAGAGGTTCAAGAGAGACAGGCTGAGATCTCAGTTTGGACGAGAGAGAAGTATATTTGTAAGTCCTTGGCAGAGCGGGATGCTAGCTGAATGTGTAATGTGTATGGACTGCATGCTGGGGTTCAGATACCACAACTGGTTGGGAATATTTCAAATATCTCTTCCAGTATTGATCACCAGAAAGTGACCAAGCACATTTTTCCTATATAATTATTATGCTGTAGAGTGAGAAGTAGATTACCCCATGCTGCTGCATTAGATCTGTAATTCAGTCTTCTGCTTTGTACCTTTGCACCTTTGTGTTCTCCAGCAAGTTTAATTCAAATCTCCCTAGCCTCAATAACATCAAAACCTTCTTTTGGTTTCTTAAGAAAATAGCAATAAATGGCATCAGGTAGCCTTTTGCATGCTTTCCCAGCTTTAATAAGAAATACCTAATAAGAAATACCTGCTTTATCTGGCTTTTCTAGATAAAATAGTTGTGGTTTAAAGGCAAAAAGTAATATCCATCTTGTGAGTTCTGTGTGGTTATTGTGAAATCAGGATGAGTTCATTTGGCAAAACCAGGCTAACCACTCTTTAAACAAAACCAGTAGTGGTTGAAACTCATTTTACCTAAAGCTCAAAGAGGTTAGGAAGGGTCCATTAGATACAGTTGGGTTTTGGCTTTTCTCTACATAAGAATCAGGACAGACATGTTCACCGTGAACAGGCTTCTACGCTGTAAATCACGGTGACAGGGAGCCATCTCAGGGCCGGGTCACAACGCCAGCTGTCCACCTCTCTCTGGGGTAATGACCTGCCTACCTCACCTGCCATGCCTTTATGGTAATAAATATGAGAGATGATCCTAAGGTGGGAGGCTGCCCATGAGCAGGCCCTACTAACTAGCACCTCTGTACATGCTCTGACCTTCCCTTAATGTATCCCATGCTTTGCAGATGTTTCATGGCCTAGTACCTGGCCGCCACTCCGGCGACACACACCTGACTTTAACATACTCCAGGGCTCCAGTCCCATCCCTGGGCTCCAAACAATTCTGCCTCCTCGCTAGGCTCCTCGTCTCTGGGCCCTGCCTCACTGGGGCCTATAGCAGGGCACTGAGGTGCCTGCTACTTGTGGAGCAATAAGTAAGGAATTCAACTGCGGGTTGCCAGGGTAACCGGTGGGAGTCAGCTGACCAGAAGGGGCAGGGCCTGGCTCCCATATAACCCCAGGCTGAGGCCAGGCAGGCAGTTCCCTGCTGGCAGCCAAGGGAGAAGGAGCTCTGCCAGAGAAAATGGAGGGGAGAAGCCTGACTGCACAAGCAGCTCCTGATTGCTGTTATGGGGTGGAAAATTCCCTGTTAGGGATTGAATGTTGTTTAGCCGGATGGCTTAGATTTTGTGTTAAAGCCCAGGGGCTTGTGTTTTGTGTTCGCTGTTTAAACCGGTGGTTTGGGTGAGGCTATTAGGGGTTGGAGGAAGCCTCATAGGGGACCCTGGTGCCTGCAAGGGTGCAGCATTTTGTGCGCTGACCCTGGCACCTGTGAGGGCGCAGCACTTCAGGGTGTACGGGCCGCAGCCCCAGAGAAGGGGTGTAGAGTCAGGGGCCAGGTAAGGCCAAGGTTGCCTGAGCCAGGCAGGGGTTTGAGACCCTGAGGAGGAGAGTTAGGTCCAGGCACAGCTATGGCCACCTGAGTCCACCTGAGCAAGAGAAGCCCCAGAGCCAAGGGAGCCATGGGAAAAGCCCAGAGCCCAGGGGGGCAGTGAGAAGCCCCAGAGAGGAGGCAGCATTGACAGTGAGAGCCCCAGAGAGAAGCCCCGGAGATGAGTCCCAGAAAGGTGGGGGGGCAGCATTGACGAACGCCCAGTGAGGCTCCCAGTGGAGCAGGGCCACGGAGAGCCCAGGGAGGACAAGGGGGCCAGAATATAGTAAGGCCCAGGCTAATCAATGTGAATACCATCTGCGAGGCTTGGGCTGCGGTGTAAGGGGAGGAAAGGAACTACAGATAGCACCCCTGGCATCGGGGCAGAAAATGGGCAGCCTTCCGCTTAATTAGCATCCTCTAAATAAGCAATTAACAGCAAGGCATGGCAGGAGAGAGGGCAGGTGGTTGGCCCATAACAGGTGGGTGGGGTCACTAGTGGGCAGACCCCAAAGAGGCACACCTGTCACAGGGCCATTGGGGTCTTCCACCTGGGGTCTTTCACCCTGAGGGGATGAGATGGCCATAGCCATGCCTGGCCCCCTAGCACTGCTCCTTACTCATGTAACCTACCAGGCTGGTGGGGGCTGCGGTTTTAAGGTGCCCCTACCCACCAAGGATGTAACTGGCCTGGCATTACTTGTGGACTCCCTCACCACAGGGAGTCCCACCAGGCCACCCTTCCCCAGCAGGGTGCAGTTTCAGGTCATGCCCAGGACCAAGGGGCCTTCTCCTTCCCCATAGCTCCAGTCCTTATCTCCAAGTTATTCCGGAGCATCTGCTCAGTCGGTGTTGTCTCTCTGGACACTGGCAACAAACTGCCTCTCCCTCTCTGAGGGCCTGGGAAAAAAATGGAGGCTGCTCGACTCCCTTCTCCAATCCCAGGGCCCTCCTAGAGTCATGTGCTAGTCTCATCAAAGCTAGCACACACCTGCCAACTGCCCTGCTGCCAGCTCCAAAAGCTTTAAAGTGGCAGGCACCAAGGTACTCTACGACAATCACCAAGGTCTGACATGACAGTAGGGAAACCACAACTCTGTCAGTGTGGTGTGTCAAGCTGGGGGCACTTTTGTTCACCTCTAACATTGCCCAAGGGGGAACAATAAGGATCCTGTTTTTCTCATCTCCCTTCCCAGGAAAATTGATCACAGTCACTTGTACTGAAGAAAGTGGAGACGATGTGGATGGGCATTGGGATAGATAAAACTTGGGGCCCAGCATCTGTTTTAGTTCTAACTTTAACTTTCTAAGAGGAGCTGTGCCTTGTGGCCTTAATGGAAATGACTTTATATATTATTTACTACCTGATCAAAACTACTCTCCTAAGCTCTGCTTTGTCATAACTAATAGTTCTAGAGGTGAAGAAGGAGCAATAGCACATCTACAAAAATGAATGGATTGGTTAGGCTTTATATATAGCCTCAGTACTGTGTCCTTACCTGACTCAAGAAGTCTATCTCTACCTGACTCAAGAAGTCTATGGGCCAACGAGAGGCAAAGCGCTGCTCGACCTGGTACTGGCTATGGGGGACGACCTAATCGGCGACCTAGTGATCGATGGGAAGCTGGGTGACAGCGACCACGAGCTGATCACCTTCACCAT
>NW_017728914.1:29785180-29822626 GCF_001723895.1 Crocodylus porosus
TACATTGAACACCTTCAAGAATAAATTGGATGCTTATCTTGCTGGGATCCTATGACCCGAGCTGACTTCCTGCCGTAGGGGGCTGGACTTGATGATCTCCCGAGGTCCCTTCCAGCCCTAATGTCTATGAAATCTATGAAATCTATGACTTCCCCCTGTTCTTTATGTTGTACTACATATGCATATGTATGTAAATGTCGGGGCAAGGTGAGGTCTGAGGGATTTACAAAAACAGAAGTCAGAAGTGAGTGCTTGATTTCCCTTGACTTTCAGTGGGAGTCGGGAGCTTACCTCCTCCAGAATTTGCATTCTCTTAAATGACCCATCTGTGCCATCTCTGACAGGTGTAGGCTTTTTACAGGGAATGAAGATAAAATTGCCAGTTGCCTTTATCCTTTTCTTGCTGAGACAGCCAGTGGATAAAAACCATTGTTGAAATTAGTCAACATTCCCTAGCATATATGACCAAAATATGACATGATAAAAGAACTTCAGTAGAAGGCAGAAACCTTTCTTTTGTGTCAGCTCTGGCATGCCATGCTCAGCTCTGAAATCACTGGGAATTAGGTGTTTTATGTCCCTCTTTAGGTTCGTAAACCCCGTTAAAAATCTGTGGCCAAGTTCCCTTTTAAAATGGGCTGAAGTTTCAAAGTCAATTAGGAATTTTAGAAAATGTTTCCCATCATCTCTAGGTTTCTATTAGAACAGTAAGCACCTCCCAGAGTTAAATAATTGTCCATAACAGTGATCAGATTTAAGGCAGATCAAATCTAAGGCAGTTTGAAGGATTGGTCCTGCAGTCCTACCTCACTGTGTAATTCCAGTGACATCCAAATGCTGGAGGAGTGGGCCCTTTAAATATAACATTTCACTGTGCTGAAACTTGCAGTTAGAGCTCGTAAGAAGAGCAGCATTCTCTGGGGCAAACGTTAATATAACAAAACATTCACATTCGTTATAGAAAAACCATCTGATAAATTACTTCCAACATTTGTTTAGGCTTTGTTGCATGATCTGTTGGTTCTCCTCATTTCAAATATCAGTTATGCAATGCTACCTTGTGAATATATTATTCCTACACCCTACCATCAGGAGTCAACCTGTTATCTGCTGCAAGTGTACCATGCATTAAAAAGCATAGAGCCCATATGCAGAAAATTTGGTTTGTCTTCTCAGACGGGACAAGTATGTTGGTAGCCAGAAGTCTCGATTGCTCTTTCTGTACAGGTCAGCAGAGGGAGCAACAGCCTCTTGATTTGTATTTATCGCTTTTTTCACTGAAAGCTCATCTTTATCGCTCTTGATATTTCCATCCTGTTAACTGAAAAGAGGAAAAAGGACAGCCGTTGTCGTTTGCTCTTAAACATTCAAATGTTCATAATCTTCACATCAGACAGTCATTCCTATTTAGTGTGAGAGCCCTGAGGCTTTTTGTATAGGATGGGATATAAGTAATACAAATACAATGCACGGCAGTATTTTTCTGGTCTACCTACAGTTTTCTAAGTATTTTTAATATCCAGTTGTATAAATTTCACCTAGTCAGCTTAGTAGAGATGTAAGACTGTTTAAAACATATCTGTTGGCAGATCACAGGTGGTTTGATCATTTTTATTAATATTGCCTAATAGAAGTATGCTTGAGATAATAGAAAAACTCAATCATTTTTTGTTAAATTACCTTTAGCTAGCAATCAGATATGGGGCTGGGATATTGCTTTCATCATGCATTTAGCCCTTATTTTCCAAAGGGAAATACTGATGAACTGTTACCATAACTTTGTCTTTGACTCTTTTTCCTCTCCTCTTCCTTTTTATAAGCTTTGTTGCTGCTGCTTCTTCCAAATGCTTTGCTACCACCTTTAGCTTATCTTCAAACCTTTTTCTAATAATACAAAACAGTCACTCTTCTCAGCAGCTTCAAGAACTGGTTTCTAGCTCTTTTTTCCCCAGAGCAAAGAGTTCTGAAACTCTGTTCACATTGTATGCCTGGTTAGTCGGGAGGAATTCGGTACAGCAGTTACATAATCCTCCATTGCATGATTGGGGTCCGAGGTCACTTGATTATTTATAATCCTTATGAAACAACTGATGTCAGGGGCCATCAAAATCATGTCAAGGATTTATGGGGGATCCAGAGGTCCTCGATGAAAACTTTTAAATCCATCTCAATACATTTTTCAGGAGGCCAACAGGAATTTTGCCATTGACTTCAGCGAGATCAGGATTTTGTTCCTATTACACAACCTAGACATGTATTTATAAAGACACACTACTTTCATTATACAGAGACATACTGCTTTAAGTGGCAAAGGATAATTTTCCTAGATTACAGACTAGAGGATGTTGTTGGAGGGGTTGTTGATCAATGCCTTGTTATTTGCATAGCAGCGGGGCTTTGCGCTGTATTTATCCAACAGTGTTCACTGTTGTGCAGATGCCAATTCTCCAGGCATTTCCCAAATCATTTAAAAGCAGCATTGTAATTTTAACTTTGCCAGGGGTGATTGACATGAGTTGACATGGAAGTAATGAAGACTGTGAAAAGTATCTGAACGCTTATATATTCTCTTCCTTACCAACATCCAGCATCCAGACAATTTACCGCAGATGGAAAAAGTGCTTTGTGGCTATTCTTCCAATTTGCCTGAAAGAGGGAAAAATTACCTAGAATACTTATCAATGGCTCACTCTCAAACTGGAAGGAAGTATCAAATGAGGCTTTGAAGGCTGCTGCTCTGGATCCAAAATGCTTCTATATTTTCATTAATGAGTTGAATGACAAAATAGAGTCACTTATTAAATTTTCAGATGATATCAAACTTGAGGGGACTGCAAGTCCTTTGGAGGACAGGATTAGACTTAAATGATTTTGAGAAACTGCAGAAATGGCCTGAATATACAGGACTCCATTCAGTAGGGATAAGTACAAAGTACTGTACATGGGTAGGATTAGTCAACTGCACAAATACAAGATGAGGGACAACTTGGTCAGACAACCCCAGATCCTGCTCTGCTGACCTTTTGACAGTAGAGAAGCTGAACATAAGTCACCTGTGTCATACTCTTGCAAAAATAAAAAATGCCACACTGGGGTATGGCAGACACGCAAAGTGATCAGTTCATTTGATTCAGTGTTCAAGGTTTCTGGAGCATGGTGTCCAGTTAGAGGCACCGCTCTTTAAGAAATATGCAGACCAATGGAAAAGCAACAAAAATGATCTGAGATCTAAAAATCATGAAAGAACAGTGTTTGTTTAGTCTAGAGAAGAGAAGACTGAGGAGAGAGATGATGACAGTCTTCAGATATGCAAAAGGTTACTGCAAGGAAGAAGGTAATAAATTGTTCCCCACATCTCCTTGTCCTGAGGACAGGATAAGAAGCAATGAGTTTTTAAGTTTTAGTAGGGAAGATTTAGGTTAGATGTTAGGAGTAACTCTAGCTGTCAAGAGAGTTAAGCGCTGAAATAGATTCACTGGGGAGGTTGTGGGATCTCCATTGTGGGAGGTTTCTGAGAGCAGGTTACAAAAATATCTGTGAGGTTTAGGTATCATCCATCCTGCCCTGGGGCCGACAGATGGATTAGATGACCTCTTAAGGTCCATTCCTAGCCATATCTTCTATGATACTGCTGTAGTTCAAATGAATTAGATGCTTGCTGCATGATGTGTGGTCAGTCTAAATTCAAGCAAGTCCTTTGTAAAACTGCACAGCTGTGCTTAAAGTATGCCGCTGAAGAGAACTGCCAGCTAAGGATGACATGGCTGACACTTATTACTCAAACTTACTGTTGGATGCCAAAATGTGCAGGTAGCAAAATTCACATATACTCCAGCAGGTACTACAAAGTCATCCCTTTCCAATAGGAATTGCCACTTACTTCCTTTCCCTGCTTTGTATCAAATCAGGCATTCACTCAGTAGTACCTGCAACTGACTGACCACAGGAGAGCGTCTGTGCCCAAAGGAACACGAGCAGCCCCCCTGCTTGCCATCAATTAAATGCATTACTATTATTTATCTAGGTGACAAGTTGGACCCTCTCATTATATTAGACAATTAAGGTATGTTCCTACATCTTGGTGAATTGAAGGCATAATTTGCACTGAATTCAGTAGCAGCTGGACTGAACCATACTTTTACCTGGGTGCATTCAAGATATATTCCAAGCCTAGCAAATTCAGGGCACGTGCTTCCTCATAGCCAGAGGAAGTATGCCATGTCCCTGTCCTATGTGCATCTCCATTGGCCAAAAAGGTAGGCTTGTGGTACATACAACAGGAAAAGCACTTATTTTACCTTTTCAAGGGGTATTAGTATGGACAAGCTACACTCTTGGTGGCATCATGTCTACCGGCGAAACGGCCGGCGTAAGATCCTTGTTTCAGATTGCACCAGGAATCTGTGTCAGGGATATAGCAATATAAACCAGAAGTCATGTCTTATAATCATTTCTGTTTAAACCATTTGATCATGCTCCCATTCAGAGACCACATCCCCAGCCTCACCTAATAAAATGTGGGTGCATTATTGATACATTGGGCACAACAGCATAGACAATGACTTATAAGCTGTTTAGCTTTACTGACAACAGGTGAACTAATATGAAACCAATAAACATGCCTTATTTCATCCATTCCTCAATCCAGTTTTACTGAAGCATGAGAAAGCCTGGTAACTTATTTTCCCACATTGTCCTCCTCTTCTGTTGGCTCATTGCATTGTCTTAATTCTGGCCTGGGATTGAAATGGGGAAATGAAAGCAGGGATTGGTCTCCCTAGCTCTGCCTATTTACTGTGTTTCACACACTTGCTGCCCCCAAATAAGATGCCACCCAGAGATTGTGTAAACTCTGAACTTTGTGAAAGCAGGCAAGCTACCGCAGAACTGTTTCCCTTCTGAGAAGAAACCAGGAGGGTGGAAACACTCATGAGAAAGTCTTTGTAGCTGCTGGGCCTCAACCAGTCACTCTCATGCTGTTTGCACTTGGGTGAGTGATGTTACTCGCCTCACGGGCTCGCGCCTCTGTCTGAGCTCGTGACCTCCACCCGAATCTTTAACCCCGTGCTCGCCTGCCATGACTTGTTGACCTCAGTGTCCAGGACCGTTCATCAGGCGTGTTTGTAGAACCGAAGTTCCTCCTGCCAGTTACTCATGGGGCTTTGCCACCCATATACCCCGGCCTCACGCCTCCTGTGTAGCAGTAACAAGCTGGTTGGCCTCTCACTCCTGGGACCCTCGACTGGGTCCTACTCAAGCCCCCTCGCCACTACCTAGCCTCCATGCGGGTCCGCTGCCCTCAGATACCCCTGGAACTCGGGGAAGAACAAAATCAAAAGGAAAAAAAAAAGAAAGAAGCTCCAATTCAAAACCGGGTGTACTGCCCCTTTAATTACCCCCCACTCCCTTCCAGCACTTCAACGGGACACTGGCTGCCTGATCCCCTTAGGCACTCAGTTCACTGACTACTCTGAGGCACCTCCTGATCCAGTGGCGATGCTCTCTCCCGCTGCAACTCTTCCTGAGCTCCTCGCAGTGCCTCTCTCCCAGGGCGGATTTCCTCAGATGTACCTCCTGTCGACCTTACGAGGCGATCTGTGTGTCCCTCCACCACCTTTTCTGCAGTGTTGCTAAGATGATTGTCTTCTTCCCTCTCGCTCCCGTCCTGGCCGCTCCTGCTCTGCTGGTTTCATGTCTCGGCTTGTCTTGGCTGCAGGGGCCTCTGTGGCTGTGTTCTGTCCTTCCCTGCTGGCTCTGCAGCATGCACTGCCATTTTATCCATGCGGGCCGGCATTCAGCGCTGACGTCACTGGCCAGCCGCAGCTGGATAAACAGGTGGCTGACGAGCCACGCGGGTTCTGCCTTCCGCCCCTCGCATGCTGCCTCCTGAGTTGCCGGTGAGTCTTCTTTCGTGCCTCACGCCCCCCGGGACAGTCTTCTTTAGAGATTTTTTTTTAAACTCAGATTTGTGGACTTGAAAGGTTTGTTTAGGCTCTGTCTTGGATGCTGTTGTGCTACATAATGAATGAGGCCTTAAAAACGAGGGACAGACATTCAAAAAGCCTGACCCTGAATTGATTCAATCTTTGCAGGTTAGTCTAACCTGGCTAGGCTGAACCAGTTTGTAACCGTACAAACATCCCCTCTGGACTGAGGCAGTTCAGGCACATGCCTGCAGTGGCTCAGGATAGAAGCCAGGGGGTGCTAGAGCAACCTTTCCTTCCCATCCACAGAGCTGAGCTGAGAGGGGCGTTGCCAGGCTGAGGCAGGATGCTCTGATTAGGGAGGGGTTCCTCTACCCTCCTTGATAAGAGAGCATTTATCAGTTCTGTTATCAACATTCAGCACCCCATCAGAAAACAAAGTCTTTCTCATTAGTTCAAGCTCTTCTTAAACAGCTTTTTCCAAGGAAGAAAGTGAGGGACATTACCAGCTACCTGTTGATTAGCTCCAAAAAGCCCTAAGCCAATACTATCTTGCCTGCCTTAGCCCTGCCTGCCTCACACAGACACCTCTCAGCATAACTAGCATACCACATGCCAGCTACAGTCCGTGCTGTGGGACAGAGGGGCTTGAGTAGTGAGCAGCGAGGTTGAGAGGGGGAGGGGGGCAGGGGAAGCCAGGCAGATGCTGCTGTGCCTGCAAGTCTTTGCAGGAGCTTCAGTGAGAGAGCAAAGGGGAGGGTCCAGCCCTGGTCTCTGAAGCAGAGAGCCCAGCCCAGCCAGAGAGCATGCTGGGATGCTGGGGGGATGTGATTTAACTTAAAGCAGGAAGGGGATTGGGACAGACATTGCATAAACCAGTTTGACCCAAATCAGTTAAGTCTGATACTACATTCAACCAGGTTTATCTCAAACAAGTTGCAGCCATTTTCAAACTGGTTTATGTGCACTGACCATCTGTTCTTTTACAGGTTTAAACCAGCTTCTGATCACTTAAACCAGTTTATGTGTAATGTCTGTCCATAGCCTTAAGGTTCAGCCAATTACCTGCTGCAAGGTAAAGTCTCTGAATGACAAATGCTCCTGAATAACCTCATTAAACTTGCTCGTAGTTAGCGAATGATTTAATTCTACTCACAAGGTGATTCCCTACCAGCTGCACCTCAGTTTCCTCCCCCTTGCTTGTTCACAGAAAGTAGAAGCTGTGTAGTGTGGCAACGTTAATTAAACTGTCACTGAGCATGTCCACCTCTCGCTGGAAAGCTCTGCAATCCCATTACATTGCTTAAGAGAAAATCCAAATCCTAACTCAACTGAAAATATTGTATTTAAAAAATGGCAAAGCTAGGCTTTTCTGCTGAAAAGCCAATTTCTCCCAAAGTGGTCTTAATTTTAATTCCCTTGAAAAACCTGGAGCTTTAAGTTTCAGTTACTGCGTGTGTCTTCCAACAGATTATTCATTGCAGTAGTTAACTGCTTAGTTCATAAGAGGAGAACCTTTGATTTACTAGCATAGCTAAAATACAATATCTTTCCCAGAAACAGTCTCAGTCTTTCCTACCAATACGTTCAAATGTTTATGAATGATATAATTTCCTCACTTTCGACACTCATCAGAATCAGCACATTACATCCAATTGGGCCTGCTTCATATCCCAGTGGCAGCCTTAATTCAAATTCTATCCACTTTAAACAATAGTTAATATTTGCCTCTCCATGTCCTGAAGCTGAAAGGTCTGATTTGTGATATGAATAACATGCACCATTGGACACCTACGTTAACCATGTATGATGAGATCACTTCCAGTAAAATCCTGAAATACAGTAATGTGAAAACCATCTGGTTGTTGTGCATTTGATTTTAACTTGGAAGTCTCGGGCCAAGGGTCTCTGTGTTTATTCATGAGTCTTGTGTGTTTTGTGGAACTTTTTAGACAACAAAACCAGGAACTTAGATGACCTCTTGGTTGAAATAAACTTATATTCAGATGAAACTATGCAATTTAACTGCTTCTTTCCTCTACTGGCACATCTATTGCTCAAGCAATTATATACAACTACATCAAAAAATACCAGTAAAGGAGGAATGTCCTGCTGAAAGTAATAAGGTCACCATTAACTGTCAGAGAAAACTTAAATATACAGTCATCTTCATCCCTGGCATGAGCCTTGAGTTCAATTGTCTTCTCTCTGTTTGCAAAGGAGATGTGAACTAATCTGATATTTCTGGTGAATACCAGGCAGGTAGGCTTCCAATCTGGAGAGAAAAAAAGGTCCTCAATATTACTACTTGAAAAAATTTATTTGAAAAAGTAATGCCCAGGTTGGCATATGCAGAGAGCACTTAGCACTGGACTAGCTCTCCCTGAGGAGCGGAGTGAAGAAACAGATATTGGTTCCTCCCACTCCATCCTATCAAAAGATTTTCCTCCTTGGGAAGGTATTGTTAGTTCTCCCTAGAAGGAGGAAATAAGTGAATCAGTCCACCAACAGTTCCTCTTCCCTTCCTCTCTGTAGTAATAAGCCTTGTAGGTCTGCTTACAGAAGGGAAACTGGAATTCAGAGCACAAATAAACCTGTTATATATGAGCTCCTCCCAGGACTAGACAGAGCATTTGTGGTGCCTCTGACTTTACAAATGACTCCTCTGAATCTTGGAAAAAAGTTTATGTCATTGCATATCACGGCTTCAATCAGGTGGAAACTCCAGTTATTGAAAGGAAGTCTACTTAAGCAGTGAAAGCTCAATGGAGCTGATGCCTACTAAATTAATACACAATTCCATTACAAGCTTCAGAAGCATGACGTGATGGCATGGGCAGATGCTTCCCAAGGCTGAGTTTGTCAAAATTAAGATCTTGTTCAACTCTGACCGCAATAAATTTTTTTAGGTCAAGTATGCAACATATTCAGTCTCGCTTGATAGCAAATGTCCTGTTTTGCATGGAACATTTCAGATGCCTGAAAAGTTCAAGTTAGGACAAATACCTGGATGGAAATCTGTGGCAAATCACTGGAAAACCAAGCAAAACAGTTCCCTACAGCCTAGTAATTGTGTGGGAAAGGAATTATAGTATAGCATGGCAAGGGTATCTAGAGCAGCATCTCTTCCACAGAGGTATAAAGCATGAGGCCTGCCCGTTCTCTCCTAAGGACTATGTGAGGAAAAAGTAAATCACCATGGCCCTTTGTACACGCCACGAGATTCCTGCTTAGTTTCTTCCAAAAACCCTCTGCCTTTGTGTGCCCTATGGAGGAAGAGGGACTTTCTGCTTCTCCCACCCAGTAGATCTCTTGGAACCTACTAAGGATCCCTGCACTGAGGAACAGTGGCGACCTACCACTGTGACACAGTGGCCTCTAATGGCCAAAGGGAAGCAGTTCAAGTAGCACAGGAAAAATTCCCAAGCTGACAGTATTTTCTCCTTAGAATGCCTTGGAATCAGCTTAAATTCACCGCAGCTTTACATGCATCATGGAAACTGGTCCTGGATTGATAGAAACCCTGGCATGTGCATGGATGCACAGCAGGAGACCTAAATCAAGAAATCTGGTGTCTATTACCAGAGCAACACATTGTCTAATTGCAATTATTCTCTGTCTGTAAAAGGCTCCTGCTACTTGAGTTATGGGCCTATATAAAAACATTTTTAAAACCCTGCACAGAAATTATTCAACAGCAAAAAAGAGCGTCTCCCCCAGCCAAAACCAAAGCAAAGCTCCTGCCACTCCCAAATCTCTTCCAGGTGAAAGAGAGGGGGCTGGATTGGGTTTAAGAGGCCTTTGGGGTTGTGGAAGAGCTGCTCTGCTTTCTGTGTGAATGGTATGAACGTGGATTGGCCAGCAAAGAGCGGTGGCTAGGAAAGTGAGCAAGGAAAACCATTCCAGTAAAACCCCGACTTCTGCAGCAAGCCAGCTGGGACTAGCACGATCCCGCCTGAATTCTTGGAATGCCTGAGGCCTTAACGAGCTTTTCAAGTAAAACTCCAGGTAAGCAGAAGCACCTTGCTCCTTGAAGGACCTTCTCCTGTGGGTCCCCTGAGCTCTTAACTTGGCTGCCATCTTTACTAAGATGCCCTAACAGAGAAGGGAGACCCCACCATACCATCTTCTCTGCAGTCCTAATGGTCAGCCCATCACAGCCACCCTCAGTCAGGGTTACGAGTCCATTCCAAGTGTCATGCCCAACCAGGGTAGCATGATTAGTTTCTGCAGGTGGTGATACACAAGGGCGTGACATATTTCTGCAGACATTAGGCTGGCTGTCATGGGGCCACTTTGCATCTGTTTTCATTGAATGGCTTTGTAGGGGCACAGGCATGGGGAACGCCAGTGTTCTTCCCTATTGTCTGTTTTCCAAGTTTAAAAAATCCATATCTATATTTCGGGGGATTCTTCTTGGAGTTGGCCCATAGGTTGGTCTAGAAGGTTGATACTTAACAGTAGCAACAGTGACTGATGAAACTGGGTAGAAACATTTCTATCACAATGCTCCTTTCGTCATGGTGCAGTAGATCTGATACCCCTGGTATGGGAAGGTGTGTGTTTTGGTTTGCTCTGGAGCAACCCTCTGTGGCTGACTGAAGATACAGGCAAAAGACGTAGAGGGAGTGAGTCATTTCCAAAGAAAATAAGGCTGCTGTGATGTGGGACTTTGAGGCTATGGGAATAGGAAAAAATTGGGGATTACACAGGGTTTTCCTCCAAAAGCCACTAAAAATAGCCTTACCAAAAGGAGACTGTGCGTGCATGTGTGTATATTGTCTATATCTTTTCCTGTGTTTCACCATGTCCATCCGTTTGAATACTGCAAACAGTCTACTTCCTGAAAGCTTCAGTATGCATTTAATGGAAAGCAGAACTGAAAGAAGTGCTCCTGCGGGCACGTCCATTTAACACTTCTCATTCTCCGTGACCCTGACTTTGGTGTCTAGCTGATAATGCTGCAGACCTCTGAGAAATAAGTTGGCATATCAGCAGCTGCTCGCCAAGATACATTCTGTAGTCATCAATTTATTGGGGGTGTCCGGAGGTTTTAGAACAGGTCGGGCAGCTGGCTTTGATGAGAACTGGGCCGGTTTATGTTGGAAGCCGAGTTCCCATGACATCAATTTGTTGCAACATGAAAATCCTTTCCTTATGTCCATTGCTTTGCCTTGAATGCTACCAGGGCCTCATTTTCCTCTCATATCATATTTTGCTTTCCCGCTTTCCTTGTTCCTTTCAACACCTCTTTCCCCATTTTATATTGTTTCATTTTTTTCCCTGTTCCGTGTTGTGGCCCTCTCTTCCTCCATATTTTCCTCTCTCTCCTTTTCCTCTGATCATTGTTACCTTTCCTCCTGTTCTTCATTCTTCCTTGTTCACGCTGCTTGTCAGGGTCCAGAAATATTCCTAGTGTCCTATCTCAAGCTTAGTGGTGTCACAAGGGATGAATTTGGCTCTATAGCCATAAAAGAAGTGCTCTAAAGACTGACATTAATGCTATCAATATGTTGCCTGTGTTTTGTGTACTCAAAACAAAAAATGTGCAGTATGTGAGAGGGAAGTTGCAATGCAGTGGATCTGTTACCATGGTAATTATGCTGTTTAGCAAATTGTATAAAGGAAAATTCTAATTTAAAGGCCAAAGACATGAATTACAGCTTCCACTTGGCAGGTTTCACTTGGAAACTTGGTGTTTAAAAAAAAATCTCTGTATGTATACTGCTAATTTTTCATCCGGCACTGACTGTCTTTTCTGAAATGTGGAAAATATTGCCATGTCTCCAACATCTTTCCTTCATGTCCTACTTACAGTTTTGCTGAGACCATTTCCCCTCCTGCAGAACAAGCTGTGCAGGTTGATGTTTATTTTCGAGAGTGGTATCTGATATCCTGTGCTGGCCCAGAGAAATTCAAGTCCCCTCCCTGCCTAACAATATAACTGCCGTTGACATGCCAGCAACATAATTCTGTCCATGCACTGAAGGCAGGACCTCAGCAGCTTTCACTTCATTTATTGCCAGACTTGCTCCCTTCCCCAGCTAAGGTCCCACTGGGATTTCACTCCACTACCAGCAAAGGCTTCATTGCTGCGCTATAGCTTAATCTTGTATTATGGAATCGTCCACAATGCATTTCTTGTATGTAGGGCAGGCTACAGGGCAAAGGAGAGAGACCCAGCTTGCAATGAGCTAGTGGGGTACTGGAAGAAGACTGTTAGGGCAGCACAGAGGTATGTTGGGGCAGTTAATTGTCCTGTTGTGGCTTTTAGCAGGCCCCAAAACTGGCTCTGGCATCTCTCTGTCTGCAGTGTCATGCACCCCAAGCAATAGTTTTAAATGGATGACTTCCTATCCACATTGCAAATAACTTCCACATGGTACCTCAGATAGTCCCTGAGAAGCCCTTGCTCTCTCAGAGCAGGCCACATCCTGGGAAAGAAGCAGTGTGGCTGCCTTGAGGCATATGCCAAGAAGCATGCTTGAGATGGGGCCCCGAGAGCAGCACTGGGGTGAGCGCTTGCGGCTGCTCTAAGGTGACACGCTGCTCCACATTAGGGTTTTGGTGCATGCTGAGTGGACCTGGTGAGCAACACCTGCTTCTCTGTAGAGCCCAGCCTTTGCATGGAGGCAATATAGGCAAGTCCAGGATGGCAAATCTCTGATCCACTCTTTTGCCGCAGAGGTGAGAAGTGAATGCTGTGATTTAGGCCCAGTGCTAATGAAGAGAGATGAAGAATGCATATCGGTAATGGGTTTCTTCCCATAGTGCCTCACTTATGGATCGTGGAGGCCTCTGGAGGGTGTCTTCACTGCAGGCACTATGGGCACGTAGGCCCAGTCTGCATCCTATTCAGCTAGCTTGGGTAGTGACACAGTGAAGAAGAGGCATTATGGATGTCAGTTATCTGAGTGGCATCCAAGGACACCAGTGGACTTGAATAGCCAGGGCTGAAACTTTCCTGAGACAGCTTAAGTGATTTACCCAGGGGTGCCTGCAAGGAGTGCCATGCAGACCTACGTTCATCCCCACAATGTTTGCGCCAGTCATGGAGATTATGTGGAACTAGGAATAATGGGAATGAGGATAACTTGTAACCAGCCCCTTATTATTGTATCTTGTTTTATCTGCATGAGGGCTTCAGGATTTGTCTACTTGCCACCCCAAGGCTAGGCCTGCCTGTATGCCCACCTTGTAAGAGCTTGAGGTGGTAGAAGGTGGGGCGCACTCCTGGCTTTGAGTGTCTCTGTGGCATCTGATCCTCCTGGTACTGATGAACGTGCAAAATGAGGTGCGGGAGAGGACGGTGCGGACGGACAGGTACAATTGCTGCATTCCCGGACAGAGGGGTTCAATTCTTAGGCAGCACGTTTGTGCCGCTGGGATTAATACCATCAGCTTCAAGTTACACTTTCCAACTTCCTTCCCAATTCATTAAGCGCTGCAGTAAATTTATTATCCTCTGTGTTTAAAAAAAAAAATCAGGCAAAAGAAAATCAGATATGCTCCCCTGTTCTGGTTCATATTAAGGCCCTTTTGCCCAGTGCCAGAAGAGGCCTTAAATCTACCCTAAATGGGTAGCTGAGGGTGAGGGGGGCCATGGTATTCCCCTGATGTCATGAAATGCTCTGGTGTAGCTGGTTCTCTTCTTTACCTTCTGGCCTTCCCTTTGCGTGAGGTGGACCAGCGGATTGGAGGTGGCATCAGAGCATTTCTCATGGCTTCTTGTAACGAGCCGGCACACTGGAGCTGCTAGGGATCGCACGGAAGGCTAATACATCCACCCTCCGCTAAACAGTCACCATCACCCTCTTTATAGCCCCATCCCTTTAGGTGCATGTGTATAGGTATCTTAGATGTTTAACCCCTAGTTTTATATTTGAATCCTGTTTCTTTCTCAGTCTGCATCCTAAATTGAGCTGTTCAGCCTGTTTCATCGGAGATCCTGACCATGTGCAAGCACGCACCTGTTCAAATGTCAAACCAGCTCTCTAAATAAACCATCTAAGAAATGCAGGGCTCGTTAGATGAATGGCCCCGTTTCTGAAATTTCCATACTTTGCAGTAAGATTCTTTTTTGTGGTTGTTTGGGGAGAAATATGTTTCCTAGTTTTATGTGGGGATTTTAGTGCGTTACAATGCTGCTTAATTTATGTGCCAGCAGAGTATAATTCTCAGTTTTTAACTCGGCTCTGCCAGGAAGTTTTCGACCAGTCTACATATTGTTGCAGAGTCTGAGAAACAAACCAATCAATCAACTGCAATTTGATGCACTTGTTCTGAGGTAGGGTCCCATGCAATCTGCTCCTTGTTGCTTTTTCAGCGTTTTGGGTATGTGCAGTTCTGGGAAGTAGTGTGCGTGGTGGTGAGTAGACATCGGTGACAGATATTGGTGGCTTTGGCTGCCTCTTTTTCTGATTCTGATTTTAAGTCTGTTGTTGTTCCACCCACTTTACTGAAACCTGTGGTCTGATCCTGCAAGCCTCTCATATGTTGCCACCAAAGGGTGAGCTATGTGTGGTGGTCCTCCAAAATGAAGTATTTAGTGCACAAGCCTCTGAAAAGGAGAGAGAATTCAAGTCTGTAGTATGTCTTGCAAAACGTACTGCTGGAAATTGGTGGAGAGACTAAATTTAGTTGTGATTTACTGCGTTGCTATTAGGGGAGCTTCCAGTGAGATCCACCAAAGGAGTGCAATAATCATACACCAACTGGCTGGGAAAGTCTTCTGCGAACCACAAAATGGCTGAGAAAGCTTAAGATCCTGGTGATACAGACAATTACAAATGATCAGTTACTGGAAAATATTTCTCCCAACCAAACTGTCTGTATATGGAGTCTGACTCATCTAAAAGCAGACTAATAAGACAAGTCACCTCTCATATTAAAGAATGAAGCCAGTCCAACACATAAATATTCGTTTTAAGTAGCCACATTACTATATGCAGAAAGCATGCTCTTCTAAGCCTGCTGTGGGTCATTTTTCCATGAAAGCACCACCAAGGCATGATAATCCCAACTACCATATAATGTCTGTTCTACATTTTCTCATGATTTATGTTAATATGTTGCTAGCTCTGTGTGTGTGCGCGTGCATGTTCTACGTGGTATATAGAGGTGAAATATTTATGATTCTGCCAGTGGTTAAAAAAGGGGAAAAAATTATTCTGTCTATAGTTAATGCAATTAATATTTTTAAGTACACTTTAACATCCGTATTTATGACCTAAATCCTCGCCTGGCATGTACAACATAATACAAAAAGAAAATAAAAAATCTCCCACAAACCTCCGTATCTGATATTTTTTAGATGGGGGCCCATACGCATGTAGAATAATATTTTGACCCCAGAGCTCTCCCACTGATTTGGAATTTGCAGTTTGCATGCAGAAACATATCAGCATCTGAACTTCAAAGGAGATTAAATTTTCTGTCTTAGTTTATTTTTGAAATGATTTGTGAGATTGCAAGGTTCACAACACCAGCTCCAATTCAGCACCTTCTCTCTTCCCTCTCTTTATCCTTTCAAGGTCAAATCCATTTTTTAACATATGTGTAGGCTAAAGTGAAGCCTGAGCTGTATGTGGGGATGGGGAATAAAACTTCTGCAAGAGGAACACTACAGATTGGATTTAAGTTATCAAGAGAATCTTTTTTCTCGCTCCCTTTCTTCTTTTTTCATTCCTTTAATTGGTTCCCTTACTTACTCTCAGATGCTTTTTTTAATCTCTCTCCTAAGTTGAATGTGAATTTAGTAGCCTTAGGGATAGAGTTCAGTGCTGGACAAGACCAGAATTCCCCTAATTTGAGGCAAAAGCAGAGTGAAGGAAACTCTCTTTTGAATAACCAAGCCACTGTTCCAACATTTGAAAGGTAAAATGTACAGAGGAATGAAGACAGAGCATGGACCAGTTGGTTAGCTGGTGTGGATGAACACAGATCTATTATCCCTGGGGGAGTAAGCTATTTTATATCACTTCAGACTTGTTGATAACACTGGTACAATTTTATTATGAGGTTACCAGCTCTTTATGATACCATTATGCTACACTGTATACAAAAGGTGGTTCCAGACTAGGCCTTGACAAATGGTAGAGATGGTGATTCCAGACTGGGCCTGTACGTAACAATTTGGTATAATATACTGATGCAGACTCTCCTACAGAGGCTCTAATACGATGTCATAAAGTCTGGTCCATCATGTCTGGGGAGACCCACAATCCATTTGGCGGTCAGATTCCTTTCCAACTGAGAGCAGGAAAGGCCTGATCTGGTACGCTCTTAGGACAGTGAAATTTGTAAGGTTATTTTGTTTCTAGTCTATGAAATTCAATAGTGTTTGGGCAAAAAGGCTTGGCACCAAAGAGAAGCCATTTCAGAGGTGGCCTGAGGTTGTGTCTTGGTTCAGGTGTGGGTTTCAGCACGCAGGTTACATGTTAGTGAGCTGTCCCCATGGTGTCCAGGGCACCATGAATAGAAGCATTCATAGGAATAAAGGTTGGAAGGGTTGGATCTCAGGAGGTTTCGGTTGAAATTCTGGCCCCACTGAAGTCACTGGGAGTTTTGCCAAAGACTTCTGTGAGGCCAGGATTTCGTCCCTAATTTATATTTCAGGTTCCACCACAGACTTTCCATGTGCCTACAGTTGAGTCATTTAAGTTGGGATAATACCTACCTAAAGGAGATACTGTAACATCACTCCTTAATGCTTGTGGGGCCGTTGGAGATCCTGGAATTGGGGGTGGTGTATACATTTTGGTTTTTATACAATTTTATAAAAGATTAACTTTTATTTAGAGACTAAGCTCCGACACAGTTTTTCTCCTGCTTTCTATTCTTTCAGCTTTCCAGACCATTAATGCTAAACTATTCTTTCCCTGCTATGATATCGTTCCCTTAAACATAATACCCAAAGCAGCACAATGGGAGCTTGTATCTCACGTTCCCGTCTAAATTTCATCCCACTTTGGGATGAAAATTAAAAGCAGGCCCTGCCAAGTGAACTTCAATCACAGCAAGGAGTCTACTGTAGGTGCTCAAATGGATTTGAATCATGGCCTGCAATTATGATATACTCCACAATATGTTTCTCATTTTCTCAAGGAAGGCCTTTATTAGACAATAGTGCAGTGTGCATTATAGTGAAAGGCAAGAAAATTGAAGGGAGAAGAGGGCTAAAAAAATGGAACAAGATGACAGGATCTCTATGTTGACTAAGGAAATCTTTTTAAATTCAGTATTTTCACCATTGTTTGCTGGTAGGATCAATTTTGTGCAATATCTTGTCTTCTTCTGTTTTGTTCTCGTCCCTTTAAGCTGCTCAGGGGCTTCTATTGTGAAAACGTTCTGGTATTTAATTAACTTTTCTTTAAAAAAAATATATTCAGCTGTAATTGGCAATTATGTAATTGGATTCTGAAGTAATCCTTTAATCGTTATTCTTAGGCACGTTGTGCATTTGCCCCCTAAGAACAAGAGATCGGAAATATTTGCTTGGAACAGTTATCGGCGCCTTTTCAGACTTAATATCCTGGCAACTGCTCAGAGCTGATACAAATCTTGTGCAAGTATTTGGATCAAAAATATGGCTTGGAGACTGTTGGAACAAGACCAGCTGCTTTCGAGTGATTGTTAGGTACTTGTTTTACAATAAGCATCTACGTGCCACAAGTAAGAGCAGGGCACCATTGTCCAGGTGCTGTATGTACTGATCACAGGAAGTCCCTGCCCTGAATAGTTCATGGTCTGAATTAATAAGATAGGAGAACCTGGGAGGAAAAACAAGTGGTGGAGTTCTCATTTTATAGCTAGAGACCCAGGGCACAGAAAAATTCAGTAACTTGCTTAAAACCCTGTGGCAGGGCCAAAAATTACCCCATATACCCCGTACATCCAGTGCCTTAACCAGAAGACTTTCCTTGCTCTTGTTGCAAATAGTCTCCTTAGTTTCAAATGAACTACCCATTGGCTTAGATTGTTCCAGATGAGAGCATTTGCTCTTTGTGCCTGGTGTCACATAGCATTGTTTCTGCTCCCTGGATGACTCCCAAACCCCAAATTGCTATGTAGATGGCTGTACACACACTTCTACATGAATATTCATGCAAATTCCCAAGTATATGTAATACTATCTCTTTCTTTGGCCATTGTGTCTAACAACAACAAAAAGTTCATGGGAAGTGAATATCAGAGGTTGTGAATACACTCGCAGCCAAAAGTTCACCCAGATCTAGCTGAACTCTGCTCCATGACTTAGTCCATCAAGCAGTCACTTCTGTCAGACTATGTTTTTTTCCTAATTTGCAAGTAGAAATGGAGTTTATACCCATGTTAGAGTAAATGAGGTCTTGGGTTTTCTTGCACTGGGGTTTTACAGTGAAATGATGTCTTGCAAATAAGTCAGCTTTCTGGAAGGGGAAGAATGATATCTTTACATAGCAGTTCCAGCAGCATAGAAAGGATGGGTGAGATTTTGCTCTCTGCAACCCCATACAGACCTGGGCTATTTTCTCTCAATCCTCTCCAGGAGTTTTATTCTGATTTTGTTTTGTTTTGTTTCTCTAAGTACTGCTTTGTCCCATCAAGTTCAGCAGATCTGAATTGCTCATAACTCCTAGTCACAGGGTGACTGATTCCTTTAAAAGGGAATAGGTCCAGTTCAGGTGTGACTAGTAGTTAGCTTTCTTCCAGTAAAGGTACCTGGCTGCTATAAAGTCCTGTGCTGCACGGGTGAGCAAGAAGGGGCCAAAGGATGGATGTTGCTTGGGGAGAGTTGTGTAAGACTTGACAGAGCTGGTGGGAGAGGGAGTTGGTGTAGTAAGTGAACTGAAGGGAAAATGTGGAAGAATCCTGTGCAATGAGGATTGCAGTGAGCCGACAGAGATAGGGAACCCTACGGAGTAGAAGTTATATAGGGAATGGATAAAGGAGAAGAACTGCCTGAGGTTGAGCAGGTTGAACCAAAGAATGAGAACTTGGTTCTGGAGTAAAGGTCCCATGAGAAAGACAATAGGTGGAGGACTTACTACAGGGCAGAGTGCCATCTTGCAGATCCTATGAGGTGAGGGTAGAGGGAAAAAGAGTTGGAGAATGCAAGTGTAGGGATTGAAAAAGGATTGTTTGCTCCCCGCTGAATATCCTGGAGAATGTGGTCCTGAAAAAGGAAGCACAAAAAAGAGCAGGTTTGGTGCATTCATACTTGAATGGCTTTGGGTGGGTGGGCTCAAACTGTCTTACTCCGAGGGCTTTGGTGGTGCTTGCATTGATACTAATAAGCTCTATCTTGTATGGACCTCTGAGAGGAGTGTCTGGAGGGAGGTAATCTTAAGTTACTGTAAATCTGTGGTTGAAAAGGTGGTCAGCATGGCTATCCCTGGAGACCATAGGAAAAACTGAAGCATTACTTGCCTATACTAATATGGTTGAGTGAAGCGGCTTGTCTGTGCTGTATGAACACTCTTGCATTCATATAATTACCTACCTTAGCTGCATAGTGCCTGACAGGTGAGGACTTGCAACAACCATTGACTTCAGATCAATGGGGCTCAAACCAGGCTAAGGGTGTGTCCCAATATAAGCATATAGCCAACCCAGAAATAAAACAGCTTATTGTGCCATCAGCTCAGAAGAGATTTGCACAGATGACTTCCATTAATGCTAATGGAAGAGTAGAGACCGCAAGAGTAGAGACCACAAGAATAAATCAAGAAGAGCATGTCCAAAAAGCAGACTTTACATTCATAAATCTCAGTGACAAAATCTGAAGGTCTTTTTTTAGTAAAAGTATATGGCAAGAAATCCATCACTGTTTTCAGCTTCTGTAACATTGACACAATGCCTGTATTTTGCCAAGAACATAATTTGAAATGGTTTCATAATTCAAAGGGAAAGTCCTCTCAGCAAAGCACTAGCTTCCGGTAAATAAGCAGCTACATGGAAAGGGAGGTTTTATTTAAAGTTTAGCATAGGCCTTGGCTTGGCATTTCAGACCAAGTTCTGGGCCAAAGTTAGGGTGAGCTGTTGAATATCGTTCTGTCATGTAATGTGGTGGCAGTGGTTGGGGCACAGGCCAGGCAGAGTTGCATCAGTCCTTCTTCTTGCCAATCTGAGACACACTATTGAAGCCCTCTGTGGAAGAAATTTTTTATCCTTTTGTGAGAATCCAACATTTCTTAACTATACCTGTTAACAAAGAAGGAAGAAACACCCTCCCCCCCCGAAATGTAATGCATATTCCTATTGGGTGCCATTTCTCCCCCTAGATTATTTTTATCCTGAAGTGCTAAAAAATATTTCTGCCCTTCTCTCTCATGACAAGGGTTGGGTGGTGAATTCATATCTTGAATGGTAACCAGTTGTAGGTAAGCAGATTCTGGATTTGAATAACAATGAAAGGCTGACCAAAATGCACTAAAAAGGTGTCCAAGAGTTTGAAGGGAAAAATCACGACGTGTTTACAGATATTCCATAAGCAGAGACGGGGGAGAATTTCATCACTAATCTTGCTCATCATGAATAATTCACTCTAACTCTTCCTTTCTGTCCTTTCACAGTTAATGTTTATCACAGTTCAGACAAGCGAGTTTCCTGTTTCTGTGGTAAGTACCCTGACCATTGGGCTACTTGTTATTCTAGCGGTTTTTCTCGTCTTGACCTGAGAAATCTTTCAATGAAAAGTTCCCACCTGGCTTGGCATGTACAAGGTATATTGTATCATGTAGTCAGGTGGTTAATTATTTGGAAATAATGTCATTACTTATATGACCCAAATGGTGCATCAGTTCTAATGAAACCGTGAAGTTGAATGAACCCTAAGAGACATGGTTTACATAAGCACTGTCGTCTATACAGTGATTCAGATTTGTTCTAATTCCCATCATACTCTTGCTCTTGTGACCGATGATAAAATTTGAATCTAGGTTTTCCCAAGAGCAAGGCAGTTTTGCCCAAAGTGCTAATTCCCCAAGATTGTCTCATGCTACTAAATGTTGCTGCCTCCCAACCCCGGCCACATCTCTTGGTCCATGCCAATGGCCATAACTCTACCTTGAGTGAGTGAGTGAATGCAGATCCACCTGCGATCTGTTGAAGCTGCAAACCCGTATGGGGAATAGTTTGAGGAAGAAAATCTGATACCTTCATTCAGACAAAATGCCTAAACTATGGCAACCACACCTGGGCAAAGAGTGTACGATTTGGCTAATACAAGCTAAATACACTATAATTTGTTAATGGGTGTGGCTGCAAAAAGGGACAAATGTTTGTAAAATGTTAACTGTTTCCAAATGAATTAGTTTATTCTCAAATACTGACATCCTCTAGAACATTCAGGCCTTTTTGGATTATCACTCTCGACAGCTGAAATCCTCCTGGTAAATCTTGTATTTTCCACTTGCTGCAACATGATGCTTCAGTCATTTTTGTGGGAGCTGGCTGATAAGGAACGTGGAAGAAATGATCTCTGCAAAACTACTTTAGAGGCTTTACTGAAAACAACAAAAGACCTGCTCTGCCAGGAAACAGTAGCCTTCATTAACACTCGTGGAGCAACTTGTCGTTTGGCCTTGTCAATGTGTGACATGTTTGCTGCCCCAGACATCTGGAAATGGTTTAGCAGAAAGAAGTCATTAAGGTCTGGTTCTTGTAACGGAGCTAATAGTTTTTACTCTTGGATTCATCAACTGAAGGCCAAAGATTTGACTCTGAAGACACTGAAAATTATGGATCGTACTCAGAAAAAGATAATAAACCGCCCTGTAGTGGAATGTGAGGTATCATCTATTTATTGATGGTGTCCAGAGTGAACTCGATATGACATTCATAATCTTGTGGCCAGGTTTTTGCTCTTTCTCTCTCTCTTTCCTGTGCTTCTGTAGAAAGGTTGGAAAATTGGTTGGGTGGTAGTTGGCTTTCAGTCACCTATCCTCACCCCTTTCTCCTGGTTTTGGAGGGTGGGACTGAAATACATTGCTCCACCATTTTTGGGACCTAGGTGTGGCGTAACTTTGTAGCATTTGGATATTAGCAGAGAGTACTAGTATATAGCCCACAGATACTACCTGCTAGAGATGCAGGTCAACTACAAATAGTTTCTCCTGTTATTTGGGGTGGTTTGGATCTGGATGGAAAAGGTGCATCTGCAGTGGTGGTATAAGCCTTGTGTTGGCTCTTTCCTGATGGGTGCCTGCTAAACTGAAGCTGGCTCTGAGCAGCTATGTGACTTATCAAAAAGAACATGCCATAAACAGGGAAGGAAGCCTTCTCATTGACCCACACACACCACAGTGGGTTGCAACAAGTGGCTGCAAAATACTTGTAAAAAATAAGGCCTGGCTGGAAAGCAACACTTCCATTTTATGAGGGGTTTCAAGGCTTTGACATTTAGTTTCTCCCCAATAGGCAGTCACAGACACTGCAGTATTCAGAATAAGAAAGAACAGGGGCTGAATCTGGATTTCTACCTCCCTGGTGAAAGCCTTGGACACTGGGCTACTGACTCTTCTGGAGGTGTGTGTTTGATTTTGATCAGAAATTCCTTCTTGTCCTGCATCCAAGAAACTTTCTCAGTGAACAAAAATGTTCTACAAATACTGAATTCTGAGTTATAGACATAGTTTCGTATTTGAAAATACCCTGTGTTGAACATAGGTAAATGTGGTATAAGTAGCTTACCTTTGACATATAGGGCTAAAATGGTGGTTCATGGAAATGTCACACAAGCACCCTTGAGTAAAACAACCCACACATCATGGGTCATATCTTGCAAGTGTTGTTTGGTAATAGAGGGGGAACAGCACTGCTGTTGGGCCAACATTTGCTTACTGCATGGTGTGGAGTTCTCCTCGGGCTAGGCTGACAGGTAGGCAACCCTTTTTTCCTAGGCTCTTCATCCATTTGTATAGTATGTGACCTTCCATTCAATATGGTTTGGGTAGGATCCTGTCTTAGGACAATCATCAGACCTAAATCATGCCAGAAAATAGTCATAAACAAATGGATATTTAATATGATAAAGTAAGCATAATTGAGTTAATATGCAATTGCTTAAATACAAACAAAGGGCTACAGGCAAACCAAATCATCTTGACCACCCATAAAAGTGCCCAGGGCAGGGAATGATTTTGATGGAAAAAATGGGGAAGATTTAGCTGTTTTTATGTACCTTGTTTTCAAGGGGGGAGAAGGAGGGCTGGGGGTGAATGTTTTGGGTTTTCATAAATAGAATTCTTTTCCCCCTCTCTGCCTTTTTATCTTTTTCTTTTTGGACAAAATCCTGAAAAATTCTAATAAACGGGATGTTTTCCATGCAAATTTCCATTGTGATGAAATGCCACTTTTTGCTGAAAAAGAATTGTTCCTGGCTCACTTACCAACTGATACTTTCTTCTGTTCAGTGGGGAGCCATTCCTCCCTTACTCACCCTTCTTCTAAATTTTGGGGGTCAGCAGGACCTCTCCCAACCAAAGCCTTCATCCACTGCTGTCATCATCTGCAGGCCAGTGGCTCAAAGCTTTACACCATTGACCAGCAGTTTTATTGTACAGGCTTGGAGACTAATAACAGTTTTGCTTCTCCACTGCTAATCTCTTGCTTCTTGTAGACAGGGGCTATATATGTGCATGCTCATGTGTGTGAGTATGTGAACGTACACGTACATGCACAGTCCCAGCCTGCCTACATGCACCCTCTCTGACTGTGCAGGGCTGTTGGCAATGCCAGCTGCTTATAATTGTATTCTACTTTGCACTCAGGCAACACAATGCAGAGCTGTATATCACCTCATCTTCCTACTGTACCTGATTTTGCTTTTAAAAAAAGCACAGCTGAAGATTAAAAACCAAGGATGACTTCATCCTGGGTGATTCTTTTCCTATTGCTACAGGGAATAAAACCATATGATTTAAGTCTGTCTGCTAAATATTTGTTACTCCTATTGTACGAAACATGTTGTGTGGCAGCTGCAAGTGGGGGAAGTATATCCCTGCTACTTTTCCTATGGATATGTAGCAGTTTAGTAGATGCATTGGCTTCTTAGCATAAATTAGCACATCCCTGAGGTATCATAAATGAAGAAAGCAAATGCTTCCACTTGCCAACCGATGAGTCAGCCAGTGGTTAGTGCCAAAAGTGCCAAACCATTGTGAAAAGCAGACACGAAAGAATAAAAAAAGGAACGTAAAATTATTCCATCTTGACCATGCTGCAAGGTAAAACTAATCCTACTGGAATCCTCCTAGATTAGAGCATCAGCTCCTCTGACATTTAGAATTCCATGACGCTTTGTCCTGGGTTTGAAGAAGTTCCTGGAGACTTTCCTTGATTGGCATTTTGAATTTCCAAGAGCTTTGAACAAATTTTGGATGTTAGGACATACTGCTTTAAAGATGTAGCAGCTTCTCTGGCTATGTAGCTACATAAACCTGCTAAAATTTGCAGAGAATCAAGGGCATCTTGCCTTACTCAAGTGGCGAGTAGCTGAAAAGATCATTTTACCTGAAGATGAGAAGCTGGGTTTTGCTCAGAAATTCCCATTTTGTCTTATGTGTAGAAGTGTTTGGTGCTTCTTGATTGTCATTTGACTTTGGGTGTTCCAGGACTTGGTTTAGGACTTGATTTAGGACTCAGTTATCGTCTAGAAGTATTCCAGCAGGACTGAAGATGCCTCTTGTCCTTCTATTCATGGCAGAAACTTTGTTCTCAATTCAGCAAAGCTTTTAAACCTTCCTTAGTGCTATGCTGAAGAGACCTGGTTTGGTGAACAAGCTGTCGCCCAGCACCCTTGGAAGCACTTTTACTACCCTTCAGAATCCTCTCACTAAAACAGATGACTGGCAACTGGCATTCCTTCAAGGAAGGGGTCACTTAATATTTCCTTGGTAATGTTTCCTTTCTTTCAAAGGACTATGCTAAGTAATGCTAAATATCTTCCAATCTTCAGGGAAAATGTCACAAGACGGGCACATCTACGTGTGATGTGAATGCAACGCAATAAACTCCAGCACAGTTTGTGCTGGAGTTTATTGCTTCTAGGTGCAGCAGTTCTATGTGCACATGGGACCGCAGCATGTTGAGCCAGGGCAGCACAGCCCCAGCTGGCAGTGGGATCAGCCTGCCAGCCCGGGGCTGCAACCCCCTGGCTCAACCTGCTGTGGAGGGGCTGCCTGGGGCATGAGGATGCTACAGTGCAGGCTTAACACCTGGTAACGTAGGGCCTCTGCAGGACAAGCTAGAAAATCTGGTGGTCGCACCAGATGACAAAGCTAACCTCTTTAACAATTTCTTTGCTTCCATTTTTTTGAGCAGAAACTGGGGCATCCCCCACCACTGGGATCCCCGACGTACCCAGGGGAGGCTCAGCGAGGCCCAGGGTCAGTGAGGACCTATTCAGGAAACTTCTGGTGGGACTAGACATGTTCAAATCAGCAAGTCCTGATGATCTCCACCCGAGCGCTGAGGGAATTAGCAGAGGTCATTGCGGGACCCCTGGCATGGCTTTATGAGCACTTGTGGTGCTCTGGCAAGGTGCCAGAGGACTGGAAAAGGGCTAACGTGGTCCCCATTTTCAAAAAAGGGAGGAAGGAGGACCCAGGAAACTATAGTCTTACCTCAGTCCTGGGGAAGCTCTTTGAGAAAATTATCCAGGAGCACACCTATGAGGGACCAGCAGGGGAGATTATGCTTAGGGGCATGTCCTGTCAGAGCAACCTGGTGGCCTTCTACGGCCAGGTCACAAAATCCTTGGATGCAGGTGTTGCAGTGGACGTAGTCTTTCTGGACTTTAGGAAGGCCTTTGACACTGTCTCTCACCCCATTCTCAATAAAATTAGGTGACTGTAGCATCGATACCTACAGTCCAATGGGTTGCAAATTGGCTGGAGGGCTGCACCCAGAGAGCGGTGGTGGACGGGTCATTTTCAACCTGGAGGGATGTGGGCAGTGGGGTCCTCCAGGGCTCGGTCCTCGGGCCCACACTGTTCAACATCTTCATCAGCAACTTGGACGAGGGGGTGAAAAGGTCCTCATTCAAATTTGCGGATGACACTAAGAAGTGGGGACAAGTAGGCATGCTAGAAGGGAGGGACAGGCTGCAATTGGATCTGGACAGGTCACAGGGGTGGGTGGATGAGAATAGGATGGGATTCAATACTGACAAGTGCA
This sequence comes from Crocodylus porosus, assembly GCF_001723895.1. NCBI lineage: Eukaryota > Metazoa > Chordata > Crocodylia > Crocodylidae > Crocodylus > Crocodylus porosus. The sequence goes on from NW_017728914.1 coordinate 29,811,265, forward strand.
AGGTGCTGCACCTGGGGAGGAAGAACCAGCAGCATACCTATAGGTGGAGAAGTTGTTACTTGCCTAACCAGCCCCTCCAGTAAGGAAATATGTATAGGCTTCTCTTATGCTTATACAAAACGAGCATCCCCACACTTTATGGATACCTACATCCTTGGAACATGTTAGTTCTGCAGGTAGCTTATCGATGAGCAGATGCCTCTACATTAAACACACAGAAAATAATTTTTCCATTCAACTTCCCTTACAGATATTGCAACATTCAGTCTTGAGCAGCAGTGAGGAGGTGGATCCAATGTTCCATCTCTTCCTGGCCCTTTATCAAGGAGCATTTACAAATCCTGTAGACCACGTCCGTGTTACTAAATCACGCCCTCTCAGAGGCGATGACTGGACTTGCCAAATTAACTGCTCAACTGTAATCTGCAAAATCACTGAAGTTAAATTGAACCATATGCTCTTCACCATCCGCAGGCTAATAGCGATATCCGTACAATATTACATATACATGTCTAAAGCTATGTCCTGGGGCCTGGCCAAGCTGTGCTCAGCGTAAGACCCTGGGGTGCGAGTTCATGGAGGGGGAGGGATGGCTTTATGCCACCTTTCCACTCACTGAGCCTAAGGTGACTCTCCAAACATCAGTGTCACGCAGTCATGCAGAAGGAAAAGGCAAGTCTCTATAAAACATCTCCTAGAAACCAAGGAATTAATTTATATAAATATTCACCTGGAGTCCAAAAATAGTGACGTGTTTGTGCAAAGATGGGATGGAAAATTTCACAGTCTGGTCCCTTTTCTCCTCCATGTGACTGTAGTCAAAAGAAAATGCTTGGTTTGCTATAGGCCATACAGCAAAATAGTTCATATGGCTGCATCCACACAAGGGTGAACATTTGATTCTCCAGGGACAATTAGCAGTGGGACATCTTGTGCTGCTGCTAGTTGTCCCTGGGGAATGCCTGTGCCGCGTGCCCTCTGGTGCACAGCAAGTTACCTTGGGTAGGGGAGGGGAGCCTGGGGCCAGCACTGGACTCCTGGGGGCTACAGCGGCGATCCTGCCTCTCGGAGCCTGCCCAGCAGCTGAAGCATGGCTCCAGCCAGCCTGACTCTGGTTTTGAGGGGCACATGGTACCCCCATGTGTGCTGCTCCACTTTTTTTTGGTATGGGTTTTTTTGATCCCTAGATATCCAGGCGTCAACCTCCGCTCACCCCCCCATGCTGCTCCCTTGCAGCACAGAGAACCGCTGAACGTGTGGTATGTGGCACCACAGATGTGTCTGCAGTGGCACATACTGCACAGCCGCGCTTGTCTGGATGTGACCTATATAGGTACATGATATACTAGATTCAGATACCTGGGCCCTTTAGGAAAGTTAGGACTTAAAAAGATTTTTTTTTTTTGATTTTCAAAGTTCTTAATCACTCGTTTAGGCTTCAGTCCTGCACAGTCTTCTTAATGTGCTTAACATCAGTAGTGCTGTCGGTATCTGAAGAGTGGGACTGCTCACAATAAACCCATGTTTGTCCTAGGATCAGAGCCTTAGGTATTGAAGTGTTGTGTAAATACCATGCAGAGGACCTATCAATCCTTTTTTGATTCAAGGCTTGATCTCCTTCCCTCCTCCTCCTCTTCCTCAGATACATTCTTTCCCTTACTGCGGAGAGAATCAAAGAAAGCGTGGCAATCTCTAGCACTGTCTGGAGACCTCACCATGTCCTAGTCTCCCAAAGAATTTCTTCACATCATGTCACTGTAATTCTGAATATTTTTAATATGTTCCCAACTCTGAGAGACCATATGGTTTGTATAAACTTTCAGGATTACTTCAGAAATGTGCTCATAAACTCTGGATAATGTGCCGGAGAATGTACAGTAGGGAACACTCCTGCCCTGGCAGACACAGAGACTGCATGACCTAATAGGTCTTTTCCGTCTCTAATTTAATTAATGCCATGTGAAAAGTATCCAGAGGGAAAGGAAACAGGTGATTGTGAAGCTGTCTAGTGACCATTAGGTAATTAGGGACCAAAATCATCCCCACTGTGTGGTTTTGTAGGGGAAAGCTTTTATGCATGCCACAGTCTTCTGAAAACCCACAAGGAACTTTTCATGCAGGACCAAGTGGTGGGGTTTGACGCTGTCTGCCTATAAAGGGTGACATCTAGGCCCCACTGAAGTCAATGAGAGTTTTGCACTGTTTTCAGTGTAGCTGGGCTTTGACTTGAGTTTTATAGGAGTGCAGAATCAATGGTCTTGGTAGAGTTAGATTAGAAGATGCGAGTCTAGTTACTGGCTCAGCATAGTTTGAGTAGCTCTGTGACAGCAAATGGTTATCATCCTTTTGCTTTAGAAGGGGCTCTCTGTCTACAATTCAAATTAATGAGTGTCATTTTTCACGCAGTATTAATAGATCACCATAAACTACATTAATTTAGATTTCAAAGTTTATCCTGTCCGAATAACAGTCTATTACAGTTTGGCTCAGGTCATTTGCAAATTTGCTCTATTGCTATATTACAAAATGGCCTACAGCCAATCACAGGAGATTACCATACTAACATTAGGCATCTATCAAACATTTCAATCACTTAAAGCAGTCCAGAAAAAAAAAAAAAAAAAGAAATCTCTTATCCTTTTTTAAATCCTGAAAACTCCACTCCCGAAGTGGTTTGTTCTACCATGGCGGCATGACATGTTTCATGACTTAGGCTGTTTCGAATGATGGAAAATGTCATGTATGGGAAAATGTTTTTCTTTAGGATTTTTTTCTCACTAAGTCGCTTATTGAAAAGGGAGAGAAAAATTGGAAAATCAGAAAGAAAAGCAAAGGAAATGAGAGCTAGATATGCTTGATAGGAACAATTTTCCAGTCTTCTTTTCTCCTGATGAGTTCTCTGTATTGTTCGCTGAAAAATAGTTACATCGTCTGACATTTCTGTTATGTTATTTTGATGCATGCTCTGTCTGAGAGTTTGGGGAAGAATAGGAGAAGGATAAAGTGACATCAATCCAGTCTCTGCCGTTGTACCTATTTTAGTGTGTCCATTTTTAAAACTAAAAGAGTTAGTGTGTGTATATACTCACACATAGGAAACATTTGTAAGACTTTAATTCAAAGTCTTAAATATGATAAATTACAAATGTGCCTGTTGCAAGGTGAGAGTGTTCATAGGAACATAGAAAAATAGGGTTGGAAGGGACCTCAGGAGGTCATCTAGGGATATCAAAACCCTCCTTTCTTCCAGTCAAAATAACAAACTAAAGAAGAGCAAAATACTATGTAGTAATTGCCATGGATGCTGAATATTGCCATGAACATCCAGAAGCTTGCCTAAAGCAGGAAAATGGTCCTAATGGATTGCAGCAAGCCCTTTAAAACAGTTGTATGGAACAAGACTTTTGCCCTCATTGATTAGTAAGAAAATTGAGAAACTTAAGAGGAAAGAATAACTGTTTTTTGACTTCTTTTGAGTTGCTTGTCAAAGGGAGCATTTACACTTAGCTGTACGTTGCCTTTGTAGCAGATCATCACTGTTCAAGGTACTCGGACAATTACTGAAAATAAGACGAGTGGGAATTGGTCCTGGTTGTTGTTGCAGTTCCTACGGCTCCAACACCACAAGAATTCTGCTGCCCTTTATTGTGACCACATTGATATAGGATACTCAGGCTTCACACGGTGTAGCAAGCCAGCAGTTTTCAATGCTTTGTTCATGCTATTTCCATTCTGTTGATTAATAGATAGCTGTACTTTCCAGGGCTTTAAATCAGTGCCCTTCATGGATGTGAGATGCACTAAGCAAACTATTTTTCGTTTTTTATTTATATTCTGGGTTTGCTTATTTTTTTATTTCCCACATTCCATTCGTCACTTATGTACATCTGCCCCAGACTGTAAACAGCATTTTTATTGATCTGTAATATCTGAAACAGCTATTTTTATATTTCTATTTCAAAGTCTTCCTGAAAACTGTTGCATTTTCTTACGTTAAAGTTTGGCCACAGAGTTTTCAGAGCATGTAAAGGAAGTGAATATTGCTGCATGCAGACAACTGATCTGGGGAGTTCTCTAGATAATAGATACAGTTATATAGAGTATAACAATACTTTACACTTACATACTGCTGCCTTATAGCCAGGTTTCGAGAGGTGTTGGGGACGTAAGTTCCCCTTTCCAGAAGGCTGCGTGTGTGTGTCAATAGCTTGAAAAAGGAAGTTAGGATTAGCTAGTTTCCTCCTGCACCAGCTCTGGACAGGCCATATGCAGCCTTGCTATGAAGGGAAATTGCCTAGGATTAGGTGATCCTAATCAGTTTCCTTTTGCAACCAGATTCATGTGTGAAGGCGAGAGTTTGCTGCAGAAAAGGCATCTGCAATATCTTTAACACGTGGAGCCTGGAAAACAGGCACAGGAGAGCGAGAGAGAGAGTGTGCGTGTGTGCACACACACGCTTGAGGGACAGAGGGAGCTTAAAATGACATTAAAAGGAAATAACAGAAAAGGGTAAGTGGGGGAAAAGGGGTATTAATAAGGCAGAAAAACAGATGATAAACAGAGGCTGGGAGAGCAGGGGAGAGTAAGAGCACAAAATATAGAACATCAAATTATGCAGCTAAATGTAATGATGCGACTCTCAGTTGTTTTTGTTGGTGTTGTGTGTGTGCCTTATTGCCACAATGACATAACACTGGCTTAGGCACTTAGCAAAGTCCATTAGCATCCTCCAAAGCCCACTGACACCAATGGGAAGCCTTGCATTGACTTTGACGGGCTGCGAATTGGTCCTCCTAATACTAGGCAAGCGAATAAAGGCTATGCTTGTATGGTGAGTAGGCTAAAAGTAGCATGTCATCCCTGTTTGTCCATTTCTACCCTCCTTGTTGCATCCTCACTGCTCGAGGACTTCTGTCCGTATGAAGTGGCTCAGTGTCCAATCCTATATCCATCTACTTAGTAAGGAACCAGTGGGGTAGCTCATGCAATTAACTCAGCACTGCAGTGGGTGCTAAAGATTTTCAGTGAGACCATGACACATTGCTCAGCTCTCTGAACATACCATCCCCTGTCATCATCTTTCATTCACAAGACAACTGCTGAGTTAGGGGAATCTGTCCATAAATTGTCAGGATCCAGTATCTGAACAACTGCGTAATGGTTCTTCGTATAGCAAAAGAAGTGAGCCTGGGCATTTGGTTGGCTCTGTCAAGACTGTTCCCTTCTGCTGGAAGGATGTCTTATGTAGCCAGTCCTTCCTAGTCTGGTGAATCTGAGTAAAGCGCTCCTGTGTTCCTTCTTGCAAAGGGTTCAGGTAGAGACGCAAAAAAGGATGAAAGCAACTAAGAAACAAGCGTGGAGAGGGGGAGTCACTGGCAGGACACAAATGCAAGCTCTAGTCCTCTCTGCCGGCCTTGAGAAGAGCTCCTTGGAGGAGTGATGCAAGCAGGATTTGCCTTCCACACTGTTATATTGGTTTTCTGATGGAGTCTGGGGCCGGATCCTCAGCTCTTACGAATCAGAATTGCTTCTTTGAAAATATTAGCTGCTTTATGCAGCTGAAAAAGCAGCTCCTCCCTCACACCTTTATCTATGTTGTTCTTGATCCCACTGGTCACTGAGTTTTCTCAGCTTCAGAATGTCACTGATTGAATCTCTCCCTTTATTCTTAAATTACCTAATCGGTGGTTAAATTAGATATTTTTTTTGCATTGCTTTATAGAAGTGGTTGTGTTTTGATGTCTAGGAAAGTACAGTACAAAAGTAGCATTGATCTGGACCAATATTTGGTTTTGGGGGGGGGGTTCATTCAGCCTGCGTAGGTACTATAGCATTTTCTTATTTCCACTCTCACCTATTGGCCATGATGAGAATTTTCCATGTATTTTTCAAATGCCTGAAGAATAACATAAATGAATGACAGTATTAATTGGCTTGCTGGCTCATCCTTTTTAAAATTTACTCTGCTGAATTTAAAACGTGTAGATGTCAAAAAAGCTTTAAAAATTCTTCAGTGCAGTTGCTTGGACTGTGAAAGCTGAGAGCAACTTGGGAAAAATAGCACTTAAAAGTCAGCACTGCTCACACCAGAGATTATATTGAAATGGTGATTGTTATACCTTCTAACAACATGTGGCTGGATTGGCTACGCATTGTTTATAATTATGGGATTAGCCAAAAGCAATTATGGCCAACTAGGCATTACCATACACACAATGGCCAGATTCTGATTCTACCCTGTTGATCAGCATTAATTTCCCTCCCCTGTGTGTCTGGAGGAACAGAAAGGAAATAGTGGTTTGGTTTGGTTTTTGTTTTCCATAAACTTAGAGCCTCATCCCAGAGACATCCGAGAAGCCACCCCCTCCATTTCATATAGGTCCTCATCTGGGCTAAACATTCGGTATCTGGATCTGGAACTGGTTTATCTAGGTGCACACCTTTCTGGCCTTCCAGAGTGGCTCATGCACCAGCATCCACAATATTTACGATCCAAAGAGTTTGATCGTTCCAGTCTTCAGATTTGTTTACCATGAGGAAAAAAAAGCTCTCTAAAAAAGAAGTGCCTGTTATTGCTACAGAGCTCTTCCACTTGGTTCAATGATACCCCTGGAGATGTTTTTGGATTCCTTTCCTTTGCTGAAACAGCTGCTGTTACTGGTTTTTGCTTAGCCTGAAAAAGTTTATGAAAGTGTCTGGGTGTGCGAGTGCATGTTCCCGAATGATTGATTCTCGCATATTTGTAGGAGCACACGTAGCGTCTATCGGAAACTGATTTCTTTCAACCTCAACATCTGTGGGGCTGCCTGAAAGCTGAACTTCACACGAGTATGTCACGGTATGACGACAGTTTACACACTGGCTTCAGCTCCAATCTGATGTTCCAAATTCAATTAATATTTACAGTGTAAATACCTTCTCCCCTCCAGTTTAACAACAAAACCAGCTTCACATAAACTACTTGAAAGCTGAGTTAGTGGGGGGGGGTGCAAGCTACTATACACACTTCAGGCTCCATGCAACACGTAGGTGTTTGGAAAAGTCCTTTCCTGAGCTGCCCAGAGCACAGACTTTAATCAGAGAAGCATTTGCCATGCAGTTGGTGCCACCACCAAAGAACTAATGAATCATCATGAATCAAACAAATTGTTGGGAGGTGGCATGATCAAGAAGGTGGGGCTTCACTTAGGAGTCGGGATGCCTGGGTTCTTTGCCCAGCTTCGCCAGATGCTTGCTGTGTGACACAGCTCTTTTCCAGCTGCCTTTTCCCCTTGCACAACCCTTGTCTCCTTTGAATGGAGGCAACTTCCCTGGTACATACTGACTCACTGCCCCCAAAAATACTTCTTTAAAAATGCCTCAGGTTTGATGAATGCTTACGGATGCCAAGGCAGGGTTTTGATTCCTGATAATGGCCTTGGCAGTGGAACCCTATGATCCCACAGTGTCTGTGACTAATGCATTACTACAGACATCTTTTAATCCCTTTATGGAAAGAGTGTAGTACCTTTGACGTGTTTGCTGGCCACAGTCAACTCTAAGTAAGGCCTGAAGGAAAACTTTTGCCTTCAGTGGCTGTGTCTACAAGACTAGTGGACTGTGCAGTTGTTACTGTGGAGTCATTTAGTACTTGCATTACTGTGCACTAGTATCCCCACAGGTTTTTTTTCCCCCAGATGCTACTACAGAGTAGCAATGAGCTACTGCGCAATAGCTTGTAGCTACTGTGCAGTAGCATCATGTCACGGTTAGTGCCTGCCAATGCTGCCGCATGGTAGCATCTGTGCCGTAGGTCATTGGTACTGTGCAATAGCATCTTGTGTGGAAGTGCCTAGTGACTCTTAAGAAAACTGAGACACGAAAAAAAGAAAAAGAATTAAAAAAAATACAACCCCAAACTCTGGACCTGACACCTCCTTTCAAGCAGCTTGGAGGAAGAAGGGTTTCCAAGTAGGTTTATGGGCCTTTTGCAATAGACCATCATGGCTAAGTCAATGGGATTGCTCCTGGTAAAAAGGCACATGGGGTTTGGCTTTGGTTGTGTGTTTAAATCCCTGTTAAGAGTTCTGCTGCACTTGACAGTGCAACATTGATAAGGACTGCTGCTAGGCTTCAGGCAGTGTAGCAGGCCAACCAATTTCAGTTGGACCCTGCAGCTCCTGTTCTCATAGAAAAGTAGGACTGGAAAGAACCCCAGGAGGCTGCATTTAGTCCAACTCCCTGTTCAAGGCAGGATCACCCCTATCTAAACCATCCTATAAAGGTGTTTGTCTAACCCAAGGGAGCTCAACCCCTGGCCCGTGGGCCATATCTGGCCCATGGAGCCTTGTCATCCAGCCTATGGGCCTCCCCACAGGTCCAGGAATTTAGTTGGGGGGAGGGGCATTATTTGCTGCTCCCCTGCTCTCAATTTTCCAGGTCTGTGGGGAGCTCCATGGACTGGATAATGTGGCTCTGAGCGGGATGAGGCCAGTGTCTGCCTGGATCCAGGCGCATGAGATCAGGCCACAGTGCTGACCTCAACCACCAACCCAATGCAGGATCTGGCCCATGGACTAATACTGAGCTGGCAGGGCCACAACTTTGGGTGCCACTGGTCTAACCTTTCCTGCCCGGGGCAGGGGGTCAGACCTGATGATCTGTTTAGGTCTCTTCTGACCCTAAGCACAACTATGAAACTATGAAACCTATTTTTAAAATTGCATGCAGAACCCTCTCATGCAACTACAGGGCCTGAAAACATCAAGAACACCCTAGCTCGTGGTCGGTGGAGAAGGAGGATGAGGCCGCTGTCTGTTGTTCTATTGACAATTCAAGGGTTAACTTCCCAGGTTTTAAGCCAGTAACTTTCACTGGCATTACACTGAATGAGGTAACTCACAGGAGACACTTGGAGACAGACGCGTGTCTTAACACCAGATCTTTTCCTGGGCTGAGGTACCTGAGCATGGACGACAGGCATGTCAGACGGGAAATCACAGCTTAAAACACCCCAGGAGATGTAGGTGCCTATTTCTTCCCTTGCAAAAGAAGGTGATGGTGGCTCCTTTCTTTCACAGCAAAGCTACAGGTGGGGGGGAATGCATCCACCTTTTAATATAATTAGCTTGGTTATGGGACTAGAGGGGGGCGATTTGGGCTTTGTGTTGTATTCCCAACTCCCAGGTCAGTGCACTAACCACCTGGCTGGGATATTAAAGCTGTTACCAGTGTGTAGAGAAGAATTCAACCGAGACAGGAAGGAAGAGAAGGCAAAACACTGTGTAAGTCATTGATTGAGCTGTAACCCCGGAGAGGATGAGCAGGTTGCGATCCCGGCTGGAAGGACTGTTGATGCATTTCATCTAATTCCTGTTTACCTTAAAATGTGTTATCCGATTTGTTTACCTAGGGGAAAAAAAACTCTCTCTTAAGAAATAAGTCTTTATTACTGCTCACTACGTTGTCTGTTTGGCTCTGTGGTACCCCTTGAGAGACATTTAGATTCCTCTTTCCTGCTAAAGCATCTGCCATTTCTGGCCACTGCTCAGTCTGAAACTGTGCACGGGAGTGTCCACCTCAGTTTGGGTACCGACATGACTGGAAGTGGCCACAAAACAGGGTTTCCAGTTTGCCGGAAATGTCAGGTGTTTAAAATCTGGGTTGGAGCTGAATCAGACCAAGCTGGAAAGAAAAAAAAAAACGAATAGAACGGGAAATTTCCCGGGGAACAGAAATGCCAGTACAACATGCTTTTAACCCCCGAACCTGGTGTTTCTCAAAGGCAGTGGTGTTCTTGGAAATTGTAGCTGGCCGACCCTGATGAGTGCCAGGTTCAGTGTCAGCTACTGACTCTGTAGCTTCTGGGCATACTGGGGCGGGGGAAGCACAGACTGGGAGCCAAACCCAGGAGGTGTATCCTGGTTTTGCAGCAGGGAGCCTGAAAGCTAGCATTGAAATGAGAGGTAAAGGGGCAGACGGGTAAGGGATAAGAGTGCCGTGGCCTTGGGAAGAAGCCCGGTTGCTTTATTGTTATTGATGCCTAGCGCAAGGTCTGTTATCCGGTGGAATAGGGGAGGAAGGTTGCAACCTTCTGGGGGCTTTGACTGGGCCGTGCCAGTGCTCCCGCCGGGGCCAAAGCCAGAGGTTCCCGGCTAGAGGGTCTTGCCCTGTGCTCAGGGTCAGACTGATGCGAGTCCTAGAGAAGTAGGGTTGGAAAGCATCTCTGCAGGTTATCTAATAACAATGCCCTTCCTGGAGCAGGATCATCTGCATCCAAACTGTCTCATACAGCCATAATCTAAACTCTACATAAAACTGCCCTCAACCCTCAAAACCACGGGCCTAACACTCTGCCCTGCCACGGGGAAAGCAGGGGAACCGGGGCACCCAGTGTCCTGCTTCTATGAAATGCTGTATTTTGGATCAGGAAGGGGTTTTACCCCAAGGTGAGATTGATACAGACAAGGGGCAGGCTGCCTTCTCCGGTAGCAGGGGCATGGTACGCTACTCGGGACCTCATGAGTGTATATTGACAGCAGAAGCAAGACGTTGGCTGCCCTGGCACAGCATAGACCAAGCACCTGAACCTGCCCCGGGGGAAGCAGGGGACCAAGCTGAGGGTCATCTTATGTTGAGTGGAGATGAGGGGTTGTATGGGACAGTTTGCACAAGGCTGATCCTGCCTCAGAGAGGGGGTTGGACTAGATGTGACCTCCGGATGCCCCTTCCAGGCCCACGTCTCTAGGATCCTATGAACCCTTTAAAATCATCTGGCTACAAGCTATCACTGCCGGGCAGCTCTTCCTGGAGAGTCCCTATTCCAGTGCCCCCAGTCCCCAGCAACTGCGCAGCTGATTCAGGATGGAGCAAGACCAAGGATGGCTCTAAGCCCCCAGGAGAGGGCAGGGATCCTGGTAAAAAAAAAATCCTCAACTTTCAGTTTAAAAAAGCCAAATAACTCCAAAATCCACATTTCCCATGATTGAAATGAAACACCATTATATCTATCTATCTGTCTGTCTGCCTGTTTCTAGATGTGACCTCCCTGCCCTGCCTACAGATCTATAGATACAGGTATATCTATAGCTAGAGAGATCTGTAGGTACAGATGGAGAGAGAGAGAGAGAAACCTATCAATATCAGTAGATCGGGAGGGAGAGAGAGAGAGAGAGAGAAACCTCTCTCTCTCCCTCCCTATCTCCAGGTATAGATAGAGCTCTACCTAGATCCAGACAGAGGGATTAGTGGCGTTTCATTTTAACCACGGGAAAATGCGGATTTGCAGTTACTTTTTCTTAAACCGAAAATTGAGGATTTTATTAAGTCAGAGAAAACCAGGCTCCCTAGTGATCAGGGACACAGAGCCCCCCCCCGCCCCCCG
>NW_017728914.1:29822821-29881655 GCF_001723895.1 Crocodylus porosus
ACCAGCAGGTCCTGCAGCACAGCCGGCTCCGCGGCAGGCAGCACGGGTAAGGGCTGCGGAGCGGGGCGGCCGCCTCGTGCCCGGCCGCGGTTCGGGGCTGGAAGGGGGCCGGCCCCCGCGCGTGCTGCCGCGGGATGGTGCCCGCGCGTGTGCGATCTCGCAGCAGGCCGAGTGTGTGTGACACGTTTCCCCGGGTAGATGTGACATCTCTTATTAGACGACAGGAGTAGTCGGGGGGGGGGGGGTTCCTAGCAAGCTTTCCCCCTTCATCAGGCACAGGGACTCTCTGCTCGTCCGAGTCCGCGGGTGAGAGGCGCCAGAAGTGCGGCAGGATGTCAGTGGAAACGTGTGTGTGTGGGTGTGATCTCGCTGCGTGGGGGCACGGTGCCACAGAAGTGTCGGTGGCTTTGGCACAGAGGGCAGGCTAGCTTTGCACCTTCTAGACTAACCCAAGTCATATCTCATTCACACCCGTCTCTCGGGATTAGGCGTGTGTGTATGACGTATAGGGCACGGTCCCACTGAAGTGTGGTTGCCTTTGGCACACCTTGGGACTCGGCTTTACAGGTAACAGAAGGCAGGCTGCGTTTGCACCTTCTAGACTAACTCAGGTAGCATCTGATTCGCATCCATCTCTCAGGGTTGTTTGTGTGTGTGTGTGTGAGAGAGAGTGAGCTGGCAACACTATCAGGATTATTCACATGTGTATCGCATTTAAAGGCACGGTCCCGTAGAAGCATGGGTGGCTTTGGCACAGCCTAGGATAAGATGGAACAGAAGGCAGGCTAGATTTGCACCTTCTAGACTAACTCAAGCAGTATCTAATTCACATCCATCTCTTGGGAATGGTTGTGTGTGTGTCACTTTTAAGGGCACAGTCCCATAGACATGTAGTTGGGTTGCCATTGGCACAGGCTAGGATTACAGCTTGCAGGGAACCTGAGGCAGGCTAGACTTGCACCTTCTGGACTACCCCAAATAGCATCTAATTCATATCCATCTATCAAGATTGTTCATGTGTGCGAATGTGAGAGAGATCTGGCAACACCCTCAGGATGATTCATGTATCACTTATGGGAGCACGGTCTCATAGAAGCACAGGTGACTGGTACAGTCTAGGATTAGGGCTAGCATGGCACAGAAGGCAGGCTAGATTTGCACCTTCTAGACTAACCCAAGTAGCAGCTATTTCACATCCATCTCTCAGGACTGTGGGTGGGTGTGTGGGTGGGTGTGGTGGGGAGCTTTTGAAACTTGGAGGGGGTGGGATGAGCTTGTTGGCTATACCCTGCACTAAGGATGGGTGCAGCAATTTCATCATCTTCATAGTGGTGTTTAATTGAAGCATGCTGGGGGTCAGCCACAGTCCCTCCATTCGAGGATGATCTCTACCACAGCTCATTGGTGGGTGTTGAGGCGATTTAAGAGTCCAGTTCTCAAGCCACAGGTCTGTCCTTAGAAGTTGCAGGTCTTTCCTCAGGGGAGAGTAGGCTGCAGGGCATCCCATTGTGGGGATTGCCTGTTGTCCCACATGAGAAAAGTGTGATCTTCCTTAGACTCAGTATATCTCCTGTGTCTTTAAAAGAAGAAACAACTTTTTGGAAAATGTCACCCAAGCTGAAATTTTCAGTCCCTGAAGTTTTTAATGCTACTCGGTCCCATTCAGACCTCAGCTATTTTAGACCAGACTCTTTCTTTGGGTTAAAAAGCACCTGAGTTCTTCAGACAAAAGGCACTTGGCCGGAAAGCACAGGGGATGTGTACACGTGCATCAATGCGCCTTTTCTAATGTGCGTGAAATTTAGTACTTCCAATGTGAGGTACTAAATTAATGTGCATTAGGCTATGCTAATGTGCCGTAGCACATCTGCACACTTTTTAAATGGACACGTAATGCATAGTAGACTATTTTACTGTGCATTAGTGTAATGGCACAGTTTTCTACACTTTAACCACAGTAAAATAGTCTACAGCACATAAAAGCGCATGTGTAGATGTGCCCACAGTGTTGTTATGTTTGCTGTCATATTGGACCAGTGCCTGCAGTACTTTCTATATTTAAACAATGTACAGCTCAAAGTTAAAGAAGTAAGACTGTGACACAAAGTGTGTGTGTTTAATTTTTTTCCATAACACTTGGGTATTGCAGAAGTCACTTTAGACCACTTTGTACTTTCATATCTCCATGCATCCCATTAAGGGAATGCATATTTAGACTGCAAGAAGAGATCTTAGCTGCTACGTTTTTTTTATTTTTTGTGAAGTCCCTGGGACAGATTTGGTAGTAGGGTGTTAGCTTCCTGGAGTAGGCACTTGGTCTCTTTCTGTTTGCTTCCTGCTGAGTAGCAAGTGTGTTCTCAACACCTCTTTTCATAACAACCAGATCTTGACAAAATGCAAGAAAGGGCAGATCTCGGCAGTATATTTTATGAGATTTTTTCATGATGTTTTAATTGGTCTTACATTTGGTCGCTTTGCAGACTTGAGTTGGCTCAAAGGTTGCTTCTGGTTTCATTTCCTTTTTACAGGCTACAAAATACCAGAAATTATTTGTATAGGATTATTCTTTTCCTTAGGATTTTTTTTCCTTTGTCAACTATATAGCATTATACATAAACCTTGTCAATAGATCTTCATAGAAGTTGGGTTGGAAGGGACCTTGTAGATCTTTAAGTCCAACCCCCAGCCTGGGCAGGAGAAAAAATGGGCTCAAATGACTCCAGCCAGGTAGGCATCAAGCCTCCTCTTAAAGACCCCCAATTCAGTCTTCATTGAATTGGACAAAAATTGGACAGAAGTAATACCTTTCTTTAAGACTAAACCTTCCAAGGTGAAGACTATTCAAAAACCACATGGTTATAGGCTGCTAACAAGTTACTGATCCTATTCGCTCCATTGTAGAGACATTATTAGGTACAACCGTCAGTTCTCACAGTTGCAGTGGTGACTCGCACTTCTTTCAAGATCTCACAAGGAACAATAAAAAAGTGGTGGGTTGGGTGTTGAGATGCTGATCGAAAGGTAGGTGTGGATCGAAGTGGGTATAGCTAGAGCCAGGACCATGAAAGAATAAAGCATGAAGGAGTGTAAGATTGGAATTTGTAAAAGGGCATCTTTAATTTGACTGTCTCAGCAAGTACAGATCCTTGGTAGGCAAATTCTAGACTATTGTCTATCTAAAAGGTGTCTTGATTGTCAAAATCTTACTGTAAATGATATAAATCTGATGTTCTTGATCTACTTAAGCCTTGAAACCAAACAATACCCAAATTCTCCTACTAACTTCAATATAGAGTGAGCACCTCGTACTTAGGAAGTAGCCACAGCCCAGTCTGCTTTAAATGAATGTATTTCTCTGGTGTTCCTTCATCTCGAAAGAGAGAAGAATGTTGTTGCCGGTTCAATCAATAGAAATAGAGACAAGCACCTGCAACTGTTTTCCTAGGTGAATGGGCATTTGAGATCTTGGTGGCAATAAACCAGCATGGGAGCATTTGGAGATGGACGGATACTCCATGAATTGTACTATGCTGTCCAGATTTGGCCTGCTAGTCCATTTCTGGTGGAGGGATCTAGAAAAAAACACTCAGTTTGCTCAGTAAGCTACATTTTTGGATGTCTGCTTATACACGTATCCAACAGCAGAAACAATGGGAAAACAGCCACAGGGTTCTTGGACATAAGCTACATTGATTATGGTCTGTAGAGAGCTCAGAAGGGATCCCACAATCCAATGATATGCAACCAGATGTTGCTGCGTGTTGCTCCATGACTACCTCTACTGAAATCTATAGGATTATGGGTGGCAGAATCTTGCTCTGTAGAAAAAAAGCCATGTCTTTTTTATATTATTAAAAAAAAGCAAAAAGGGGAACCATTTGCAGATCTCTTGGGGGGGCTGCAGTTAATGAAATGCAGAAAGCCTATTAACACACCAACTACAACCCTGTAGAAATACTGGCTCCAAGAAGGATTGAGTAACTGCTGGACACTTTCAGTGATAAGCTGTGACTTGGTCTGATTTAAGGCAAGTCAGCAGAATCTGATGTTAAAAAATCTGCTATTTAAAGCTGCTTCTACTGTTTTTAAGTTTTCAAGAGAGCCAGTACCTGCTTCAGGGATCTCACTTGTAAGGACTGACAGCCAAGTAGTTGGGACTAGAGAGGAAAAGCAGTAGGCAGTTTTTATACAAGTTAGCTTAGTTCAGTGGAAACAGAACTGAGGACTTAACAAGGACAGAGAAGAGGGTTAATAAATTCATTTTAATCTAAAAAGAGGCAAAGCACCAGAACACTACTGGAAGCATTTACTGTAGCCGTGTCATGGGAATCGCTGATAATACAGACTATTGGGAATTTTCCTGTACTGAGAATTGTGTGGGATCCACGTGTGGCATTATGCTTATAAATGCAACACTGATGTGGGAGCATATAGCTTCAGTACTTCAACCAAACAGAAGGGGTTGGGGGATGGAGTTTGTGGTTAATAAGTAAAATACTTTTCAAAATGCAAAAGGATTTCTCCTCTTCCTAACTAGCAAGAGATTGTTCCAGAAGTACTTGAAAGACCAGCTAAAACTAGCTCTGTAGTAACCAGACTTGTCAAGGATGAGTACTGGAAGATTGTCCGCTGCTATTGAGACAGACACCAAAATCCAGGAGGTAGCTGGAGTGTCCTTGTAAGAGTAGTCCAGGCAGACTGAGCCACAAAGGGCAGCGATATAAACTATTTGGGACCAGATCTCCACTGATGTCAGCCGGCGTGGAAATCAGTAAAGCTTCCCCGGTTTATACCAGCTGAAGTTTTGGCCTTTGATTGACTTAATCATTTAGAAAGTGGATCTTACTTTCTCCCTGCGTACCTGGCATTCTGTGTAAAATGAAGCAAATGCTTCCAAGCAAAAGTGCACTGCTTTTATTGGAAGTGGCAGCAATGCTGGAACTTATGAGCACAATTTGACAAGCAGCTGAGGGTCCTCAGCTTTTGTTGACTTCAGTGGGATTTGAGGGTGCCCAGCACCCAGCAGGATGGGACAGTGTCTCTGCAGCACAGTGCCGCAGCAAAGTCAACAAAGGGCTTCTTGAAGACAAGCCAGGCTCCAGCTGAGACCAGCAGTGCATTTAGCAAATGTATAGCAGAACCTCACATTAATTCACACTAATGAGGTGGAGACCAGTGATTTGGGGAGAACTGAATTTTGTGCAATGAGGAGAAAGCAAACAGACCTAGAGGTGTGGGGGAGAGGAATCCCCACCGCATGCCCCAAACTTCTTGGTTAATGAATGAGCTGGGTGTCATTTATCATAAAACTTCAGAGCACATTTGCAATGGGCTGTAGACTCTTTTGTCCATGGAAATCTAGTGTGAGGCCACTATAATATTTTAGGCATCTTCCCCACCCCCCGGGGCTTTGGCTGAGTGAGGAAGAGCAGTCTTGTGGGGTTCTGAGCCCTTCTTGATAGAAGGTGTTGTGCCTTAGCATGTGCTTCCATGAAGTGCTGTCCAGGACATGGTCCATGGCTGCATGTTACCTTGACTGCTGTTGGATCTGACCACCCCTGACTCCTCCACCTTCTAATGTGCCTCTCTGGGGCAGGAGTCGGGGACAGTAGTCAGATGCCTGACCCAGGCAGTCTCAATTCTGTAAGTAATACACTGCATTTCCAGCTTTGCCCATGTCCGCCTCCTCCTCCTGGAATCAATATATTTTAGTGCACAGGCCCAAGGGATTGGGACTCGTACAGTCAGCAGGGCCTCTTCAGAATGGGCTGGGCACTCTGGCTGTTATCCATTGGCTGCGGGATCAGGGTTGTGCATAAGGACTTTGCTGGATCAGGGTTGGCACGCTCAATACCATTCAGGATCATGATTGATGGCTGCTGTCCACTTCCACCTGGTAAACTATGCTATGAAAATGGTGTTGTGTTGTAACAGAGGCTCATTTTAACCATCCGTAATTCAAGCAGTAATACAGGTCTAATGCCATGAATGGAATGGGTCTAATCTAATCTTCAGATAAAAGAACGTTTGTTTTAAACCAATTCAATCCACATTAGTTCAAAGACTAGTAAATACTGTTCTCTCTTTTTAGTATTAAAATGAAGCCAAATAGTCATCTTGATTACATTTATTTTAAAATATTCACCCTATTATGCGCTCTATTGAGTTTTAATCTACATCCATAATGGGAATACCGATGCCACTGTAATTTTAACTTCATTTTTTTTAATTGCTGGGGGTGGGAGGTGGAGAAAGGTCAAGACTTGCACTCAGGAAAGATGGAAAAAATCCTGGCCTCATGAAGAGAGAGCTCTTTCAGGGAATAGCATCATTTATAATAGTCATTATATATTCTGATCTCTTAGAAATTTAAGTTGCGGCTATAACAAGATTCCTTCTCGTAAACACAGTACTGCTTTTCAGACCCTTTTCAGCTCAGGCATCGCTTAATAGTCTATATATGAGTGAGTAAGAAGCTTACAATATTTCGTTCTATCTGTCTTTATCTATAGCCCCAATGTGTGCGCTGTGCAGAAGCTTATTGGAACAAACAGGAAATACTTCACAAACTGCAAACAGTGGTACCAGAGGAAAATCTGTGGCAAATCAACGTAAGTACTTGAGAGGCATCCAGAAATCTCAGTAAAAAGGTGGTATTATGGGTCCATGGATTGTATAGTGTTCTTTTGAGACAGAAGCAGCCGTTTTTAAACACATTGGCCATCACGGTTTCCAGCATGTGGCCTCTTGCTGTATATACCTTTAAGATCTGTTTCATTACAAACTCTGTTAGCCGCATTCTGATGGCTTTTTGAACAATTTGATTTTGGGGAAAGGGCATTTATACCTATCAGATGTATTGATACTTTGTTAATTGGGCTGCCTTTCTGGGCACAGACTAATTTATCACAAGCTGAGAGGCCGAGCCATATATCAGTAATCTTTGAAGTGAGGACTTAAGTGACGCCCTGCTGCACTTAGATTCATTTGCCCCTTGATGAACAAACATGAAGGTGCTTTTCTCTCTCTCTCATGCCTGAAGAATTGATTTATCATGTATTTGCTTCTGAATTAATATTTGCTCCTTGGTTGTTGTTTTTTTTCCTAGCTGTAAAATGAGGGTCCATCCTGAATCACTTGGAGTTGTTAAGGATGGAAAGCCAAAAAGGAATGATTCATTAAAGAACTGAGATATTTTTTATCCTTGCAGAGCTCTCAGTGCTGTAATGAAGTATGGATCAGATGTTTCCTACTAACTAACTTTGCCTTTTTCTCCCCCCAACTCTTTTTCTATAAAGAAGCAGTGCAGAGCTGGTGGATATTAGAGGCACTTCCTTGTGGTTTTGTGGAAGGGGAAAATAGCACAGGGAGCAGGGGAGGGGGAAAATGTCAGTTTTAAGGCAATGTTTTCAGATGACTCCTCCAGGAAAATTCATTAGGCTTTCCGATCCATCTTACACCCAAACCTGCAAACAATAATATGTAAGTAGCTATTGCACAAAATGGTGTGGGTAGCCAGCTTCCGCACATTCTTCTGAAAGGTGCACGAGTTATAACGTGCAACCCAGCTGGCTGCCAGACTCTTGATGAAGTCTGTCTGTCTTTCAAGAGACATGGCCTTGGCGAGGTCATGCAATCTCTCTGAATGTCATAATGGGGCTTGAGCTGCGCCTCTCAGAAGCGTGTGAAGCTGTGCCTGTCGCAATTTTATTGGAGCTAGTTCTCTGTTTTCCCATGCCAAGACTGAATCAAGATTTCCATGCAAATTTGACATAAATGAAAGCATTAGCAATTTCATTTTGATGGAGATCATGTGTAGAAAAATCATTTCTTCAATGGAACTGACATCAGAAGATCATCCAGATGTTTTTCAGGACATTTGGGAAAGTATTTAACAAGCATTATCCAGTCCGGCATTGAATCGGGCCTATTACAATAATCTTTCTCTTGAGCTGAGATGAAATGAACTCTGTTTCCTGGCTGAGCAGCAAACTGAGAAGTCTTTCACTGTTTTCACCTGAAGGGACTATCTGGATTTTAAGTTGGCTGCTAAAGAAAACATTCGAGTGGCTCAACTGCATGTGCGGAGCTTCATGTTTAGTCCCCTGTGTTTCTTGTTTGTATAATGAAGAGGTAGGAAAAACAGAAATCACCACTCTTTATGGTTTCTGGTCTTTCAGCGCATTACCTCTAAATGAATGCATTCCCTAGTCTTCTACATGAAGTTAAAACTGCAGAAGTATTGTATGATGTTATTGAGCATATACAGTAATAATGTAAGGTTGTCCTAAGCCAAAATGTTGACTACGAGAAAATGCTAAAATACAAAATCTACCCGTCACCTCAAATCAGGGAGGATGAGCAGGGATTCATAACGTTGCAACGTCTCACAAGGGGATGAGGGCTTTTGTGAAACAAACTCTAGCTAGATTGGCACCTGGTAGCCTGTTCCAGAGCCTTGAGTTAGGAGCCTGCACTGCACATACAGTGCCTGGGGAGACTTGGGCATCTTTCATCCCTGGTCCATTTTGCCCCAGTGGAAGGGAGCCGAAGTGCAGGAGAGATGTCCCTCCATATGTTGGAGTGGTCTAAAAACCTGTTTCTGAGAAGCTGTCCCAGGACAGCTATCTACTAAAGATGCTGCAGCCTGGGGCTAGGTCACTTTTTTCCAGCTAAGGTGTGTGGGGACCATGAGTTCCTCCCCAGGCCAGCCCTGTATCCCCCCCCTCCTTCCTGCCACACACACTGGACCACCTCTTGTCAAGGTGCCTGGGGATGTGTGGGTTGGTCGATTGCTATGGGGATATTTTGCTCACAGGTGAAGACAAAATTATCTGTATGTAAAAACCAAACCCCCCTTCTACTTAATTCCCCTTCTCATTTTTCTGCATAATATAATATCATGTTCCCAGTGAAAAGTGCCTGGAAAACATACTGGATTATGGCTGTAGGTTGCATATACCTGGGATATGGGCCTTCCTCTCTAGACAAGTTGCTTTAGTCATTTGAAGGTTGAAATAAGGTCACTTTAATCATCATCTCATGTATTGAGATGTCTTGGGGAGGCCATGCAAGTTATGGAGTTCAGATCCTCTCTGATTTAGAGAGGGATTTTCCCTGCATGGGAAAGTGGATGAGCTGCTACAGCCCCAGAGGAATACTGACTTCCACTTGCTGTGGGCTAAGCATGTTTACTTGGTTCCTTTTTGAATACAGTTGTAAATGACCTGAGCTAGCCACCCCTTGCTCACTCGGTGACTCGTCCCATTGATATCAGTAGCCCATGTTAACGGGTTGTAGTGTGCTACATCTAAGTGGTAATATCCATCCCCAAAGGATCACCCCTGTAAATCCATGAATAGATGCATGATTGTTTGTGCATCACTTCTTCTTTGTAGAAATGACATTTTCTTTACACCAGTGGTATAGCAGCCGGCTGCTTATGATGGTGAGCATCATGTCAGGCAGGCTTGTATCCTGAGCGTCCGGCATCTTGGACCATTCCTGCAGAAGACTTTAGGGCAATATGCTAGATCTGATGAGTTTTGATAGAAACTTCAACACATGCATCACTAGCCCTCTTATCTGTGGTTTTTGGTGTTCTGACCCATCCAAAAGAATTGGATTACATTATTTGGAAGAAATTAGATGAAGGGTTTATGTGCGTGCCAACACTGCATTGTTTGATGATGATGAAGTAGAATTAGATGGTTGGCAAAAAGTTTGACTTCACTTTGATTTAATGAGCATTAAAACAAGTTCTTTGTTTTGGTAATTAACTACTTTTCCACTGTTGGTTAGATAGTCTTTCCAAGGGCAAAGGGGTATTTTATTTAATATATTCCCATACTTCTGTGTTTATATTTCCATGAATCCCATGCACACTATCCTCATGAAAGTGCTTTTTTAAAACGATAAATATAATTCAGCTCCAGATTTTTATCTTAAGGACAAAGAGATAACTTGGCTAACTTTGCATTTAAGCCTTTGAAATAATAATTGCTAGTGGCATTATGTTTGTCCTTTAACACTTTCCTGTCTTCCTGGGCTAAACTAACATTCTCCTTTTGTCTGATGTGCTTTTCTTAGTTCAGAAAAAAACCCAAGTCTCTGGCACTCCCTTTATAAAACAGACCAGATGGGCTTTATTACAGGAAATTATTACAAATAGATCTTTATTCAGTAATGTATGCTTACACTTATTTTTATTACCTTGAAAAATGCACTTAAAATTAAATTTTAGGAACATAGTGGCAGAACAATGACTTGGGGGGAGTGGGGGTCGGGAAGGAATAGGGTAGCTCACTGTGCATGGTATGGGCTATTTTATGGAACACGGCATTTTGAAACCCAAATCTGACTTAATAACTATAAAGATTTTACTTGAAATCACTCAGCAAGGAGGTC
This sequence comes from Crocodylus porosus, assembly GCF_001723895.1. Taxonomy (NCBI): domain Eukaryota; kingdom Metazoa; phylum Chordata; order Crocodylia; family Crocodylidae; genus Crocodylus; species Crocodylus porosus. The sequence goes on from NW_017728914.1 coordinate 29,833,229, forward strand.
AGGAAATCGTGGTGAGAAAGCATTGCACAGTGCATGACAAATGCTCTTTGTATGAGGGCATTCTGACGGGCTTGCTTACTTAACTTGCATAGTTGGCATCCACCTCGCAGAGATGCAGTGATCTGTAACCAATGATCCAGCATCATAGACAGAGACTGTATTTGGTGGATTCGAGGGTTTTCAAGTAGAATACCAAGTAGAGTACCACTAGCCTGCTCAGTAAGTTAGGAGTGCATTTAACATTGCAAACTGTATGCCATTGGCCATATAAGAACAAAACTTGGCTAAATGCTTACAGTCTTTGCAGTCTCATGTGGGTTCATGGGGCAGTATGTATATTCTGGGTCAAATTCTGCCTCTAGCTTGAATGAGCTTGCAAAATATAAAAGCAATAGATGATTTTTGGTGAGGTTTGAACAAACAGAAGGCTTCAAATACAGGACCACGTTCTGCCCTCTGTTACATCCATGCAATTTGATCTACTTTGACAGTACAGCTACCAATAACCAGTGCATAAATTTGCCCCATGCATATTTTTTCCCCACTCTTGGCCAGTGTCTCCCCATCTCTTTATTGTATATTATGATATCCAACTCTCCTGAAAGACCTCACATGGTCTCTTGCCCAGTGGTATGATAAATGTTACATTCTGCTCAAAGGATAGCCACCGCGAAAGGAGAGACGCGATGTAGATCCCATTAGATATGTGGCCCTGCAGAGGATACTGGCTCACAACCAGAGAATGTGGCTGCCTTAATTAAATTACCATGTCCTAGGCAGGAGATCTCTAGGGCATTTGAAAACACAGCTGAGTCAAGGTGGAAGCCAGTTACCTCATCATACTCAGCTGTGGAGAGGTTTTGGGAAGCTCTTGCCATCTCCCAAAAGCCCTCGGTAATGCGGTATGCCAGCTGGGTGAGACTTTTGTGAACCGTCAGGGAGAGACTGGGGTTGTTTTCAGGTCTAGCAATAAAAGATCAGAGATTGTTGGGCCAAATTCACCCTGAGGGTAATTTCACTGGGATTGTTGGAGTTACGCTGGCAGTAGGCTTATTTATTGCCTTTTAAAATATGCTTACATGACAAGCTCTATGCATACATTGAGAATAAAGACTTCCTAACAACCAAAGCGAGTTCATTCTCCCGTCTGAATGGCTCTATAGCCTCTAGGCTCTCTCTGCTCCTCATCTCGAAGGGAAAAGCAAGAGGAAGCAGCTGATCCTTGCTGCATCCTCTGACCAACATCTCCCAGCCAAGACCTTCTATCCAATACGACCCTCTGTGCCAGCCTGCTGCACCCGGAGATGTAACTCCAGGGCCTGTTTAGCGAGGCCCACCAGCTAATTTCACTTGTGCACTGGGGACTTACCCACATGCCTCCCAGGTGGCCACTGTTTTACCCATCACCATTTCATACATCAGAATCATCCCCCTGAAGCCAACAGAAAGCTAGCTGAAGGCTCTGGAGACAAGGTGCCTTTTCGCACCACTGAACAATTGGGCAGATCCCTCCTGTATTGACTTAAGCATCCAAGTGGCATGTGCTAAAATGAATTAGTGATCCATCAGAGAGGTCACCATGGCACTGATGAGCACCCTGGGAGATCTGAGACCGATGCATACATGGCTACAGCCAGTTCTGTACCGGTGAGATATATCCAGCTTTTTCTTTTGCCAGCTGATACAGAGCTGTGGCAAAGAGGATGTAGCTCTTGGCTACCAGCACAAAGGCCCCAGCAGGCTTTCACTTGCCATGGGCTTTCTGCAGTCTTGTAAACCCTGGAGTGAGTTAAAACGCCGTTCTGCAAGCTGTGTACACTCACTTCCTGATCCGTTAGTCACAGCTCATTAATCTCCGATCAATCCATAAATAAGCCTTTTAAAGGCGACGTCAGAACTCAAGAATTATTTATGCTGAACTCTGGACTGATTTCTCTTTAACCAGCGCCTCGTCTTTGATTACACTTCTGGACCAAGGAGCAGTCTAGACTGGATTTAGTTTCTTTGGTGGAAAAAAAAAAAAAGAGAGAAATTGGGGGTTGGGGGCAGGGGATTGTATGTTTCTAATGAACATGAGAAAATAAGGTAGCTAAGAAAAGTGGAACAGCAGGGTGTTGAGATCTCCAGTAGTCAAAAGAAGAGATTGCTTTAGGCAAACTCTTTCCCACATGGAATATATAATGTCTAGACAATCAGTCTGGGTTTGCTTTGTAATTCTGTTAGGAAGCCATGACACACAATTTATTTGCTTCTGTCACAGAAGCACAGGTATTCGTTTCACGCACTGACTCTTAATTACCCTGAAGAATTCTGTTTAAACCCAAGGCATTCCCACTGCTTGCGAGCTGCTCAAATGCTGACAAATACCCAAAGGCTCCAGGTTTTTCCTTCTTTTGAACTAAGCCCAGTAAAACACAGCTCTCGGGGTCTCCAATCCCCTCCTTTTCAAACAAAGTTTTAAAAAAAAGAGAAGAAGAAGAGAGCATGCAGTTTTAGAGGACTCTCTGGTTTTATTCATGGTTTTGACACCAAGCTCAAACTGTTTTGTCCCTTTTTTAGTAATTGTAAAGGGTAGTGGTAAAGCACAACTCGGTGCGAAAAAAAAGCAATAACTTCTGTTTTGGTTTTTTCCCTATGGGAACCAGTCTGAAAACAAAGTGACTGCCTTTTATTGACTTCTTAAATTGTAATTCATGTTACATGAACTGGGCCCATTCCTCAGTTGATGAAAATTTCCATAAATTAGTGGAACTACTGGGCTTGAGACTGGGTCGGGGTCTATCACACTGTTTGTCTTTTTACAGTGGAGCAGGGTAGTTGAATTGACTCGATCATTAGTGAATCAATGCATAGATGCAACGGTTATATTGGTATGAATTATGCAGTTCGAAGATGTTTTGATAAACTGCTCCTATAATATTGTAAGTGGGGTGGAAAAGTGAGTCTAAACCTATATCAGTCAGGGTCCTAGTGTGGTATTAGCAGGCAAATATAAGTTAATTCAGAACAGCTCTGTTTATTTCAAAGGAGCGAGTGCCTTTCCCTTTCAAAATGGTTTAGAGTTCCGTCTATCAGCAGCCTGGAAGTATTTAATGTACCAGAGGCTTAGTACTTCTTCCAGGGGTATGTCTGTGCAGAATTTTATGAAGGCCACGACCAAATGGACTTTAAATTAGCTAAGGCCAACCAGAAAATACTCGAGCAGTTAGCCCATCCTGAGTTCCTTGCTACTGCAGCTACACTGCCCACACCACTTGAGCTAGGCTGGGTAAGACTACACAAACTGCATTTGGTCCTGTGTACGCCCTGAACACTGCACTAAATAGTATGGGTGTTTCATTTGCAAGCAGCAGTTATTTATGTGGTAGGTTTGCTACTTCCAGAGTTTATTTTGGTCTGTTAGTGCAATGTGTATAAGATGTTAGAGATGCCACTTCTCACCTACTATAAAAAATATGGTTGGCAAACTAATCAGCTGTGTCAGTTAATGAGTCCCAAAGCTTGATGGGAAAAGTCTGGTTCAGTTTGTGATACAGAGACAAGCTGAGAGTTTTTCCCAACAAGAGCTGGGCTGGCAGTGATCAAATGAAAGAAAACATTACACTGCTTTGTTAAGCTTAACACTGGGGATTGACCAGGAGTTATCCAAACAGCGGTTAAATGTGGTGTACAAACCCAGGAGATCCAAAATAGCTTTCCCGGTGTGCTAAAGCAAGCTGGCACTTGCAGCTTTATTTCTTTCCAATCAATACAAGGGACTATGAGCAAATGTTATCTGAGAAATAGTAGTGTGACCCAAAGCCACACCAAGTAATTAAGACCTACGCAATTCAATAAAAGGAGCTTTTTCAAGAACGTTGCATAATAACAAATAGTGTGAATCAGCTCATGGTCTTTCTGCACAGCCTGCAGAATTTGGCTCTTGGTATTGTGGAAGGGAGATGCAGTTTGAATATATAGACTGAATATATACCCCACTTCCCACAGCATGGAAGGCATCTCTGATATGGCATTCAGTGGTTCAAGTTGCACTGGGTTGTGTTCACTTCTGAAGAGGGATATCATGTGGGCTGCACAGCGATAGGCTTTCAGGGGTTGACATGAGTAAGGAGTGAAGCAGGGTTGTTTTGATGATATTTTTAATTGGATCAACGGTATAGTTGGGAGAAATGTTAGAAAAGCTTTTGGGCACCAGGTGCCCTTTTCTCGGGTCACTCTGTGGAGGAAGCGAAGTGAATAGATCAGCTCTAGAAGTGAAAATATATGGATGTTTAATCTGTGTCCTTTAGAGGGCACTGACTGTCATTCCCAGGAAAAGAAACAACTGCACAAGTAACCAGCATGGCCCGGCAGGATGGGGAGCATTCTTCTGACTCAGCAGAAGATCAGCCAACACCTGCTTACTTGTTATACCATCCTGGTTTCCCTTTGTGCTCCCATTATTGTGGCCCAGCAGGCGACTGAAACGGATGAGAGTTCTCCACAAAAGGAGGAATGTTGTCCATTTCAGCCTCCCCCGAGGCTGAGGGCGGGAGCCCAGATGGATCTGTACAGTGTGCATGTGTATGCCTGCAACATGTGGACACACACATCTGGGATGCAAACTAAGCAGAATTCAGCTTTCGGCCTGCAACAAGCCAAACCCACATCTATTCAACTGAAACATAATTGCTCAGTTCCAACTGGACAAACTGCTGACCTGTTCTACTGCGGGCACTGGCTGACATGCCAAAGGTCAGCAATGGAAACTAGCCTCCTACTTCTGTTCCTGGCTGTACCAATTAGCTCCTTTGCTAAAATACTGCACTAGGGGAAAGGTAGACAAGGTGTTTTGTGTAAATCTGATATCTTTTATTAGACCAACTCAAATAGTTGGAAAAATTCTTTTTTGCAAGCTTTCGTGTATAAATACCCTACCACTATGGGAAAGACCGTCTCGGGCTGCTTGCACAAGGATTAGGTGCTATGGATGCGCCAGTATATTTTCCATGTTGCTTTCCTCTCTCCAGGAAAAACTGGCAGTCAGATGTGGCCAGTAGTTAAAAATCTGGGTGCCTCAGACTTTAAATTTCTGAAAAAATGACCCATCTTGGCCATTGCATTTGAGTCCTATGTAGGTTCTGGACATGCCATTGTAAAAAATAAAATAAATATTTTACTTCTGTTAGGATTGTGAGTCAGTCACTTTCCAAGCCTATATGCTTGGAAGCATTGGTGGTTCAATGGCAGAATTCCTGCTTGCCATGTTGAGGCTCTGGGTTCAACTCCCAGCCAGTGCAAATGCTTGAAGTGGTTACTTTGCCTATCTTAGTTGCCTCAGGTAGTCCTTGAAAAAGATACTCAACTCTACCTTTCCCTTATTTCCCCCTCTATGTGGTGCTGGTCAGGCCGCAGCTGGAGTACTGTGCCCAGTTCCGGGCGCCGCACTTCAAGAAGGATGTGGAGAACCTGGAGAGGGTCCAGAGGAGGCCACTCATATGGTTGAGGGCCTCTGTGGCCAGCTCTTCGAGGACCTGAGGGACCTGAATTTCTTCAGTCGCTGCAAGAGGAGGCTGAGGGGGGATCTTGTGGCCGCCTACAACCTTATCAGGGGCCAGCAGCAGGGACTTGGGGAAGGTCTGTTCACCAGGGCCCCCCTTGGAGTCACCAGGAACAACGGCCACAAGCTGAGGGAGGATAGGTTTAGGTTAGATATTAGGAAGAGCTACTTCACTGTAAGGGTGGCCAGAGCCTGGAATAGGCTGCCCAGAGAGGTGGTGCTCTCACCTTCCCTGGAGATCTTCAAGAGGAGACTGGACAGGCACCTGGCTGGGGTCTTATGACCCCTGCCGCCCCCAGTGCTCCTTCCTGCCCATGGCGGGGGGTTGGACTAGATGATCTGTCTAGGTCCCTTCTCACTCATTGAGTCTATGATTCTATGCTGGCACTTGAAATTTGATTTCAGTCTTTTGTTTGGATTTGAATATGCTCTCAAAGGGAACCTGATTTTTGGTATTTTCTTTTCTTTTTACAACGCAAAGGGATTGAGACAACTGGAACTTGCAAGGAGATAAAATATAGCTAGTTGTTTTAATTCTAAGATCACTTATTAGTTTTATAACTCAGTACATATAAGCTGTTGAAAATATAGAAAAAGACATGTAGAGTGAAAAACTTGTTGTCTAATCTTCGGTGTCTGTTTTCTATTGCAGAGTGATCAGTTATGAGTGCTGCCCTGGATATGAAAAAGTTCCTGGAGAAAAAGGCTGTCCAGCTGGTAAAATATGTTTTATATTTATTTAGGCATTTAAATTCTACAGCTGTCCAGAGCAGATAATTGCTCTGATTCTTGGGAATTGTGGGTGATACTGTATACTCAATTGTGTGAAGAAAAAAGACATATCCAGTCGAAAACTAAATTATATCATCTCAAATGAGCTTCAACGCCTGCAGAGTTTTGACAGAAATGTTCTTTTCACTTAAAAATATATTGAAGGTAATTAATCTAAGTTAAGCCTGGTATAGATATTAGGAGCAGGTTGAGTAGCACTACTGGAAATCTGATGCAAAACTATCTGTCATAACACACCGATCTTCTGGCTCGTACTCATTTTTCATGATGGCAAGCCATAAGTCTTAGAAAAGTACATCTGCTTGAAAAAGACAGCTCAGTGACTACAAAGAAAAGAAGGGGAAAATCCATCGCATTACAGCAAAAAGGAAATGTTCCGTTTCTTCCAAATTTGATGTCCCTATCTGAGCCTTTTCCTCCTGAGGAAGTTGTCGACATCTCCGCTGGTGCAAGCTCCGTTGAGATTAAGGGTGTGGTGCTACTTTACACCAGTGAAGAATCTGTCAGTATGTAATTTGGCATGACATCAGTGCAAACAAGAGCTAGCTCTGGATAAGGGCAGGCCTAGGTATTCATCTGTAGTCCCTGTGGGAGCCATGCTCATCTGGGTGGATGTTCCAGTTGCTCGAAGTCCTGCAACCTATTTGCTATTGGGGTGCCATCAGCTGTGCCCTGAAAATGGGCAGCCAGTTGCATTCCATGGACAGGAAGTCCCTTCCCCTCCTACCCCCAACCGCAAGCCCCAGTCCTGGCCTTTGTCATTCCAGGTCTGTTTTCAGACACCAAGGCTGAGTTTGGGGTTCTGTGGCACTTGCCACCATTGATAGAGAAGCAGGTTACTTATAACAATGGATATGGGGATTGCAGCCTAAAAATAATCTGGACCTGTGTTGCTAATTGTAAACATCTAGGAAAGAAACATGAAAACCCAGTGTCAAATGAAAAATCAAGTGAAACCTATAAAAATATCTTTGTTCAGTTCTGGCATTTCTTTCCTTAATTATCTAGGGCTAGATTCTGATTTTTGTATGAAGCTAAAGTAAGTCCGTTTCAATCCATGGTGAAGCTGTTGGCTCTGGATATATAGTGTAGCTACTGAGATTAAAATCTGTCCCTGTTTTAAGACAGCAGTGTGATAAATTGCTGTTCTAATTCTAACAAATATATGGCTGAGTTCACTGGCATGTTTCATTTCCAGACATTTACATTTTTTTGCCAGCAGCTCTGTTTTAATTCACTCCTGTGCAGTATAGTATGAATCACTGTGTGCTAGAAATAAAATATTTTCTTCTTTCAGCTTTACCACTTTCAAACATCTATGAAACTCTGGGGCTTGTGGGATCCTCTACCACACAGCTGTATTCTGACCGCTCGAACCTGAGACCAGAAATTGAAGCACCTGGAAGTTTTACCATCTTTGCTCCAAGCAATTTGGCCTGGGCTTCTTTGCCTGCTGTAAGATTAAATTCACTGTTCTTCTATTGCTTTGCTGCTTTATTTTTCTTTATTTAATATTCCGCGTGGTAGGGACTGAGGTTCACTGAATGGCTAGTCCCAATGGAGGCAAGGCAGGTTCCAACGCAGGCATTGCAAGGCATTGCTTCCAACATAGGCATTACTATACTATAGTCCATCAAGTCCAGTTTTGACTAGTACTTAGTTCTTGAGAGTAAGTTTAAGAGCCCCAGGGTAGACAGTTGGGGGTCAATTTGCTCCCATATTAGGACTCTTCTGATCTTTGCTAGAGATTTACTTAAGACCCGAATCAAGAAATCAAATATCCTTTCTACAGTTTTCTTTTTGTGGTTCATTACTTGATAACTTGTTTATTCCTGATATCCATAAAACGTCCAGTGCCTTTTTTGAATCTTATTAAATTCTTGGCCTTCCACAGTTGAATTTGGACATAGAATTGCTTGGCTTCAAACTTTCCACTTCTTTCTCTTTAATTAACCCCGCTGCCAAACCCCATCAGCTTTACTTTGCTTTGATCTATAGAAATGGGAAAGAATTCAAAATCCTGTGCCCTATTTGCTGAGATGGCTTTAAACAGATGCATGCATTGAAGATCAAGAATCATATTTTCATTATATGCATCTACTCTGCCTAGCACATGGATATTTCTGATTCATTATTTGGACCAACTGTAGGTACTGCTATCATAGACATGATGACAGCAATTAACAAAAGTTTTGCCTTGATACAAGGCTCTGGTTAGTCATTCATAAAAGGCATAGCTTTGGTGTTACCTAATCTACGCAGCTTTCATTTAAACATAGAAACCTGACAGGTTCTTAGAGTATCAGCTCCTATTTAGAATAAAGGAGTTTCCTCAGTAAACTTTTATGAACACCCGGCATTTGAAAAATGCCATCCTTAGGCTTCCATTTATATGAGGCATCACTGAAATGCATCTGTATGCTGGCAGTTCCTTTGCCAAATCCATAATCCTGATGCTAGTTACTCTCTTTATGTTGAGTCTCAGAATAATTAGTCTGATTTTGCTTACATTTAGGAAACATTGGATTCCTTGGTCAGCAACGTCAACATTGAGTTGTTAAATGCTCTTCGCTACCACATGGTGAATAGGCGAGTCCTCACAGATGACCTGAAACATGGAACATCTCTCCCTTCAATGTACCAGAATCTTTCCTTGCAGATCCACCATTATCCTAATGGAGTAAGTAAATTATTTGGTAAAGTCTTGATAAATGTCTACAGACCAGCTCCCCAACTGGAGGATCTGGTCTATTTCCATTTTTACAACTTTTTTTTGTAATTTTATTGTAAAATTAGGGTAAAATATTGATGATAAACATGAAGAAAAAGGTCTGATGCAAAAAGGTGCTGAATCTGCCTTGCTCTTGTTGACATAAGTGAGAGTTGAAGCTACTCCTATGTTACAGGATTTGGCTTAAACAATCAGGGTTACAATTTGTGGTAATTTAGGGCTTGATTCTTTCCTGTCCATGAGCTGTAGCTGGTGAGGTGAGGGGGTGTGTGTGTGAAGAAGCTAGTTCTAAATAGAATATAAAAGCTCTGTTGCACGTAATATAAATAAGGTAATGAGATGTATCTCATCATTGTATGTATGTGTGTACATACATAAACAGGTAATTATATACGTTATATACTAGCAAATTGCCTGTCAAGAATGATAGGTGGTGGGGGGGTGGTTGCTGTGCAGGGACAGAGGCCTGTGTCTGCCCCCCTCCCTGGCTGGGGGCCAGGACCGCTCCCCCCCCACCCCCCACTGCTTTGCTGGGGCAGGGGCCAGCCCCAGGCCATTCCCCTTTCTCCTCTGCTGATCTGGGCTGAGGCCAGGGCCAGGCTGGTTGTTTCAGACAACCGATCAGAGTGTGAATAAAGCGTTACGGCCAGACAGAGTAAGGTTTTTATAATATTAGAATATGTATAGCATGTGTGTGTATATGTATGTGATGTGTGTTTTTGTTTATGTATTATATATAGATAGATATATTTAATTTCTCTTAGTGCTAATGCAGTCTGATTGCGCTTCCTCCACAGATTGTAACAGTTAACTGCGCCAGGCTGTTGAAAGCTGATCATCAAGCCACGAATGGAGTGGTTCACCTCATAGATAAAGTCATCGCTACCACAACCAACAACATCCAGCAAATTGTTGAAATTGAGGAAAGCCTTGAAACTCTTCGGGTGAGTTCACCCTGGAAATCCTGGATGTGATCATTAAGGTTTTTGTTAATGGTGTTCCCTAAACTTCAGTGTGATGGAGGCACCTAAAGCCTTGTCCATGTTAAAGATGTTGGCAAAATGCTTATACTAATGTAGGCTAATCCTGTTTGGGAAGAGTAATAATCTATATCAGTGTAACTGTGTATCCATACTGGGGCTTTTGGCGGTATGACTATGTTGGGGAAAAAAAATCTTACCCTTTATATGACATACCTCATCTTTTGGAATTATTGGGAGCCTTTCCATTGATTTCTGCAGGTAGGTGGTCATAAACACCTTTCTAAATCTGGCCTTTTGTCACTGTCTTGGTTTGAGAACTTGGTTGCCCCTCTTCTTGTTCTTGGTGAGGGTATGCTAGCCTCTCTTCCCACCATCTTTTGTTTCTTTAAAGGCTGCTGTAGCTGCTTCAGGTCTTAATAACTTGTTGGAGAGCAATGGCCAGTTCACACTCTTAGCTCCAACCAATGAGGCCTTTGAGAAGATCCCACAAGAAACATTGAACAGAATCCTTGGGGACCCAGAGGCTCTGAGAGGTAAATCATTGTTTGCCAGGTGTGTTAAAAGGTCGAAAAGTATTTTGTTGTTCCAGGAGGACTTAATAGAACTGGACTGAACTAACCCTTGGTATACTCTAACCTCGGCTCTAATAACCCATTTCCACTCCTTGTCCCTAGAAGTCTACAGGCTGCACCAAACCTGCATATGTGTGTTAGGTGGGTGTAGGAGTAGTTGGTGGTGGGAAGACTGGAAATAGTTCCATTCTCCAGACCTTCCAGTTTGTTTTCAGGAGAATAAAATCAGGAACTTTCATAGTAATTGCTTTGGTCACCTTTGGAGACCCAGCCTTAGTCAAAGAAGGATCAAGGTAACTAAGAAGCTAGTATTGCCTTACCTGTCCAAGCACCACTGTGCATCATTGGACTGGGAACTCTGCTGAGTGTGCACAAGTGTCAGTCTCCAAACACCCATCTGCATGCCTCTGCTGTGGAGTGGCATTTGAACATAAGGGATACTTTGCCTCCACTTAGGATGAGGCAGGACTTGGATGATCATGTCAAAGCTAATGTACTTCTGTTTTCTTGGAAAATGGAGGTTTTCTCTACTACAAGCATCTAGGCAGATTTTATAGGAAGTAAAATTATGGGCTACAGTCTGTCTGCCTTGCCCATGTGATCAGTTCCACAGATGTTCATTCATCTGCCTGGTCATATGGACTGCTCCTTGGGTTCAGTCAAAGGACTCAAGGATAGGAGAGCCTCAGGTGGAAGTCACAGTAGCCTTAGAGCTGTTATAATTTATGCTTGCTGGTGATGGTCCTCTAGGAACCATTATACAACCTGGAATTAAATGGTATCCCATACCTAGCACATCTTTGATGAAGAGGTTATGGTGCAGAGCCTGCTTGGCTGGGAATCATTTGGTACTCTGTTGAGACAAGTTTACATGCCCTTTGGGCTAGTGGAGCAGCACTAAAGGGACTTCATAGCAATCAACTCTAGTAGAGAAATCAAGTGTCTCTGACCAAAGCCTAATCTGTCTAATTTTGAAGAAAATTCACTGCAGTCAGTCCAGCTCTTCTAGATTAACATTCGCACAGATGTCCCATATTTCTTTGTCAATATTTCAGATTTGGCTACATTAAACTGCCTCCTTGAAGACTTCAAGTCAAGAATGGCTGGTTTCAAATCAAGAGGGGCTTCAAATGAGGCTGGTTTCTACTCAGTGTAATTGTCTTCTTCTGCAGCTTCTACAGTAAATATGCAACTGCCAACTAATGAGGGCAGCTTCCACTGAAAACAGATGTTAAATGTCTTAGCTGCTACATGAATAGTGATGTGTAACTCAAGGATCTTAGTTCAACTACATCTTTTTTTCTAAAATAGAAAATAATAATAATGGTAGTCCTATTTAGGTGGTATTTTATGTAAAAACCAAAGGGACTATAAGCTGCTTCTCTGGGGCAATTGCATTGGTTTTAATCTGTAGGCTGTAAATCATTGTGTATTTGAAGCAGGTCTTTGTCCCTGGAGCTATGATACCAAGCCATATAACTGGCCAAGCTAACATGCTTTCTCTCTTATAGATCTCTTGAACCATCATATATTGAAGTCAGCTATGTGTGCTGAGGCTATTATTGCTGGCTTGGCAATGGAGACTCTGGAAGGCACCACATTGGAAGTAGGCTGTAGTGGGGAGGAGCTCACTTTGAATGGAAGGCCTATCATTGCTAACAAGGATGTTGTGGCAACCAATGGTGTTGTGCATTTTGTTAATGAGCTGCTAATCCCAGATGCAGGTAAAAAGATAAATCTTTGTTTTATGCACATCTTTCTACCCTTTGTCTAGAAAATCACCTGATTGAGGAGAGGGTTAGCTATTCTGCAGCAGATTTTAACTGAGCACAACAAGAATGCGGGTAAAAGCAAGAATGTGGTTGGCGTGAGCTAGTACTTGTGCCTGCAAATTGGATGATTAAGTACCAAACACCCAGATTTGCATGTGTAAGCACGGGTTCTTGAGGCATCTGCAGGGAAGTATAGAAACAACTTGTCATTTGTGCTTTCATCATGCTCAACTCATCCATCTTTGGAAACCTAGCTTTTAATAGAATATTATATTACTGCAGTTTAACACAGTATTCAAAGTCCTAAGATATAGTAATGAAGGGTTCATTAGGAATAATTAAATAGATCTGATAGAAGAGAACTAAGGTTTTATTTTCAGTCAAAAAGTTCTAACCTGTGTGCTGTGGAATCAATTTCTTGGAACTGATGCAGTAGCTTTCCAGAAATACGAATAGCTTATTAGCAGGTACTTCTAACAGCAAACAGTGTCATTCATGTTGCAGTAACTTGTTATGTGATTTCGTTTCAGCTAAGACTTTGTTTGAGTTGGGTCAAGAATCTGAGGTTACAACATCTATTGACCTTTTCAGACAAGCCGGGCTCAGTTCTCACTTGACTGGAAATGAGCGTTTGACGCTCCTTGCCCCTGTAAACACTGCATTCAAAGGTAAAACTTCAGCAATATTTTATTTGTTCCGTTGGTGACGAGCACAGACTCACTTCTTAGAGGAACTGAGTCTGCAGAGTAGAATATTACTGGTGTTTCAAGCAGACCTTTTTTTTTTTTTCTTCAATGCATGTCCCTCTCAAATGGCTTCCATTATGAGGCCTTATTGTACTTTGGATATCCTAATTAGTACTTGGATCCTTCTTACTGGCTCAGTCATTGGAGTAAAATGAATCATTGGGTCTTGATGTACTTTTTGCTACAGATGGGATTCCTCGTGTTGACAACAATATGAAAAATTTGCTTCGGGATCACATTGTTAAAGACCAGCTTTCCTCTAAGTATCTTTACCATGGACAGAAGCTGGAAACTCTGGGTGGGAAGGAGCTGAGAGTTTTTGTGTACCGTAACGTAAGTCCCTATACATATCTGTCCTCGTTGGCTACAATATTGAAGCTCTAAAAGGTGAATTGCTCTAAAAGTGGTCTTTGTAAATGGCATCATGGAGCTCTGGGTTTACAGTCTCACCCATTTCACAGCAGAGGTGAAATCCTGGCACCATTGTTTTAAGTGAATGGGAGTTCTGCTATTGATTTCAGTTGGACCATTTCAATTCCAAACAACTTGGAACCTGGAAGCTAAGACCTCGTTACACATTATCAATGTTAGGAATAAAAATTCAGCAGGCTGAGGACTGCAGTTACACGTGTGTAACCCCATAAATTCCTGAGCATCCTTATATTTTTCATTTTCATTAAAAAAATAATTACCGTGTCAGTTAAAATCCCTGCGTTAATTAAAATCTCCTCTCCCTTGAAAAGCTTTTATAATTTCTTTTCTGTGATTTGTATTTGCAGACTCTTTGCATTGAAAACAGCTGCATTGCTGCCCATGATAAGAGGGGAAGGTTTGGCACATTGTTCATCATGGAAAAGATGTTAACCCCACCAATGGGAACAGTGATGGATATGCTAAAAGCAGATAACCGCTTCAGGTAAAACATTATTCTTACTAATGACCACGTAGAAGCCATGGATCCTATTCCCTGGTGACTGTAGTCACTACTACATGGTGTGTGTAAGGGTAAGAAGAAAATCTAAAGGTGTGTCCTTTTCCTAAATTATAAAAAGCAAAGTTTGAATGAATCCAAGCCCCAGCTTTTAGTGCCACATGGGTAGATCTACACATGTGCTTCACTGTGGAGCTGACTAATTAGTTCTGCAGTAAAGTGTCACAGTCTACATGTGTGCCTGTATTAGGCTGCAGTAAATGAACTCCACTGTAGGATAGTACTGTTGGAGACCAGTACTATCCTATGGCAGAGTAGTTTACTCCATCAAAATGGATATGTAGACGGTGACAGGTCCTGGCTGGGGCATGAGGGTGCTAAAGTGTGGGAGCTGCCCGCTGCCGAGCTCTGCGCTGTAGCACCCTCATGCCCCAGCAGGCCCCTCTGCTGCCCAACAGTGCCACCTAGTGATGCCACCCAAGGCTCCCTGCCAGCCCAGGACTGCTCCACCATAGTTCAGTGTGCTATAAGGGTCCCAGGAGCACCTGCAGACACTGCATCTGGGAGCAGCTGACTCTGGCACAAACTGCACCAGAGTTTATTTCTTCTCATTTGTAAATGCAGCCAGTGAGGCAAGAATATTTGTGTTGCCTCCTTGATTTGTCCTTTGCTTCATATTTTCAATATGAGCTGGGTTGAGATGTATCAGCAGACATGCCTATTATTAGGAGTAATAGTATAGAGGTGGTTGGAAGATGATGACCCTATTGTGCATATATTAATACAGTGAGGACCCCATTCAAAGCCCCCTGGAATACTTCCACTGTGAGTTTTGGATCGGGGTTAAATTTATTGACCAACTTTTCAGAACCTGGTATAGCTCTACCACTGTAGCTTCTCTTGAACATCTATGATAAAACTCACTAGCCAAGCAGTGCAGTTACAGTAAGGATTTAAAGTAGGTTTGAACCAATGGCACTGACAAGGTTGTTTTGTGTGTGTCTTGCAGTACACTGGTGGCTGCAATCCAGTCTGCTGGTCTAACCGAGACATTAAATAGGCCAGGTACCTTTACCGTGTTTGCACCAACAAATGAAGCTTTCCGGGCTATGCCACGTGGGGAACTGAACAAGCTTATGGGTAAATATCTATAAATGTGATTTGCCTTGCAGAACGTTGAACACGTTTTGAAGGAATGACTGGACCAATGTGTCTTCTGGAACCCATTCTTTGACCATGTCTGTTGAAAACACTCTACATAAGCACCCTTGATGTGCTCCCACTGGAAGTTTCTGATATATACAGTAGGCTTCAGAAATGGCACTGCATTTTCCAGTGAGGCAGTCACAAAGCCACTGAGAATGAGGGCACACACCACCATGACAGCTCTGCATGCATCTACAGTATGCAGTGTACCCACCTCCCTGCTTGGGCTTGGCTCTGCTGATGGTGTAGACAAAGGGGGACAGTGGTACTACAACTGCCTCACCTCTTCGTGGTGTTACTAGTGATGTTCTTGAGATCTCTGGATTTGGCAAAGTATACAGAGAAAGGATTATTGCGCCACCTTCTCATGTCTCACCATGCTTCTATGCATAATATGGTCGCTTAAAGTAAGCTTTGACAACTGTTGTCTTCAGTGGGCTTTGAATCCAGGCCTCCACAACCAAAACTTTGTCTGAAGATAAAATGCTATATATTGCTGATATCAAGCATTTTTATATATAAAGCATATTCTATATTAACAAATATTTATATACCTATATGATAAGAGTGCATACAGAAAAATAAAACAAATCTAGTCATAAGAAAAAAACTGATTTTTCTGGACTACTGAAGATCAAGAGGATCAGTGTGCTGGGAGAGGATCAGCGTGCTGAAAAGCATAGAATTTGAAGTCGATACGGAAAAAGTATGAGAAGGTTTACAGCTATCCTCCGTATAAACAGTAGGGTGTTCTCTCTTTTCCAGTTGAGAATGGATGTAGTTTGGAAAGAATGTCAGGTATTCTAGCGTAATATCTTCTTTGGTTATGAAAGCCTGGCCAAATATTGACATCATAATCTACGAAGCATCTGCACCTGGTCGTGGGTGATCCTTTTAAGTGCCCAGACAAGTCATGTATAATATGAGACTGTACATTCATTCTCATGTTTAATGTATAAATATTTCTCAACCATTTTGCAGCCACTGTGCCCTGCTCCATGGGTGAAATATCCCAGATGTGAGTGCTTTAACTGTTCTTGGTTTTCTAAGCAAATATTTAGCTTATGGTTTTGAAGAAGTGAATCATGCTGGTGGGGATATGCAGTGTGATCTGACTTACATTGGACGAAAGAAAATTGCAAAACGAGATGCTGTGTTTTTCTAGATTAAAAATCTGGAAGTCGTTTTATGATAAAAGGTGTCCCGTGTTCTGGCTGATCTGGAGTGTAATCAGTGGCATTTGAATCTCTGAAGGAGAAAACGAGAAGGACTGATGCCCACAGCTGCAAAAATCTCTGACTATCCTAAACAGAGGTTGTAAATAATAGACCCAATTTGCTTCTTCTGAGGCCTGATCTGAAGTTTAATGAAATTAGTAGAGAAACTCATGTTGTCTTCACTGGGCTTTGAATCCAGGAAACACCCGCCCCCGCCGCCCATGATCCCAGTGTCTGTGAACTCTGCATTGGTGCCATGAAAATGGTAGCACCCCATCCTATGCCTCAAATACTACAGTGTGGCTTGCTATGAGAGTTTGCAGCCCTTTCAAAAGGAATATTAATAAGGGCAAAAATGTTGAGATTTGCAATAACAAACAAGGTTTTCCCTATTATATCCCTATTATTATTGTTTGAAACCTGACCATCCTCAGGAAATGAAGCAGATAACAGAAACAGGTTCAACAAACATTTATTTGGGAGAAAGAGCATGAAAACGTAAGATGCGGTGATGGAAACCCTCAGATTGTGATCTCATCCAGTTTTATAAACAATGCAGAGTTGGGTTGGAAATTGGACCACCAAGTGGAAAAGCAATGCGTTGTTGGAAGCAGTACCCATTCCTGTGAATGAATTACTGACCCAGTGCATCAGCCTGGTTTAAGAGGGCCCTGATTTTGGACAGTGATCTTTTAAGGCCTGGGATCATAAACACCCCATGGTACTTTACATACAAATGAGTTAAACCTGGTATCCCATCTAAAGTTGTTGTTGCATGTTTTCTCTCTTGCTTACTTTGGTCCTTTCAGTATTTTATGGGACTGCCCATTTTTATCATCGTTCTAGAGCCTAGGGAACAATTTATAATGTTGTTCTGCAAATGCTTCCTCTGCCAGGTAATGCTAAAGAACTGTCAAGCGTTCTGAAGTACCACATCACAGACGAAATCTTGGTTAGCGGAGCAGTGGGAGCGCTCGTGAGAATGAAGTCTATGCAAGGCGATAAACTCGAAGTCAGCACTGTAAGTGTCCCTTGAGGGGAGGAGGGGCAAGGAATTGTTTGTTGGTTCTTTGAGACATATATATATTTTTTTTTACCAAGCAAGTGCTTTTAACCAGCTAAGCCACAGTGCCCCCCCAGTAAGTTGCTGTAGAGGTGGGCAGAGACCCAGGAACATGTACCACACACATTCTCTGACTGCTGCCAAACCAAGACTCAGCTTCCCGGGGCAGTTTGGATTCAGTTATCACAATATGTTTTTTGAGCTACCCAGTGACTATGGGTTTGTCAGGCTTTATATTTTATTTTCAACAATTGTTTTATGCTTGTTTGGATAATATCAGATGACTTCCAAATGCACCTTCAAGTCCCACTAAATGGTTTGTGCAACAGTC
Source organism: Crocodylus porosus (assembly GCF_001723895.1). NCBI lineage: Eukaryota > Metazoa > Chordata > Crocodylia > Crocodylidae > Crocodylus > Crocodylus porosus. Next base: position 29,851,112 of record NW_017728914.1, read on the forward strand.
TTGAAATAGGAACCTCTGTACTAGGAACCCCATGGAAAAAAGCCTGGTTTCTCCCTAGGAGGATAGTTTGAAATGAATTGCTAGAGCTGCTGTAATTATAAATAACCCTGAATCATGGGGAAGAAATCAAATGAACAATCTGTTCATTTCAAAATCTTCCCTCTAGGATTTTGTTTTTAATTTAATACATTCTGTGTGTGCTGTTTTTAACAAAGCAGGATTTATTTCATTAATGAGCTTAATGAAGCAAATTTGGCATCCATTAATGGGAAAATAATTTCTGTAAATCTAATAATGGATGAACTCCTGCAAAGATGCAAAAGAACCACATTCACAACAAGTTAAATGAAAAGATGTGTGCATGCCGTCGGCTGCTTCAAGTAGGCTAGGTTCTGGGCTTGAAGATCCATGGACCTGGTCTTGATCTGGCTACTTCAGATGAGTTTGTTCAGCAGGTTCAGTTCCAGAGGCCACTGTTGGATGACCTTCTCCTTCTGACTCCGGTAGAACTGAACTAATAAAGTATACTCAAGACTGTGGAAGTCTTGAGAACTCCCCTTTCCTCCCTCTGCCCCGGTCTTCTTTTTTAATGTGGAAAGGGGATTAACACTACCTCTTTGGTACACCAAGACAGGTCCCTCTATTTCATCCCTACAAGTTATATCCTGGACTGTATAAACCCGATCTTCAGAGCCTTAGGGGTGCAAAGGAGACCTTGAACTCCAGCCTCCAGCCATGGCAAAAAAAGGAAGGATATGTTTTTTCATAGGAAACCAGGAAGGATGATCCAGTGCAATGTCACAGTATGAGGCAACAATCTGGGCATCAAGGAAACCTGACTTGTAACCCAGACTCTGCCGCTTGCTCAAGTTCACTCCCCCCATTTTTTTTTTCCATTTCCTTTCTCTCCATTTTTGTGTCTCAGCTGTTTAACCTGTAAGCTCTTTGGACTACAGACTATCTCTGACAGCACTAGGACAGTGTTGACCCTGAACCTGAGACCTGTAGGCACTACTATAATACAGAACTAGTTCACTACCACAATACAAAACTAATCAAGCAATCTGATCCCACGATCTTTACATCACTTGGGTTCATCCACCCTACCTGATATAGTAGGTGTGGACTGCTAATCTCATTCAGCTTCTGCTTTGCTGTTTGGTTTATAGTCCTTCCTTCAGTGGAGAGTGAATTACAAATACTTACACCTACTGGGTAAATAAATTATGTGACTGTGGATCTAAGGGGGTTTTCCACATATATTATAGTCATTTGGTTGAGGCTTTCCTTTTCTTTTCCTGTTTTTACCCCCTTCCAGAAAAAAGATGTAATTCAAATCAACAAGGAACCCGTTGCTGAAAGCGATATCATGGCCACGAACGGTGTAATTTATGCTGTGAACTCAGTTTTACAACCTCAGGGTAGGTCCGTGTTTCAAATGTGTAAAGCTGTCTGGGTTGCTCACTTGTGGAAAGCACTCTAAGAAATCTGTTTGCAAAGGGAAATACGATTTCTCTGGTGGCCAGTAGGGTAATGGGTACATGCTGCTGGTCTGTTGAGAAGCAAAATTTGGACGGTTGAATGATAGTGAATGGAGCCCACCACTACCACCTTTATCTGATGTTTACTAAGTGGCTCAAAAGTGTTCTGTGAGATTTGCTTAGCCCCATTCCTTTTACAAAATGAAGTTGCACCTTAAAATGGCACCAAAGATTTTGAATGCACTTCTACCAAATGTGTCATGACAGTTTGAAATTGCTCATTTGGGCCCTAGTTCAGGCCCACACTTACATTTGCCCTCAGTTCAGCAAGCAAAACACATGCCTAGCTTTAAAGTTGCAAGAAGTCCCAAATGCAACATAACACACAGTTAACTTTAGGCGCTTCTTAGGTGAGGTCCTAAGGGGTGTATCAGGACCTTCAGGTATTATGTTCTTGCCTTAAAGGATCTAATCCTAGTACAGTCACTCAATTTGGAAAACAGAGTGGGTAGGGGATATCTTGGTATTACTATGACCTCATCTATTTAACCTACAGTAGCCTTGCCAATGCTCCAGTAAAAAATAGGCTTTTATAGTGTAGTCAGTCTCATGTAAGCAGTGATCATATAAGTTATTTTTGCTGTCTTAGGAATGGGGGTGACACACAGTAAACACTTTAATTAGTTGGTACCTTCAGACTTTCACATGATTTCGCACATGTATTCAGCAGAGGGAAATAGTGGGGATGCATCATATATTGTAATTATGTTGGAACTGTGCCTTTAGCTTCTAGGCCTCAAGAAAGAGGTGATGAGCCTGCAGATCCAGCACTGGAAATCTTCAAACAGGCATCTGCATTATCCAAGGTAAATAAAAATTTAGCTTGCCCATGGTGCACTTCTGAAATTGCCTTGCTGTTACTAATTGTGCATGTTAAATTCAGTTTGGGGTTTATGCCAGTGACGTTGGGTCAGTCCCTAAAGAAGCAGACTTATCTCTTTTGCGTAGATACAAAATAGACAAACCGTTTGTCCTAACACAGGACACAGATAAGTTAGATGTGTGTCCAATTTTACACACACACACACACACACACACACACACACACACACACACACACACTGAATAAATGTCATTGTTATATCTAGATTTTCCCCTTTTGTTCAGACTCTGTCAGCTGCCTTGTGTAAGAAACTTCTCTTCTGCTTTTGTCTGTTATGTACAAGACACTTTTTAGCTACTATTCATTTATAAAAATCACTTCTTTAGGAGTAACCACTTTGCTGCTGAAGAATGTCAGGATTGGAAGACTTGTATCCACCATTAAACTAGATATTGTCCTGCATAACCAGTCTGTACCTCCCTTCAGATAGGACAACCAAGCTTCAGAATTGTGGCACCCTCCACGGAGAATGCCCTTCTACCACATAGGACCCAGCATTGGATCCTTGGAAAGCACTTGCTTACCTTCACGTATCCAATGATGTCATAGGGCATGTTGGCTTAGAAGTGGTGTTTAAAGGTTTGCTTTTTGGGAATTGGCCATGCTTCATACAAAACCCTTCGTAGAGTCAGGGCGATAATGCCACACACTCACTTGCATGCATACTCCTGTCTTTGAAACGCTAGAGCTACATGCTGCTTGTGACTCACTGCGTTGAACACAGATGTACTTTTGTCTTCTGTACTGTTGCTTCCTAGTGGGAGAGCTGGTTTAAAAGTGGTTAGTATTTTTCAACAGATCCTCTTTGTTGAAAATTTGAAGAACTTGGACTAGATCCACTCGATATATTTAGAAAATGTTGACGAATCAGTTGCTTGGCTGAATGGTGTATGCAGCTACAAGATATAGAATCATAGAAAATGAGGGTTGGAAGGGATCTTAGCGGGTCACATCTAGTCCAGCCTCCTGCTCAAGGCAGGACTGGCCCCAGCTAGATCATCCCAGCCAAGGCTATGTATAACCTCCAAGGATGGAGATTCCACCACCTTTCTGAGTAACCTGTTTCAGTGCTTTACTACCCTCCTAGGAAGAGAGTTTTTCATAATATCTAACCTAAACTTCCCTTGGTGCAACTTGAGACAATTGCTCCTCCTTCTGTTAAGGATTTCAGAATTGTTTTTACATTAAACTAATACTCCTTCTCTTGTTGTAGGTCTCTCAAAGGAATCCTCGACTAGGTAAATGGAATGTCTTATTTTCTATACTGTTTTCTCTAGGATATTTCTAGTTATAGGATCGCTTGCTCTCTTCTGGTTTTTTTTAATCAAAACAGCCTGAATATTGCTAATGTACCATCCTGCTTTCATGTCACCATCCTCCACTGACCACTCCTCCAATATGCATTCATTAGAAATTGATAAGCCTTGTACCTAGACCTTAAGTGCTCAGTAAAACTCCTGAAGAATGGGAGCTGTATTATCATTATATAAAAGAATGCATAGTATTTTCCTTCTCAGTAGGGTGGCACATTGTAGGTGTTAAAAGGCCAGAATATCTGGCATCAGGAAGTTTGTGGCATGGATAATATTACTTGTATTCCAGTAAATAGAAAGTGTGGGTAGACTAGAACTGTTGTCTTCTCTGCATATCTTGTTCTTATCCTGAAGAGGTTTTGAATACTTGCAACTCTTGCTGAAGCCAACAGCAGTTATAAGTGCTCAATGCCTTGTGAAAGCCAGCAAAAAAACATGCACCACAGGCCTTGGCAGGAGTCCTCATCGCAGCAATGGGAATCCTTCCACTGACTCCAGGGACATTTGGACACAGCCATATTAGCATAAAGGAAAAGAAATAGCAGAAATAGATGGCTAGGTAGTGATTTCAGTCCAAGTAAAATATATTGTTTGATGTGAACATAGGGATGTTTTCAGCATTGGTGTAAGACTAGGAATGCATGCATTATATTTTTCACATTTGTGTCTTTCCCTTTTCTCTTTTCAGCACCTGCAGTTTCCAGGTTATTAGCAAAGATGAAAGGAAATCCTGGGACCATCTGAAGACCATTCAGAGGAATACACAGCCAGCGCTTCATTCAGTTTTTGCAGTTGGTTTGAGACGGGGACAGAGTTGTTATTAAAAACCAAATATCACACTTCAAATTTATTTTGTTTTTACTGAAACGGATATGAGAAAAGAAGCCATGTGTATATATATTTGTAAACCATTGTTACTGTCTTTTGACCATATTGTTCCACATTAAGGCTGATATTTTTTTAAAGTAGGTACTAAATTGAAATGTTTCTGGTTTGGGTACCTAGTCTGCAACAACTTTTTGGGGGGCACAATTGATTTTAGAAGTGCAAGGGTGAACTCTCACTACAGCACTGATTCAGAAAAAAACTTAAGCACCTACTTAAGGCCATTCTGTTCAGGATGGTACTGCTTAGACATACTTCCCTGAAGTAGGGATGATTTCCCTGTGTATTTCCAGTGGATTTCTCTGGGGTTGTGCACCATAAGCATCTCTGACTAGCAAGGTGAATGTGTCATTTCACTGAAGGAAGCCTAAAGCAGCTTTGAAAAATCAGTGCCACCTATTGAAGATGTTAGTGTTAATGACCTGGTGGTAATTAATGAGTTCAACTTTTAAAGCAAATAGATTCCAGGTGCAAACCATACACTTGATCTACCTAGTGATTATTTTAGAGTTATCCAAGTAATACAGGTTGTATTACAGTAGCATATATTCCCCACTCGGTCTCTTATTTGGAAAGACTATAATGCAGTTCAAAAGTTAATAGGCTTTTTTGCTGTTGTTGATACTGGGAAATTTGCATGATATAAGCTACAGTTTAATTCTCTTTTTTTTTTTTTGTGCTTTTTATTAAACTGAAAAGAGACAGTTTAACAGAGCTGTCTCTTTTCACAATGAGACTAAAAATACATCCTATGTGTAATGAGTGTTCTCCCTAACACAAGCCTTCAAATAATTGATTCCTTTGTAATAATTGTTGAGGTTTTTTAAAAAAAATAAAGAAAATATAAACAACGAGGATTGTCAGCATCCATGGTTTTTTATGGCTTGATGGCACTGTGACTTATTGCTGGGGGGCAAAGTTCTAGTTGGCCAGGTAACTCCTATGGGTCAAACTAGTATTAATCGCAGAGAGGACAGAATAACTGAGGAGGACTTCCTCTATTGTTCTCTTTCCATGTGTGACTTCTCCAAATCCTGCACAGCTGTCAGTTGGCAGGTTGCTTAAGAGAAAAAAATGGAGATGTGGCTGCTGCTGATCCCATAAGAAATGTTTCTGGCTATGGTTGGGCCCACGGATGTCCCCCCACACCCTTGCAGGCCAATATCACTTGGCTCTAAACATCAGAGCAAGGGGACAATCAGATCTGAAGCTCCCGGTTGCATCTGTCTTGTAATCTTGTGTCTCTTTAAAGTCAAGATGTTGAAAGGGAGAACGGCTTATCAGGTATTTCTGCTTCTTCCAGAGAGATCACCTTTCAAGGTTCACAGTCCACCAGGGTGAAACTGGCTTGCAATTCCACAAGGGTTTTGAAGGGCTGCAGTCCCACCTGTAGCAAGCGAGTCATTCCACCCCCACTGTGCAAAAGGTGCATCCTACAGACAAAATAAATGCCAGCTCTTTACTTTTCTAAGTTTCTAGCAGAAGCCCCCAGTCTGACAGGGTGAGAGGATAGACTGGGGAGTAAGGATCCTCCAAAATACCTCACAGGGCATACATATCCACTCTAAGGATTTTGCATGAAGTGTGGTAGGAATAGCAGATGTGTGGGTGACATCAGGTGTTGCACTTCCACACTGCTCCCAGGTGTCACCACTGAGCTTTAAGTCCTATCAAGTAAAGAGATTGGGTATTAAGAACCCAGAGGCTCCAGAAAACACTGGTATAAGCATCCTAGTACTTGTCAGCTTTCATCAAGGTGAAGGTTGTTCAGGTAGAGGCTAACATCAGGGATTTCTGTTGCTGGAAGTTGTAAAGAGCATCCAATATAGAGCTTTCTGTATGCGATCCTGAAAACCCCACAGGGACGTCTCCAGGGGGAGATTTGTCTTCACACTCAGCTAATAACCTATGAAATATGGAAAATGAGTGTAATGAGAGAAGAAATTATGCCAAGAGACCTCCGGGTGCTTAATGAGCAGTATCTCAAGCTCTTTATATCTTGAAGACTTCAAAGCAGACATGTGGCTGACTTCTCTCCTGGAGTTTTTTCCTAAACATCTGGAGCTCAGCTCTTGTTCACCAGGATGCCAGGAGGGTTCCTTCAGTGAGTAATAGGCTCTGTATTCTCTCCTGGGTCAATTATCATCTCACGAAAGAAATGACTGTAAGGCAGAAATATGTGGGTATAAACATTTCACTTTAGAAGGGCAGGATAACAAAATCGATGTTGCGCTAGTTGCCCTTGTTGAGGGGGGGGAAAAACTATTTATTTTTCTTCCAGTAAAAGCAAAACTGAAATCCCTTCTTGCTGTATTGGAGACATGCTTATAATCTGATTCTGTGAGAAGTACTTAGCCCCTTCCCTTTTCCCCTTTTTACCTTTTCTATGCACAGCATGGTTATATTTTTAAATAATTTGATTCTATCAAAAAGAGAAGGTGCTGTAGAAGTCCATAGCTCTAGCCCTACACAGACAGAGGAAAGGTTAGTGGGGGGGCCTAGTTTGGAGAGATTCTGAGCTTTGACTAATGGGGATCACAAATGATTCATGGGGGCAAAAAGAGAGTGGTTAAAGCACTCAGCCTGTACTTTATTCCCAGCTCCTTAGGTTACCATAAAATCCTTTGGAGCAGAGGCTAGACCTCACCTCTCCCCGTTTTTTCCCCAAGTGGGAGCCCTTGCTACAAAATTTATATACTTTCTTGCTCGTTTGCTCTCTGGCTCAAAGAATATTTAAGCATTTGATACAAAGCACAACAGCTTTACAGGATGGAGAGGAACAGCCTCATGGCTAGGCTATTCTCCTTGGGAATGGGAGATGTGGATCTGCATTCCCACAGAAAGGAGACAGAATTGCACATTGCCCTGTCTTGGGCAATGTGCTTTCATCCCTACGGTATCTGGTAAAAGGTTCTGGAGTATGGGAGCAAAATCTCTTCACATTTTGTTCAAAGCCTGATCTGCTTGGTCTGCTCTAGGTACACCAGCCAGAGCAAGCTGAGGACCCCTTTGCTATGAATCCTGAAAGCTCTCAGGTGGGTGTTAATCACCAAGCTGTTCAGCCCTATGAAGACTTTTTGATGGCTCTGGGTATGTTCAGGAACAGGCATTTAGGCAGCTAGGGAACTTTACTGGTGAAAACTTAGATGCCTAGTGAGTCTGAGCACCTCCAGGACTGGGTGGCAGTTGGGTAGTGGTTGTGAAGAACCAAACTTTAGGTTCTTGAGACCAAACTCTACAGCGGCATTTAGGGGCCTGAGTCCTTCAGCAGCTATAGCCCTGGGTTGTTAGGAAAATCCCCACATTTGTTTTTATCCTTTTACTCTGTTTTCTTTGTCCTTTCATCCTTGATGCCTTTCAAAGTATTTTTTACCTTCTTTCCTGGTCTTTCTCCCCTTTCCTTCCTGCCATTCCATTTGTTCTCTCTTGCTTTTACTCTCCTTCATTCTTTCAGACTATTTGATCCTCTTTCCCTATTCCCTTCCTTCTCTGTTGCTCAATCATGAAGCACCCCAGCTCACTCCTTGCTCACCCCATGATTCCTTCCTCTACCAAGGCCAAAGTTGTCCTGAACATTGGCATTGTGGTGGTTGGTGCTTGCAGGAGAGGTAGAGGAACACTCCTTCCTTTGTGTTTCTCTTGTAGTCACAGGTTGAGAAGATCTGAAAGGCTGCTTAAGGATGGGTGTTCATCCCAGAAAGTAGGATGAACTTTTGGAAATGCCACTGATGCTGCTGTGTCCTTATGATGGCATGGTGTGTCTTTGGCAATTCTGGAGGTGAGCGTTACCTTTCTTTGCTTACTTTGGCAGTTGGCAAGAGCTTGCACAGATTGGATGTTTTGGAGACAGCACAATGTTGGCTGACCTGAGTCACACAGATGTTCAGTTGAAGGGAACTGTACTACTGAATATTTATGCTTAGAAAGGAGTATTTCCTCATAAAATTTTGCAATTGGTCCATTTGCTAACCTCCCCCTGCTTCCCACACTGTCACAGCTAGGCTAGGGAGTGGGGAGGGTGGGAGTGCCACGGAAGAAGGCTGATGTGAGGTGGGTAAGAGGGAAGTTGGCTTTGTGGGCGTATTGCTTAGGATGCGGAGAACCCTGTGAGAATGCTTTGGGGAAGGAAATGGGAGAGCTGAGATTGTGAGAATGGAGAGCCCAACCTTTGGTTTCTATAGAGACATCACTATGCAACATAACTAAATATGGAAGTGAAAGGAGGATGCTTGGAGGTAACGAACCACTGCGGGGACACAAAGCATACTGCTTCTAAGGAAGTACAAGTTCAGGAGCAGGAAATTCCCCTCCAGAAACAAAGTCAAGAAGCTGAGGCTAATGCAGTATATTCAAAAAATAAATTATCAGCAGAGAAATCCAACAAGTCAGACCCATTCCACTGCAACCACTCAATGCTGCTGTCTGCAAGCCAGCTTGGTAGCTTCCATTTTGGAAGTACAGGTCTCCAGATAAGTGCCCTTTATATATTCAAATATATACCACTAAACGTATGCGTGTATAAAAAGCACAACTAAAGCATGCCTATGCTTTGAACTCCTGTGTGGTGGAGTGGACCTAGCTTTGAACTATGTTTTTGGGGTACATGTGACAGTCCAGCAAGGGAAGCCCACAGCTCATCATGGGGTAATTCCCTTCATAACAAAGCTTGTTTGTACTGGTAGGGGTAAAACATTAGAAAGTCAGCCCAGGCTTTTACCTAGGGACTCCTGCCAGCACCCCTTCCCTTCCACCTAGATAAATATCTCATCCATTTTGGGGGTGTTTTACAAATGCCAAACCTAGCTGGGTCTTAGAGCTTCCTAAGCAGTGGAACTGAGTGACTGATGGATTAAGCAACTGGTTGGAGAGTACTAGGAGGTTTGTCTACTAGAATGTGACTTCAAATCCAGACCAGCCCTGATAGTGACCAAAAACCGTACAGACTGTATATGGTCAAACAGAGGACTCCATCTCCAAGGCAGCAACAAATTAACCTATATATAACCTAAGAGTCATTAATCACCTTAACTAATAGGGTATTCATTTGGAACAGCTGGGAGGTACTGGGTACAGGGAGTTTTGCGTACATGTTTCTGAATAAAGGACAGTTGGGATATTCAGTGATATTTCAGCTTTGGGTCCTGTTTTTTGTTTTTTTGTTGTTTTTTTTTTTAATAGACCAGAGATCTTGGAATGACATTTCTACCTGCACCTCAGCCACACTGGTTATGACATTCACAGATGCCTCTGATTCCACTCAAAGGACTGGGGGTATAAAATCACTTAGACTTTACCTGGTGAGCTCTCTCATCCTATCGCTGTGTTGCTACTTTTTACACTCAATTCCCATTTATTCTACCAGGAGTTACATACATCTAAACACTAATCCAACCAAAAAAACAAAGGAAATTTGCCATGGTGAACAGCCTCATCTTATCATCCTCTCCATAAAAGTTCAATTATTTCATGGCTCTCACCCTGCCGACACTACTAAATGCTGATTAAATACTTTCCTCCTTGCTCGGGCACCTATGTCTGGCATCCATCAGAACAATGAGCTTGGACTTGGTTTACTTTTGGAGGAGAAATGAACATGCATGACCACACTTTACGGTAATACCAATCCCTCACACATCTTTATTTGGATCTTGCATGATGGATCCAACGTGAAGTGCTTCGGATTCCATCTAATGTGGATGGATCTACTATGAGAAAATTCTGCCTGAGGCTTGTATAGAAAATACCCAGCTTACTTTGGGCCTTTATGGGGGACAACAGAAGGTGAAACTATTCCAGATTGCTAGGTTTGGATTTTTGTAGCACATTTGGGCAAGTTTTATTGATACTGACTATAATTTAAGGCAGGTTCCTTGTCTTCGAGGCCATAATAGCAATTGTGCATGTTAAAATGGTGTTTTATGAGGTGGCAGTTGTTGTTATTAATTTTAATGATCAAGTCTCATGACTGCACCCCTGGGCTGAAGAATGGAAAAACCTCAGCTAGTATTTGTGTTCTTGCGGCTTGGGCTGATGAGCTAGTCATAGTAATATTGCACCAATAAGTAGTAGTTTTGGATTTGTTTTCACTCCTCAGGGGTGAGCTATTTACAACAAAATGAAACACAAGGCCAAAGTCATACCTTTCCCTTTTCTTATTATATTATGTGCTCTCAAGTAGGCTAATTTCAGCAGAAAATCTCAGTCAAGCGAAAGATGTTAGAAACAATTAATGAGAAAATCAGCATTTTGGGAGCCCTTTTCTTGAGTAAAAGTATTTTCAAGCATGCAGAAAAAGAGGTGGTTTCATCCGTTGTCACCTCTTCTTTGTAGCACTAGCCATTTCACTCCTATAGGCTACAAGCCTGAGAACCCTTGACAGCATATTTAAGTCTGTCTTGATAGAAGATATGATTTCAGCATATTCCTGTTATCAGCATTTCCAGGGGCCATTAAAAATAAACTTAAGCATGTGCCTATATACCATTCTGATCTGGTATATCCAAGTCTGGGCTATGAAGAATAAATCAAATTTTTCAAACGGTACAACGGAAAAAATGAGTCTATGAACTGCTTCCGTTTGGGAAGTCAAATGTGGCTGTTTTGCCCCTTTGGATTTTGAGACAGTAGCCAGAAACATCATTTTCTCCTCCTCCACTGATCCTGTGCAAATGTATTTCAAGGAGAACAACAACGACACTGTGCTTTGTTCCCAGAGAAATTCCATACCGAGTGATGCAGTGGAAAACTTGCGCTCCCTTGACTGAATGGAAACCTTGCAACATTGTTTTACTCGTTTACAAAGAGAACTCGGTGTTGATTTGACCCATGTGCTGTCATTTGGGTGGTCAGCGAGCAGCCTCCTGCATAAAACCTATTGACACATACACGCATCTCATTAAGGGGTTTTGCAGCGCTTCGTACAACAGTGAAGGCATTCATTTATGTCAGAGGCCAGACAAAGAGAGATGGCAGCTTGAAGGAAGACGAGACATCCTAGCCAGATGTTCTATTGAAGGGCGACTCCCGAGGCCTTCTGACAGCCAAAAATAAAGACTCGGGGGGGAACCACCCACATGTCATTGCTGGAAGAAATTATATTCTGTAGTTGTCTATTGTATATGAACTTTAGTTGCTGTAACTGCCCCTCAGAAGAGCGGCTGCACCTGTTAATTTTCTCTCTGAGGACTAAGAAAAGGTCATTTCTTGCAAGAGGCAGAATTGAAGGATCCATGAGCTTTCATGCTGTTTATCTGTAATGCAGGCAACGCTTTTGTGTTGTCTTTTTTAGTGACAGGTTTGGAAGGTTTTGCCAAAACTTATACAGTTCCTGAGGTGAAAAGCAGCTGAGGTGAAGTTCTTCCAACTTGGATCAAAGCAGCATTTAATTTTGTGGATTCTCAGAATGTTTTATAAGTGAATATCTCATAAAAAAAAAAATGAGATTATGTTTTGAAAACAGTCACTTGACATGAATCTTGGAAGGTATCAGGCAAGTCATATGGCAAGGTGGATACTAGCACTTCTCTGCCTAAATATCATAGTTTGATTAAATGTTCCAGGAAAGACCAATGGCAGGAAGAGCTGGCTTGTTGGACATATCAATGAAGATGGTGTTGAAAAACTTTCAACCGCAACTGCAAATAACCAAAAGATTATTAGTGTTACTTTCAGGGTACATTTATCCCCATTTCCTTTGCTAGTTATTAAAGATGTTGGCTTTACTGAAGGGTTTTTTTCCTCCTAAACTCATTGCCTTGTCCTAAGCAATTGCACAATAAGTTGGAGGACCCAACTTTCCATTAAGACTCAACCTGACATCTGAAGTTTGGAGCTGCAATTTTTCAATTGCACAATTATTTGCACATCCACATGAACCATGATCAGAATGATTCATCTAAAGAACTTTGTTTGCCTAGGAGAAAATGCTGTTTCAAGGCAGAAATCAAGAAATTATGTGTGCAAAATCAGGAGGCCACATTTAGAGCACTGTTTGTAGAGTTAGATTTTCAATTATGTGCAGCAAAAATTGTTTGTGTGCACACAACATCTGCTTTACCTGTATGTGTAAGGAGGGGTCTACACATGGTGATAAAATCTGGCCCTCCCTCTCTCTGCCTCACATTCAACATCTGTAAAATGATGACGATAATATTGATCTCCCTTTGAGCTTTTAGATAGAAAAGTCTGTACAAAAAGTAAGTATAAGGACCTTTATGTCATCGTACAAGTCACCCACAGAACTATGAACCTAAGTGTATTAATAAGAACGTAAGTGCTATACTAGGTCAGATGAATGCTCTGTCGAGCCAGGAGCCTTTCTCTAACAGTGGCAGCAGTAGATACTTTAACAGGAAAAATATATTCATAGGCCATATTCAGTGTAATCCATACCCTCCTTAGTAGCAGCCAGTGTTGGTTGAGGGATGTCAGAGGACACATCCCTAAATGCTCAGTGGACATTGTTATATCCTTTGCTTGGACCAGATTCTATGATCTGCCTCAACAATCTCCTGTGGCAATGAGTACCACAAGTTAACTACATGTTGTGTAAAAGGCAAAAAATAAGTGCTTACTCTTATTTATTTTAACTCTGTTTTCTGTTAATTTGTGTCTCTCCTAGTTCTTGTATTCTGGGACCTGATGAATAACAGTTCCCTATTCACTTCCTCCACATCCTTCATGATTTTCTAGACCTCTCTCATATGATAGCCTCTCTCTGTAGGGAACCTCCAACTTTCCAGTGCCTGAGGCTATAGCAGGGCCAAGTATCATTATTTCTCAGTCATGGTTCCATACTTAAGCCTCAGCCTAAATGTACAACCTGAAGTTTGTTGAGCCCTGAAAGGGGGGGTTCAAATTTGACTCCCCTGTTCTCCAGTGATCCCCAGTTGCTGTGTCAGAGATATGAGCAATGAAGACACATTGGAGCAGGCTTCAGTCTGCAAGCTGGTGCCACCTATTTGTACTCACCTTAATTGTTTCTAAGCCACAGCGAAGGCTCAGGGCTGTAAACCATTCCCTCTAGCTCATACTAAATGGTGGCTTTTATCTACGCAGGTTTGTGATGAGACTATCTCATGGGCAGGCTTGGTTTTAGTTCCTGTTGTGTGGATGGGTAAGGACATTAACCCCGTAACTGGAGCAAAACATTTCTAAGAACATGCAAACTTTTTTCCAGGTTGAAAAACCCAGGAAATGCACAACCTGTTGCCTGCTTTCCAGCTACAAATTGGAAGGCAACAAGTCCTTCCTTTGATCTGCCTGCCTTATTACCTGAGAGAACCATTCCTCAACTCCTGGCTGGCAGCTATCCGATTGTAACCTGCCCTAAGACAGGCTCTGGGCCTGTTCTGGCCCCCAGGGAAGAATGGTGACTCCTAGATGCCTCATTGACTCTCGCTGACCTCAGTGAAGCAGCTGCAGAAAGTGAAGCTGGCTTACACGAGTGAGAGTCTCCCAACTGCAACTGAAGATCAGGAGCAGTATGATAAATCAAAGCGCTGCATCGCTCCGGCATGGAAAGGGGAACTACTGTGCTGATTGTGAAACTGCTGCGTCTACTATAAATGAAAAGTTCCCTTTGAAACAAGCCCCAAAAAGCAGTGTGGAGAGCAGGGTGTGGGGCATGTTGGGAGGAATATGGAGTATTAGCAGAAGGTGGGTAAGAGGAGACCAGCTGTGAGCATTTTAAGGACAGGAAATGCAATCTGAGTTCCTATGAAGTAGCTTACTGTGCAGGGCAGGAAACAGATTGGTGATGAGACTGAGCAATTATTCTTGTTGTGTGTAGCAGTTTTTTCCCCCTGCCACATAAAAGGCTGTCAGTTGGGAACTGGGAAGGTAACTATTTACAATGGATGGTTTCATTGCCAAATATTTATGTGCTGCTGTGTTTTTCTGGGGTCATTCACCTGAGTTTCTTGCTGCTGTTGCACTGAAATGTATAGATCAGGGAGGAAAATAATCCTATCCTGACCTTTTCTGGAATGAATAACAATGAGCCAAGCGTCCATTATTTGAATGGTGCTATTTCGAACAATGATACTACATCGCACCCTGGACTGAGCCCTCTGAGGGACATTCAGAGCTGAAGGCACTGCACTAGATCTAATTCATGTTGTACCACTCAAGACCAACGGTGGTCAAATGTCTCATGTGTACTTATGGTGTTGTGGTTCCTTAGCTGTGTTGGGATGAGAGGCTGCTGGTCCCAATAGCATCAGGCAGATTTTCATTTGTGTTTGATTTGTCAAAAAGATTCGGGAGATGTTTCCAGTACCTGTAACACTGATTTTCCTGAATGAGGAGGTCACAGAGTTGGGTGGTTTCCCTGGCACCATTCTCACTGTGCCTTCTAGAGGCAGCAGAGAGAGCCCACAACTTTTCTCGGTAGCCTGTTCCAGTGCTTGACCACCCTCGCAGACAGAAAGAGCCTCCCAACCTCCAACCTAAACTTCCTCTGCTGCAGCTTGAGGCCTAGTGCTATTTCCTGTGGGCACAGAGAAAAGCCCATCTCAAGCCTCTCTATAATCACCCTTCAGGTATTTGAAGACTATCAGATTTCCCTCTCACTTTTCTCTTCTCCAGACTACAAAATTCTAGTTCTTTCAGCTTTTCTGCATAAATCATGCTTTCCAAGCCCTTAATCATTTTCATTGCTCTGTATTGGATTTCTTCCAAACTGTCCACATGCTTCTTGAAGTGTGGGGCCCAAAACTGGACACTGTGCTTACTCCAGGTGAGGCTTCACCAGCACTGAAGAGAGCAGAAGAATCATTTCCCCTGATTTGCAAGTGATGCTACTGTTAATACAACCCATTACACTGCTGGACTTTTTTGCAACAAAAGCACACTGTTGGCTCACATTCAGCTTATAGTCTACTATACTCTCCAAGTTCTCTGCAGTACTGCAGCCTGGTTGGTCATTTCCCAGTCTGTATTTTTGCATGCAATTATTTCAGCCCAAGTTTAGGACTCTGCATGTGGCCTGGTTGAATTTCAACTGGTTGATTGGAGAAATGATCTGCAAACTATCCAGGTCATTTTGGATCCTAGCCCTCCCCTCCAGAGTGTCTACAATACCACCCAATTTGGTGCCATCCACAAATTTGCTACGCGTGCACGTGATCCTATTATCCAAATCATTAATGAAGATGTTGAACAATACTGGACCCAGGGCAAGTCTCTGGGGGAACCCCACTTGACAACTCCTTTTAATTAGACACTGAACAATTGATAACTATCCATTAGGTCTCTACTACCCCAGCACCATCATCAGATCTCTACTGCTCCAATACCCTATCAGCAGCTCTTGGCTATGTATCCCTTCAGCTACTCTGTAACACCTGAAAAAGACATCACCAAGATCCAGATATAGATCCTTCCCTTGTGAGACCTATCCTGGCACATCCCCATGCAAAAATCCATAAAGCAATATTTGCATGGGACCCCAGCAGTGAGGTATATGTAGGGAATGAGAGGTGCACAGCTCTGGAGAAGTACTCTCCTCTCTGCATCTCCATGGTCTCAGAATAGAAAAGCTTCATTTTCAAATATTGTCTTCTGGGTGTATGCCCCCTTTGGATTTCCCAGACCAATATTAATGCAATAATACAGTGACCAGGACAGTGTGCTCAATGGTGAGGGTAGGGAAAAAAGAAAATAAAGGAAAAGGAACAAAAAAAATAGCATATTTCAAGAGAAATTTGCATGATCTAGTCCTGATCTAGTCCATGATTTCACGACCCCTTGAGGGCCCAGTCTTAGAACCCTTTTGTATTTAAGAGGCAGGGACAAAATGGCATGCGTGATGACCACCATGTGCTCTCATGGCATGTAGAAGTGAGAAAACAGGCCCCTCCCTGACTCCACCCCCATTTCTTCCTCTCTGCAATCACCACCTCCAAATTGTCTGAGACACCAGCTTCATCTCAGAGCAGAGCCCAGAATCACTCTGCTTGGCACCGCCCCCGCCAGCTGACCAGCGACTGTGGACACCAACTAATGCTGCGCTACTGTAGTTCAATGTGTCGAACTGTTTAAAAACCCCCTGCGTCTGCAGCACGACCCCAGCTTGCCCTGCTGAAAAGCGCGTTTGATGCCTTGCATTAAGAGGCCTTCTAATAGCATTAGTAACACTGCTCCCTGTCTGTGCCCTCCAGAGTGTTGGATGCCACCATGAGATCCTTTAATTTCCTTTCTGTCGAAGGAGTTATTACCCAGATATTTCTGACCTGGGATTACTAGGTCATTCCAGGTGCCTTTGGCTGCTTGCACAGGCACAGTGGTATATTCTGTGAAGCTACCCCATGTTGCAGCAATCAAGATCCTCTCCCCTTTTCCAGAACCTAATGCAGCAAGGAGTAGTTAAAAACCAGATGGTCTGGGCAGGGGGAACCTAGCCGAGTGGCAAGAATTTCCTCCTTTCCTGATATTCCCTTTTTAATTTGGCTCTTGCTCGGCCACTTCAGCAAGAAGAAAAAGCCTACCTCTGTCTAGTGTTAGCTGTTTCTGAAGCACAATCATAAACTTTATTATTCTGTAGATCCACAGCTCATCTAGAGGGAGCGTGGTCATCTGGATCTCTCATTTGTTTGCTCTTCTGCTGTCTGTCATTTATTTTATACGATAAAGCAGAGAGTCATAAGTACCTCTGAGCATAATTGGTTGTGCAGAAACCTTAGGAAATGGTCTGTGATTTTTTTAGAAGGGATTTTTTTCTAATTTAATTGCTTGTGCTTGGTGCCTTATGTACTGTGCCTTCCAGGCCAGTTCCTATGGGAAACATCGCAGTCTCTTGAAACTAATATTCCCTTATCGTTCTTTTGTATGTGTTTATAAAGGGCCCATCCCCACATTAATTCAGCTTCACATCAGCACTGGCCCACAAGTGAAAAGACTGTGAAAACAAAGTTATTCTGCCTACTAGAAATGACCTTTTCAGACCAAGGGAGTCAGGGAAACATTCCCGTTTCCTCCCCCCTGCCTCTGGAGACTCAGTCTGTCGTTAAGCTTCCAAAGCTGTTAATAATACCATTTTCATTAGCTATATATTACCCGAAAAAAGCATGTTAGGTATTGTAATGCAGAATGATGGATATGGGTCTCTAAATAAACACTAGCTCAGAAATCTTTCTGCTCTCAAGCTTTGTTAGCTGAATTGCATGTGTGTGTGCGCGTCTCAAGAGACGGGGAGATTTAGTTTAATAGAGCATTAATAGTTTCTGGGGCTACTAAAGGTCACTCAGGTCAGCATAGCTAATCCTGCTCAGTGGTTACATAAAGTGATTCTCACTGGGAGTTTTTGGTGTTGAAGGCTGTCATAGCGCAGCTCTGAGCTGGGCTTGGTCCCCCAGCGTGGTTGTATGGGTGATCGTGGGCCTGCTGGAGGAATGAAAGGTGCAGATGATGAGGTTGGAGAGGTGCTGGTAGGAACGTAGCGGTACTGAGAGGTTCTCCAGTGGTGGAGACTTCTTGGTGAGAGGAGCCTAGTCAAGGAGCCTGAGGAGGGGTGTGTGTGTGTGCGTGCGTGCACACGCGCGGAAGGAGGTAGAAATCAAGATGCTGCAGGAGCCGACTTTGGGAAGGGGTGGAGCAGGCAAGATCTCGGCTTCTGGTTCAGGACATGGTTGGCATCTGGAGCCAGCGGCAGAGAACAATGGGCTCATTTGTGGTGAAGTTCTGCAGAAATCCTTAACCTGTTGCATCCGAGAAAAAGCTGAAGGGTTGTTTCTAAGAGAGCCCGTGTTTTATTTTATCTTGTCTTTGGCTGGAGACCCAAATATACTCCAGATCTATCCAGATTGTAATGCAGGGGATGCCTCCCAACTCCAGGGCAGGTTCGCTGCTCCCTCATTAAGATATGAGGCATGTGTCTGCCGGGCAGCTCAGAGTTGTCACTTGTGGATGATAACCTCTGTGCCTTGCTTTCCGGATATATTAAATGGGCATAATAGTCTCCACCTCTTAGGAGGTCCCCTGAGAACTTGTTAGCTCAGGGTTGCCAAGCATTTTGAAGATGGATTTTTTTTTTTTTTTATGTTGCATGCTAACCAGAATGGGAGAGCAACTTTCTCCCTGCTGTGTGTCTGAGTGAGGCATTGCAGCCCATTGCATCTCCCCTGCTACTAACACTGAGGACCAGAAGGAAGGAGAACAGCCCTTCACTCTTTCTCCTCTCCCCCATTCCTGCATGTCAGAGGTGACACCTCCATTGAGATGAACTTTTTTTTGGAGGTCCCCTGTGGGATCTGTGACCCATCTGCAGTGTACGTATACCCTCTGCACTGTGAATAGACAATTGGCCTCAGAAGCCATCACAAAGGAAGCTGTTGGGAGTTGCACCACAAGAGACATCTTGAATGGACATAGTGTCTTTCCTCCCCTCTGCTCCAAGTGACACAGAAGGGAAGCAGCCATTGATCCTTGCAATAGCAATTGTGGAGAGGAAGCATTTGGACTGGGGGAAAGAGTAGCTCATGCTAAGAAGCACGTTTCTATAACTCAAAACGTGTAGGGGTTGTGATGTATTGGAAAGACGAGGAAGAAGAGGAAAGCAGCATGACTACTGCGCAGAGTAAGTGGCCTTTTTCATGCCTACCAAATGTTCTACTTGAGCAACTCCATTTGAATGCCACCAGCAAGTGTTTTTTTCCTCCTGTTTTAAAATATCCCTTTTAAACCATTGCAGGCTGTTGAAGCAGATCACCTGCTGCTCGTGAATACAGTGCACTAAGACTAAGCTACCCTTTGCTCCCTTGAGCAACCCTGACTCCTGGGATTGTTCCACAGTAGGAATCGCTCCTGTGATGTGTGGGGATTGCAGGATTGGACCCCTGTCTTTTGGTTTCCACTTGCAACAAGATTCCCTTAAGACAGTCTGCTGAACTATTTATAGATACTGTAGCTAACAGCTGTTAATGCCAAACAGGAAATTTTAAAACGGAAAAACTTGTCCACGTCTCCAAGTGGTGAAAGTAAACTCTAGCCTGGAATCAGTAAACACAACCTAATGACTTCAGAGTTGCATCATGAGTTATACTTCTGAGGAAAGGTTATGATGGTTTCTGAGAGTCAGTAGCTTTTTCCATTAGACCACATTTACTGTATCACTCTGAAGGCATATGGGTCAAACGGTGGCTCTGAGATGATCAGATGTGCCTGGAATTTGCACAGTGACGGTCTAAGAGGCTGCTGGAGGGATTGTGCATAGCCTTGAAATTAGGCTGAGGTATATAAATGGGGCAATGTAGGGATCTTTTATTGGCAGTACACGCTGTTCTGGAGATGGCTTTCTAGACACCGACGTGTATCTCTGGAGGCTTGCAACTGTTAATTATTTGAAATGGTGGGGGGGTGGGGAATGCAAATCCTTTGAAAACCATATGCTGAATTCAGGCCTGATGTGAGGAGAAACAAGAAGCATTCATACGCTCCAACAGTTAACTGAGCCCATGTCGCCGAATACACTTTACACAACTTTTTTCTCATGATTTTTTTCACTTAGGACTTTTTTGCTTCTATTGATAAAATACCCTGGGATAGGAGGGTGACGGAAGTATGAGACAGAGGTGTCATTTTAAACTTGTATGGTGTTCTCTGTCTTTGAAAAGAAAGGCATTAAAATGAAATGAAACCGTATCTTCCTCTTTTTTCCTCTTGGAAAAGATGAGGTAGAAGACACTAGCATCACTTAGAATTTGCCTGTAAAAGGGCAAGAGAGATGACATGAGGCAAATATCTACCTTACTAGAGGCAAGAAGTTCTTAGGGTGATCTCTTTTGTTAGACCAACTGCACCAGGTCTTCATCAGGGCATGTCTTGCATTTGAAAGCTTGTCAAACTCTATCCCAACTATGCAGTTGGTCCAATAAAAGAGTCCACCCTAAGAAATTCTGGTCTCTTGCATAATTCCTGGACCAACATGGGTACAACACTATTCTAACACTATCCATTTATTATTGCAGTTTTGGAATCTTGCTCTTCAGATCACACCTGTTTGATGCAAAGAGAAGTGTAGGGCTATAGCTGGCAGGCCCATAGGAGAACAGGACTGTTAAATGAATAGTTTAAGAGAGGTCATATTGTCATAAAAGCTCAGTATTCAGCATTGCTTCTTCTAACCCATACAGCCAGTTTTCTTTAGGGAGCTCAGTACTCTGCTCACTGAACTCTTTAAACTTCATCTGCCTATTTGGGGGCCTTAATGGAAAATGAGCTCTCAAAAAACTATGCCTTTGGTTGTAAATGACACATCTCTATTCTGTTCTTTTTAATTGCATGACTAATCCCCTTAACTTCAAAGGGATATGAGTATGATGAGATGGATTTGGTTGTACTTGTACCTTTATTGCATTGTCATCCATGTGCTAGATGAAGGTTTGAGCTAGGACCATGTATTTAAAGCAGGGGGAAATGACAGAAGGAAATGTTCTGAAAAGGTTATTACACAGGCAAAAGAAATTATGCTGTTGGGACCTGACAAATGTATTAGTGAAATATAAAATGCAGAGTAGAATAGCAAATTTATTCATAGCACTTGCTGCCTACATTGACTCACTTGTGGGCAGAAAGAAATGCATGCACATCTCGGTCAGCTGAGGTCTGGGCGCTTGCTTTTATTGCTAGAGAGCTCATGAAGAATGGAAGGCAGGTTTTATACGGTGCAATGGAGTCTCGAGGAGTATTCATGGCAGCACAAAGCAACAGCCTCTGTATGTCTTATTGGACATGACAGCTTGCTTTGGGGGGAAACTGGACAGCTGTGGCATTGAGTTGTTGTCAGCATCATGGCCTGAAATGTTTATGGCATCAAAAATGTAAGTAGTCCTTAGAAATGCAGCTTTGCAAACCACCAACCCATCACTGCATAGGCTGCTGCTGAACAGTCCTTGGAGGGTTTTTAGTTTCAGTGTTTCTACTGTGAGCGAATACTGGGCATCGAGCCAGTGGACAGCCCTGCATTCAAGAGGGAGTGATGCTGACTCAGGAAGAAGGGGAGTCAGGATGGTTAGTGTATCTTTGAGCCGCCTCCACAGACAGGACTTGCAAGAGTAGCACGTTCAAGCCGCCATTCCCTTGTAGCTGGGCATCAGCTGCAAAAGGCGCTTGCTTTTCTAATAGGAGCGTATCTTCCTAGGAGCACAGAGGCCCCGAGTCCCTTGCAATTTGGTTTTCTTTGCATATGCATTAAACCCTTTCTTCAAGGCAATTGTATCTGTCTTGATGCTGTTCATGCAGTTTCTATATTGAAAAAAAATGGCAGTATGGCAGTACGGCAGGGAATGGAGCAGTTCCGATTATAGCGCTGGGATACCTTGGCACCTTGAGCCCAAAAGTAAAGTCACTCAATAAGATCTGTGCTTTTCTGACTTGAAATGCTATGAACAGGATAGCATTCTAGTCTCGTCTCTCTGCACATTCCAGGAGTGGTCTGTAATGTTGATTAGTCCACATCACTATAATTATACATTCAAGCTGAGTGGGTCTTTTCTATTTGCATTAGAAGTGGCCAGGTGCTTGAGTGCTTCAGTTCTGTGGCTAGATGAGCAAACATGCATCCTAGCTCTTAAGCTATGTACATCTGCTGCCTGGCTTTAGGATTTTGTTGAAGACCTCCATGATCTAGAGCAGTGGTTTTCAGCCTGCAGACCCCTGGGGGTCCGCAGACTATGTCTTAGGCAGTCAAAAGTATGTGAATACCTGCACTTACAATTCAAAGGCATCTGCACCCCCATTCAAAATTTCCAAACAGGCCACCCCTCCATTCAAAAATGTTTAGGGGTCTGCAAGTGAAAAAAGGTTGAAAACCACTGAACTAAAAGGTATGCATTAGAGGGACAGCTAGTAGGCACCTTTCCAATAAACATACATGCACCATTCTTCTGGTATCTAATGACATAGCTTTCAGTATGTCTTCCTTGTGATAGCAGAACCTGATTCCATGAAAGGGTTTGCTTTGGCCAAAACAGTAATGACAGAGCATGATGCACAAGTCCTTTGTGTTTTTTCATCTGAAACAAGTGTAGCAGAGAGCTAATTTAGAGGGGTTAATCTAAAACAGATGTTTACTGGGAAAAAACAATCTGTTTGAGCCTCCACAGATGTACAATCAGTTGGAAGTTGTACATCCTAAAAAGAACCCAAAAAACAACCCCCCCCCCATTCTTATAATTTAGTCCTAAATAATATGCTTATGGTCCCCAACTATTTCTGAGTGGTATTTTCAAAGAAGCCTAAGGAAATTAGGCATTTAACTTTCACTGAATCAGATATGTACATAACTCCCTTAAGCACTTTGAAAAGCTTTTGTGGTCTTGGGTTGGTGTTTTCAAATGGCTGTAAGTTATAGAAGAGCTGGAAATACCCACTGCAGTTTTCTATAGTGTTGCCGGAGTATTTAATCAAGCCAGTCTTAGAAGATGAAAGATGTATGTAAAAGACCCAAAGGAAATGGGGTATGTAGTTAAGATCGGACTTCAAGACTGTTGGAAGAAGTGGGTCTCATAACCAGTCTCACTCTGGGATTTGAAAGCTGTCTCTAGCAGAGCAGCCATGCCCTATGTCTAAATGACTCTTTCTTGTATAAATGCAAGAAAGAGTTGGTATCCCAGTATCAAGATCTAAGGAAAGATTTTTGCTACCACATCTTTCTTCTCTCCTAAAAAACCCCAGTGTTGAGTGATTCTAGGATACAATGTTATTTTGATTCCATGCACATGCTACTCAGATTGGTATGGGGGGTGCTGGACGGGGGCTGACGGACACATCCTGAAAGGCTGTTTTGTCGCAAGTCAGCTTTGCTAGAATAAAAAAGAAACAATGACTCATGATTAAACCATATTGCGAGTTGCCAAATACAAGGCCTCAGACAGCTTAGAGTGAAATCTTATTTAGTCTGACACAGCAGTAAGATGCAAGAGCTCCAATATTACAGATGCCCATTACATCTCCAATTAATTTTATGGAAGAGGTAACATGGAACATTTAGAAAGCATTGGAGAAATGTGGCTAGCCAACGTACATGCCTGGCCAAAGAATCATGGCTGGGCTCCAGCTGTAGAAAAGTGTCATAGCTTTGCCAGTCAGCAGAGCTTTGGACTCATACCCAGACAAGATTTAAAGCTGAATATCTATTATATTAGGAGCATATTATTACTGGTTAGGAATTTTCCAAGGAAACTATTATTTTACGACAAAGAATGTTGATTCACTGAAACCAAAACTTTGCACAGAAATAAAATGTTTTCAATGGAAGTCGCACCTAGAAGGCTCCTCTGGTCTAAGGTGGAATCCCTGGTCAAGGTAAGGGTGAGACAACAAAGGCCAGAAGGCCTGTGGTTAGGACATTTAATAGGGATGTGAGAGACTGAAGTTCATGTCTCTGGTCTGAATTGGATAATACAGGTTGAAACTTAGTCTCCCAGATTGTAGATGAGTGAATTAAGAATCAGACTGCTGACTGTTCTGAGGTAGGCTCCATCTTGTCTTCTCACGAAAAGCTTTGAAAAATCTCTGTTTCATATGCAGGGGGGATGGAAGAACTCTTAAAACTCCAAATTTTTGCAGGCCAGCTTCTGGGACGCACTCAAAAATCAATGGGAGATAATGGTCCCTGGCTACTTCTAGGAAAGGGACACATAAAACCCGTTACCAAGGTAATGCTGATGCCTCAGACCATACTAGCCCTAAAAAGGAATTTCAATATCTATGTCTGATAATAATAATTGTCTCTCTTGGTAGCACCAACCTGATACTAGCAGCCTGTGGTTAATGGACTTTCACCTGCTCCTTGATCTACAGTACTGAGCTTGCTACCAGTTCAGCTTGCTAATATTTAAGTAGACTTGATATGATGCTGATCTTGCTCTGCCCAGTTGCATACTCTTGCAGTTCCACTGAGTTTCTCCTGATTTACATTAGGAGAAGTGAGAGGAGCATTAGAATCAATAAGTGGATATTTATAATCAAATTGCCAATATAGCTTGCCTTTTATTTGTGGCTTTCCAATCTTGTTTATTTACACCCTATTTGCATAAATAATATTTTGGCTCTGACCTTTTGGACAGCATCAATCCAATGCGAGTGATATGATATGCAGTTGGAACAGGGAAAGGAAAGTGCCGCTCTCACTACTACAGTGTGCTTAGTGAGCAGAGGCAGTTTGACTGAATTTGGCTTAGTGCCTTGAAACATATTGTTTAAAACAAATCAATACATGTTCCTGTAACGTGCTTATGCATAATCAGGCAGTCAAAAGAAAAAGGATCCAGCTACAGAGAACTGAGGGAAGTTCTGTGCCAGGCCAACGCTTTGGGCCTCGTTGGTCTCATCCAGGCTGTGTTGTAGCTGAAAGCTGATGCTCTGCAATTGAGTGTGTCTGTAAAGCAAAAAGCTGCC
Organism: Crocodylus porosus; assembly: GCF_001723895.1. Classification (NCBI taxonomy): domain Eukaryota; kingdom Metazoa; phylum Chordata; order Crocodylia; family Crocodylidae; genus Crocodylus; species Crocodylus porosus. The sequence goes on from NW_017728914.1 coordinate 29,876,131, forward strand.
ACATTATCCCTTTCTTTCACTGAGCAGATGAACCCTGGGAGAAAGTTGTTAAGGTGCCATAGTTTGCCTAGCAGTGACAGCCCCCCCTCGCCTTGAACTTGCTTAGTTGGTCTCCTATCCATGGACAGATGATGATGTGGGTTAACTAGCTGGCAACTGGTGTTGACTTATGTCTGTGCATTGCTTTTAACTAAGTAAGAAAATATGGTAGTGATGGTAGTGAGAAAAGTGCCTTTTCATGATTGCTTTTTTCAGGTAGGCCTGCTCCAGGCTGTATTCTTCCACTGCAGATCTGGGATAACTACCACTATAATCACCGAGGGCTTTTTAGTCAGTAGAACTAGTGTTGAATTGTTTCTCTGTTAGGAGATTCTGGTTTACCTGTAATGCTGAAAATGATTTGGCTGATGGCCACACCATCAAACTCTGTCCAGCCATGCGAGGCAACTCCCTGATTAAATTAATTGTTAAAGCACCAGCATGATGTACAGGCAACAAAGAATCCAATAGAAGGGTAACAATGACAGCCTTATACCGCTGTAAATCCCTATTCAACCTAGCAAAATGTTAAAAACCATGATGCATGATTATTCTGCAAATGATTAGTTAAGTTTATGTTAATATACACTTCTAGCTATTGTATGCTTATGATGTGCAGGACTCTGCCAAGCTTGGATTGCTTTTATTCCAGTAGCCTAAAGTCTGTTTTCATGACAAGTATGATCTTGAAGTAATGTATTTAGTATTTCATCTGTTTATATTTGAAGAATGATTTTATTCAGGACTCTTCCTCCTTTTACATGCTTCACATACCTATGCATCTGATTTTATATGCCCCTGTAAAACCAGAACCACTATTACAGGGCTATGTGTCACCATGCTATAAACCCAGTCCACATTTTTCTGCTCCTAACAATGTGTTTATGGCAGCTAGAATAGCAAATGTTAAATAAATCACAAGGACTGAATGGCATGCCCTAAGCGGCAATCAGTTAATTTAATTACATGAGAAACTGAATTGTTATCACTTAAAAACAAGCCTGCTTTGTCCATCACAGGGCAAATATAATTAGAAGGACCTGTGCAGATTGAAGTCAGGAACCTGTTTAGCTTAAGAATGGTTTTGATGAGCACTCTTATATAATTGCTCATTGAATTAATTTGAAAAGGATGTTTTCCCTTTGTCTTTGTATGTGCCATTCCCAGCTTGCTACATGAAACCATTATTGGCCTGGGAGGAGGGATGGGAGGAATATAAGAAGGAAACAAAAGGCTTTTATGGGTTTAGGGGCTACTTGGGTATCTTCGTACTTTTGCATTACAGGTAAAAGAAAGTTTATAAAATATATCATTTGCACAGGAAAACAGTATATTGCACTAAAGGCTAGGGCAGCCAGCAGTTATGCAAAGAAGCATGTGTTTACCATTCCTTCAAGGCCAAGGGAAAAACAACAAATAGGTCAAATTAAGACCTTGAAATCTTGTATCGACAACTTTTGGTGCAGAGTGAATTTGGCCCACGCAAGCACCCATGTTTGCAGTGAGAGCATGAGCATCGTAAAGCTTCCTCACCTACTACCTGAGCTCTTTGGTCTTGTAAATCAGTGACCTGTACTCCCAGGCCACATCCACAGAAACCTGGACGTTTGTTTTCCTGGGGACAAGAAGCAGCAGCACACCTTGTGCTACTGCTACTTGTCCCTGGGGAACACCTGTGCCATGCACCTTCTGGTGCATGGCAGGTTACCCTGGGTGGCATAGGGGAGGCTGGGACCAGCACTGTGCTGGCCCCAGTAGCCTTACCTAGGGTCCAGGGGGCCTCAGGGAGCTACAGCTGCAGCAATCCTGCTGCTCAGAGCTTGGCTGGCAGCTGGAGTGTGGCTCCGGCTGCTCAGGTTCCAGTTTTGGATGGAGCATTGCTGCCATGTCCACCACCTTGCTTTTTATTTATTTTAATTTTTTTGCATGGATTTTTTTGACCCTGGGATCGCCCAGGGTCAAATTCCCCCCTGAACTGCTACCTTGCAGCACAGAGAACAGCTGAATGTGCAGTGTGTGGCACAGCTGTGTTTGTCTGGACGTGCAGTGTGTGGCACAGCTGTGTTTGTCTGGACGTGGCCCAAGTGCCTATTTTCTTTTCCTGTCTCTCACCCAGCTCCACTATGGAGATTTTGGGATCACCTTAGGTTGTCCTACTAAGGATTTTCCTTTTGCATTTCACTGGACAAGTCTCGACATGCATTAATGTGCTGTAAGTACGATGCATTAAGTTTAGTACCTGTAGTAACAGGTGCTAATTTAATGTGCAGTAATTGGCACTACTGTGCAGTAGCGATTGCGCATGCCTTTACATGACACTGATACATAGTAGACTAATTCTGGTGTGTGTTGGCACAACTTTTGCCATGACACACTAATGCACAGTAGAATTGGTCTACTGCACTTCTAGCATCTCATACGAATGCCTCCAATTAAGCCCTAGATTTTGTTTTGCCTGGAGAATGGTGTCTGACAATATATTTCAGGGTTTTCCTCTCCCCACAAGACAGTTCTGTCCTTTTGTTCCTTCCATCCTCCTCTCAATGCCTTCAGCCCATTGCTTGTGTTTTCCCTTTGCTCCACAGGCCCCAGCTCTCTTTCACTCAGTGTCACTTTAGCTTCCCCTTTGTGTTGCAGATCAAGGCTGGAAAAAATCCAAGCTGTCTCTGACTTTTTGCACTCATCATCGTTGCATCTTTGGACACAGCTCTCTCCCTGGGCAATGATCCTCAGAGGGAAGAGCCCCAGTTATTGTAAGGTCCCTGGAGACACCAGGAACAATTGCTAATTGGGGGTTTGGTTAACTTGAGTAGCCAGCAACCACAGACTTCAAAGGCTGCAGGCTACTGCCCAGATTATAGACAGCTAGCTTCCTCAGCAGGATTCCAGCAAAAGCACTTGAAGTGAGCTCCAGCACTGAAGCCAGGGCCCTTCTTGAGTTGTGCTAAATCAGCTCTTCTAGTTATCCAGGCCTCACTTAGCTGGAACCACGGCCCATCTAAAACAGGCTTATGTCCATAGCTCTGGAGGATCCAGCCCTGTTTGGGTTCTGAGTATAGACAGCGATGCTGAACACAGCTCAACCTCAGCCTAGGTCATTAACTCTATGATAGCTCTTTCCTTGTGATTCACTTCTCCCTCACTTCTGCCCTCCATAGTCCCTTCTTAATCCCAAAATAACAATTGTGAATGCCTCAGTTTCCACCTCCTTGCTTCTGACCTTTCCTTTGACAGCTCCTTCCTACCACTTCATTGTTTACCTTTCTTCTCTCCTTTTCAATAGGAAGAGCTATTTCCTGCTTCGCGGATGATCTCCTACCCTTCCTTGTTCTTGTTCTTGGATCTGAGGAAAAAACATGTTCTGAATGTTTAAAATATGGCCCGTGTGCACCCAACTTCTGCCTGTGAAATGCCATCACTTGGGCTAAGAGTCCTTGTGCATAGGTTTCAGCATTCGCTCATTGTTTGAACCATTGTTTCACATTCAGAAGCTGGATTCCTGATTTCTAGTAATGTGAATGGGAACTGGAAGTCCAAATCACTTGGGAGTCTCTGAAAATGTAGTACAGTGCAGAGACAAACTAGTACAGTGCACAGAGAACAATGCTCAAAAAGTACTTGCAAGTACTGACAGAAGAGGGGCTGAGGACCTCTTTATTAATTTATTTTTTTACAAGGAGTTATTTATGTTGAGCCTCCAGGAGAAATCTTGGGCTGAAAATGATCACTGTATGGCCTTGGTTCATTAACCAGGAAACATTCCTTCATAAATAGCACTTTTCATTAGCTAATACTCTTTTGACCCTCAGATGTTCATAGGTTTAAGTGCCTGTTTCTTTCCCTTATAGCAATGTGGTTGCCCATCATCTTTGATGGCCCTTTGACATGTTAATGGGTCCTTCCAAATAATGTCTCCTGCTAATAGCAAGCAATTTTTATAAAGTATATCCAGTAGAAATTGTTGAGATAAGAGGGACTAGGTATATTTTGAGATATTATAGGCTGATCGTTTTAACACAACTGTAAATCATACATCCAGAGGCAGACCGTCAAATTAATATTGAACAAGATGGACACTTCCCAGGATACAGGAGTTCTCTTGGGAAGCTCATATCTAGTTTTGACTAGCCTCTCATAATGTGATGTAAGAACCATCCTTCCCATATCGTCTGTCTCTGCTGTTCCTCACTAAACATGTTTTCTTAAAATTAATCTACATAAAACTTACTTTTAAAATCCTTTTTCTTTCTTCTCTACAACTTCCTGCCTGTACTGAAAGAAATCTCTTTACTCTGACTCCTGCAGTTGCTGCTTATTTTATAGGATTATCTTTGACCTTCTACTATTTTTCTACCGATGCATTTCATTTGGTAGGTTTTACCACAATTTTTGAGGAATTCGTTTTTCTCTCTAGCTTTGTTTCTTTTTTGATTCTTGGAAGTGTTTCCCTCCCCCACCCCCAAAACCATCCCAGCATATTAGGAAAAATAATGCAATTCTTATTTATCCAATTGCCTGCATTTGTGTCCTCAGCTCTTTTGTCAGTCCCAGTGACTCTGACTTCATCCCTGAATTGTTTTGTCTTCCACTTCTACCTTCCACAGCATCACTAACAAACATTGCTTTTCTTCTCCATTCTTAATCCTTTAATCTGGCATCAGATTTAAAATCACATCTGTGATAGATAGTATGCTATCCTCTATTTGTGTTCTCTTGGAGCTTTAAAGGATACATTTACAATTCAGCGAGAGGTGTGACTGCTACTGCTGTAAACCTACTTGAGGGAGCTTGGGTATCGCTAGCACTGTAGCTGTGGCTGTATGGAGATGAGTGCAAAGTAACCACCTAAGCTCATAGCCAGTTAGTTGGGCAGACTTTTGCTGCCCATGCCAACTTCTGTGCAGCTGTGTCTGCACTGCTACCTGTACTTGTGCTAGTGAGTTTCCAGGTATCCTGAGTAAGTCTCCACTCCTTGACTGTGTAGACATCCATTGAGTTACTTTCATACAACTCCCTGCAATCGTCTCAAACTCTTTACTTTTAATGAGCATTTTCTGCCTGTTTCTTTTTTATTTTCATATCCATCTCCCCCCTGTGAGCCACAGGATCTGATCCCTAAAGACAATAGTTCTTAGAAACCCGGTTTCCATTACTGTCAAACTCCGAAGCATCAAGCATAGTTCCTCTCCTGACCTACTCCCTGCTTTCTCCAGTGCCCCCACCCCTGTCATTTTATAAAGAATTGTACTACAATGCCATGATAAAAGGCTTTTAAAAAAATAAAAACCTAAGTGATAAAGTAAGATTTTTTTTTTCCTTTGCTGCATGCATAAATTTGCTTCAGGGCTGTCGGTTATTTCCAGTGACCTCTTTCCCCACCTGTTTTTTTAGGTTCAGACTGGATTCAGACAGTCTGGGGATTTAAAAAATCATTTCCTTAAATCTACTGCCTTTTCAAGCATCCTTGCTGACCTATCCTGGTTTTT
>NW_017728914.1:29881755-29888507 GCF_001723895.1 Crocodylus porosus
CCCTTATAGCAATGTGGTTGCCCATCATCTTTGATGGCCCTTTGACATGTTAATGGGTCCTTCCAAATAATGTCTCCTGCTAATAGCAAGCAATTTTTATAAAGTATATCCAGTAGAAATTGTTGAGATAAGAGGGACTAGGTATATTTTGAGATATTATAGGCTGATCGTTTTAACACAACTGTAAATCATACATCCAGAGGCAGACCGTCAAATTAATATTGAACAAGATGGACACTTCCCAGGATACAGGAGTTCTCTTGGGAAGCTCATATCTAGTTTTGACTAGCCTCTCATAATGTGATGTAAGAACCATCCTTCCCATATCGTCTGTCTCTGCTGTTCCTCACTAAACATGTTTTCTTAAAATTAATCTACATAAAACTTACTTTTAAAATCCTTTTTCTTTCTTCTCTACAACTTCCTGCCTGTACTGAAAGAAATCTCTTTACTCTGACTCCTGCAGTTGCTGCTTATTTTATAGGATTATCTTTGACCTTCTACTATTTTTCTACCGATGCATTTCATTTGGTAGGTTTTACCACAATTTTTGAGGAATTCGTTTTTCTCTCTAGCTTTGTTTCTTTTTTGATTCTTGGAAGTGTTTCCCTCCCCCACCCCCAAAACCATCCCAGCATATTAGGAAAAATAATGCAATTCTTATTTATCCAATTGCCTGCATTTGTGTCCTCAGCTCTTTTGTCAGTCCCAGTGACTCTGACTTCATCCCTGAATTGTTTTGTCTTCCACTTCTACCTTCCACAGCATCACTAACAAACATTGCTTTTCTTCTCCATTCTTAATCCTTTAATCTGGCATCAGATTTAAAATCACATCTGTGATAGATAGTATGCTATCCTCTATTTGTGTTCTCTTGGAGCTTTAAAGGATACATTTACAATTCAGCGAGAGGTGTGACTGCTACTGCTGTAAACCTACTTGAGGGAGCTTGGGTATCGCTAGCACTGTAGCTGTGGCTGTATGGAGATGAGTGCAAAGTAACCACCTAAGCTCATAGCCAGTTAGTTGGGCAGACTTTTGCTGCCCATGCCAACTTCTGTGCAGCTGTGTCTGCACTGCTACCTGTACTTGTGCTAGTGAGTTTCCAGGTATCCTGAGTAAGTCTCCACTCCTTGACTGTGTAGACATCCATTGAGTTACTTTCATACAACTCCCTGCAATCTTCTCAAACTCTTTACTTTTAATGAGCATTTTCTGCCTGTTTCTTTTTTATTTTCATATCCATCTCCCCCCTGTGAGCCACAGGATCTGATCCCTAAAGACAATAGTTCTTAGAAACCCGGTTTCCATTACTGTCAAACTCCGAAGCATCAAGCATAGTTCCTCTCCTGACCTACTCCCTGCTTTCTCCAGTGCCCCCACCCCTGTCATTTTATAAAGAATTGTACTACAATGCCATGATAAAAGGCTTTTAAAAAAATAAAAACCTAAGTGATAAAGTAAGATTTTTTTTTTCCTTTGCTGCATGCATAAATTTGCTTCAGGGCTGTCGGTTATTTCCAGTGACCTCTTTCCCCACCTGTTTTTTTAGGTTCAGACTGGATTCAGACAGTCTGGGGATTTAAAAAATCATTTCCTTAAATCTACTGCCTTTTCAAGCATCCTTGCTGACCTATCCTGGTTTTTTCTTTGTGGCTTATTTTCCTATCTGCAGAGTTATTTAAAATGTGGCTTCCATTTATTCAACAAAAAATGTTTCATATTAAATAACAAAAGTGAAATGATCAAGCCGAATAGAACCAGAATTGACTTCTTTTTATTGGGCCTTGTTCCAAAAGTAGTCCGTCCCAAGCCACCTCTCCTTTGGAGACCTCTTACCGTCATTTAAAAAGATTTACCCTTCACGAAAGAAGCAGCCAGGCTAGCTCTTGTTTTGCTTGTGATCTATGATGTGCAGCTCATTTGAATGATGTCTTCTCAGATACAGCAGGGTCATGATTTTCCAGACATGAAAACCAAATCTTTTGTTTTACTTTAATACAGCTGGAACAGCTCGTGGCCAGAACACAGGGCTGGGAGTTGAGGAGTCTTTTCCCAAGTCTTTCCCCTGTTGCCGTCAGAGTTTGTGTGGGACTGAACAAGGCTATTCAACATTTCTCTATCAAATGGAGATAGTGCAAGAACTTGCCTGAGAAGTTGTTCTTAGGACTAATGTAACTCTGAAGAGGAATGTGGACTGTAATTGTGCCTACCACTGCGCAGCAAGTGAATAAGGCCAAACAGACAATCTCCTTTCCTACAGAACTTGTTATCGAGGACCTGAAGCTACATGGACTTCAGTCATCTAGCTCTTCCTCATCCTCTTACAGGACTGCCCCTGCTCTGTTAGACTAGATGATTCCTATATCTGTCTACCTTCTTTAGCCTGCTGTGCTCCCTGTGGAAATCAAAATATAAGGAACTAGCACCTAAAAATGCAACTGGCTACAATACAGACATTGGTCACAAAAGGATTATGATGGAGATAAACCAGAATACATACAGTTTTCAGTGAAGTGAAGTGATTCTAGAACAAACCCAGCTTAACTATTTCTTGGTGCAACTTCTATTTTCCTGTGAAACACTGTAACTGAAAAAATTAAGATGACTGTATTTTGAGACCTAATTCAGCAGCAGTGTATCAAACTGGGTAAATACATCATTTTTATACATAAAATAGAAATATTCCATCCATTCAGTGAAGGCTGCATGTTTACGTTTCCTCTGCTGGTAGTCAAGAGGTTACATTTAAGGGTCTTCTTTATTTTAACTGGCTGAATGGACTCAGCTGTGAGTTATTTCCTAGTTATGATGTCTTCAGAAATGACCAGCTGACCTCGTGCTTCAAATAAAGCTTTACCCATTGTTAAACATCACTGTAAACATGCATCCATTACCATGTGTTTGATTTGATGTTACATATATAATGCTGTCAGGAAGAAATAGATATTCTCATGCTACTTACTTGAACAGTCGAAGAAAGTGGCTTGTCCTTGGTTGCCAACCAATCTGAAAAAAACTTTACTTCATCCCCACCCACTGTCCTCCTACTTCTTTCCCTTCCCCTCCTCTGGAGAAGGCAGGTCAACAGCACTTGATAAGTAAACATGAAGACAAAGTCACTCTGACGCAAATAGATGTGCTGATTTCACTGGAGCTGTTCCAATTTACACATATGCTGAATTTTCATAGAATCATAGAAAATTAGGGTTGGAAGGGACTTCAGGAGGTCACACTTAGTCCAACGCCCTGATTAAAGCAGGACCATTCCCAACGAGATCATCCCAGCAAGGGCTTTGTCTCTCCAGGTCTTAAAAACCTCCAAGGATGGAGATTCTACAACCTCTTTGAGTAACTTTTTCCAGGGCTTTACTACCTTCTAGTGAAAGTTTTTCCTAATATCTAATCTAAACTTCCTTTGCTGCAAGTTGAGAGCACTGCTCCTTGTTCTGTCATCTGCCACCACTACAGACAGGCGAGCTCCATTCTCTTTCTTCTTTGGAACCACTTCTTTTGACGTCTCTGTACCAAGTTGTTCTGCATCTAATGAATAGATGAGATTTTTCAAATGTGTATAAAATTTACAGATGAATAAATCTTCAGGGGTGTTTTATATGCTGTAGCATATGAGATTGGATTGATGCTATTTAGTTTCACATACTATATGCATCATTCACCCATCTCACTGGGTCATTTTTGACTGAACTTTCCTAAGTCATTCTACAATAGGCTGGTATACAAACTGCCTAACCTTTGTCTCCACCTATATGCATGGAAACCTACCATCTGTTAGTTATCACGTGTTAGTCACGGCTTGAATCTGTAGGCTGTCTCCTGCATCTGGTCTCAGCTTATTTTCCCCCCTCCTGCATCTTGCTTCCTTTCTGATCTGTTATTAAAACGGTACTTTCCTAACTTGGCTTCAAGCAGATAAGGAAGACAAAAGCTAAACAGAAGACATATGAAGTCATTCTCTCCGGCACAAGCTGTAGGATCGATATCTATCTTACATCCTCCCAACATCTGGGTAAGAAGCCTGCAGTGAACTGGTGTATGAACTCTATGCAGGAAGGGGAGGTGCTCGTTAAGGACACACAGAGCAGTTTTTAAAAAGCAACATATACAGTGGATGGCCATTCAGACCATTATGACATAAAAAGAAAATAACCTGTATAGCTGGGGGTAGCCCCTGCATCCTGTGAGAACCAGGCAGTTGAGAATCTGCAAGCTATGCTTATTTTAAATGAGGATCTGGCCTCTTCACTATGTGGCCCATATCTTCAACATCATCTTGGTTCCAGTCATTATTATGGGAGTCAGTGGATGTTGGCTGTAGGTCCCTGATTTTTTGGAGCGGATCAGAGATGCCCTAAGTCCTAGCAAGGGTTAGAGTGGCTTAAAGGCTCCTCTCTATTACGCCACTTTGCTGTGGTCTAGAAGAAATTTTTACATCTGAGCATTGTGCTCCAGCCAATACACACTCTCTTTTCCAGCTGAGTAAGGGAGAGGGGCACAGACGCCAGGTATGCCAGCATTGCCCCTGTTATGAGATCCCATCTAGTGGGTGTAGCATGGAATTTGTGAGGTTGAATGTTATTTTTAAATCCTGAGTTTGATATACAGATGCTTGGGTTCCTTTAAAAGCCTGGGTTCAGAGCTGCAGCTTTCAAGAAAAATGCTCAGAATAATGCGATTCTTGTTAGAAGCAACAGCACTGTGCATGCAGGCTGCACAAAGTGATGGGGTACAAGAGAACTTGGACCTCTGTCCTGAAGGCTGCTTTTGTGTTTCTTGGGTCTAATACCTGCTTCATTAGTATGCTTGCCCTCCGTGCAGTGCTGGTGTGCATAGTAACAGCCGGCTTTGATAGAAATTGGTGCCCAAACCTTCTGGAACTTCAACTCCTTGCTCCTTTCTGTGTATCATCCTTGATCCAATGTTGGTTGAGGTCAACGGAAAGGCTCCTATTGCCTGAAGCAGGCTTCAATGCAGGCCACTGTCCCGCTAGCGTTTGCTCCTCCTTGTCTGAGTCATTGTAGCTTTTAGAACTGAGACCCCCAAACTCTCCTTCCTAGTAAAATGATTCTGGGTATTATAACATGCTTGAATTGTCCAAACTTTTCAGAAGTTATGATGTGAAAAACACAATGACGGCTATGAAGTCTGCTTAGTTTCTGCAGGAATTATTACTCTAGCTTTGGTGCCATTGTACATTCTGGCTGCCTCTTAAAGTGAAGGCATCTGGAGTTTGGTTTATAGAATGAAAATAACACAGAGCATGAGTGACTGATAAGAGAAGCTCTGCTTTCCTTAGATCCAAACAAATGGAAAGGGAATGGGGAGGAAGGGATCCTCTTAACAAAAGGAAATTTCCCTAGTCACCCAGAATTTAATTACAGTTTCATAAACCAACCTATTTGATTAGAAAGAAGCAATAAGAAGAGGAGGTTAAAAATATAACTTTTTAATTAGATTTAGGGAAAAAATAAAACAGTTTCTGGCTGACTTTTTTTAAATAGAATGTTCCATTTAAATTTTAATCTCTACGCCTACTAACCTCAGGGTCCATTAAGTTGTTTTCTTTCATTTCCCCTCCCCCGTTAAACTCTTAATAAATATTCAATCATCTCATCTAAAAAGGCAAGGTCATCCCTAGTGTTTTTTTTATGAGGGGGTTAGTAAGTAAAGCTGTGCCCAGAGGAATGGGCGTAACTTCAGCTATAGAGATCACTGAGTTTTATATGTGATTTTATAGCAGTGATTCTTAACCAGTGTGCTTTGAGAACTTTTTAAAGGCTGCTGCACAATACTGGGTGTACAAACACCTACACCTGATTCACAAGATGAGCCCAGAGATCTCGAAGAGGAATCCATAGTGTCAAAAGCATTCTGTTTTGTTGTAGTCTTCCTGAGTTCTTTGTAACCTTTCCATCATCAAGAACAAAGTGAGAGTTAGCATTTTACAAGGAGTGCCTTGAGCCTAAAAATATTGAGAACCATGATCTTACAGTGCGCCTGTGAGCATGTGAGTACTTTTCTGGGTATAAGTGCAAAATAACTTCTGGATTAGACCTGATTCACATCATATTACGTATAAAATGAACTTATGGGTTTCAGTGGAGTTTGGACTAGATTCTAGAATGTAAAAGATGGTATCTAAGGAAGGAAGCAGTGACCTGTTTTCCTAGTTCTGAATATTATAATTGTTTTTTTTTCAATATTTCTTTTCTTGATTAAATTTAGCACCACAATTTTCACAGAAGGTTTTACAGATGCTGTGGTCTGTGCTAGTTACTGAGGTAAACTCATTCACAAGCAGAAGAGGGCTAGTTAGTTCCCACCTTCTCTTCAGATTGCTTCCATCCATGGAACCACCTCAGACCCTGAAGGTCTTGTTCCCTGAAAAAAAGAATTCCCCAGGAATTTGAAGAAGTCTTTGGTAAAGCAGGACCTGTTTCACAATCCAGGGCACAGACAGAAGTGCAGCTCCCTGCTGTAACTCATAACCCTTTGAAGGAAGCATTTTGAGTTGCAATGATCCCCCAGACCAAACAGAAGTTCACTGTTGGGTCCAGGGGGGTTGGGGAATTGGGCTGCTTGGCTAGGAGCCTGCATCTGGTTTTTCCTAACACTGGTGACTCCTCCCTCCCAGCCTTGGAGCTGTTTTCAGAATGGGATGGGGGAAAGGGAGCAGAGGGAGCTCCCCAGCTGGTGCTAGAAGGTGTGTGTATGTGGGGAGGGCTGGATTGGAG
>NW_017728914.1:29888768-29893783 GCF_001723895.1 Crocodylus porosus
GTAATACATAGATGTGACATGAGTTTTCTTTCAAGAATTTGGGGTACAGTTCCCCCCAAGCCCCTGCACCAATCTTCTTGAAACTTGGCAGGCTTCATACTCTCAGCAGTGGCTACCATCCCTGCAAGTTGCATCCAAATCAGACAAAACACAATAAAGTTATAGGCATTTAATTGATTCCCTATCATACCTATGGCCGGATCTCCGAGGCAGTTCTGAAGCTTCGGAGCGGCTTCGGCCGGGTCAAAGTGGGAACCCACTCTGGACCTCCGGATCAGATCCCTGGCATCTGAAGCCAGATCAAATAGCTGCCTACTTGCACAGGCCTACTGGCAGGCAGTGCAGACAGGAGTCACAGAAGATTCTCTGTTTTGAAATGTCTTCATTTGAACCTTCAGGCAATTAGTTTTGTGGGACTGAGCACTTTTAAAGTGCTTTGCAGCCACAAACTTCTGTTTGGTCACAGCTGTAGAGTCCTTTCAGGGGCCAGATTGGCCAAAACGTGTCACTTCTGTCTCTGCCTCCAGTTACTGGGGAAATTGAGGCAGGCATGTGACATCACAGCTGGGTCAGAGAGGAGAGCTCTTGTGTGCAAACTCATTGCCTAAGGGTCTGTTATTGCAAGGGAGATGAAAATGTTGGCACAAAAGCCCCTTTGACTCTTGCTTGATGATTCTTTGAAGGAACAGGCAAATAATCCCCAGATGGGGAATAATGACACATTATTTACCTAATGTACTAAAACAAACCCCTAAGTGCAGGCTTTCAGCCAAGCAATAGTCCCGGCAAATGGGCTGCTCATGAAAACTCAGAAAAAGCTTTGCTTCCAACATGTTTGTTTATATATAGGGCCAGCTTAGTGGGGCACCAAGAGGCGGCTTGTCCCTAAGGCCGCCGTATATGTATATGCATTTACTTTAACTGGGTAATTGTTAGTTTTGGAAAGGTTTCCTTTCCCACACTGGTAATTACAGCTTGCCTTCCCCCCTCTCCCCCACAGAGTTGGTAGTATCATGTCTGGAGATTACCCAAAGTAGTTAGTAATGCCAATTAGCTACTTTTCTTCTAGGTACCAATATAGCTGGCAAGCTTCATTTAAATAGCTGTAAAAATATTCTGCGTGGCCCATGCTTTGTTCCCTTTAAATGAGGTTATCTCCCAATGACTTTTTAATGGGAACATGCCTAAGTACATAGAACACAGGAAGGGAGGGGACTTCAAGGATTTAGGCTCTTGTGCTGGTTTTTCACTGTTTTGTTGGGTGACTTTGGACAGTGCTCCCTTCCTCAGTTTCCCCACTTGCAAAATGAGGAGGAACCATGAAGGTAACAATAAGTATTGTTTTGAGGTCCATGGAAGATGGACATTGTAAGACTGATCTATGGAGACACTGTAGCACATCATAGATCATAGATTGTAGAGTCAGAAGGGACCCCAAAGGATCGTGTCCAACTCCCTGCCCCAGGCAGGAAAAGGACAAAGGTCAGATGACCCCAGCCAGGTGCCTATCTAGCCTCCTCTTGAAGACCTCCAAGTTAGGTGATAGTACCACCTCTCTTGGCAGCCCGTTCCAGATTCTGGCCACCCCTACTGTGAAAAATTTCTTCCTAATGTCTAGCCTGAATCTACCCTCCACTAGTTTGCACCCATTATTCCTAGTCACTCCTAGGGGTGCCCTGGTAAATAGCGCATCTCCAACTCTCTGTTGTCCTCCCTTGAGCAACTTACAGGCTGCTCAACTTGCTTTTGTAGTAATAGGAGTACAAGGTCTCCCCTCAGACGTCTCTTGTGAAGGCTGAAGAGATCCAGATCCCGCAACCTCCCCTCGTAGGGTTTTGCGCAGAGGCCACTAATCATGTGAGTGGCCTCCTCTGCACCCTCTCCAGATTCTCCACATCCCTCTTGAAGTGCGGTCCCCATAACCGGACACAGTACTCCAGCATCACACACAACAACATGGATATTTAGATGTGTGAGTTTTTATTGAGCCCTGGTGTTCTATGCTAGGGCATCTACTAAAGGGAGTATTCCAGCCTGATCAGTGCATCTCCAGCAGAGACATGCATACTTCTGATGCAGGTCACAGTAACATCTTGAACTAGCTGCCTGACCCATTAGGAAACAATATGCTACAAGCTTCTCCATTCCTGTATGACTCCCACTTCAAGCTCTTGTGATAAGTGATAGATGCTTGCTCAGTAACCCCCTTGGATCATAAAAATGAGACACCTTTTTAGTCAGGGAAAGCCTGAGACTTGCAGATAATCTCAAGGGCAAGCGACATGGACAAGTGAGAAAGCAACTCGCTGAGTTGTGCAGTGTCCTGGATCAAGTCAAATGCCAACTCCTGCTCTCAATTACACCGTCCCTTCCCCATGAGCATCACTAAGGCTGGAGCAGTAAAATGAGGTTCCTGTATCCTGGGGATTAATTCACAGACTGTGGAGACAACCAGATTTCTTGAAGAAGTGTAGATGCCAAACTCTCAGGATTGCTAACAGGTTTGTCGTTATGAATATATGCAGAGAGGATAGACTGGTGAATATTGAATTGTAAAATCATAGAAAGGTTAGAAGGGATCTTGGGGGGGGGGCTCAAAGCAGGACCATGGTAAAATGTTGCCAGGAGGTGGCAACTTTTTTTTTAACTCCTCTCTTTCCAAGGATTATACAACTAAACACGTGGCTGTAACTAATGACACTCTTTCTGAGACCAAATTTGGTTTATTTCCATGGGCTGGGATGTCATTCCAAAAACCAAAGATAGAGGACTTGAACGCAGAAAGTGATAGTATGCGCATGAGAACAGAAAATGTTGAAGCTAAGGGGAAAAATTTAAAAAGTAGACTAATTTAAAAACAAGGGGGTGACTCTCCCTGAGCTTTTCTATTCCATTATTAACCACGACAGGCATAATTCCAAGGTGTTGAGGGACAGCAGATATGAGGGCGGGGGGACAGGGATGGGTCAGTGTTTTTTACGTAAATGGCTTTGACAAGATAAAAGATTGGCCGGGCAAAGAAATTCAAACCTGGCTACATATGAAAATGAATTGAGCAGACATCTTGGCCATTTGTGTGTTCCCTCTTCTGGACAGCATAAGTCCTAAGGGCCTAATCCAACTCCCATGGAAGCCAGTGGAAAGATTTATGTTGATTTTAGTGGGAGTTAGGTTTGGCAGAAAGGCACAATATTTTTCACTGTATCGCTGTCGATTTCTATAGAGTCCTTTCATCCAAGGTCAGGGAGCATTCATCAGCAAAGACTTGCGGAGTAAACAAATATTATTGTTATCGCATCAGTGCTCTGAACAATGATTTAATAATTCATGCTCAAAACCCATCTCAGAAGAAAATGGTTTCTTTGGAAATCTGAAAGCAGATGTGTGCTGCCTGCTGCATCGTGGCCTTATTTCAGCATGAGGCGTTGCTTGATAGCCTGTTGAAATGGCATTGGCCTGTCGCACGGCCATGTGAGAGCTGTGGTGTATGAGCAACCTGGAAACTTTGATCAGCTTGGGGAAGGGGGTAAGAATAAAATAAACAACCAGTGGCGGCACGAGAAAGGAGAGGCTGTCACTTCTCACTCTGAGGTTGCCACGGAGGTGCAGGGGGGAGTGCCAGAGAGTGGAAAATAAAGAACAAACTGCTGATATTCTTCATGCCAGAGCTGCTAACTGGCAGGGGAGGCAGGCTGACTTTGTCACCCTTCCAGCATGACAAAGGAGAGAGGCCCCTTTCAGTCTGCAGCAGCCTGTGTAACCTACACTGAGAGAGGTGGCTAATGTAGACTGGAGGTTAGAAAAATCGAGGGGTGCTCATTGCTTTCCAGACTGTGCAACCCGAAGAGGGGAAAGCCTGCTGCCTTCTTTCCCAGACAGGCCTCAACAATATCAGGTGGCTGCGTTAGTGAATTTTAACGGCCTACTGACTTCTGACTTGGAACAGAATAATCTTCTGGAGGAGGGAGGAATGTTCAAAACCGCACAGGCGGCCATCTATAAACATGCAAATATAAACACAAAATGCAAGTGCTGATTGCACACAATCACAATGGCAAAGGGGAAGGCTCGTTTCCAAGTTCAGCAGTTACAGGAAATGATCATATCAGCAAAGGAAAACCCCTAACATCAATATATGAATTAATCTGCACATAATTTAGAACAGTCGGGCTGCTTAGCTTGAGGGCATTGTTTCCTATTACTACAAAAGCAAGTTGCTTCGTGCTTCATCTGATTACACAAGTATATGAAAACTATCTACACTGTACCTAGGGTGGTTTTAATCTTCAGAGTCAGTGACACAGTTACTGAGGATTTCTAATTGCTGTCATAGCCTGTTATAAATAATTGCTTCAGTTCCTCCACATGGGTGACTCACAGGATTGGATTTAAAAAATGTCACAGGAGAGGGCACTGTGATGGGCAGTGTGTGGTCTGTGAATAGTTACAAGTTTTTTTATCAAGCTGGCACTTGGTATGTTTAGGACACAGTACCAGCACCAAGGTTTTATTTCTTAGGGAACATGTTTCTTTGAATAATGGGCCAGGAAAGCTTGGTAGCTCTTGCCCGAGAAATGAAAGGCTAGGATAAAGAAAAGGTCTGAAGCAGTGATTTTTAACCTCAGGGTACAATGAGATCCTTTTATTAGTGCTGTTAGGTATGCAAATACCTAAAAATGATTCACAAGATAAACCCAGAGATGTCAAATAAGAATCCATAGTGTCAAAAACATTGTGCCCTGTTGTGGTCTTTTGGAGTTTTTTGCAACAAAAACATTACTCTCTCTTTCTGTAGTCAAAAATGAGTGAAAGCAAAGAGCTGTCATTTTCTGACCCCTTGTGTCTAAAAGGGGGTGCTTCAAGCCTAAAAGCTTTGAGAATCAGAGGTCTGGAGTTTGCTTCTACTGTAGACAGAACTCTTGGGCTAGGTACAGACAGTCAAAAAGCCTGAAGCTGAATCGGTTCAATCTTTCCAGGTTCATAGGTTCATAGATGTTAGGGTCGGAAGGGACCTC
>NW_017728914.1:29894393-29899288 GCF_001723895.1 Crocodylus porosus
GTCACTGATGAAGAGATTGAAGAGTATCGGTCCAAGGACCGAGCCCTGCCGGACCCCACTACCCACTCCCAGGTCGATACCGACCCATCCACTACCACTCTCTGGGTACGACCCTCTAGCCAATTTGCCACCCACCGGACTGTTTAATCATCCAAGTTACAGCCTCTTAACTTGTTCACGGGGTGGGATACCATATCGAAGGCCTTCCTGAAATTTAAGTAAATGATATCAACCCCTACTCCTGTATCAAGGTGTTTTGTAACCTGGTCATAAAAAGAGACTAGATTAGTCAGGCATGATCTACCCACTACGAACCCGTGCTGGTTTCCCCTCAGCATAATTTTTCTTGCTGGGCTCTCATATAAATGAGCCTTAATTATTTTTTCAAAGACTTTGCCAAGGATGGAGGTGAGACTGACTGGCCTATAGTTGCCTGGATCCTCCTTCTTCCCCTTCTTGAAAATAGGGACCACATTGGCCCTTTTCCAGTCCTCCGGGACCTGTCCCATGTGCCACAAGTGCTCAAATATTCTTGTCAGTGGCTGTGCAATGATATCAGCCAGTGCCTTCAGTACCCTTGGATGGAGCTCATCTGGGCCTGCCGACTTAAACGCATCCAGTCCTTCCAAGTGAGTCTGCAATATCTCAGGGTCAATGCTTGGTAGTCTGGTGCCCAGCTGTTGCCTCTCTACCATGTGAGACTTGTGTTGCCCAGGTTAGTCTAAGCTGTGTGGAGTGAACTGTTAAGCAGGTGAACAGGCGTTCACTTTTGATTCAGGCAATGTAGCCACATGCCTGCAGTGGCTCAGCCAAAAGCAGCGGGTGGGGGGTGCTAGAGCATGCCTCCCTGCTGGGCTGCAGCAGACAGCTTGGGCCAAGGCTAGCCCACCCACCCTATGAGGGAGGATGTTGTGGGGGTGGTGCAAAGCATCCTGGGATGCTGGGGGATTGAGAGTTAACAGATTTAGGTTAAATTGGTTTATTGAACTTGTATCCCAGACCCCCTCTAGTTTCAAGCTGGATGCTACATCATTTAGGTTTATTTAAACTGGTTTCAGCCATTATATGCACTGAACTTCTGTTGTGTTATAAATTTGAACCAGTTTCTGATCATTTATACCAGTTTATGTGTAGTTTCTGTCCCTAGCCTTGGTGAGTCTTGGCCCAATTTTGAAATCTAAGGATGAGGTTTCCTGCTACATGGTGGAGACTAACATATGGTTTGGATATCACTTCAGATCTTGTCATCCCTTAAGCCCAGCTTAAGTCTTAAGTGGGGCAAGAGTGGCTTGGGTCCTTCTACAGAGAAATTAGCTTCACATATGGTTGTATAGATCCTTTAATGTTTTGAGCATCTTACTGAAGTCAGCAGGGCGCAAGACACTCAATTCTGTAGAATCAGAACACTGCCTATTATTTGATGGGAGCTTTAGAAATGCTGATTAGACTAATGCTGCAGGGTAAGTCCTGCAATGCAGCCGATTCAATTCAATACAAACAAATTCAAAGTACAGCACTGTTTGTTCCTTGCCACTTGAGGCCATTAACAGGCAGACAGGAAGGAATAATTTTCTTGAGTACAGTGGTGTTAACTGGTCAAATATTTCTAAAATTGCTATTTGAGATGTATTTAATAATTAGAGAAGTTTGCAAAGGCAGCAGGTGCAGAGATGTTCTGGAAAAGGAATAAATAATATGAGTGAAAAAAAGAGCAAAACAGCATGGAGTATTATCCAGCAGTGGTAATGGGGTAAGCAACAGTTGTGGTGTCTTGTCATGTTGACTTTATGTTCCTGGTGAGAAGCCAAAAAGAGCGAGAACAATCCATTCTGAAGTGGAGCTGGAAAACACCAGAAACATGGCAAACCTCAAAGCTCGAGTCTCTTTGGCAAAGATTCCTGTGTTGAAGTACAGTTTCTAGAACCATTTTGCTCTGCTTGAATTATCAGATGATGTGTGATTGGGTGCTGACCCCTTGGCTTTGTCCTCCTCTCACAACTCAGTTCCATTTCAAGAAGTCTCTGGAGTTGGGTAACGTTCACTCTTGTTCACAGAGCAGGTTGAAAGATGGGCTGAGCACTTCACAGAAGTAAATGCTGGTGGAAGTCAGTGAGAGCTGCTAGCCCACAGAGCAGATAGTGCTGTGGTAGGCAACAAAAGGAACAGACATGAAGGCAAAAGAAGGGGATGGGGGTTGAAGAGAAGAGCCTATAAACACAGAAAGGCAGATTCAACAAGACAGATGGTGAAAGGGAAGCAAAAAGTCAAAATAGAAATGGAGGAGGAAGGGGAAAGGCAGCACAACAGGGAGAGAACTTCAAGTCCTCTGCAGCAGGCTCCTATATTTTTTTCTTGCAGGCCTCAATACTCATCTGCTTCTGACCTCAGCAATAGGATGGGTGGAGCAGCTGAGAGTCAGTGGGGAGGAAATACAAAGAAAGAATGAAGATCCAGGTGGAACTTAATTAATTAGCAACACAGGCTACAAAATCCAAGTCTGGCATCATATAAGTGTCATGACGAACCGTAAAATGGTGTGTGCCATAGATCGGTACAAACATCAAATATCTTGTGACATTCCCCAAGGCCACAGAACAAAGATCTTGGAGGAAACATAAAGAGATTTTTCTCATAATTATCAGAGTGGCCTTGCAGTAAAAATATCCAAGCACTCAAGAGATCAATCCTTTTGTTACCAGCTGCTACTCAAAAGGAAAAAGTTTTTGCACTTTTGCTTTTTTGTTTGTTCTCACAACATTTATGGGTATAGTTTAAAGACACTAAATCCAAAAAAGTTAAAATAAAATTTCCTTATGACCATACTCTCCCATTAAGTGCCTTATTGTCAAACTACAGATTGGTATCAAGCACAGGATGTTGGCTCTTTTTTGCCAAATAAGAGTATGTTGAACCAGGCCAGTACTAAAGAAGTACTTCAGAGCATGTGGAAAATGGTATTCCTGCCTTTAATTAAAATGACTTTTTTTTTTATTATATTCCCAGAAAGTTGGGGACTTGAATTCAATCCCTTGCTGCTCACTAGAATCTGTAGATGGCCATTTGAGTATGTAGGGATGATGTTGCTTGAAGGACCCAGAACTTAAGATGCAGCTGGGAATGAATGGCTTTAAACCAGTAGTTCAACTAAAGTGGAATTGGGGCACAGGCCCAGGGCACCAAAATTACTAGTTATACCTCTGCTTTACACCCTCCAAATTATGGAGGGTTTTAACAGTTAGCTGTAAGAAAGAACACCTCTCTTCATCACCCACTAAAACACAGCTAGATCAGGGGAATTACAGGACCCACTGGTTTGTACCTGATACACAAGGTGCTACGCTGCTTCTATTCAGAGAAACCACCATTCCCCAAGGCAAATGGATGATGGCTAAAAACAATTGCAGAAGAGAACAAGTGGACAGAAAATACTAAGTTCCTTTTGCTTGGGATGAACTGGTGAAATGTTAAGAAGGGTCTGATGTTAAAGTATTGTTAGCACTGCCACCTCCAGGAGAAGTGGGGTGTGCGTAACGGAGTTTGGGAATTTGCTTTCTGTTCTGCTGCCCTCTGTGAATTGTATTTGTAGCCAAAACGCAATCTTCTTTTCACCTTTTTTATTATTTAAGTAAGGAAGAGTTTGTTTGCTATCTTCCCCCCTCCTTTTATTGGCTAAATGCTTGTAATGTTATATCACAGCAAGCAGGAGTTGTAGATTTAAGTTCTAATGTAGACTGAAGGTTGTACATGACTTTGGGAACCAGTACTGAAGGCTTAAGTGACATTTCAGCCCGAATTGTAGTGAGATCCATTAAACAACTCAGGATGTGCACTTAGGGTTGGTGTCTGACACAATCCTGTGACTGCAAATACCATGAAATAAAAACAATCGCAGCAATACCTAGTGTAAAATGCTACACCTAAGGCAAAGCTTGCTCTGTGGGACTGGATTCTAGTTTACAATACAGAGGTGTGTGCAAAAAGCCCCTGCACACATACATACTACACGCATGCTATGGGCTGTGATGTTTGCAAGCAGGTGGACAAAGAAAGAAAATGATCACAGACCCTGAATCTCTACTTCTAATGTTGCCAGGGTTGTGGCTGCCTCCTCAGGATTTTTGCAATAGCTAAACTCTTTCTAACCCAACATAAGGCAAGCCTGGCTTAAATGAAGGTCATTATGTGGCCCCTAGTGTGGTTTTGGGTTCTTCTTGCAGTTGCCAGGAAAAGGAGTGGTGCAGAAGACAGTCATAAAATCAGATGTGAAGTTCAATCTAAGTTACCTCTCAGACTTTAAGGACTGTGAACCTAGAGGTTGAATCTAGCAGCAGGCCTACAAGGATCAGGGGGGTTTTGTGAGTATTATTGGGGCTGTTCCTCCTTTCCTGCCAAGTCTGTAGTGGCATAGCAAACTTACTGAGTGTTCAAGTCAATGGGGTGGGGAGGCAGCAAGGGTATGCTACCCTGGTCAGGGAGAGGGAAGTGAAGAAGGGAGTTCAGTGGCATGGTTGAGCAGAAGGGAAGTCTTACCTGCCCGGGCTGCTGCTGCTGGTGCTCAGCATCAGCAGTGTCATCTCCCCCATGGCTAGGCCTCATACTTTCATAGTTGGTAGTGTCGGAAGGGACCTGAGCACATCATCAACTCCGACCCCAAGCCATGGCAAGAAAAAGTACTGGGGTCAAACGACCCCAGCAAGGTGTTTGTCTAGCCTCCTCTTAAAGACCCCCAGGGCAGAAGCCTTTACCACTTCTCTTGGAAGTTGGTTCCAGATCCTAGCTGCCCTGACCGTGAAGTAGCGCCTCCTGATATCTAGCCTGAATCTACCCTCTGCCAGCTTGTGACCATTATTCCTAGTCACTCCTGGTAATGCTTGGGGGAACAGGGACTCCCCCAA
>NW_017728914.1:29899813-29946356 GCF_001723895.1 Crocodylus porosus
GGTGTCGACACCACAGTCCCCTAGTTTTTTAATGAGAATGGGGAGAGAGACGGTGTTGAAGGCCTTCCGAAAGTCTAGAAAGACTACATCCACTGCTACCGCTGCATCTAAGGACTTGGTAACCTGGTAGTAGAAGGCCACCAGGTTGGTCTAACAGGACCTGCTTCTAATGAACCTGTGTTGGTTGCCCCTAAGCATAACCTCCCCTGCTGGCCCCTCGTGGGCATGCGCCAGGATAATTCTCTCAAAAAGCTTACCCAGGATCGAGGTAAGACTAATGGGCCTATAGTTTCCTGGGTCCTCCTTCCTCCTTTTTTTGAAGATGGGAACTACATTGATCCTCTTCTAGTCCTCTGGCCCCACACCAGAGCACCACGAGTGCTCGTACAGCCGTGCCTGGGGTCCCGCAATGACCTCAGCTAATTCCCTCAGCACTCTGGGGTGGAGATCGTCCGGACCAGCTGATTTAAATACATCCAGTCCCTCCAGAAGTTCCCTGACTAGGTCCTCCCTGACCCTTGGCCTGGGTGCGCCTTCCCTGGGGCCTGAGGGGGCCCCGGTGGGGGACTGATCCGGTCCCTGCTCAGGAAAATGGAGGCAAAGAAGTTGTTAAATAGGTTAGCTTTGTCGTCTGGTGTGATGACCAGATTTTCTAGTGTGTCTTGCAGGGGCCCCACTCCTCAGAGCAGATCTTGGTGCCCCATTCATTTCCCTCCCACTGATGCATAGTTATGGCGAGCAAGGCTATGCCTGTTCTGACAAAGGCTCTCAGAGGGATGACCCCTCCCCCTCCAGCAAAGGCACCTGAAAAGGGATCCTATCGCCCACCACAGTCAGCACCTGCAGTGGGTGCCCTGCTCACCTGCCTTAGTTATGCTACTGCGAACCTCCAACCTAGTTGGGCTTGCTTTTGTGCAAGTGGGGCAGACATTAAGACTGGCCATGAAAGGTGGGAGGAGGTGTTGTCTTTGTGAACCTGATGTTAAAAGCTCTCTGTCTTATGAGTAGACCTTGCTTTCAGGGCCAACCCACTGGTAGGTGGAGGTCACTGATAGGAGAAGGGCTTCATGCCAGACTGAGCCTCAATTTGAGATGCTTTGTGGAATCCCCTTCACCACCCTGAGAGGCTTGTGCCACATACAGGGAGAGGTGCCAGGCCAAGGCTCAATGCACTGCTCTGAAAAATGAAGGAGCAGTACATCAAACTGCTGTGTGATATGTCTAGTGGTATTTACAAGTTTGCTTGGAATAGGCTCGCAGGTGCATGCTAGCTCAGATTGCCCCCCAGGTAGTAGTGGATCCCATCCCTGCCATTTCACTCCTCTCTGGTGGCTTCTAAATGAGGCCATCTCACCTTAATACAATTGTTCTAATATTTCATATGCTTCACTCCTCTCCTGCAAGCGGCTGTATAAATAACATTTCCCAGCAGAGCTGCTATGAGTCAGAACAACTGCTTGCTTCCTTGGCAGGTGTCTCCACCAGGATCTGTGCCAGTTGAAGACTGTATATCAGATAGCAGACTAGGAAATCATTCCAACTCCGGGAACTGCTGTGCTAAAGTCCTGTAGGTGATCGTAGCCTGGTTCTCTTTGCATGTAACTCCAGGCAGGCACTGCCCAGGTACCTAGGATCAGTCCCAAATTCACTCCTGAGCAGGACAAGCTTGACTTGGGTGGGAATTTTTTGATGAAATGATTGTTGCCAGTTTGACTAAGCTGAGTCTTTCCAAACTCTTCTTAATGAATTCTTCCCCAAGGAAGAGGTGGTTTGTGGGTTCAGGATGGAATTTCTCCCTCTGAATGAAAGAAGCAACCTGATAATAGCCAACTGTCTTGTGACCATGCCACCCTGCTGGTCCATTGTCTAAACTGGCCTGGTCTAAACCTTGGTCACCTTCATCCACCTGAGTTCCTTGGCTTGGAAATGACTTGTTATTTAGGTGTGTTAGGCTTATAAAATAAGTAAAGAGAATGCAGGAGGTTTCCTCAGGTTAGGATCAGAAAAAGTGGCACTTTTTGAGATACCCAGGTTCCTGCAGTGGGCAGACTGGCACCTGCTGGTAGTCCTGAAGAGAGAAGGAGGGCATGGCCAGAAAGGAAAGGAAACTTGACCTGGGCTGGTCTCTGAAACTCTTGTTGCTCACTGCTCCAGGGGTGGGCTAGTGCTGTACAATATGAGTATTCAGTGCCATGTCTCAGGAAACAGCCCTGTTTGAGAGAATTGCAAGCCGACCAAACAGAAAAATAAGTGAAGTCCAGCAAGGGGAATGCCTTGTGGCCCATTCTTTTCTTGGTTACAGTTTCTGGCCCTCAAGCCACTTAGCCACTTAACAAGCAAGCAGTGAGATTATTTCAGTTGTCCATGTCTGCCCGGTCAACTGAGATAGTAAGATCTGCTGAGCGATAAGGGAAGGTCTCAAAACATGTGCCTGATTTGAACTTCTGGGCATTGTAGCCTACAGCATTTTCCACAGCTCTAAACAAGAGGTCCCTCTACTGGCAAACTGTTTTAGAGCACTGAGAGAACAATAAGTTATTCAGACCACTGATTTGCTATTTCTTCGGGTTCACCTCTTAGACAGTGTGGACCAAGAAAAAAATAAAGCCCTCCCTTTGGAGAGTTGGGAGACAAAACTGAGAGGCAGCATCAGAAATAAAGCACAGAGACCTTTCCTAATTCCCCCACCCTCTTGAGCAGGCCTGTTTTCTTGGTGGGAGATGTTAAAGGTTCCTTCTGAAGTATATATTTTCTTCTACTCCCACCAAAAAAACAGGCCTGCTCAAGAGCGTGGGGGAATTAGGAAAGGTCTCTATGCTTTATTTCTGATGCTGCCTCTCAGTTTTGTCTCCCAACCCATTTTCTCTTCCCTTGATGCTTTGGGAGCACCTGTTGGTGGGGGTAGCTTATTCCCTTAAGGGTTTAACTCCAAGTTTCATCCATATCAGGAAAATATTCAGTCTCCTGGTACCCATAGGACAGGAACTGGCAAACCATACACTCCATAACCCCTAACTCTGTACAGCACTGCTGCACCCTGCCTTCTGGCACGTGAAAACAGCAAGGCACTTTGCCCTTGTAGTAAGCAGTGGCCTTGGCTTTATCAAATTATTGCATTCTGCAAACACAATGGGAACGTGACAAAGAGGTATTCAAGCTTGTAACCAAGTTGTTCTCCCATTACAGCCACTGATCAGTGATGAGATAAGAAAAGAATAAGGATAAGATTTTTTGGTCTGCGTTGGACCCCATGCTCCTGGTCCTGAAGTCTGCGGTAATTCTCCAATGGAGCAGAACATCTTGGCTTCATTCATTTCACTGGAGCTCTGTCAGTCTGCACCACAGACAGGATTCTCCCCATAGAGAGCAGAGATGGGCCGATACCAAATGCTTTTGAAAGTCCCAGTCTGAGCTTTTCAGTTCCATTTTTTTTCCTTTATGCCTCTTGTAATAAGAAAATGCCGTGCTGGTTACAGAGGAAGGGATAAAACTATCAGAGAAGGGCATTTATTTTTGTGCTTTTAAGAAGCACTTGCAGACAGCAGGCACATAGAAAAGAAAAACATAAAATTACAGGTCTCGATGGTCAGGTTTTCTTTATGTGTTATGATGCGGGGGGAACCATCTCTTCTCATCTTTGAAACATGTTGTCATCAGAGCCCTTGAGTGTCTTAATGTTAGTCATGTTGTTTATATTTTCAGGGATGTCCCCACCCTTGATACAGATGCTTAGCAGCCCTGGCGAGGGAAAGCAGCCCCACGCAGCTGGGTGGGAATACCAAAGGACAATGAAAACACAAGGGTATCCAAATGTTCATAGCCGTCCAAGGTCAACTATTGTTCCAAGTATTATAAATAGCTGCCTGCTGGTAATAACGTGAAACCAAGGAGCTTTAATTTAAAAAGCTCCTTTCTTGTTTAGCTTTGAGGTAAGGCAAGTGGAACAAACTGTTATATGGCATCAGAGGAGGAACCTACTGAAAATTTCGCTATGGGCAAATCCAGATCTATCTATTATTAGATCACAACAAAAGTCCTGCGCTTTTTGTCTTGTGCCAGATAGAATGAAGGAATCGCAAACCAACAAACAAGGCCCCATCTGAGAAGACTGTCGAAAGCAAATGTGTTCTTGTGGCACACCTGGAAAATCCAGGCTGTGGATTTTTAGAAAGTATACAGGCAGGAGCTGGAGAGCAACTTTACTGAATATAATTTTGTAAATTTGTATTTAAGAAAAATAAATGGGATCCAAGTTGAGTCAGAATGTGTAAAATACTCCTGTACGGGTAAAATGTCCCTGAATGACCATGGTGGAGACAGACAGGACCAGATGAAGAAGCTTTAGGTTCTTGTCCTATGCCTCTTCTTTAGATAAATAAGACATTTTTCTCTGGGATGTTATTTATGATGAGTCAAATATTAGTCTGATCAAAGGCAACATTAAAGTAGTAATATGATAAGAGGAAAGATGGTCCAGTTGTTGGGCTGTTGGCCCCAGGCTAGGAGACTAGATTTGTTCCTTATTCTGTTAGGACTTCTCTGTGACCCTAGACAGGTAAGTCACTTGGGACTTTGGCAGCTAAACACCTATGAGGGTCTTACCCTGTATTCCTCATGCATTACTAGAGCTCCTCAGCTGCACGGGGTAATATGATGATAAATATATTTGAGACTATTAAATGCTTAGTGTAGTAAAAGAGAACTGATATTTAGACTTCAAAGGGATCAGGATTTTGCCTTTTTCAGTTCTTCTCTGGCATCTGCACACTAAAGTACTGGGCACTAGAGATTAATCTACTCATAACGAGATAAACCAAAAAAATTGGGCTCTTTGCATGTCAATTACATTGGCTGATTTTGTCTAACACTCAGTGAGTACAGTATAAAACTAATAGTAATAATAATTTTATGTATGAGAACTATTTTCCATTGCCACATCTCCTCTAAATCTTGTTATGAACATTTATCTCCCCTTTGTAGATTTTTTTTCTTTCCTACTAAAATATTTAATTTTCATGGAAACTAGATAAATTGTTTAGATGTAAACCTGGCTTTTTTCCCTTAACAAGCCCAAAACAATGTTGAGTTATTTAACGGCCCACATCTATTTGAAATAATTGTAGAGACTGCATATGCTGCAATTCAATGACTACTCTACTGTGATCGTATTTTACTGAATGTAGTATTGTGTGTTTAGCAATTGTGCTTCTAATTACAATGAAAATGCACTGAAAAGCTCTAATGGCATTATCTTCCATTTTATCTTCACTATCCACTTGAGCATCTGCCTCATTTTATACAGTCTAATAAATCAAGAAGTGGGATAATTATGGCGCATTTTTCCTTTTTTAAGCTTCTTAATGATATATTTTCTGTTGGAAATCCATGCCTGCTGGTATGCCCAGGAAACTTCCTGAGCAACTGGTTAAATGATGCTGTAAGCAGGAGAAATACTTTGTTTTTAGGGGTTGTATCCAAAAATGCATGTCTTCACAGGAAACAGAAGACCAGAGGGTTAGGAACACCATGCAGAGTACCTTCTGTAACTCTTCACTGCCATCCAGGTCTGAAGCCCTCCTTACTCACTAGAGAGGTGCTGGCAGCATTGCTCTGCAGCCACCTTTGAGAAATGCCTTGTGATGGGATGTAAATATTGAGTTCAAAAGGCCTTGTTACACTGTGAACTGCACATGCATGCATGTGCATTGATGTTAGTGCTAGTTTGAGTTTGGAGCAGTTACATGTTAGGGCCAGCAGGGACCTGGAGTACTAAAAGGTAAGAATTCCTCCCCCTCCCCCATTCTGGGCTTTCCCTCTGCCTCCTGGGGGCTTTTCCCCCTGCCTGTGCTGTCTATCCTGGGGGAGCAGTCAGGGAATGGTTAACCTGCCTGCCTGGCCACCACTGCAAGCTGCTGCTCTTCTCTGGGCTAAGCCCAGCCCAGACAGCAGCAGAGGCAGTGGTGGCAGATGGACAGGTAGGTTAACCTTTCCTTGCCTGTTCCCTGGGGCAGACAGTATAGGCAGCCACAAGTGAGATGGGGAGCAAGGGGCAATGAATGGGAAGCTGGGGAGGGTAAGGGGGTTGGGGGCAGTGGGGTTAATCTGGGCCAGTGAAGGTTGGGGTGAGGTGTTTACACTAAGGCGTAGCCTAGAGTGGCTACACCATAGTGTAACATGTGCTGGGTAACGCAGATCAGAGAGAATCTTGCCATGGAGTGGTGTCACTTTGAGACACTTAATGCGTATACAAAACTAGCTTTGGGTGTTAATGTGCAGACAATCCAGGAGTTAAAAGCTCCAGGAGCTGCCCAAAATTACTGTGGAACGAAGGCTTGAGATTCTTCACCGTTATCAGTGTTGGAGGGGAGTGACACAGGGAATTCTGTCAGGATAAGGGAAACAAGTAATGTTGTCCCCTAATGATGTTGTTTCTGTGCTTCAAACTTTACTTAGTCTCCTCTCCTGCTGAACAGCTACACCTTTTGCAAGGTGGTCATCACATGAATAATGATCTTTGCAAGGTGATGAAAAAGATCCTCTAATAACCCTGGTCCCTTCATCATGCATGGGGAAGGCTGTAGGACTTGTTTCTTAATGGGAACCTTGTAGAGGGCCCTTCTTCCTCTTTGGGATATACCCATAACTTTCTAGAGGTGTACTAATAAGAGGGATGGAGGCATACACCATGACATTGGGACCTAGAGACTAGTCAAGTGCCGTGTTGACCTCCAGTCAGAGAACAATACGGAGAGAGAAATACACCAGATCTAGGGGTCTTCCCTTGTAGCAGGGTGGAAAACTTTCCTCCACAGTGTTCCCAGCCAGCCTCCAAAGTGACTAAAAGCAACCAGGTCTCAGCACTTGATGACTTTCCCCTGCCCAAAAAAGCCTGCCATCCTTCCTCAGATATACCAGGTAAGCATCTGGCCCTGGAGGCTCCTGATTTCTGATTCTGTCCTTGGGCTGTTAAATTCCTCCTTTTATTTTTCTGCATAAGTGCTGTAAACATTCATTCAAAACTTTCCATTTCTGAAGCCTGTCTCCAGTTCCTATGGACTGTCATGGCAGATCAATCACTGGAGTGCTGTGATGGGAGGTCACATTATGGATATATTATTTAAAGCAGATATATTTTTTTCCAAACTTGTATTCCGGGAACCCTGTTAATATTATTTTTTACTTAGACACTGCAAAGGCAGTACATAAGCATTCTTGTTTAGGATACAGTGTGCGAGGGAAGTATTCTGTATTTGAACGGGACATTTGAATTACAGCGAAGCATGAAGCAATTGAAAGATAAACACGTGTAAGAGGTGGGGAAAACAATAAGATAAGAAACCCTCAGACTTGCAGGGTGACAGTTAGATTGGAGAATGCTGCTGTGTTTTTCCCCTCTAGAAAACAGGAAGAAAAAAGAAAGGGCAATTTTCTCTCAAACATTTTCACTCATTCTAGAAAGGGCCAGGCTTCCTGATTGCCCACTGTCTTACATTAACGTCTTGAGTTAGGAAGTGCACATGCTGATTCCTCAGAATAATATGAATTAAATGAGGTACTTAAAACATGCGTTTCATTGTCATGTACTTTGAGGAGTTCACTAAAACTGTTTTGGCAGATGAATATGGCAGTGCCATGCAGGGATTTCTCTAAAGGCTCATTAGAGACTATTCATTACACTTTTTTAAGTAATGGAAAGTCTAAAGAAAATAAAATTTCTCTGAAAAAAAGACCTAGTAAAAGCTCTGCTATTAAATCTCAAGCTGCTGACTTGTGAATTGTCTGGGGGAATTTGTCTTCCCCCCCCCCACGTGCCACAATACAATCTTTACAAAGTCTTCATGAGTGATTGAGCCAAGGGATTTGGTATCTCATTATCTCTTGCTTCCTCTGTGAATTAGTCAATCCCCAGACATTTCACTCTATAGTTTGACTAATCCACTGAAAGTAAATGGGTCTCTTTATATCTGATTTAATACTGAAAAAAGGGCGCTTACAGACGTGCAGCGAAGCTGCTTCAATGTGCTGTAATTACAGAGCATCAGAGCAGACTCAATTAATCAAGTCTGCTGGAACATAGTAATTACCCCTTCAGTTTTTACCCCCCTGTGATGTAACACATACACATCAGTTTTGCTTTTAAGAATTTGGGGTACAGATTCCCCCAACCCGCTGCACCAATATTCTTGAAACTTGGCAGGCTTCATGCTCTCAGCAGAGGATATGATCCCTGCAAATTTCATCCAAATCAGACATAAAATCACAAAGTTATAGATATTTAATTGATTCCTCATTATACCCTATGGCCAGATCTCCAAAGCAGCTCCGAAGCTTTTCTGAAGCTCTGAACCACTTCAGAAAGCCTAACAAAGCCAGCACTTAGATCTGGACATGCTGCTTCGGACACCAAAGCGTCCAAAGCTTCTCCGAATCTGAAGCTCTGTCTGAAGCCTCGCACAGCCCTACTGAGCAGCACTTGGCTCCTTATGCTGAGTTTTAAATATTTAATATAACATGCAGAAAAAGCATGGATGGGTCTTGTAGCAAAAGCCTGATAGACACTGCAGGGGTGGTTTGGATACAAACCTGAACTTACAATTGAGACCTAGCTCTACAAATGAGACTAATTTTCAGCAAATCTTTTATAAGCTTTGCAAAACAGTACTAAGGCAATACTCACAGCTTTACTGCTAGACAACAGCACTTTACAGATATTTACAATCCCAGTAGTTTTGCTGGGGAAAGTATTTCAATGCGAGAGAGATGTGCTATATTCTTTCTCCCACTGTCTACTACCTGTTTCTAGCCATAAGAACTTCTCAGTGAGAGCCAGATTGTGAATCCCTTTGGAGAACACATCCTTGCACAGATGATCCCACTCAAGTCAGTAGGGCTAACTACATAAGGAACTGTTCATTGATGAGAAGTAATGGCTACATTCTGGCATGAAGTGACTTGGAAGCTTTCTCAGTTATGGAGCAAGTAGAAAAGTCCCCTCTATTCAGCACTGGTGTGAATGTGATAAGATCTGTTCCAGCTCATAAACTGCAGATACTTGTTCCTGGGTCAAGACAGAATGAGTGTTGACAAAGGTTCTAGAAAGAATGTCCTGTGGTAGAACAAACTATCCCAAAGTGCAGGAAGACCAGCAAGTCTGGCAGAAGACCAGCTTAGCTTAGCAGGGAACTCTTCAGTAAGCTAAATCACAAAAAGCAATCTTATACGAAGTGGAAACTTGGACAAACAGCTAGGGAAGAGTATAGGCATGTTCCCCTGGCACGAAGGGATGAAATCAGGAATGTCAAAGTGCAACTGGAGTTGCAGCTAGCAAGGGATGTGAAGGGTAACAAGAAGGATTTCTACAAGTATATCCAGAACAGGAGGAGGATCAGGGAAAGTGTGAGTCCCCTGCTGAATGGGGGAAGCAACCTTGTGACAGAGAAGACAGCAAATACTGAAGTGCTCACTGCCTTTTTCACCTCAGTCTTCACAGGCAAGGTCAGCTTCCAGATGACTGCACTGGGCAGCACAGTTTGGGGAGAAAATCTGCAGCCAACTTTGGCAAAAGAACAGGTTAGGGACTGTTTAGAAAAGCTAGACATATATAAGTCCATGGGGCCAGACAGGATGCACCCAAGGGTGCTGAGGGAGTTGGCTGATGTGATTTAAGATTCACTGGCCGTCATCTTTGAAAACTCATGGTGATCAGGAGAGGTCCTAGACAATTGGAAAAGGGCAAATATACTGCTCATATTTAAGAAAGAAAAAAAAGGAGGATTCAAGGAACTACAGACTGGTCAGCCTCACCTCAGTCCCTGGGAAAATCATGGAGCAGGGTCCTCAAGGAATCCATTTCTAAGCATTTGGAAGAGAAGAAGGTGATCAGGAACAGTTAGCATGGATTCATCAAGGGCAAGTCATGCCTGGCAAACCTGATTGCCTCCTATGGTGAGATGACTGACCCTGTGGATGTGGGGAGACCAGTAGATGTGATATACCTTGACTTTAGCAAGGCTTTTGATATGGTCTCCCACAACATTCCCACAGACAAGCTAAGGAAATATGGGCTGGATAAATGGACTGTAAGGTGGATAGAAAACTGGCTGGATCATCTGGCTCAGAGGGTAGTAGTCAATGGCTCGATGTCTAGCTGGCAGCCAGTATCAAGTGGAGTATCCCTGGGGTCAGTCTTGGGGCTGGATTTGTTCAATATCTTCTTCTATGACATGGACGGTGGCACAGAGTGCACATTCAGCAAGTTTGCAGATGACAGCAAGCTAAGGGGAGTAGTAGATGTGCTGAAGGGTAGGGTTAGAAATCAAAGAGACCTAGACAAATTGGAGGATTGGGCCAAAAGAAATGTAATGGGGTTCCATAAGGACAAGTACAAAGCCCTGCACTTAGGAAGGAACAATCCCATGTAGCGGTACAGGCTGGGGACTGACTGCAGAAAAGGACCTGGAGGTTACAGTGGATAATAAGATGAATATGAGCCAGCAGTGTGTCCTTGTTGCCAAGAAGGCTAAGGAAATACTGGGCTGCATTGGTAGGAGCGTTGTCAGCAGATCAATGGAAGTGATTATTCCCCTCTATTCAGAACTGGTGGTGCCACGCTTGGAGTACTGTGTCTAGTTTTGGGCCCCCCACTATGGAAAGGATGTGGACAAATTGGAGACAGCAGTGGAAAGCAACAAAAATAGTTCAAGGTCTGTGGCACATGACTTCTGAGGAGAAGATGAGGGAACCAGGCTTATTTAGTCTAGAGAAAAGAAAACTGAGGTGGGATTTAATAGCAGTCTTCAACTACCTGAAGGGTGATTCAAAAGAGGACGGAGCTGGACTGTTCTCAGTGGTGACAGATGACAGAACAAGGAGCAACAGGTTCAAGTTGCAGCAAGCTTTAGGTTGGCTATAAGGAAAAGCTTTCCCACTAGGAGGGTAGTAAAGCACTGGAACAGGTGACCCGAGAGGTGGTGAAATCTCCATCCTTGGATGTTTTTAAGGCCTGGCTAAATAAAGCCCTGGTTGGGATGTTCTTGTTGAGACTGGTTCTGCTTTGAGCAGGGAGTTTGACAAGATGTGACCTCCTGAGGTCTCTTCCAGCCCTAAGGCTAAGTACAGACTGTCAAAAAGCCTGAGGCTGAACTGATTCAATCTTCATAGGCTGGCATAACCTGTGTAGATTTAACCAATAAACTAATGAACAGGCGTTAACTTTTGATTCCGGAAATGTAGCCAAATGCCTGAAGTGGCCCAAGCCAGAAGCCGTGAGGTGCTAGTGTGTGACTCCCTGCTCATCCAGAGCAGCTAACCTGGGCCAAGGCTATCCTGCCCACCATGCATAGGGGCTTGTGGGGGAGGTGAAAAGCGTGTGAGTTCACTTGAATCTGGAAGGGATCTGGGACAGAAGCTCAATAAATTGTTTTAACTTAACTGTTTTAACAGTTAAGTCTGATACTACATCCATCCAAGTTTATCTTAAGCCAGTTTCAGCCATTTTGAAAGCAATTTATGCACACAAACTTCTGTTGTGGTACATCTTTGAACTGGTTTCCAATCACTTATACCGGTTTATGTGTAATTTCTGTCCTTAACCTAATTTTCTGACTCTATTATTCTAATGGCTGAAAGCAAATTCCTTCCCAGATGTCGCTGCTTTTGTTGTTGACTTCATACAGCATCTGCCTTTACTTCATGAGTGATAACTTGCAAGAGTAATTGCATTTTGTTATTGAGGAATAAAGTTCCAGTTTAAGGCACCTTGCACTGTGCCTGGGAAAGTCGTTCCATTGGGGTTAATATTTAAGTGAGGAAAAATTAACTTCCATTGCAAAGATAGCAGTTAAGTAGTTTTCAGGGTTTTTTATAAGTTTATCTTAATCAAAATCAAACCTAGCCAAAATGCAGGCTCTAGAACAAACTCAGTATTTAGGTCCTTGTCAGAGTTCATAGTTTCCATCAAGTTTATTACAGGAAAAGACTACAGGTTACAATGTGAATTTCCTCCATTTGAATCAAAGCAATTTGCAGCTGCCCCCTTTTTTCCAAAGAAATAAAGGCGACTGCATGGTTCAACATACAGCTGTTGACCCCCACTGCTACTCTTGGGTGGTCACGTTCTGCCCAGCCTTTGAACCATATGATTTTGGACAGTGGCCACCTATTTCTAATGGAGAGCTTTTGCTTAAGCACAGCTGTTGTCCTTTTTGCTCCAAAGGTCTGCAGCCTACCAGATGCTATTCATGCAGTGGGGCTATAAGTCCATTAAAATGAAAGCAGCGCTGATAAATCACAATACCTCAGCAGTACAGCGCAGCAGCAGGGTTGTAGGAATTTGGGCTGCTGCTGCATTTACAGCTAGAGTCCGCCAGAGGGTGCCAAGTAATGATTCATTCTGTCTGTACTCCTGTTGGGAAGAAGTGTCATCTACAGGTGTCTGACAGTGAGCGCCTAGGAGGGGTGTCAATCTTCATTTCATTTTAGACCCAATTTATTAACTGCCTCCCATGGTGAGAAAGGACTACAGGCCTGTTAGCTGTTAGGGCCTCTGTCTGGTCTGTAATTTGTTTTTAGACAATTTTGGACAAAGCAGTCTGTTGTGAAATGCATTCAGACCTAATTCCTGAACGTGCAGGGACTAGTGCTACGAACATGTCCAAGCTTGTAAGCACAACTGGGCCTGCTTATAAATTTAACATCTCACTTTGGTACTTGATCAAAGGTAAGACACCCACTGTACAACAGGTTAGCAGGATCCAGGACATACAAGATAGACTAACCATAGGATCATGGAAATTAGGGCTGGGAGGGACTTCACAAGGTCATCCAGTTGAGCCCTCTGCTCATGGCAGGATCATCCTTGACTAAACCATCCCAACCAAGTGTCTGTCCAGCCTTCTCTTGAAAATTTCCAGGGATGGAGATTCCACAATCACTACATAGTCAGAATTGCACATTACCTAGGTTTCTCTGTCATTTGCTTAGGTTTATAGAAAGATTGTTGCTGTCGATTCTATTTTGATTCGAATCAAATAAATAAATTCCCCATGCTGGGTATAGTTCTAAATTTATTGTCATGTAAATTAGGAGTCATTCCTCCTTCAAAATCAGTGGGATGAAGCGGCATAAATTACAGGATCGACCTAGTTCACAAAGCACTGAATGTTATTCCCAGAACTAACATTTCTAGCTTGGGTATGTTCTGCACATTTGTCTGACAAAGGCAGAAAGTTGCTCAGGGGTGCTTTTAAAACTCTTTCTCTTGCAATAAAATTCTAAAATGGATAATTTTACTGTTCAATGTCAGCTGTAGAAGCTTGGTACCAAATTTTGAAAAAAGTAGACATGCTCCTCCGATACTATTTAAAATAGATTTGTATGTTAGACATGCTGTATTCTCTTCTGGGGAGTGACAAATGTTAAACTGTGGTGTACCCTGGACCTCTTATGCTTAGTGAGAGCCTCTTACTTAAAATGAAAGAAGACACCAATTGAGATATCTAGCTTCAGCTGCACACAGTTGTCCCTTGTACAAACAGCCCCCAGCGTTTTCCTCCTTTGTTTAAGTAGATTCTGACCTTCGGCCAGAGCTAATTTTTGTAGCTGGCTCCCGTCTCCAGGATTTGAATCAAAACGCCAGATCCAAGTTGAACTGTGTGAACTTAATGATCCCATCCTGACATTTTGCATCTCAAGTCCAACTTTCGTTTAGGTTCATCTGGATTACAGCAAATAGGCTTGAAATAAGCCTGGCTTGAACTTTTTCTCAACTTGTGTCAAGTACTACAGTTTCCTGCAGGGTGCAGAGCACATTCAACTTCTCCAGCATATTTATTCTTCTTTAGAAGGCATCTGCTTTTCCCAGCAACAGTCATGATGTGGCCTGGGTATTGTTTGAAAAGAATCTGAAGGCCATGTGTATTTCTCTCTTCTATGGATAATGTCATTTCTCTTAAGAGCCATCGCATGTTTTGCTTCGATAATTTTCCCATCTGCCTGGGGTCATCACTGCTGCAAGCTTTTGATCACGTACAGCACAGTAAATACTTATTTGCCTGAGTTTGCAGGGAGTCAAGTGCTGTTTTTCAACTAATTATTTACCACAAAACAAATGGTTTTGATAGATAATTTTCCACAACAAATTGTCTCTTATACAATGTACTTGCTTGCCTCCTCACTCTGCATCCTCAGTTAGCAGCAACTTTGCAGTTGCCTTCAAATAAGATTGAGTCCTTGATGAACTGTAGACTTCCTTATTGTACTGCAATTAGAAGGGTAAATCCTTGCTCATTTTATTCATCCCTTCTGAAGTCACTGGGTTTCTGCTGCAAATTGGAAAGGAAGATTTGCCCCAATGTACATTCATTTTCCTGAATATTCCCCACTAAGTAAAAACTGGGATTGCCTTTTAGGTGTAGTGGCTGCCAGTTCTCCCTAGCTCTCAAAGCTCACTATTTTTTTCTCTCTATCTTCCTCTATTAGTTCCTTTTTGCTTTGGCTTTGTCTGCAACAGATGCATGGAAGTAGCAAATGCCATACCAGAATCTTAAGCTGGCAGGGCCCTGAACAAGTCAAAACGGAGTCCTATATAAATGGCTCCCCTTCTCTATGGCCTACATCTCTTAGGTGAAACTCCAAGTGGGCATGAGTAGAAGTCTGTGAAACAAGTTGCCTGGGCTCCCAGAGAGATGGTGCAGGGTGTGTAACAGCAACATCAGTGTATGCTAGCGAGAGGAACCAGAGTTCTTATCTGAACACTCCAGACTTTGGAGTAATTTGGATTCTTTTTTATTTAAGCCATACTGCTCTTTGATTTGAGCACAATTCTTTAGTCTCTCAGTACCAGACAACTGATGCATTTGCAGATCAAGATGGCTTTCATATCCTAGGAGAATTCCTCCTGTTGACATCAGAAGACCATATGGATATGATCCATACTGAATGGCGGTGTGTCTATAATATAAACAAGTGACGTTTTTCCGTTGCTACTAGGGAGAACAGATTTGCCACCTATTTGAGATGGCCTATACATGTTCCACACCACAAGCTGGTTACATCCCACAAAAAAACATTACAGGAATAGCATAACCAAGGGTAGGACATCATTGGATTGTAGTGAGGCTATTAGAACTGCCATTACTTATGCTCTGCCTCCCCTGCACATCTATAGAAACAGGGCTGTCACAGCCTAGGACCTTTCATTAGCACTAAATTAACTAAAAATAACAGATGGAATTTCTCATTAGTTTTTAGCCTTATTTTGTTGCCATAACAACAAATGGTCAAATTCCTACCAAATCCAACAGGAGCAGCATGCGGTCCACACAGAACACTTTTGGAAATTCTGCTCACAATTGGCAGTAGCTTGGTTGTTGGGTAAACTTCTGGAAGAGAGGGTAATTGCTTTTGCAAATAGACTTAAGAGGTTAATTCCCATTAACTTTGAATGGGGCCTGGGCTAAGGCTATGTCTACACAGTGTACTTGCTGGGCCTAGCTGCAGTGCCCTTGAGCATGCTGCTCTATTCCATCTAAGTCACCTCCTAAACCAGAAGCAAGGCAGCTGTATTTCTGGGGTGCTTGAGGTAGGCTAGTGTACTGCTGAGCGATGATGCTAATTAGCCAGCCTGCAGCACCAGATGGGCATGGCTCACTGTTCTCAGCTTAGGAGGCAGCCTTCATGAAGCGGTGCAGTGTTCCTGAGGAAACCATTGGAAAACACTAAATTTACAGTACAGATGTTTCCTAAAAAAAGTTTAGGGCAGTGCTTCTCAACCAGGATGCAAGGGCAGATAAGGGCAGGTTCAGGCTTCTACTGCCTCCACTGCCCAGCCCCTCTACCAGGAAGTAAGCACTGTAATAAATAAGAACTGTTTCAATTACCAAGAGTTATTGAGGAGTCCCTTCAGTCTAAAAAGGTTGAGAATGACTAATATAGGGACTCCTATGTCACTTGGACACTTTTGAAAATGTGTGCTAATTATTTGTCTACTTGTGTTTGGTCTTTTGGTAAATTTAGTCGCTTGTTTTTTCATTCCTTACGTTCATGTAATGAGGAAGCTCCACATGACTTAAAGAATGCCAACACTGTGACCATCTTTAAGAAAAGGGATAAGTCAGTGTGTTGGAACTACTGAGGCATTGCCCTCCTCTGCATTGCTGGGAAGATTCTTACTAGTATCCTTCTGAATCACCTTGTCCGACTTGCCAAAGATGTCCTTCCAGAAGCCAGTATGGCTTTAGACCATCACAGGATATCACCAACATTATTTTTGTTGCACAACAGATCCAGGAGACATGTAAAGAGCAACACCAGGAGCTGTTAATGGCATTTATTGACCCAACCAAGACCTTCAACCACATCAATCATGATGCCTTATGGAAGGTGCTGGCTAGGTTTGGTTTTCTGCTGAAGTTCATCAGCAT
This sequence comes from Crocodylus porosus, assembly GCF_001723895.1. NCBI lineage: Eukaryota > Metazoa > Chordata > Crocodylia > Crocodylidae > Crocodylus > Crocodylus porosus. The sequence continues at coordinate 29,916,235 of NW_017728914.1, forward strand.
CCTTAAGCTACTTCATGATGGGACGACTGCCACAGTCCTTTGCAGTGGATCAGAGACAGATCCATTTACCATCCATATTGGTGTTAAGCAGGGCTGCATCATTGCCCCAACCCTTTTCTCCATCTATCTTGCTGTGATTTTGATTATCATCTGTGACCTCCTTCCTCCTAGAAATGGGGCTGAGTATCGAATGGAAGTTCAGCTTTTCAACCTGCAGTGCCTTCACAGCAAGACAAAAGTTACCAAGACTGGCGTAACTGACCTTCGGTACGCTGATGACTATGTTATCCTCATGCACACTGAGACTGATCTGCAGTCCACTCTTGACCTTTTTTCAGGTGCTTGTCACAGCCTGGGACTCTCCCTTAATATTGGAAAGACCAAGGTGTTCATCAGCCTGCCCCAGCACAAGCTGCCCCCCTCCCCCCCACAAATTACCATTGGTGGAGAACCCTTGGAAAACATCGAGCATTCCCCATACCTTGGCAGCCACCTCTCCCAGTCAGTCAGTCTTGATATAGAAATTGAACATAGGGTTTGCTTTGCAAAGTGTATCCTTTAGAAAGCTGCTTCCCCATATCTTTGCTGACCGAGATCTCTAGATGGAAACCAAGATCCTGGTCTACAATGCAATGTATCTCTATGCTTTTCTACGGGTGTAAGACATGGGTGATGTATCAAAGCCATATTAAGTTCCATTGGTGTTGCCTCCCTCAGGAAGATCTTTTGCATTAGATGGGAAGACCACTGCACCAATGCCATCACCTTCTCTGCAGCTAACATAGTCAGCATTGCGGCAAAAATCATGAAACATCAACTCCGCTGGGCTGGCCACGGTGTGTGGATAGCTGATGCTCATCTCCTGAAGCAAGTCCTCTTCTCTCAGCTCAGTCATGGTAAGAGGACCTGTGGAGGACAGAGGAAGATCTACCAGGAAATCCTGAAACCATACCTTAAGATGGGTAGCATCAAACTTATAAACCGGAAAGTGCTGGCTGGTAGCATGTCTCAATGGCTGGTAGCATGTCTCAATGGCACCATGCATCAAGCTACAGCCCACTTTTAATGGAACCGTCTTACTCAGGAAGCTGAGAAAGGGCAGAGGACGAAGGAAAACGCACAATATCCTGGCCAACAAGCGTACAACATCCTGGCCAACAGTTATGCTCCGCCCCTCCCCACAAAGCACCACCTGTCATATCTGTAGAAAAACTTGCAGAGCATGGGTTGGACTGCTCAGCCACCTTAAAACTGACCAATAATCCCACCGTGGCAGACACCATCCTCGGATTGAAGGACAGCTAAAGATAGATGTGAACAGAGCTGTGCCAAATTTCAGGAGCAATAAGTCTCCCAAATTGAACACCAGAGCACTGATTTTCCTTAATCTGTGTCTTCATTCAAGGAGGTTACTGAAGTCACTGCTTATGCTGACTTCCTTTCGGAAGCTGAATAATATACTAGTTAGGATAGATGGAACCCCATGAATGATATGATTCAATAGGGACTGTGAAAATGTTGTAATTATGTTATCTATGTCATTATGTACCTAAAAACCTTTTAAGCATCTGCCTTATGGAAACCAGTTTCTCTTGACAGTTATAGGAAACTCTAGGAAACTCTCCCTAATCAGGTCAATATTAGTTTAGTGAAGGGAGCTAGAAAGAATTTCAGGTATTACTGAACAGACAGTTCAATTGCTGTTCCTGGGTCAGCAAACTCCCTCCATGTAAACAGCATGAGATTGCCTTGGGCCGAGGATAGTACATTAGTGACTCAAATCACTAATTTAGTCATTTCTAATATTCTCTTGAAGGGTAATCCAGCAAGATGTCTTGGAGGATTTCACCAGATAGGATGTTCTCCAAACAAGGCAATGAGAAAGTAGCTAAAACAACAGAGGTTTCATTGCATGCCTTAATTTAAGCATGCATTAAGCATCCTAGCAATGTATTACCATGGTAACCATCTCCATATTTCCAGAACAATCACTTTGAGCCATTAAGCTATCAAGTATGTACTCATTGTAACAAAATAATTCATAAACCAATGGACCAAGTGCCAGAAAAAGATATAATCAAGGACTCGGATGATCCTCAAGAGAAATATTTTACTGATTTAACTTGCTTTTACCCATTTGTTTTTGTTAAAAAATGGTTATGAATATGAACTGAATGCAGGAAATGAGTGCTTGATAAAGTTATTGAGAAATGCTGGATCTTGCTGAAACATAGCATGAGAGGAAAAATGACATATGGTGCTGCAAGGGTGGAGGGGGTGAGATCCTTGTGCTTCCAAAATTCCTGTTGATTGCTGAGAGTTCAAGATATGCTCAACCAGTGTGTGCTTAGTGAAGTGAAGGACTTACTCCCTCTTTTTTGTATTGCGAAGATTTTAGGCCAGGTAATAGCTGGCCAATCAGAGAAACATAGGGCTGGAAGAGACCTCAGGATGCCATTCCAACCCCCAGCACAAGACCGTCTCATCCCTGTCTGAAGCATTCCAGAGAAATGTTTATCTAAACTGGCACACACAAGCTTACAACAACAGAAATACTACAACCTCTGTAGGTAATCTGTCCCAGTCCTCCAGTAGTCCCCAACCCAATCCTTTCACTATTGCAAACAGGAGGGAGCAAGAATGCTTGCAAAATCCAAGGGCAACATGCACAGAATTTGCAAAGCCTCAGCCACCTGTTCTATCATTCTAATGCTTGCAGAGCAGACGAGCAAAACTCACATGTGCATGAATGGAGATCAGACTGAGGCCCCATAATTAACCTGGTAACTATGATTTTCCTTTATCCAAGAGTGACCCACTAGTTTTGAACTCAGAATGTCTTTCACATCATACCTAATACTCTGAAATAAGTTAATGGCATAAAGCAGGGCATGGGTGACTGGTGCCTCCTGAGTCTTGTGGGGGGACTCGCAGAAGCTGCCACTGGAGTTGGCAGTGGGGACAGAGCTGTCGAACACCCACAGATGCCACCGGCAGTGTCGGTGGCCGACCTAGTGAGCTCCTGCAGATACCGGTGTTGGCTGCGGGGACAGCCCTGTTGGGGTGACACGTCAAGCACCTGCAGATGCCACCAGCAGCATTGTCAGCGGGGACGGTCCCATTAGGAAGGGCTTGTGTCCCCCATACTCCCCCCACCAGTCGCCTGTGAAGCAGGGGTTGGCAACTTTTTGCCACTACAGGTTGGAGCTTGTGACCTGGCTTTCTACCATGGGCCACAAGTCTTTGTCCCCTGGAGCAACGAAGCCACCCGTGCTTAGCTTTGCTGAAGATACCAGCGTCTCTGCAGCGAGGGTAGCACAGGCACGAGAAAGCAGCAGGAAGACTTGGAGACGGGACAGATGGTAGAGTCAGAACTTCAGGGCTGGATTCAGACCAGAGGCCATAGCTTGCTGACCCTTGGCATAGAGCACCGAGAATTCCCATCACTGGAAGTTTTCAAGAGCAGGTTAGACAAATATGGGATGATATGGTTTGGACAGGGAGGATCCTACTTTGAGCAGGAGGTTAAACTAAATGGCCTCCTGATGTCCTTTATATCTCTGTTTTTTACGGTTCTATGGGAAGCCAAGCTGTTACAATGGCTGAAGCCACCATGATGTGAAAGAGTTCTTCTTCATCTTATTCATAGTTCTTAATCAAGCCCCAAAAGCTCCATAACTTTGCCTTAAAAAAATCACAAAAAGACTGATTCCATCCCCCCCATCCCCTTTACTATTAAAAACAGATGCAAAATCCCCTATCTCTGATTTTATTTGCTAGGAGCTTGACTGTGCAGAGTTTGCCAATTCTGTGCTGTGGACTTCTTGAAGAAAGGTGGTTTTATGCCGTCAGGAATGCTCTCGAGTCCACACATGCTGTGAGCCATGCCTGCTCTTGAACCGCCACAATAATCTGCACCCCCCCCCCTTTCCCTCCCCAGCAGCTCTGTTTGGATTGCAGAATGGACTATAATGAACAACCAGATGTTTGACCTTTTCACTCTATTGGCAACACTGAAGTGTCCTTTCCTGTAAACTGCTGTTGTGTGGGCTTTTTTTTTTTAAAATCCATCTGACTGCTGCTGGTTATTATCATTTATTAAGTTTAAAATAGCCACTTTCATGCATATCATAAGGACAAGTTCTTACACAAATAACATGTAATGATGTGAAGCAACTGCATGATGACATAACAAATGATGCAACGAGAACATTTTACACCTGGATTGCTTCATGATTGTCTTAATCTCAAATCAGCGAATTCTCTTCCCTGCACCCCTATGTAGAGAACAAGAAAAAAACATGCTACCTGCAAAAGTCAAAGACATGCATTCTAGCCTGTGTAGTTAGGCTAGTGAAGGTAACATAACTATGAAGCAAATGCCAAAAATAGGAAAGAGCAAACACATTAAGACCTTCCAGTAATGACAGTTGACTGTAACAGTACAAATGTATTATTGTTCTTCAGGGGTTGTGAGCATAATTTCCTGAGTACAAGCCTGATAAATCTACGGTACATGAAAACCAGACTCATCTGCAATTATAGAGCAGGTATTTCCATTTTTTGTTTTTGAATTCTTACTCGCTATAGATGTATGCTCTAAAGGCAATTCTGAATACAAACATTATTTCCATTTTTGCATTAAGGAATGCAAATAACAATGTGATTACAGATGACTGTTATTGGTATGTTCATATCAGAAAGCCTCTAACTGCATCCTGTTAAAACTAAATGGCTGCATTCATAATACTCTGGGCTATGATGCTATCCAGTTCAACAGATGAGGTAGGGTCAAGACAGATTATTGTTTGGAAAGGAGACCTCTGAAGAATGCATAGGTGTTAGAAGCACTTTCCAGGCACTGAGCTGATGTCCCCAGCACAGGGTTAGGGAATGTGGCAATGCTGTAGGTGTTGTCATCTGGATTAGAGTTAAATCTGGGTTCCCCGTGCCATTTTGGAAAGATGGGGTTGTTTTGGCTTTTAGCTGTACCAACATGGTTAAATGAAGTAATGCATTTTTCTGACCTAAATTCCCCCTGCAAAGTCGAACAGTTACCATATACTTTGGTTTCTCACGTAAAAACTATGCAGTGTTACTCTAGGCTAGTGGTTCTCAGCCTTTTTAGAGTCAAGGCACCCCTTAGCCAGCTCTTAGTTTTCATATTTTTTTAACTACCAAATAGAGCAATACTTCTGTTGCAAAGAACTCAGAAAGACTAAAACAGGTCAGAATGTTTTTGACGCTACGGATTCCTCTTCAAAATCTTTGGGTTTCACTTGTGAAATCACATTTGTGCACCTAATAGCACTAATACTGTGTGGGACACCCACAGCCCCTTGAAAGGATTTAAAGGCACCCCAGGGTGCCATGGCACCCTTGTTGAGAATGACTGCTCCAGGCTGTGGAACACCTTCTGTGTCCTGCTCCAGAGATGGCTACATTTCAGTGTCAGAAGAGGTAATCCCTTTGCATCCTTTACCTCTCTGTCATAGGGCAGTGGGAGAGGTTAGCATTTGGTATTTGTAAAACTTCTGGAAGGCCATCATCTGAAAGGAACCAGAAGAGCACCCAATATTATATTAACAGTGATGGAATACATTTCGGAGGAGGTGCTTCAAATATAAAACCCATTTGGCAAAGCTTATCCTGTGGATCAGAAGGAATGCAAAATATAGCAGCTCTGCTATTAGAAGAATTCCCAAACCGAGTGGTCTGAACGCTGCGAACACTGACAAAGTTCACTGGGGAATTGTACATATAATTTGTGCATGTAATCGCCGGCCTGCATTTGTGGAAAAGTAGAGCGCCAGGGTGTATTTTCCCATTAGAGTATATGCTTTTTCAGAATATTACTATCTCACAGGGCATGTTTAATACTTTTTAAATGTTTGAACATTGCAGTCGTTTCACAAGATGTCCCTTCCCCCCCTTCCTCTTTGCTGAACACAGAATGAAGCTAGATGGACCTTTGTTTACAGCCTCTTATGCTGGGCGCTTTTTCTGCCAATGCCACAAGTGATGTCATTTGTTTAGTAAGAGACTGACTATTAGAAATGCCAAATGTAATTAGAATCTCAGTTTTCAGCTGCGCTTCTCAAATGCTCATGGTGAGAAATGGTTCTTACCTTTTGAACTCTCAGGCTACTTGCCCAAGCAAAGGGGAGGCTATTTTTCCTTAAAGGGACATTTGTCAATAGTTCCAACTTGCTGTGGTCGAAATACTTCACATTCTGCAATTGTTCTCCAGCTTTGGAAAGTTTAGAAGCTCTCAGAAATTGGGGCAGTGACACCATTAACCATCCCTTCTCTGTCGGGTGAGAGAACCGTTAAGCCTTTCAGGTTCCAGAGGTGCAGCTAGGTTTTCTAGGCTGTTTCAAAGCAATCAGGCTATGCTAGGGAAGCAAAGCAGGCAGAAAATAGCCAAAACCTGCCAGCTGAGTTATCTGTGACATAGAGAAAAGCAGTAGATATGAGGGATGGGCTATGGATAAGGAACGACATAGCTCTTTGCAACTGCACTCTAGGGGGGTGTCTCCTGTGGGGCAAATAGCAGCAGCAGATATTTGTGCTACCGCTGTTTGTCCCCAGGCATGCCCCTGCACACGTGCTCTGCTGCTCAGCAAAGTGACCTGAGTGGGTTTGAGGAAGCTGGGGCCAGTGCCTGTGCTCCCCACCAGCCTTACCTGGGGTCCTGGGGGCCTCCTGGAGCAGCAGCAGCAGCACCAAGCCAGCTACTTGGAGCCTGGAGAGCATGGTTTTGGCTGGCTAGGCTCCCTTTCTGGTGGCATCTGCTGCTGCTGTGTGTACCATGTCATTTTTAAGTGTTTTTTTTTAAATTTTTTTTAACACTGGGATCTCCCAGTATCCCCCCCTCCCCCCCCCCCCAAATTAGCAGTGCGGCAAAAGCTTGCATGTGCACCACGTGCAGTTTGCAGTGACTGAAACTGCTTTGAGGGGCCCCAGACTGCATGCGCACACTTATTGGGACAGCCCTAGCTGTTCTGAATTGTCCGAAGCCCTCTGCAGGGGCAGTAGCAGCTGGGATTCATTTAAAGCAATCTCATGGTGCTGTTTCGGCCCTGGATTAGAACCAGCCTGAAAACTAGGCTGCTGTGCCTTCTTGGCTTGCAGACACTCTTTTCACCATGTCCATCCCCATCACTGCACCAATTGCAAACAGGATACAGCAGCGAATCTGGGCCTCTAAGCCTAAGCCAGAAATCTGTAGCACACCAAAATTCCTATTCCAACCATAGGCATTATGTCAGAATAAACATGAGCACTTGGGGCTGAATGCAGTATGCGCTAAAGTAGACATCAGAAGCTCCCGCTGATGCCACTTCCTTTTGTACTGGGCCCTTAATTTGCAAAATCCTTGCTTCTCTTTGCTGAGCAGATAACATAGCTGAGCCTGCAAGGCAGCTGCACTCCCAAAGCACTGAGTATACCTGCTGCTTTGAAACATATGGGCAGGGCTCATTAGAGTTACAGCACCTGCTTTATTTTGGCTAATCTTCAATCTTGTCTTAACAGCATTCCCTTAGCTAGTTCTCATGCTGGCTCCTCTTGTACATCATGGGTGCAAAGAGCTCTCTTAGCTGCATTCCAGACAGTGACAAGCCTGCCTTCTGAATTATGGGTGTAAACTCTTGGCTCAAGTTATCCCAAAGACAGTGTTGCCTTATTCTCTGGACATTTCCTTGCGATTATTTTTTCCATGCTGCTTGCTTCATATTGAGTGTGTGAATGCAGAGCATTGTGGGGGAAAACAAGTTATATTAATTATCTTTCTAGCTGTTAAGGTGCCCCTCAGTCATAAGGGAGCACTCTTACATTTGTCCCATGAGTTTTCCTGGGTGGAAGCCCTGTGCTGCAGGTAACATTTGCATGCAGGGTGTATCTAAACTCCTAGTAGTAACTGGATAAAGAAACCAGCTCCAGTTTTCCAGAAACAAAATGACCTTTTCTTTTCATCATTTCATGGGAACCAAGGCAGAGATTTTCAAAGGCATCTAACTGGATTTGAAAAACATCCTACTTTTGGTGAGGTTTGCACTCCTAAATTTTGTACTTTGTTTTGGAAATACCATCCAACACTTAACATTGATCAACACTGCAGCCTTTGTGGGTAGCATAGATTTTCAAAAACGCCTTTCACTTTGCGTGACTTTATTATTATTTAGTAAAGGCCCTATCATTACTAGCTCTGAGCTAAGCTCAAAAAGGATATAAATGAGGTACTAGCTCCCTTTCTACCCTTCATACTAGGCTAAATCTAGGAAGAGTGAGTGTAGAAAAAGCATTCAGAATGGTAAGATCCTTTTTTTAAAAAGATTCTTGTTATGATTTTGGCACCGTTGCCATAATTCACAATCTTCAATCTCATATGGATCACTGTTGCCATCAGTCCTGACATGCATCCTCATTTTGAGAAATTACAAATAAATACCCTGATAATTACCATTTTTAGGTTAGTCTTGGGTCTTAGTCCATTAATCAGGTGGACATACATGCAGGGATTCCCAAAAAGATTGACCTGAAATAAGTGCAGAGAGTTGTACACCTAGCTAGATTTGGCTCAGGTTTCCCCAATATTTTCAGGCATCAAAAAAAGCTAAGATTTGGCTCATATTTCATCCACACTAGTTTGTCACTGATGAAAGCTTATTACATGGAAGTTAAAATGGATATAATGCAGGCTGATGCAATGGCTAAATGTTTAATGTGCTGCTCTGGTGTGGATGACCCACAAACTGGAGCAGCAGAGGCTTGAACAGGCAGGGGGCATCTACACGTGCAGTTGGCATGCCTGAGGAAACTCTGGCACAATTCACACCAGAACTTATGCTCCCGGGCACAGTGTTTACACATGTGCCCAGGACCACAGCACCTTAAGCAAGGGCTGTGCAGCCCCAGCTGGCAGGGGACTGTAGGGGTCAGCCTGCCAGCCTGGAGCTGCTCCACCCAGTTCAACATGCTGCAGAGGGGCTGGCTGGGGCATGAGGGTGCTACAGTGTGGGGCTAGCTGGCAGGCAGCCCCCTGCATTGTAACACCCTCCTGCCCCAGCCACCCTGGTCACCATCTGCGTGTACATTGCAGCAGCATAAATAACTCTGCTGTAGTCAGGCAGTACTATCCTACAGCGGAGTTGATTAGTTTACTCCAGGATCATAGTGTTTCACTTGTAGATGGTGACACTTTACTGTAGAACTAATTGGTCAACTCCTCAGCAAAGCATGTGTGTAGATGCCCCCGCACTATGAACTCAGGTCTGAGAAAGGCCTTGGATTCTTATTTCTACTCCCAAAATCAGTTATGAGCAAAACACAGAAGACTGAGGGACTAAATACACCGGTATCGAGCTCTCTTAGTTCATATGGCCTTTTCTATGTTGTTGTAGGGTTGGTATGTTGTAGCTGTGATGGTCAAGGAAATGTACAGAAGGCAAAGGCTTTTTAGGTAATGTCTTTTATTGGGCCAACTGTATAGTTAGGAGAGAAATAACAACCTCTCCTGTGTCCTTGTAACAGAGCGGTGCCAAGGTACCCCCTCCCCAGTAACAAAGTATTACCACCCTCTTTGGGTGCCAGGCCACCCCGCACTCACCTGACATACCTTGTTTTTAACTGCTATAAGTAAACTGCAGGAGGCTACCCTGATCTAAATAAGATGCCCTTGGACTTGTGGCCCCAGCTTCCTGGATGAAATGCACAGCTCTGTGCCTCCCTTACACTGTGTCCCATGCCCCAGAGATGGCATTCTACTCGTCATATCTGGTTCAGGCCTCTAGCTGGGCCACACTCTGATTCATGCCCCTAACTGAGCCATATTCCTTAGCTCAGGCCTTGTCCACTCCGCTCAGACCTGGCTTAGTTCTGCTCAGGCCTAGGAACCTCCATTGTACATCCAATTTTCCTTGTCCCTCACTTTTCCGCCCGGGTGTGCTCCCTTAGCATTCTCCCTCCACAAGGTAACCCATGAGGCGGTGGGGCTGAGGTTTTCTGGTGCTGCATTCTCCCCTTTCACTGGAATGGCACAGGTGTGGCACTGGAGACAGTCCTACCACAGGCAGCCCCACCACACCAACCAAGTTCAGCAGGGTGCAGTTTTCGGTCTTACTTGACCACTATCAGGCCTACCTGGTCTCCATACCTTCTCCCATGGGCCTCCCTTAGAGGTTCTGCCCCTCTCCTGGGCTGGTGGATATTGGGTCCTCAGCCCCTCACTCTGTCTCATGGCTCTCTCTCCACTTCTGGCTCTAATCTGCATTTGGACTCCTTACTCTCAAGGCCTCCTCAGACAGTTCTCTCAGCCAACATCATTCTAGCTGCAGTGGCCCTGGCCCCTACCCGTCAGCTGTTGTCTCTCTCCACTGAGATCTTTGGCCTCCCTGAAGGCCTGGCACTGCTAGCAGGCCAATCAAGGTGCCAGGGTCTCCACAGCACTGGCCATCCCTCATGGTGGGCTTGCCCCTTCAGCCCCCTCCTGGGCCCTGGTCCCAACATAGGCCAGTCAAGGTTCTTGTAACCAGTGAATTGGCTGTCAACCCCCCTCAATCATGGGTCCTCCCTCTTGGGTTCCTTCTACTAACTCCCCTGCTCTCCACAGGGTTCAAAGCTCCACCGAGATCATGTCAGCCCCACTCCTGGTCATGAGCTTGATCTCAGCTGTTCTGGCCCCCCTCTCTCGGCCCACCTGGTCACTCTCTGGCCAGATGACCCTGAGAACTTCCTGACCCCTCTACCAGCCTCTGGTGTGAGCTGCCCCTCACTCTGCACTGCTCTGGACTCTCAGTAGGCCTCTGGCACTCCTTGCTTGGGGCAGACCTGGCTTCTCACCAGGGCTCTTGTACACACTGCAATTTCCTCAGGACCAATCTGGCTTCTCCTTAGGCTCATTGTATGAGCCACTCCCTCCACTGGGCAGTCCTGGCTCTTCTCTGGGACCCAATCACTCAGTCTTCTGTTCATCCTGGCCCCTTCCTAGGCCTCAATATATTCAGCCATCTTTTTTACAGGCTGGTGTCTCTGCCCCTTTGGCCCTACTCTCCTAAGCTGTGGACCCCTCCTGGGTCACTAGAAACCTTCTCTTTCCCAGTAGTTCCCAGATGGTTCTGAATGCCCTCAGGAGATGCGGCCTTCTGACTGGTGGGTGTTGCTGCTTCAGCTCCCCAGATGTTTCAGCCCTCTTGCAGTTCTAGCCTAGGCTTATGTCCTGACCCAGCCCAGCTCTCTTTCAGTTGTCACTCCCCCAGCAGTCATGCAGCGCTCCTAATCAACCTCACCTGTCAGCCCCGAATCCTCTGACTCCCTGATTAGGCCTAGCTGCACCTGCCAAGGGCTCTGCAGGTCCTTCAAGGGGCAGGCACCCTGGTGCTCTGCCACAGTCCTCAACCCCCAATTCAGGAATTTGCTTATTTAAATGCTTAAAGTGATGTGCATACTAAATGCCTTCTTGAATAGAGATTCTTTCTTGAATTGGGGCTTTAGTCAGTAGATGGAGAATTTTTGATCCTAGAATATTATTGTTGCAAGAATGGCTACTTCTCTGCCTCACACTGGGGCAGTGCATTTCAGTAGTTAGGGGAAATTCTACTTCTGCAATGGGCTTTCTGAGAGATCTTGGTGAAAGCCACATTCTACCTTTATGTCTTGGTATCCCCATCCATAAAAGAGATGATGATGATTACCTCCTTTAGCAAAGCCCTCTGAGATCTCTGGGTGAGAAGTGCTATATAAAAGTCATTTATTATGTGTGGTCATTGCTAAAAATGAAAAGGCCATTAAATACTTTTATTAAACTGCTCCAGAGGATGGAAAAGTCATTTACTAAAGAGACAATTTGGAATCATAAACTAGGGCCATGTGCTAAAACCATAGAGAAAGTAGAGAAGTCTGAGTCCATAAAATCACATAAGGGAGGAAAAGCCAGAAATGCTGTGGGTTGTGGTGATAGACTCAGGCCATAGAATCCAATAAGGAAAAAGAAAGATATCTGGAGAATTCAGTTTAATACAGTGACCAAAGAATTCTGTTTCCACTAATATAATGGAAAAGAATGTCTAACTAGAGAAGCAGCTTATGGGAAGACCTGCACTTCTCAGACAAGTATCTCCATATATATATGGGTTTTTCTGTCCCAAATAAATTTAAAGCAGCACTTTCCACACTGTCATGAAAACAGTGAGTGCTAAGATTTTTCAGGTGCAGGCTAAATCACAGGGGAAATGTCATTTTGCCTCACAAATCCAGAATTTTAATACATAATAGGGAAAAACAGTTTTGCAGCAAAGCATTTTTGACATTGAGACCTACACAAGTTTAGTCCTCTTGCTTTCCCTTTAGCATTCGGAAATTGCTTGATTTAAATGTAAATTTTCTCAGCTTTTTGCCTTGCAAATAGAAAGTAGGATTTGAAGCAGATCCTTACATCTTCTTTGCTCAGCTTCCTGCCATCAGTCATATAAAAATTTAACCGCATGCAGTTTGATGGAGAACTTGGTTCTAATTTTGCTGTTAAAGATACATTGGAAGGGAAAAGCTGATATTTCTGGAGGCATGATCCAGACAAAATTGTAAATGCTGTCATGTAACAGGTTTGTTTGCTCTTTGTAAGGTCTGTATGTTTTTGGCTCCCAGTTGTACCTTTTTTTTTATATGTGAGCGTCAGTTTAAACTTCAGCCGATCAATCTTAGAATACTGGTATGTAGTTTGAACCCTGGTGGCAAGTGTCTGTGTGGGAAATTTTTTTACATGTGGACTGTCTGTATTTCCTGGTGCCTACCGTGTGATAGTTGAGTCCAACCCTGCATACTTCCTTCATTCAAGAAGCTCCACTGAAGTCAAGATCTGTCCCTATAAGTAGTAAGACATTGAGAGGAAAAGTGAAATTTCTAGGTAGTTTTTGTACAGGACTAGCCCATACTGTGCATCTTTAGAGGGAACAAAGGAGGCCCGCTGCCCCTCTGGTCTAGCTACCCATACCAGAGATATCATTAAGGCCAGGAGAGCAGCCTCAGCAGCGTGACCATATCCTTCCCTCAGATGTGGGCAAGAAATAGGGACAGGGTGGAGCTGAGGTTCCAGTTCCTTACAACACATGGGCCAATGCAATTGTAATGGAGCCATACGTTGGCCCAGACATAAGGATGGTTCAGGGAACACTACCACCCCAGAGCAGGTGGGGAAACTGGGAAGTAGACTGACTGAGTCCTGGTCTGGTTCCTTGCGTGCACCTGGGCAGTACATTGTTGTAGGGTTCACAGCAAAGTCACAACAGCAATCTATGGTGGGAGAAAGCTCAGCCCTCTGCTTCAAGCGGCATCTGCCATTCCCCATTTCATACTTTCGCTGGATGGATGTAGTTCTCTTGTGAATCAAATTTGGATCATCCCCTTGTTTGGCAGCACACCAGGGTCAGTTATTTCCCTAATACATTATTGAACTCCATGTCTGCCAAGGGATTTAAATTTGGAACTCAGGTTAAATATCAGATAACAGGGCTCACACCTCTTTCCAGATGTTGTCTGTTCTTTGTCATTTCTAAATAGTCCAGCTAAAATCCAGGCTCCTGACACTCGTATTTAGTAATTTTGATTGATTGGGTGGGGGCTGATCAGACTGATCTCCCAAATCTCACCCAATCAGAGCTCCTACTAACATCCATAGGAATCCTGCAGGACAGAGTCCATTGAAGCTACCCATAGTCAGAACCTGATATGCAATTCTGCCTTTCTTACAGGCAATGGTCAGTGCGTTATGCTATTAGGAAGCCCAGTTTATTTCATCTGGAATACAAATAGTCCCTCTCCAACAGAACGCATCCTCCCCAAATATTCTTTACTATGGATTCCACTACAAGTGATATACTATGAAAGTGATAGCTATAATGCCAATGACACACTGGTCTAATTCTCAACTGATGTGACTGTTTGCAGAAGCCTCAAGATGAACCCAAGAAAAACGTCAATTATGCTAATTAGAAGTGGGAAGTGTTTCAAAGAGCTGGCCAGGACTAGTATCCACCTTCAGTTTAAGCACCTTAGCTCCCATTCATCCCCAAGGGCCTGGTACACTCCTTGATGACATTGAACGAACATATAACATCTGTTTCTAGAAATGCCTTTTGTTTCCATCTTGCTATCAAAAGCCTGACTGTAGTAATTCATGCATTTGTTGCTTCCAGGCTGGATTACTGGACATCACTGAGTGTGAAGCTGAATGCTTGAGGCAGCCTCTTTTTTCATTCCCAGTCCCTCCTTTCATTGCCCAGCCTCTCAAAGTAGCATTCTGACCTTATAAAGGGAACCCAACTTGTCCGCTAGGGTCTTTATTATTGATTTTTGCATCACAAGCACTCCAATGCTATAGTGATAGGCAGCAAAATAAAACCCTATGATAGATGGACCTATAAATTTTTGGAGAGCAAAGAAGAGAAATAATAGCAATATGGTATAGATTACAACGTTCAATAATGCCCATTAAAGTAACTGGCCAGTGATGATAACTATTCCTCTGAGCTCCACTGGTGACAGTAAAACTAATGTAGTTACTTATTTATGAGCAAACAGCAAAGTAGGTATCCAGAAATAATTATTCAAATGATAGGAACATCATCACTTTTCTGGAAATGACCCATTTCTGACCTGAAACCATTTCCAGAAAGATAATTTGCCTTCTGGTACTGCTGTGCATCTACTTAATAAATCTCATCCCTGCTTCTCTGAAGGCCTTGTTTCAGTCACAAGGGGATACAGTACTCATTAACAAACTGGACTATTATACCCTCCTATCAGCTCAACCCCTCTAGAATAAATTTAGTAGTAATTTAATAATAATGTATTGAAAATAATTTAAATAACAGTTTAGGGGTGGACATTTTATGTAAACAAACTCATGTAAATAAGCACATCATTAGGTAGTTACATTTGATAATAAGGGGTACGTTGAAGCATTACACAAACAGGTAAATTAAACCATTTTCTACTATAAAAAAACAGGTTTGCTAGTGTGGGTGTGCAGACTTTTGAAAGCAGTTTTTTTATACTCTTGCAGACAAAATACGTGTCTTTTGACACTGGAATGCAGTGCGCTCCACCCATGAGACTTATTGCAGATACGATTTAACAGAGAGATCAGGGTGTAGAACTTTGATTGCTTAGTATCAAGGAAAATTGCTTAGCATCAAGGAGAAATCAATATCCATAAGAACACACTACCAACTTCTTTGATGAAAGCACCTACCCACATAATGAAGGTAGCTGCTGTTCTTGGCTTAAATTTCTTATTGATCTATAGCCATGATGTGCATAAGAGGCTAAAGAGTTGCAAGTGTTACAGAATCATGTTTTGATAACTTAATATTGATTTCCCCCCCTCTAATTTATTTTCTGCAATTGTTTGTGGCCATTTGCGGATTAATTTTCCAATTGAAAACAGATCTTCGTCCTTTAAACTCTGGAGTATTGTATAAAGAAAACTGCGCAGTACAAAACCTGTTTATGAACTTTTAAATAAAAATACGTAGAACAAAAAAAGCTGTTCATACAGCATCACTGCTCTGACAGGCGGTGAAACTATTCTGTCTGTGAGCACAAGTGCTAAGACATAATGGGATCCCTGCAGAGCATTTTCATGCCTTCTAAGACATAAAAGACCATAACAAAATGTCCAGTATGCCCATAACTATTAACTTGCATGATTAAGGAGTCCAGTAGAAAGCAATACCACTGTGGGAAATATTTGTGGTAGGGAAAGCAAACAATAATTGCAAAGTGAGAGATAAAAATGGAAGATTCTCTCACAGACATATCACAGTCAGTGAAATGACACTGTGCCCCTTTATAATGGAGGGTGGTCCACAAACAGCACATCAGTACAGAATTAGCTTGCTTGTCTCAACTTTAAAAGCAGGAGTCCTGAAGAAGCTGGGGATTTCTTGCTAGAGGAATAGATACAGTGTGTGAACACATGAGACTCCATTGAATCATGGTATCACTTGAAGAGGCCCTTCTGCATACACATGGGGGAATAGGAGCAAGATTGTGGTTATTTGAAGCTTCAGTCTGATCTCGCATGAATGTAGATAGCATGTAGTCAATGTGGACTTTTGTAGAGAGAATTTTGCCCTCTGCCAGCATGACTGTACAATGTGGAGAGCATCCTTTCTTCTCCTACCCAGCTATAAAGTGTCTGCAAAACTTCCGATGAAGTGTCTGCAGAGTGGACCTGATGGGAACACATATGATATTATTTTGCATTTTATTCTTAAATTAAGGGTTACCTCTGCAACCATAAGGACCGGAAACCTATTTTTTATTTTCAGTGAATGGTTCTGGACTGCAAAGTGGGAACTCAGTGAACCATCAGGAGCTGATTTAATTTGTCCCCTGAATGATTTTGCTCAGGACACTTGCTCAGAATAATGAGGGCTACTGCAGTGTGCCACAAGAATAAGCAGTTGTACTGTTGAGCACTTCTTTTGTTTAAACCAGATGTTTCAGAGAGTTTCAGCTGATTTTCTGCTGAGAGGGTCAAGGATAAACAAGACTGCATATGTGCACTGTCCCACAAGGAGGAAACAGGGAAGTCCACCCCCATTCTGGTATGGAACTGCTGAAGTGACATTTATGGAAGTGATACAATAATCATAGTTTATAGTGATTGTGGATAAGATACTGGCATCTTTGGCTTAACCACATGGTTTTATAGGCTGTATTTTCCCAGGATGTCTGAATATCCTGGCCCAAAAAACCTTCTCCTTGAAAAGAAAAAGCCAAATAATACAGGCCTTTTTCAGATCTTTGCTGCCTCCAATACAAGGCCTGGTGGGGAGTAGGGGAAAGAAAGGTGGAGGAAAACAGAGAAGATGAACTTGTACCTTGGAGTTGGGAGATGGGGGGTTAGGATGTTGTTATTCCAAAACAAGAGGAGAAGAGATTTGTCAGTCGAGGAGGAGAAGCAGGGACAAGTGACCCTGCTAAGCATTTTCTCTGCTAAGCTCTGTTTCATTGAAACCACATGTCCAAAACGCCGTTTACACTGAGGGAGTTAGATAGCTAAGAAAGAGAGTTGGGTTGAGTGCAGTACATTTCAACCCAGCAGCAAATCCTCTGAGGTCAGAGAAATTCTCTGATGGGACCGGATAGCTAGTTTACTGCATGCTGCCGAAGAGGTACACACTTGCTAGAGGACCTGGCTTCCAGTTCTTTGAAACAGTGAAATAAATGTTGACTTCAGAGAGCTTTTGTGTAGTGTAGGTGCCGCAAATGCTACTCAGTGGGCACGTCTACACACACATTAATGTGACTTTTCTAATGCTTATTAAATTTAGTACCCCCAAATGTGAGGTACTACATTAAAGTGCATTTGACTGCCCTAATGCACAGTAGCACATTTGCACAGGTTTTAAGTGATGCTTAATGTGCAGTAGATTATTTTACTGTGCATTAGCGTAATGTCACAGTTTTTTATGTGATGCATTATTATGCAGTAAAAGAATCTATTGCACATTAAAGTATACATGTAGATGTGCCCAGTGTGTATGAGAGAAACTGGAACTGGTTCTGGCTCCCCACCAAACCTGAGCAAGCTGCTTCCCTGCATCCCTCCCACATAGCTGAAGCCATAGACAGGGCATGCTGGGTCAGAGCTTAGAGGTCAGGTGCATTATCTCCACACTTCTGGAGTTGTACATCCACCTTCATCTTCATCAGTCCTGCCCAAATTGATCCTCTTCCCCCAGGATTAATCTGCATGAAGAATTTGGGAAAACCATCCAACATAATATTGCATGTGCAAGGTTTGTATGTGCCTGCATTATTTTGATGTCCAGAGCCTAGAATTCAACTTGATTCTCATCTAAAACTAAAAACTGTTTAAATTGTTGAATTTAAATTATCTTGATTGTACATAAATAAGATGAGTGACATCAAGTAGAAGTTGTCTTCAAATGCATCTATGCTTGCATAAGCAAAAGTAATGTATTCTCTTGCATACAACCTGTCCCTAATGAAATATGTGCCTTGCTTTTGAAAAGCAGAAAGGAAAAAAAAAAGGAACTTTCCTTGAAAGCTTCTGCAGGGGTGGAGACAGCAAGCAGCCACAGCCAGCAGCTCTGGCATGGAGCACATACAGCTTTACTTTTGATTGTCCCTGGCAGAGGCTGTTACCATATTTCCTCAATTATAATGCACACACCAATTTCCAAGAGATGAATTTTGGAAACAATGCATATTGCATGCAAGACAATGCAGTACTGTAATTATGGGGGGGTTTTTTAATTGGTGACATTTTTCAGACTTCTTTCTTCACTGATTGTTATCTGAAGAATGTCAGAGAATGCAGAACTACAATAAAATTAAATGTACTTAGATTAAATGGTAGTGGCCAGATTCTGTTTCATGTATTAGGTGCCCAAGAGGACTTAGGTGCCAAGGAGCGATTTGATTCCCTGCTGTTCAAGTCCTTGAAAAATATTAGTGCAGCAAGTACTGCTCACTGCCTTCTGGGATTAAGCCTTAAAGGATCAGATGAAGGTGTTATACAAAAGTAGGAGTATTATATATTTTTCAGGGATTCAAACCGGATGGAATAGGATCCAGTCACCTATATTCATTTAGGCTTCTAATAGGTGCAAAAACAATGGGTGGGCTGCAGCTATGTTTATATGTTTGCTCCATTATAAAATGCAGAGGATTACAATGCCTTCAGTTTTTACATTTAAATAACCCTATGCTCTGATCATGATAATTAAATATAACCGTAAATATGTATGTTTTGCATATAATCCTGTACCTGCTGTAAATTTTTAATCAAATCATGGCTGGAGAAAGGCAAGAAAGAACTGATGCTGTTGAGGCCCTCTTAGAAATATCAGGTTACCAAGGCTGTAATACTTAGTTCCTTACACTTGTGCTAAGTGGAAGAAAAGAATGGAACCAGAACGCTTCAAGGAAACTACAACATTTTTAAGCATAGTTGAAGGTAGGTTGTTATAGAAGCTGTCAGTCTAGTGGTGAAAGTTCAATATTGGATGATTAGGAAATAATTTTTAGTTCTATTCCCAGTTCTGACATGGACTGTATGAGCACAGGTCACTTTCTTGATCTCTGTTTCATGCTCGCTATGTTTAAATTAGAGATAAAAATGTCTCTCTTACAGAAGCTATAATTAAGTAAATGTTTGCCAAATGATTCTGATGTACTTTAGACCTGATTAGAGAGGGAAAAAAAACAATTCCCCCCTCCCACCCTGATATTCTATTGGAATATACATTTCTGTTAAAATTAAAATAAAATTCATTTCAGCAGAAAATCGACTAGACAAAAATCTCTGAAATGTCATTTTTAAACATTTTACAATGAAACTCATTTCTTTTTTTTTTTAATTACTTTTCAGGTAAGATTTTTTTTACTGAGTTGCATCTTAGAACACAAAATTAAAAGAAAAAAATCAAAATAAATGGATTCAGTTTTGACAAAATGGAACAGTTCAACCTTGTTTTTATTTTTAGAATTCTTCTTAGTGCAGAATTTCAAATTTTGAGGGTCTGATTCCTCTTCGAAGCCAAACTTCAAAACAGTGGAACAGTATTTCCATCCCATACAAGGCTCTATTTTGTTTTGAGTCTACTATGTTTAGATTTATTCATATCAATATTTTTCTTGTTTTGAAAAACTGAACTCAGTAGCTGGGTTAACAAACTGAAGTGTAATTAAATGAAGACATCCATTCAAATCACCTTTAATGTGCCACAGCAATAGTCTCTTAATGTTGATTATAGTAATTAATGCATTTTTGTGAAACATAGTATAAACTCATTATCAGTTTGCAAGGAGTCATGCACCTGAAGCTCATTGTGTTTCTCTGACAGAGAAAGGCTTGTTAATGTAACCAAAAATTATTTCCCATTCTCCTGGCTGTGAACAGAAGAATTATCCCTATTAAAGGAGCTGATTATTTGTATAATTTGCAAATTTATAATTATAGTTGTAATGTGGCAGAAATAATCAGGATGCTGCACAAACAATTTTCAAAACAAGCAGAAACACACAGATTATAAAAGAGAATATCAACATAGTAAAATATTAGCAAATGAAATCGGACATAGCTGTCCTAATCAGTACCGTAATCACCAATAGCATGGGTCAAACCTTTGGACTGAAAAGAGCCTCGTGATAATTATAAATGGATTGATTGTGGTAATGCTTGCACGCGTAAGTAATCGTACTTTTTGGCATAAGTGCTTCCAACTTTGGAGTCAAAACATGTGTTTCTACATAATGCACTTTGAAATTGTGAAGAACTCTGCTCTCAGCAGAACGAGGCAGCTCTTTGTGTTCATTTCAGTCCATTCAGAGGACAGCACCATTTTACTTTAAGTAGGTTTGTGTTCTTTCTTGTTCTATTATCCTTTTAATATATAGAAATTAAAAAGATCATTTAAACCCAAAGTATCTATATACTGTTTGAGTACAAAGAAACATAATGCAAAGACTCAATACATTTTCCTCCTCCATTCACGATTCACAAACAGACAATAAAATGTATTGACTAAACTGTTCACTGGAAAAAATCAACGATTTTTGATAATGTCATTGATCAGAAATTCTGTGAAGCATGTTGCTGGTTCAAAGTATGGCTGTATTGTATTGCAATTAAAAACATTATTTCAGGATGAAAGAAACAAAGCTTGTGTTGGTATACAACTTCCAGAAAGTTTCTAAAGTGGGAATTTGAAGTCTTTACACACACACACACACACACACTTCCCAGCTTGACTGTCCTTGGTTGTTTGCTGAGAAGTATTTGTTATCTGATACCTCAGTTCTCCCAGCAGGCAGGGGGATACTTCACTCAGAGCTCCACCCCTAGCCTGTCTGTCGCCAGTATGAGAGAAAAAGGGAGAAATAGAAATCACTTGGAAAGGAACTAGAGGAAAAAAAAATAAGGGCACAGAAAATGGAGCTGCAATAACTTTCTTTCTCTAAGGTAAAATGATGGAGATTTGCTTGTTTTTTTCCTTCCCTTTAAAATATGTCTACTTCTTAATTTGTTAAACTTGTATTTCAGAGGAAAGAGGAGAGCTGGTAACATGGCGTCAGATCCTAAAACTTTGCAGATTTTACTGTTGTTAAACTGTATGTAACTGAATAACGTGGCTAAGGTCTAAGCACAGGCCTGTGCATGTAGAACTTTCCAAGGCAGCATCTGCTGCTAAGGTCATTAATTTCTAGGATTTTAGTTAAATCATGAAACAATAAAGTTTTAATACTGGAGTTGTAGAAAATTCCTAACATTCATAGTGGGTTTGGAATAATGTGGATAGGGAAAAATGTTTTTTATTTTTAAAAAAGTATACATCTGTAGAGAAGGAGAGATTTTGTGCTGAAGCATAAGTTTGAAATATGGATATAAAAGGATTGTGTTTGAATGGTATTAGCGTTTCTATTCCAGACAGTCAAGCAAATTGTGTAATGTTTATCTTTCAGTATCTTTAACCCAATCTAAAAGTGCAATTCTGTCCTCATGATGGGAAGCAATTAATGTACAAAACAGAGAATAGTATGTGTGTGTTGTAAATATGATCTAAAAGAACTTTGAGAATCCAAAATGCAGTTTAGAAGATGCAGTGCACTGTAATTAGGGGTTTCAACTACGTTATTGACCAAGCCTTACATGGGACCCATATAAGCACTTGGAGTTAAAAAGTTTATGAACTTTTAACTTGTCCCTTACTATGCCAAATACAGAGAAATTGAGGCATAAACAGAGAATTATTTTTCTCTCCATTTCTTTCAGCCTTGTAAAAACCCTGTCTTAAATTTAAAAGCTGACTCCCCCCTATCCCCCTCCCCATCTTCCCCACAGCATTTCTATGAAATGTTTGTGTCATTGTGAGTTTAAAGACTAGGGAAGTGCAATGAGTGGTAAAAAATGGCAACAAGAAAAGATTTTGGTTACTTTTATGAAAATTAAATATTTCTTACCTTTCCTTTTTTTCTTCATCTTCTCTTAGGCCACCACTAAGTTTTAATTTAGAGGGCATCCCCTATTCTGCTTTTGTCTACATGAAAAGCATTTTTTGCTGCTGAAAATAGCTCCTGTGAAAATAGAAGCGGAATCGGCAAAATTGTTCCTAAAATCACTTACACTTTTACTTTCATTCTTTCACTTGGTTGAATTAATACAGAAAACACTTGTGTGAAAAGACAAATGTTGTGCTAAAAGTATGTGAAATCTGAGCAAAACAGGAAAGGCTAATAACCTTGCCCTTGAGGTTTTTTAGCAGTTTCATGAGATAGGCATGAATGTACTTACAGCTGCACATCTTGATACTGGAGAGGATATTCATGAAGCCAAAGGTAATATTTGTTGGTTAGTTGTATCACTAAGTGTGCAATGATCCATTTTACCTCAAAAAAGCCTGATACCAGCTTCGCACCTGTGTTACTTTGTGGACCTCAGTGGAAACACTCCACAGTACTTACATCAATTAGTAAGAAGAATCATGCTCTCAAGCAGCTCATATGTATGTGATTTTGAATAACAGGAATATTATTGCTAGTGCCACTGTGCTGGAAAATGGCATGTGGCAATAATGGCAATGGAATGTATTTGTCTTTTGGAATCAATTACGGTTATAACTAATAGTAACTGTGTATGGGCTTGGTCTTCAGAGGCATTTTCACCTGCTTCTCTTGTCCCAGACTATTAGATGTGCTTTTTTCATTTGGTCTAGATAGTTTGTTGAATCATGAGAACCTTTTTCATCAATTTTGAAAGTGACAGCCCCTGCCGGCCACAAGTATCCATGTAATCAATGGAGGGCTAGTTTAGGTATAAACATTATGTACGCATACAGGGACTGTAGGATGCATTCACTCCACTGCAACTGAAATGACAGACAACTAGGGTTGGATTGTCAGTTGCTTCTTTCCTTTTTCTTTCTGTTTTCAGCAGGAAAAAAAAAATTCTTTGTTTAAAGAATAAAATCCTTTGATACCACCTATTAAAAATCTTGCCCATTTGTGTTATAGTGCAGTTCTGTGTAGTTCCATCCCAGCATCACTGGGGAATGGGTGTAGCCCAGAGAAGAATTTGGCCCCTTGTGTGAGCTATACTTTCAGTGTTTCCACTATTTAGGGCTCAGTTTTGCTAAAAATAGTTTTCCTGTGGTTTTGGCTATGGAGCCGCAAATACAACTGCTCAGTGCATGGCTATTGTGGATCTTAGTCCTAATTCTGCTGCTGAAAGCGGTGGACTTCCAACTCAGTTTTGTCAACAGATTGCTATAATTAGTATGATTCTGCATGTTAGACCTCCCCACCGTCCTGTACATGGAACGTGTCCCACCCAAATGTCAGACACTCTTAAAACTGAACATGCTTAGTCAAGAACATTGGCATTGACACTTGGGAATGGGGAACTCTCAGAAACTGGCAACCTCTCTATAGCCTTGTATGGTAGAAGTCTGATGTAATGCTATAAACTAAGTGGTATATAGATGAGTAAATCTGTAGTACTACAATTAAAAAACAAGGCTCTACAAAGCCAATCTGGAACTAATAAAGGACAAAGAACCTCATCCTGAGAGATGCAAGATGATAACAGTGTGCAAAGTTAACAGTGATGTGGGATTAATTTCCATTATGCAGTATATCTTTCTGTAACATCTTATCATGATGCAGCATTTTTGTTATGGGTGACTTCTGAGCCTAGTGGTCACAAACTGCTCATAAAAGGCAGAAAGATAGTAACTCCCTGCTTTTTATTACTGGTGGGTCTCAAAATTTCTATGTAGTATTATTATGATAAAATGGGATGGTGGTATTGAAAAGATCGAGAACCACAGATTTCCAGTAATAAGTGAGAATACAACTTACTTCTATGCAACTGAAACAAAGATGAGCATAAAATGAGGAATGTTCTAGATAAATGGCAACAGTGAGGACATTCTAAGGAATAAGACCATTTACATTTTCTTCTACTTCTCCGCTCTAAATTAGGGTATTATTTCATGTTAAGTAATTGGCATATCATTCCCCTTTTTCAGGAATATTTTCTGCTCTTCACAGGATCCAGTTATCCAACTATACATATTTTAGACTGGTCAGAATCTATTTACAGGTTTTAGTACTAACTCTCAAATCTCAAAGGTATCTTTTCAATATTCAAATGGTCTTGTTGGTAGCTTCTCCTGGGATATATTTCTAAACTTGTGTACTGTTTTCTCTTCTTGTAGCTGTGATTATCATCTCTGTGCATAAGACTTCCAGACTCACTTCTCCACTCTCTCTGCTCAGTTTTGCATCTTGAGCTGCCTTTCTGACATATCAAGCAAGACATACCAAATCATCAATATTTTTGTATTCTGTATAGCATGGGGAACAATTTTAAATGCTCAAATGATAATAGTAATGTTGATCTTGCTTTAACATCTCTTGTTTAGAACATTTTCACTGATCTCAGTACTTAAGTTTTTTCAGGTGATTAAGAAAAACTGTGGATATAACAATATTCACAGATATTGACTTTTATTTTCCTCCGCCGTCCAGCAACTTTATATTAATATCCAGCACATCTATAACATCAAATGAGTTATTGTTGCTGTCCTCCTTTCCCATACTGTCCAATGTCTATCAACATTAGTCAGTAAGAGGATGACAACAATATGGAAATATTATACAGCTGAGGTATCAAACTTGCCGCAGGCCCTTGGTTAGATAGGAACTGCAAGGGCATGGCCCAGGCTGAATCTGCGAAGCTAGCAGCAACTGAAGTGGGGCTATATTCTGGCAGCGGCACAGAGCTGTGTTTGGGAAGCAGCATGGGTCTGGGACCAAGTAGCAACAGGGAGCTGCATTCAGGCAGCAATGTGGAGCTATGTTTGGGCAGCATAATGGGACCTCCCCAGGTATGTGGTGGTACAGGGCTGCATTTGGATAGCAGCACAGGTCCGGGGGGGTTGCTGCAGATGGTCACGTCCACTGATGTTGGAGGCTCCTGAATTCTGTGGCAGGCTATTCCTCCTCCAACTTCTAGTAGTCTGCCAGACTCCTGGCAGGCTGGATCTGGTCTGTAAGCTGTATGTTTGACACCCATATTGTACACTAATGCAGGCTACTTCATGACTCCCTTCTCTTTCAACTTAAGGTAAAGCATGCAGAAGTAACAGTTCTTTCATGGAGCCCTAACTAATTTTAAACAGGTATTTTTAAATAATTTGAGGTTCTGTTCCACAAAAGCATCCATGTTATACCCCAAGACTATGAACTCAATAAGACAGTGTCCCACAGTAGCCCATAATTCACCATGTACCTTTGGGAATAAACACTTAAATATTCTACTCTGTATTTTGAAACTGCTTTAGCCTTTTTCTTCCTCCATATGTTCTGTGTTGTACTAAATCTCTGCTCTATGTTCTGCTTGTGAGACAGCCACCTGAGTTGCCCTTTGGTCTTCTCATACTGCTGCAAATAGTGAGATTATCTACAAAGACCCAACTTCCTCCACCCACCTTTAAACTCTTCCAAAATATGACCGTGTGCTTGGATATACAGCAGGTCCTAGTGAAGGCAAAGCTGGCTGTACTGTGGCCACCTGAATCTACAGACATGCTTCCAGGCCTGGAAGTTGCTCCAGGCTCATCCTCAGAGCCCATTTTTGAGCCTTCAGCCTTTGGTAAAGACATTTGCTGGCTAATTTCAAGGTCATGTCAGAAGATTTGGATGGGTGGAGCATGCTCAGCACTTCCCCCAAGGGACCAGCTGCTAGTGTGTTTCAAGTGGGGGTTCTAACACTTTTAACTATTTTTAAACTCGTTTTCCTCTTACCAGCAATTTAAAAGTTCAGTTAAGGCAATCATTTTAAGAGTCACAGGAAGATCAAGGTTTCATAATTATTTTTCTAAACGATTTGTATTTAGGTATTGTAGTTAGTTATCAAACTTATAGGCTAGAGAGACGACACCTTTGTTGTGGTATAATTTGCATCACAGTAGTGTTAAATAGGAGCTGAAATTAGGGAAACTTTAGCCAATCCAGTGGAAAATTGCACCTGAAAGACTGAGGGATAAGTTGCACCAGTTTACGTGTCATGGACATCTGTCCATGTCTATCCCAGGACATCCTTTTGCTAAGGGTTTATCTGTCACTTAGGCGAAGTACAGACAGTCAAAAAGTCTAAGGCTGGATCAATTCAATCTTTGCAAATCAGTCTAAGCTGCATAGATTGAACTGATAAGCAAGTGAACAGACGTTCACTTTTGATTCCAGAAACGCGGCCACATGCCTGCAGTACCCCAGGCCAGAGGCTGGGCGGCGCTAGAGCACACCTCCCTGCTGGGCTGGAGCAGACAGCTTGGGTCAAGGCTGGCCAGCCCACCCTGCGGGGATGAGTTTTGTGGAGGAAGTACAAAGCAGCCTGGGATGCTGGAGAATGTGAGTTAACTTGAATCCAGGACAGAAGTCCAATACACTGATTTAAACTTAAATCAGCTAACTCTGATACTGTATCCATCCAGATTTGTCTTAAACTGGTTTCAGCCATTTTGAAAATAGTTTATGTGCACTGAATTTCTGTTGCGTTACAGATTTGAACTGGTTTTCCATCACTTATACTGGTATTATTGGTAAGCACAGTAATAACCACAACTGTGCCCTGCAGCAATTGTATATCTCTCATTCTGTGATCTCAGTGGAAATTATGTCTGGTGTACACATTCAGTGTAAATTACACTAGGTCATGGGACCATCTGTCTGGACTCAGTTTTTTAGATTCACATGTATATGTTGGGACAAGCTGGGACAACAGTGGTTGGGTCAGAAGCACCAGCTCACCATGGAGCAAGCAGTATTTTTTTCAGCCCTACAGGTTACCGCCCCCATGCTCTAGATTGTATCTCAACAACATTATTAGCCATACTTGGGACAAGGCTATCAGGCGTACTTGGGACACCTTACCTGATTGAACCCCTCTGGGGAGCTTAGGTGCCCCTTTGCCTACTATCCAGATTACAGCAGGATCGAGGAAAGAGCCTAGCTGCTCTGACTGTGGTTCCTTGCTTCCATTCAAACCTGCGTTTAGATGCCTCGGTAATTTTGGAGTCCAAAATGAGGTGCTAGATGGGTTTTGCAGCTGGTGGAGCGAAGTGTTCTGAATTGCTTTTTTGCATTTGCACACATAAATTCTCCCTAAGTCTCATTTTTAGTAGCCAAAGATGACTCTTAGCGTCTTGCCCAGAGACTGTAAACAACGCTAATAGGGATAAGGTTTGAAAGACAGATATTTCAGGTTTCTGTTCCCATTGCTAAGGCTATGATAAGTTATTAAATACTGCACAAGGGAGCAGACCTGATCTAGACTGATAGGTTGAGGTGTTTTACTGCTTTTTTTGTGTGCCACTGCTTCTGTGGGTGTTGTAAGAATGTATGAAACTTGACTTCACTTGCATAAAATGTCATTTCTGCTATCCTGTTGACTGGAAGGAGACCAGCTGCTTATTTATGTTCATCATTTATGTTGCCTGGCTCCAGAACATATAGAATATTTCTTTAAAGCAGAGGTGTCAAACATATAGCTTTCAGGAGTCACTGAGCCATTCCCTCCAGTCTGTACGGCTCCTGGTAGGCCAAGAAATTCAGGGACTGGGACTGCTGCAGAATCTGAGGTATAGGGCCCTTTTGGGCCTGGTTGTCACAGGCATTGGGACAAGCGAGGGCTGTGCCAACACAGCCCTGCTGACTCTGCAATTACTTGGCCTGCTGTCCTTTACCCCATGGCTACTCGTTTGCTTCTGTTGCTGATCCTGCCATCCATGCTTATGGCACCGCTGGCCTCATCACCTCTGCCACTTGCCTTGTTGTCATCAGGTACAGACCTAGCTGAGGGGATGGGATGAGTTTTATACCCCTGCTCTAAAGAATCATTGCTAAGATGGAAAGTGTTTCAAGCACTGCCCCTAACCCTACCTCTAGACTTTAATTAATAACTACATAATTCTTACTGTACCATTACTCCTCCCCACTCTTTGGACAGCTTTAGGTTTCTTCACCAGCGGAACTGACATTTCTGTAGCAAAATACATCATAATTCTGTACTGTGTGCGTCATTAAATAGTATACTACTCTTTTGGAGCTCTTCAATCAAAGTACATTTTGTTTCATAGAAGTCTAGGAACCTTTATGACTGGCACGTGAACAACATCTAAAATGCCTGCTGCCAATTTGCTGTTTGTTATTCAGTTTATTAATTAAGCTACACAAAAGGGGTTGGAAAAAGCCCAGCTATTTTGTTGTTCCACTTTAAGGGTGAGTGGCCAAACCAGAACAATTGTTCACTGGCTAAACTACATCAGCCTGTTCCTCCGCACTCTCAATAAATTGCCGGGTAAAGCGCAGTATTAGGGAATGACTTGACCGCCATGTGGGTCTAGTTGCAATGTGTTGGTGTTGGATCACAGGTTACCGAAGACTTCTGACTACACTTGAGATGACCTGGAGCCAGGGGCAATTTTGTCTGAATTTTCAAGGTGTTTGAAGCTTCAGTCTCATGTATGAGAGTGGGTTGTTGAAATGCACAAAGATTATTTTTGTGGCGGGTTTTGATTCAGCATCATCTCTAACACTTAAAAGGTATGGTTACTTTTCTCATTTATCTCTACATACTGTACTGCCCGCTATATTCCTCTGTGTCTTATTGTTTTTTCCCCCCTCCTAATATATCATGCCATTTACCATGCTTGTTGTGCTTCAACCCACGCACTCAGCTTGCCGGTGTGAATTGATGTCGCTACATTGGCTTCAGTATAACGCAATCCTGTTACATAACGTGGTCCTTGCTCTGGAGGCAAAACCAAACCATATTATAGTCAAGTGGCCAGTGCATTGCTGCGTTACGATCATCACACAGTCGAGGTGACTTGACACTTCCCTTTGTGCGCGTATCCGTTCTTCTAGGTAGCTTACAGGAAGGGTGACGACTTGTATTTCAAGGAATAAGGAGAACTGCAAGGAAAATACAGGATACAACCTCGCTTGGTGGGACCCGCCCACGATTGTATTGTTTCTGGTACAAAAATCACATTGGTCACCCTTGTCTAGCACAATATTTGTTCGACGAGCTGTTTTCTTTTTTTCAAAGCGTCCCGTATGTTTTTCATTAGCTCCTGTTTTATTAGGCAGGACTCATTCTGTAATCCCTCATCAGCAGCTGAGGTTTTTTTTTAAAGGCACGGAGATGCAAAGGAAGAAAAATCCCCAGCAAATTGGGCAGAGATGCGACGGCAGGACCCGTGCCAGCTATCGCAGGGCCACGAGTTGCATTTTACTCATAGCAGGAGAGGATTTTGCTGGGTACCAGCATTCAAATAACTAGCAGCGATTTGCACCATGGGCTCCACGAGGGGCATACTCCATAAGAGGAGTTGCAAGACAGCCTGGGCCCTCTGTGCTGTCTGAGGAGAAGCGTTAGGCGCCTCCAGGCTGAGGGCAGGGGGGGTTTCACTCGAAGTGGACAAAAAAAAGGTTTTTTCCCCCCCTTCTTGTTTTATGGCAAACGACACTTGGTGTCTGTCTCGCGCTGCAGGGTCTGATGCTGCTGCGAAGGGAGGAGGAGACCGCGTCCCAATGCTGCGCGCCCAGCTCCGACCGGAGGGAGGCGACTGGGACCCGGCCCGCCCCCTTCCGCGGCCCCCGGCGCATGCGCGCTGCGGCCCCTCGCGCACATCCGGGTCCTCGTCCGGCCCCTGCCGCCTGCGGCCGCCTTGTCCCCTCGGCGCGGACCAATAAAGTTTTGTTGAGACCCGGCCCGGCCTGTGCGGAGTGGAGAGGCCGCCGGTGAGCGGGGCTGGGCCCTTTGTCCTCCGCGGGTAGGCGCGCAGCTGAGGCTTTGGGGAGCGTCTCTTTGGAGACGGGGGGCGTTTCCCTGGAAACCGTGGAGGGGGGATATCTCCCTGGAGACCAGGGGGGGTTGGGAGGAGTGTTTCCCGGGAGACCGGGGGGGCTCCCTGGAGCCCTGGGTGGAGGGGGGGTATTTCCTTAGAGACCTGGGGGCTGCGGGGTGTCTCCCTGGAGAGCAGGGGGAGTTGGGAGGAGTGTTTCCCGGGAGACCGGGGGGG
>NW_017728914.1:29946534-29969132 GCF_001723895.1 Crocodylus porosus
TCTCCAGGGGGGGCTTTGCTTCAGGGATTGGTATGATGCCCCCCCCCATATGCCAGTGCCTCCAGGGAAGCGCAGGCTCATGTGCTTGACCCGAGTCAGGAGTGTACTGCTGCCATGGGAGGTGCTGGGGTTAGCCCTTGATCCTGTAGCTCTTTGCTGCCAGGGTTGTGGTTTCTTCCCTCTGCCCCATGCTCCTCCTGCCTCAGATGTGCCTGGCATCCACCAGTGGCCTTGCAGTCCTGGTCCTAGCCGGGCAGCTCCCACGGGTGTGTTGGACCTGGGAACGTGAAAGAGGAAGCGTGGGCCAGTGGGGAAGGCACAAGATGGGCAATCAAGTGACCTGTGGTCTCCCCCAGGCCTGGGACTTCCCCATGTCAATGTAACCAAGTTATGGAATTAGCCTTGCTGTGTTTCATTTCTCCCTGTGTCTCAATCGGCAGTTTTTCCATTTCTTTTTCAACTCGAGGCACCCCTGGATGGATGTGAGGATGACCCTTCTTAAACTCAAAGCCTCTCTCAGAAAATGCCACCTCTGAGTCTCCACATCATGTTTGACTACAGGAAAATACCAGAGCAGCTCTTCTGTTGCGAAGAACTTGGAAAGACCACAGCAGGCCAGAGTGGTTTTGACACAATGGATTCTTCTTCAAAATTTCTGGGTTTATCTTGCGAATCACATTTGTATACCTAACGGTACAAACCTTGCATAGCATCCCAGGGCGCTCTTGAAAGGATCTCTAGGCACCCAACTGAGAATTACATATCCTCCCCATCTCCCAGAGGCTTAATTTACTCGTACATTTTAAATTTACAATGTCTTAAGTGGAAGACACCCTGTAAAATGGTAAAGATTGTACATAATGGCCAACTTGGAGATGTGGCCCATTGTTATGAGGCATCAGAGAATAATAAGCGAAGTTTGCATTACTGTGCTGTCTTTCCCTGTTGTCGGGGGAACCTTGGATGACCTGGTGTAGATAAAATGTGTTGCTGTTCTTCTTTCACTCTACTGCAGTGATTCTGGTACCGCAAGACCCTTTCAGGGGTGCTGCAGGGTGCCACAAATTATAGTCACTGTTAGACATGCCAAACATGATTCTCAAGGTAAACCCAGACATTTCCAATAGGAATCCACAGTGTCAAAAACATTCTGACCTGTTGTGGTCTTTCTAAGGTTTTTATTACAGAAGAATTGCCTTATTTTTTCTGCAGTCAAAAATGCAGTGAAAAGTTAGAGCTGACACTTTCTGAAGCACCTTGAGTCTACTGAGGGATACCTGAAATCTAAAAAAGTTGAGAACTGCTTCTCTACCAGAACTATTTACACTTACCTCCCAAGTATTTAGCCATTGCGTTTGGTATTTTAAAAAGTGAAAACAAAGAGAAGAATTATTCAATGTATACCTCTCATAATGAAGTAATGATTATGGGAACATTCTGTTTGTAAATCCTATAGTTTTTTCTCATAGTTAGCATCTGAGTTTCACTTTTGGAAAAACTTGTAATTTCAGCAGAGTTGTTTCATAATTAGTACTGTTTTTGAAAACATAAATATGAGATTAAAATAAACACTTGGTTTGGTTGCTTGTAATCTGCTTCTAGGTTTAATATCTTTTATCCCACAGGAAGACAGTAGTGGTTCTGTTTTTATCTCACCTGAATTAAACTTCTGTTGGGTATGGCCTGAAATTACTGTTAAGTGCCTCAAGGCATTTATTTTTGAAAAAAAAATCTACCCAGTGAGGTAACTTGTTCAGAAAATGCTGGTTTGACCTCAGCTATAGACATAATACACCACAGATGAAGAACTCATTAATGAATGCAGAGTACACTGGGTAAACCATGTGAATAAGATAAAATAGAGACAGGATGGAAAGAGAGAGGAACTTTTCTCCTCTTGGGGAAGCTTTAATGAGCTAAGAGTGCAAGGATGCAATGACAGAATGTTGTCAGGGTAGAGATGGAGCTAAATTGCTGTTTTAATAAGTTTCGCATTTGAATACTATGTGAGGGAATTTTTCTGAATTTTAACCTGTGACTGAACCTGAAGGAGAGGAAGTTGAGCCCCTATCTTTTGGTTTTTTGTTTGTGCTTTGAAGTCAGATTTCAAATTGTGTGTCTTGCAGAAATGACCTGTTCTGCTATCTTCATATTGATGATAAAGTACAATCTGACTGTTCAGAATTGTTCTTGTATTCTTCCCAAGGCAAATGTTACTAATAGTTTATTAAATGCATTTCAAGGTTTTTTTGGATAGTGTTTGAAAGTTAGGCTGTTGGCATTGCTAAGATCTCGCAGAGAAATACATTTTTTATTTCAAGAAGATGTACTTTATAAATAATTGCTTATAGATGTTGTTGTTTAAAGACGCGTTAAGTAAAACTTGTGTTATTTTGTAACAGCTCTCTTATTTGCCCTGTTTTGGAAGCAATTGCATAGATATACAGTTGTCAAAAAGGAAGCATATAATGGTTCCCCACAAACCACTACACTGTTACTTTGGGATGTCATCTGATTTAAAATGCAAGCCAGCGCAAAGGTTTCTCAACGGTTGTAATAGCTGTTACAGAGAACAATTAAATTGTGTGTAAGGCTTCCTTAAACATGCTTCCTTCTCTTGTAAACTGCTTCTTCAGCAAACTGAAGCTTTTGTAGTGAAGAAACCCACTCATGCTCAAACCAAGCAATAGTCATTCTTATCCTGTAGAATAGTTGTGTGGTTCATAGATAAGTAAAAAATAACTACTTTGGCAGTGTTGAGTGAAGTTGTAGCCTTATGGCTGTGGAAATATGCAAGAGACCATGATTTTTTGTGATGCCTTTTGTTGGATCAACTAACTGCATGATTGGGACACACAAGCTTTTGAATGTGATGTATTCTTAACTATTTTTAAATGACTTGTGCATATAATTGTATTAAAACTAGGAGTATCACAATTATGCCTGTTATCAGCTTAATTACAAGCATCTCTTTTGTACAGGCCACTTCTGCAGTACTCTTAAAACCAAGCAGAAAAGTTTCGCTGGCACTTCAGTAGGCTTGACCAGTGGAGATTTGGCAAGGTCTAGGACATTGTCTGCCAAGTCTATATCCCTGCCCCCAAGATTGAGCTTGCCAGGGACTGTCACCCTTGACAGAGGATCTTTGTCAGACTAGTTGCTACTGATCCACCAACTATGAGGTAGTGTCTCTGAATTCTGGGTCAGTGGATGTCACAAACGGACAAAGCCAGAATACTTTGTCATTAACTCACTCTATGCAAGGAAGAGAGAGAGATTAGTGAATTACTGTTGTCAGTCTTCTCTCCAAATCCCATAGCATTTGTAAATTTGTCAGAGCTTTGGTGCAATCCAGCTGGAACTTTTTTGTGTATTTCTTGTTTTCAAAGAAAAGTTTTTATGGCGGCCTATAAAGTCTCTGCTCTCTGTTGAGATTTTGATTATCCTGATGTCCAGTTCACACTTCCCATGGGTCCTAGTGAAAGTATTGTACTTCATTTAGCTGCATATGTACAATAACTTTAAACTTTAGGATAGGTTCACATAACTTGATCATTTTTTTTCATATATTTCAGGTCTTGTAAGAAGTACTGGCATGACAGACCTGGAGAATGTCTTCCATTTTTCCACAGAACAGGTATAGCATTAACTGAAGTTGGGAAGAGTTGTACCCTTTTACTGTATGTGGTTTGGCCCGTTCGTGTGGCATTTCAATTTTGAAAGATTGCCTTTTAGTCATCCAGGTAGTTCAGTCTAAACAACCATCCAGCCATTGATTCCTGTCTGTTAAAAATGGCAAGGGGGGCATTGGTTTGTGCTGTTTTAATTGGTGACTTTCTCACATAGGTCTTTGTTATTTGAAAGTTGGCTTTCAGTTGTAGATACTTGCTATAGGTAAAAGGTACTGAGTAACTTAAACATGAGCCAGGGTAATGTTTGACGTTCCAGAAGCAGATTGGGAATTTTTCAACAAACCCTTTTGCTTTGGAAGGCGCTGACTTGTTGAAACTAAAACTTTAAAGGAAAATTTATGGCTTTGACAATCCTTTTGTTGGGGTGGTTTCTGTTGTCTTAAGATGAAATTTGTGGTTGGTATGGCAGAATGGATGACGGTTCCCAGGATAGCCAATGACCAGATGATTACTTCTCCCAAGTTCTAGCCAAGTGCCATAGATTTGGGTCCCTCCTCTTCCTGAATCTCCTGTATTCCAGGCAAGTGTCCTAATCTAGGAGGCCCAACCTGTGGCACGTCACACGGACAGCCTGTGTGTGGCACACAGCAAACTGGGGAGTAGGCAAGCAGCACAGTGGCAGATAGGACAGAAAGCAGAGGCGGTGTGGCAAGGGATTGCCTTGCATGGAAGTGGTACTCGGTGAGGGTGCTAGACTAAGTTGTGGCAGGCCTGCCAAAAAAGTTATTTCCCATCCTAATCCATAACCTGCTCCAGGTTATTAACGATCCTTGAACGGAAGGGAGGTGTCTCTCAAAGGTTTTCAAAAGGTCTCCGTTTTGTTTTGCTGCAGCCCAAAACCAAATCCTGAAATCTTGTAAAGTATTTTCAAACCAGAATTCTCTTTTTCGGGCAAGCGTGAATGCCGAGTTTTCATTGCTGTCACATTGAGTTGAGGAAGTTCACTTCTTTTGGAAAGTGAAACCTTCAGCATTTCTGAATGTGAATCCGAGTTCTGGCAGGCAGCTTGTGCTTTCCAGTTCCGACCTTTTCTGAAATGTAAAGGCTGCCATTGTACTAGGTGCTGATATACTTGCTCTACACTGCCTTTATTCCTTAAGTTTGCGTGACTCTCTTCATTTATGTATGGAAGCCCTAGGTTCAAAAAGATTGTTCACTAACCCATTCCTTCAAGGGTGCCCTTGCATTTTATGCTGTAGTTCAAAAGTTTCCAAAGTGGCCGACATGTATGCTGGTTAAGAATGTTAATCAAATGCATATGTCACTTAGACTTTTAAAAATGAAACTTTATAGACAATTTTAAGTGATATGCAAGTGGGGAAATAAACAGAACATATATTGAAATGGAAAGGAGGGTTTTAAGGTTGTTCATAACTTTTGTGTTTAAGTTGGCTATTTTAGATCAGGATGTTTTCCAGTTTCTGTTACTTTCATGTTTACCAAAATATATTGCTTTGCATGGGAAGTTTGAATAAAAGTAAGGAATTTCAAAGGTAATATGAAAACAATTGTCAGTTAATATTTGAGTAGAAATTCAGTTGGCTGAAACTAAGGTCAGCTTTTAAAATACTGTCTGAGTTCCAAAGTGGTAGTTTGCAAATAGATTCTACCTTCATTTTGTATCCATTTTTTTTTAAATGTCAGGTGGTTTTGTGCTTACACAACATGCAGATTTGGTATCCCTAAGGGGAAAAAACTTGATAGTCTCACAGTGGATCCTAGCACAAGTCTGGCAGTCCAGCCTTCTGTTTACCGGTGCCATTAAGCATTCCTTAATAGTGACCTGGAATTAAACCACCTTTGTGTGGGAAAGTTGCTTTCTTTCAGCGACTGTTCAATCCTTGATGCGTCTGATAGAATTGAACAGACAACTTTTCTGCTGTATGTCCTCAAAGACAGACCCAGCTGAATGCATATGCATTGTCTGTGGCGTCCACTAGTATCCCACACATTTGCTGCGAGTGAACGCTGATGGAGTGAAGAGACTCTTGTTGAAACTAGGTGAAGTGGTAGTTGCCTAATATTTCCAAAGGCTATATTATTAAATAGAAATGCACCACATTGCAGTTCGGAAGAGAGAAGTGAGTTCATAATAAAAACATTATGTCCGTAATGTCAATGTGTGAATGTTTAATATAAAGAATGTCATCTGCAGGCATAAAAATATATACAAGGATTTGAGTCCAATGACGCTGTGCACTGGAAAGTGCTTGCACAGTACACATCTCTTAGCAGGCTTATCTGCAGAAATTCTGCTTAAAACTGTTAAGCTGTGTTGGTAGTTCTAGTGGGCGGCCTGTTTATATTTTGAAACTGAGTCAGTCTAAGTTGCTTCTAATTACAGGCAAGAACATTCATTGTTTTAGATTGGAAATTGTCATTGAAATCCCTGTGTATTTGTGTCCTTGCATTTTTAAAACAAAAATCTGTCCAATAGGGAGAGGCTGGTGCTGATGCTTCTGCAGTATTACAAAACTCGGTAAGCTGCCCTCCGCCCAAAATAATTGCCCGCCCCAGTTTAGTGGCATGCTATGGGTTTACCACTGCCAGCGATACTGGGAATTCACAGGCCATGGTGTTATCTACAGTGAATTGTTGGCAAATGAAAACCTAAACCCATCAGTTACGTAGGGATTTAGAGACAAAGCACCCTAGCTATAAAGACAAGCTTCCTGATTTTTTTTTTTAATGAAAGTGCAGAGATTTGAAAACATCACCAAAAAAGACTGAACATGTAAAGGGTCTTGATGCCCATCTTGCTGGGGTCATCAGATCCCAGCAGTCTTTCCTGTCCAGCACAGGGGGCTAGACCCGATGATCTGTAAGGTCCCTTCCAGCCCTTAACAACCATGAAACTATGAAATGAGCCTACTGAGTTTATTCATTTATGACATTTTCTTCACCTGCTCATAAGCTGGGGGAAAAAAATCTCATGGAATCAGAAACATGAATTGCTTAATCTTGGTAGAGATGTGTCTGTCAGTTGTCAGGCATATAGTAGCTGGAAGACTTGCAGTAATCCTTCTCATTACTCTCTCTTTCCTTGATAAGTGAAACTTAATCTGCAAGTTCTGCTGATAACAAGTTTGTTTATATTTAGCTGCTCTGATGAGGTATGAAGAAAGGTTTCAAACAATGGACTTGTTCACACGACATGTTTCCTTCCATGTGCTGTAGTCATAGGGAAGAACTTGTAATGTAAAATTTAAGTCTGCCACAATGTCTCGTTCTGATACTGAATTGAACTTCCCTTTGTATTCAGTAACTAAAAGCAAGCTGGGTGTCCTTTATTGCATTTTTAACTTTTGAGTAGAATATTTCATCTTGTGGTGTATTGAAGTGTTCTTTTTCACATTTAAAAGTAAATAAATAAAGGAACAACCTGAGAGTTGAGCTGCATTCTTAAATAGCCACATAAGGTATATACTGGGGAAAAAAATTGGGCGATTTTATTTGGTTGGTTAAAAACCATGACCAGTTTGCACTTGTGAAGCGATAATAATGTCTAGAGTGACTGTCCTGACAAATCTGCTGTTGTCTGAGGAGGCTGTTAAGGGATTCACATGTAACATTATAAAGGAGGTGCTACAGTTTAAAGTTTATCTCTGAACATATAATCTCCTTGGTTGTGACAAAATATCCCACCGCAGTTGCAACTAATTGTAATGACTTTGCCCCTTTAGAAAAAGTCAGTAGCTTTTGAACATGGCTGGTCTATTGAGTTATCCTGAATACTGTCCTTGCATGAAACAGAAGTGGAAGGCTATAAGCGTAGTATATGTGGCTTCATTGTAAACTTTAAAACTGTTTACAGTTTTAAAAAATCAATTTTAGGTGGAAAACATGCTTTAGAAAAAGGGGTTCCAGGAATGTTTTGTGACATAAAACTACCCACAGATATAGTCAGGTTTCAGTCTACAAGGAAAAATAATAAAACCTTTTTTTTGCATTCTGTTTCTTGTATGAAGTAAGGTTTTAACCTTTCAGTATTGCACTCTGGCTAAATGGAGTTTTTCAAGCACTTATTATGAAAGCAGAATTCACAGTACCATTTAAGCTGCTGGAAGTCTTATTGATCTTTCCATTGGCTCTTAAATGCATTTCACTTTTTCTTTCTGTTAAACGATGATAAGGAAGTCTGATCATACTATCAGGTGGCTACAACTGTTTTATGTTGTGCAAATTATATAGATCTGTAGAACTTTCTTCTTAGGTGTAGTTTGTCCTGCTAGAAATTCTATTTGCTTCCTCATGTTTTATGAAGTTAGAAGTTAAGTATCCTACTAGCAAATTTGATGCAGCTAACTCCACACTTGTCTTTGCATATTCGAATCAGTTTGACTACTGTCTGTGTACTGCTTTGAGAACACACTTTGGATAAAGCTGTAAATCCCTGAGTCTGTTCTGCGGTTCATAAACTCCTTTTCAGTGTCCATTTATGAAAATCAGTGTAAGGTTGCTTGCTAGGGAATGTCTTTCCCAAAGGAAAGAGAACTTTCCTTTTTGATAATACAAATATCCTAAAATGCTGCATCAAGTTTGGATTAAAATATCTGTTTTAACCGATTTGTGAGCCGTATTTTAGTGTAGCAAGAAGGGAATAATAAAATAAGACTGAAATGTATCAAATTCTGCAGATTCTGACTCCTGATCGAAGCTTTGCTTTTCTTCACATATCACTCAAAGGGTAGAGGATAATCTCTCTCTTTTTTCTTAAGAAAACCAGCATGGGTGTGTATACAGCGATAGTTAAATAAAATGCTTTTCCAGAATGATTATCTTCAACAGTTTTGTAACATAGCCTCTGTAGACAAGTTCTTAAAGAAATGGGTGAAGGATTTACTTTGCAGTCTTAACTGTTCTGAGATGTTGGAATGGGTATGGCCATTTTTGCAAACATGTCTGAAACCATCACCTTCTGTTGTAACATCTTAGGGATATTAATTCTGCTGGTTTTGCAGGCTTATGATTGAGCTTTCAGAGCAGACTCAGAGTTTCAAGACATGATGTTAGCCTCAGAAAAACTTACAGAAAAAAATGTGCAGTCATGTTTAGTGAAAGAGGTTTCTAACAAAATTCTTTCAACACTTGTCCAGCAGGTGCTACTTGTTCTAATACACATCCTTATGTTATATAAACATCTTTGTGTGTGAATAAATGGCCCTTGCACACTATATTTATACAGCAACTGTGTCAAATGTTGCTAAGTAGAACTAAAACTAAAAAGCTTTTGAATCCAATGGATGTGTGTTACACCATGATTACATACTGAACAAAACTACTTCTAATTTGTACATGTTATTTGCTGGGCAGTGCCAGGTAAATATGGTACTCAGTGGAAAGGTGAGATGGAAATAATTTAGAAGTTTAATTTCAAGATACTTGAAATTTTCTCCTAGGTATCCCCAATGCATGTATGCAGTAAGGTAACCCCTTTAAGGTATTTTTGTGTGCACTGCTTGCCACTCAGTAACTTCAGCATGGAATGGATAAGAGGGTAGCTCTTATACTTTAAATAATGTTAAAGCAGACTGCAGGCTTTTGCTCTCTTTTCCCTATTATTTCTGCTGAAAATACTAATTGTTTGACCCTTTCTGCATGGGCCTATTCATCTTAGTGTGATGAGCAAGGACTGAGATCTTGGAAGGCTGCACCCATGGAAAAAATTTTTGTATGCGTGATCTGAAACCAAGATATTGTGAACCAACTTCATACTTAATATGCAAATTAGTAGGCATGTCATTGATGTGTTTGCTGGGGGTTTGGTTTTGTTATGCTTTCTACTTTTAGCATTTGCATAGATAAGCTTCCTTTCTGACAGTTGTATGTAATGGTTCCCCCAAACCTTTGGGTTACTACTTGGTAGTATTTATTGAAGTACTGCATTCAGTAAGTGCTGACTGAAGTAATAGAAGACCTCTTTCTTTCATTTCTTTTCTCATTTTGGTATTGTAATGAGCATTTAAGAGTAAGTAAGATGCTTCTAATGAGAATTACCATTAATTCTCCCACCTTCCCAGTTTAAAATTCCTTGTTATGTTGGGAGAATTACCATAGCTTTCAAAGTGATGCTGTAGGATAAGGCCGTTTTGTAGTAATCATCTGTTCCAAATTCCTTTTTCCTTTTGTAGAGGGGATGCCCATAATATTTTGTGCGTGTGTGTTACATTTGATCTTGATTGCAGCAAACATGCTTGTATTTTAAAGGAAAAAGTTAAATGTTTGTGGTTAGTGAGTATTCTGAACCCAGAATGTCATTTACCGTTATCTGATGTTCATAATTGTGGCTTGAATTTAGGCTTAAGCTAATGCTTGAATTGCTGCTGATGCAGTAATGGAGTGTAACAGCCAAGAACCAGGTCACTACACTCGGAGAACTCTTTTTTTTTTTTTTTTTTTTCTGGTGGCTCAACATTATATATAGGAAGGTACCCATGGTTATGTCTTAAGGATTCTTAAAGGTATTGCCCAGTATTGTGTCTGAAGTTAACTCAAAAAAGCTGAGAAGTGTTATCCGGTTACTTTTTGCAGCGTGGCAGAAGTAAAATATTCTGACACCTGGAGGAAGTGATATGAGAGTATTGGCATTTTGAAATCATATACTTTTATCTTGTTTAGTACTGAAATACTTGGGTGGATTTTTTTAAATCATCATTATGCTTTTCAGCACGCTCACTGTCCAGAGTGTTAGGTGTTCTGATTCACCCAAGTTTATCAAACGCTGAGAGACAATATTGTTTGGCAGTCTCTGTAGCAAGAAAGGAAGCATCTTTTGTTATTGACATCCTTTCTGTTAGCTCTGCCCTTGCTTTTTGCCAGCTGCTCATTGTCTGTGCTTGCTTGTGTAGTATTCACAAGGGATTTTACGAGTTCTTATCAATTTGTTGCCACAGCACATCACTTCCTCTTGTCATCGTTACTCCCTGTTTTTTTAAACAATTTTACCCTGGAATCTGGTGGGTAATAGAAAACAGGGCAGCACATGAAATCCATTTTTGTAGCAGTTTTGTATTGTGTGATATTGTTCACACTGGAAGGGAGAGATCCTTTCTCAGACAACAGGACATATTTATGGGGCTGGTTCTGCTCCACCTTTTTGTATCTTTTAAGGGGAGGAACGCTGTTGCCCAAGACTGAAAAATCCATTATTTCAAACCGTCAGAAAACTGGCAAGAGGTACAAGGAGGTGCAGCATAAAAATGAAGTGGCCAAGGTGACTGACCATGTCTAAATCCTTTGTTTTTCTTGTTGGTTATCCCCAGTGGTGGTTCAGTTTTTGTAATTACTAGCTACAAGAACTGGAGTATCTGAGCGGGATCCAGAGACAGCCACTTGATAGAAGCTCCAGCATTTTTTTTTTCCAGGATCCGGAGGGGTGACATGATAAGCTTCTCTCGGGAAACCACCCCAGGAATTTGCTGCTCCTCCTTATCCTGAGTTTGTATCTGCCTCTGCTGAGTAGGTTAGTTACTTAGCTGCTTGGTAAATGTTTTAGCTTCTATGCAAATGTATGCTTTGCCTGGCCTGTGTGTGAGAAATGGAGATAAAATGCTTTCTTTACTTTGTGCTAACTGTAATCTCATTTAACCAAATTCTGCCAGAAAAAATCCCATGTTGTGAGGGATGGGCAACAGAACCTTTTGTCTGTTGGAGCCACTGCTGTCATTCCCTCCCTGTAACACTTCGCAGCTTCTCCAGGAGGCATAAACTTTCTTTCAGTTAGAAGTATGAGAGGTGCAGTGTAATACTTTGGCAATCAAAAAAAGTGGATGCAGTAGCCATGATTCAAGTGAAAGAAA
Organism: Crocodylus porosus; assembly: GCF_001723895.1. NCBI lineage: Eukaryota > Metazoa > Chordata > Crocodylia > Crocodylidae > Crocodylus > Crocodylus porosus. Next base: position 29,958,026 of record NW_017728914.1, read on the forward strand.
TAGCTTCTCTTAGTTGCTTTTCATTTCTGCCTCTCTTCCCTTCCCCCCCCCCAAAATGCAGAAACTAACTACATTTTTTTTAATAGGATTAATTCAGAAGACTCGTCCTCTGATAGAAAGACGTTAATTACCAAGTGACATCTGCTCAATCAGTTGTTGTCTTCCAAGAAACAATACAGCTTATTCACTGCAAAAACTGCTTCTTGCAAACACTGAAGTTTATTTGTGTAGAAGTTCCTTGAAGACTTGTGTCAAATGACGTCAATGGCCAGTTTGTTCTCTTTTACTAGCCCAGCTGTAAAGCGTCTGTTGGGCTGGAAACAAGGAGATGAAGAGGAGAAATGGGCTGAAAAAGCTGTTGATGCCTTGGTAAAAAAGTTAAAAAAGAAAAAGGGTGCTATGGAGGAATTGGAGAAAGCCTTGAGCAGTCCTGGACAGCCCAGCAAGTGTGTTACCATTCCCCGTTCTCTAGATGGGCGACTTCAAGTCTCTCACAGAAAAGGCTTACCCCACGTTATTTACTGTCGTGTTTGGCGTTGGCCTGACTTGCAGAGTCACCACGAGCTGAAACCGTTGGATATTTGTGAATTTCCTTTTGGATCGAAGCAAAAGGAAGTTTGTATTAATCCATACCACTACAAGAGGGTGGAAAGCCCAGGTATGTTTTAGGATGGTGGTCTGTGTGGTTCATTTGAAGAAGCTGACTCTCAATCCAGGTGTCTCAAATAAAATGTTCGGTGTGTCAGTGTAGGGAGAGAGGTGTGTAAAATTGTGGCTAGAATAGGTATGGATTTCTTGATAAAATCTTACTAGCATTTCACTACCTAATGGTCCTGTCTATACAAGGATATTTTCTGTGTTAAATCTGGATTCTTTTTATTTTTAAAGGTATTACTTAGTTTTATTCCCTTAGACTTAGTAGTAAAATTTCCATTGACTTCACTGTGATTAGAATTTGTCTGAATACAAAAGCAGTCACCTGAAGTTCTCACATTATTTGGGAAACTGGTCTATAAATCTTTATTCTTACCAGTAAGCCAGTGATGTCTTTTTTTTTTTTTTTTTTTTTTTAGTCATGAGGAATTTTGTAACTCTCAGTGGAGATGACATGGGAGGAAGAGAAGAATTTCATTGTTGGGAGGGGAGTGGGTAGAACAGAACCAAGAAGATACTTCCTAATACAGCATTCGCAAGGATGCAGGGGGAATTGTTTGGGAACGTGGCCGTGAGAAAAGGTGGGGTAATGGAGTTCTTACAGTTGGGAGTGAAAGAGAAAAGGGTCTTCTGTCTTTGGGAAGTAAGTTTTGCAGTAACAGCAGATTTTTGCTCCAGTGGCTATGAAAGGATTTAGAAAATCTTTCAAATGGGAACCTTATAATTGATGAGCTCAACAGTTGAGGTTCTTCTAGCCACAGAAACATAGCTATGGTATGTATAGGAAGACGCGTGTTTGACAGCCTGTTACACTCCCAGATATAATACTCATGTTGTAAGAACATTGATTTTTGAATTTCCTTCCTTAAGGATGTGATGTATTCATGTAAGTTTTTTGCAGTTAATCACGTACATTGAGAAAACATAAATCCTTTAAAATTATTATTACTTTAGCACACTTGGTATGTATGCTTTGTACAACAGACTCCCTGCATGAGTATTAAATGATCATTTTCAGGTGATGTGACGCATACAAACAGTTCTGTTCTTGCCAAAGTAAAAAGTTCTTTTTCACTGCTTATTGGGCACATTTTAAAATGATTGGGAAAAGAACTTTAACTGTTTGATTTCTTTTTTCTCGCTCCTTAACTAGTGGGGAAAGAATCTTCTTGAATAATGTGTAGTGCATTATTTTGTTTTTCATTCTAGTTGAGTGTTTCTTTTTGTGTGTGTTTCTTTTTTTTTTTTTCTTCTTTAGTTCTACCTCCAGTGTTAGTGCCTAGACATAGCGAATTCAACCCACAGCACAGCTTACTAGTTCAGTTCAGGAACCTAAGCCACAATGAACCGCATATGCCACACAACGCTACGTTTCCAGATTCTTTCCAGCAGCCCAACAGCACTCCATTTTCCATTTCACCGAACAGCCCCTATCCACCTTCTCCAGCCAGCAGCACTTACCCAAGTTCCCCAGCCAGTTCTGGACCTTCAAGTCCATTTCAGCTGCCCGGTAAGAATAGTCTGTGTGTGAACTTTACTGAGAAATAAAAAGCTTGCTTTGGTATCATTGTGCTAAAAGCTATTGCAATTTCTTTTCTTTTTGATGTTTCTGGTATGTCAATTCATGTTGGCTGAATATTGGCCGATTCTTGTATTTACTTATCATTCATTCATTATCAATGTTTGCGTTTAGTTTTATTCCATTTCCTTACTTTTATATTGCTCAGAAAGAGATCATGTAGGTTATTTCTAAGTTTTTATTTTCCACATGACATTTGTAAGTATCAGATGACAAGAAATGAGACTTCTGAATTTATCTCCAGCGCTTTTAAATAAGCATTGTAAAGCAAGATGAAAGGAATGTCTCTTAATATTAACCCTGCTTTCCCCATCAAAAAAATCCATAGGATAAAGTAAATAGCCTTAAAATAAAGTTGATATGAACAAAATCTGTTATCCTGGAAGATACAGCTTTTGTTACGCTTCGTTTGACAGCATAGAGTTGTAGGTTTTTATAATACCACAAATGCCAGAATGCTGGGGTGTACCAAAGGGTATTTAAGTAGATAACTTCTATAATCTCTCAAGTTTATGCATATGGTCATCTCTAGTAAATAAGCACTTAGCAAAATTAAGAGTGTGTAGCGCAGTTGGCCAAGACAAGGCCTTATACTTAAACTTGATGATGTCTTTGTCGTGCAAAACCTTTTTTTACGCGTCCTCCAGTCATTTGCAAAATTTCAGGGAATATCCCAGCTACCAGGAGGGATTAACCTTTTTGATGTTTGGTGGGTATTGAAAAACACAAAAAAAAGAAAAAACCTGCATATGGAGCCTTTGACACAGTATCTAGTTAGTAGACACAGTACCTGAATCCACCTATGTAATTGCATATAGACCTCATTGATGGCAGCTATTAAATTGGTCAGCATTCCAATATGTGTATCTTGGTTCCACCCATCTTCCCAGCGCACTTAAAAATGGCAACACTTTCAGTAGCAGTAGGCTGAAATACAAATAATGTAAGGATTGGGGTTACACACAGACCTCATGAGATGAGGGTTGCAAGGAATTATTGAAGTGGTGGATACACAGCTTTTGAGGAATGGAGGGATGCAAGGAGAGATTGGTGTATATATAGTTCACTTAGCCATGTCTCTTAGCCAGCAGAGAATCTGATCCTCTGGCATAGTTTTCCATGCTTCCCAGGCAAGGAGATAATTTTATATTCATGCTTTCTGCTGTTGTGTGCGTGTCTCCCTGTATCTCTCATATACCAAAAGTTTAAAAATTCAAAGTCTTCCCTTCTCCTCTCTACCATTGTTTATTCATTTTTCTTTGTTTCTAAGGCTAAGGCTTTGTTAAAATTGGTTTGTTTTAAAAGATGAAATAAATGCAATAGTATTGATCTCCTATAAGTGAGTTCTGTAACTATGAAACAGCCAGATGAAAACAACCTTCCATTTTTTCATAAGTCCTGTCCTTGTATCCCAGTCACGTAATCAAGAATAAGCCTATCAATGGAGATAATTGCGAAGACATGGGGTGCCTCTAGTAGCCTTGGCTGGTTTCAGGTTGCTTTGCAGATAAGAGTGAAAACTTAGCATCATCCCTTGCTTAGAAATGCTTCTTGCCTCTCTTTGAATGATAACTGAGCTAGATAAGATTCTTTGGGTTAATGTGATATCTTTTATTAGACTAACTAAATAGTTGGAAAAATTGTTCTTTGCAAGCTTTCAGGCACAAACGCCCTTCAACAGGCATTCAAGAGAGTCTTCTGTTGGTTTGGGTGCTCTTCTGGGTAGATTAGAAGTCAATATGCAAAAATGCAGGTTGTGAAAATGCAAATGGATGGCATACAATAGGTGGGGCGGGGAAAGGGGGATGTTCACCTGGTGAAAGAATGCAGCTAGTAAACTGTAGAGAGGTTACCTGGGGTTCTGAGATGACAGGCAGGTTATAATATACCATAAATCCATGTCTATATTTAATCCATGATTTTTTTCTATCTAGTAGCTCTATGAAGTGAAGTTCATAGGCTCACTTTTTTGTCCACCATACATTTGCATTTTCACAGATCTGCAGTTTTGCATATTGGCTTCTAATCTACCCAGGAGAGCATCCAGACCTACAGCAGACTCCAATGCCTGACAAAAAGGGTGTTTTGTGCCCAAAAGCTTGCAAAGAACAGTTTTTCCAACTATTTAATTGGTCTAATAAAAGTTATTGGATTTACCCAAAGAGCCTTGTCTGCCTACGTCCTTAGACCAACACGGCTACAACCAACAACCCTGAGCTAAATAAAGCATTTGGTTTCACTTTTTGGTTCCTCTTTGCAGCTGATACTCCTCCTCCTGCGTATATGCCCCCTGACGATCAAATGGGGCAGGATAGTTCGCAATCTATGGACACAAGCAACGCTATGATTCCTCAAATTATGCCAAATATATCCAGCAGAGGTAAGTTCATATGGTAGATAACGGATGAGTTTTGGTTGGTAGCTTAACACTAAGGGCCAAATTGAGGGGTAACTTAAATGATTGAATAAGTTATGTATTAGTTGATATAATTTCCAAATCAAACTGGAGACAGTCCAGGCTTACCCAAGGAAGTGGATACAAGATAAACACACCTGACCTAGTTCACTTCATACTCTTGTGTTGTTTGGCTTTGCTTTTTAAACCAGCTTAGTAGTAGAGAACCACAAGACTCATTTTATTTAAAATGCATATAATGTGACAGTTTAGAAGAGTGATTTTTTTTTTTTCCCCCCCTTTCTCCCCACATGAAGTGTTGAGAATTTGCCTGCTTACTATGTCATTGGGAGTTGTGAATGTTCAGCACCCAAGATATTGGACCCCACATGCTGCTTGTAAATAAAATTATATAGAAAGTCTCCCTTTTGTATCTGACAATACTCTTTAGAATATGTTTCCTTTTTTTGCTTTTTGTGGGTCTTTCACATACCCTGGAGTGGGGAGAACAATTTAAATACTAAAATTACTATAAAACAAAATTGGCAGAGTAGATTAAAGTAGTTATACATGAGAACACCTTAACTTTTTAAAATTGACTGGCTTTCAACACTGGGTAGGGTGCTTTTTAATCCTTTCATGCTGTCTTTTAAGTACAAGAAGCAGAGGTTAAATTGCTGAAGCATTTTTATGGGAAGAGGTTGAAGGGTTATTTGACCCTGCTAGATTGTATATTGAAGTAAGTTTATGTAAGTTGATTGAATTTTGATTTTGTTTGTTTTGTAGATGTTCAGCCTGTTGCCTATGAAGAGCCTAGGCACTGGTGTTCAATTGTGTACTATGAATTAAATAATCGTGTTGGAGAGGCTTTTCATGCATCTTCCACCAGTATCTTGGTAGATGGATTTACAGATCCTTCTAATAACAGAAACAGATTCTGCTTAGGTTTGCTGTCCAACGTTAATCGGAATTCAACAATTGAGAACACTAGGAGACACATTGGAAAAGGTAAAACACCAATATAATACATGCATCCTTTATGAATAAGGGACTAATAGCAATAGGCTAAAAATAGGTCCCTCGAACAGTTACTTTACAATATACAGAAATTGAGACTGAGACTGGTGTCCAAGCAGATCTACAGTATGCTTGCAGATGATAGATAGCTAGGTAGTTAGATTGATTGTTTTTGTTTTTTTTTTAAAGCAGCTCATGATTTGATGTATATACATCTGGAAGACTGCATGACTTCTGTGTTCAGCTCTAGACAAAAATGATGAAAATATAAAAATTCCCTTTTTCTTGAGTAGGCTGACTGCAGGACTTTGTGCCAGCACATTAACCAAAGGGAAGTCCTAGGGGACATCTTGTTACAGGACCTATCAAGTTGCATGCATACAGCTGCCTTTTTAGAGCATGTTCTTGCTGCCACTTTCAGTATATCAAGGCATTGTTCTCAGTTTGCATATGGCATTTGAGCACTGTCTAGAGTATGTTAAGCGTCATTTAGGAGATGAAAGGAAAACTCTGAAATACTAAAATAAGGCTGTAAGGACTTGTTTTCACTCAGTGACTTTAATGGGTGTGGGGTGTGTGGGCACTCATGCATTCACTTGTATGTTGTAGGAAGAGGGTCTTGGTTTTTGGCAGGTTTTTAAACCCCTTTTCATATTCCTTCCCCTCCTCGTGCAATTAGCTAGCTAAGCCTTGACAAGAGAATCCTCCCTCCTCCTGCCCTGTTCTTTATAAAGGTTTCTTGGCACTTGAGGATCAACTAAAGAGTTTTCAGATTTCCTTGGCATCAGGCAAATTGAAAGAATTGCAGAGTGCCTTAGAAAACCAAAGTACTGTAATAAAAAGAGTTATAACCCTTATGGTTTGGTCTACTTCAGACTTGGATGTATAGTTTTAGTTATTGGAATAATCAGTTTTGCTGAGTTTGTCATTTTTACCAGGTGTACGATACAATATAAAGAAGTTTGCACTCAAGTTTTAACCTAAAGTAGGGCTAAAATCTCTAATCCTTGATCATTGGTAGAATAAAGATGTAACTTATTCCTTCAGTAGGGAACAATTAAAGGACAATTTCTGTATAAAATGCTAGTTTTTCTAGGGAAAAAAACCCTCTATTATACCCTTCTGAAACTTGCCAGACATTTTTCACTTGTTTTTGGCTCGCTACAGATCAGTCTCTCTAAAAATGCCAGATTTGTCACATGTCCTTAAGTATTTCAAATGGAGGTCGCTTTTGGAATTTCAGGAGTAAATAATTTAAAAATTATTCTTTGTAATTTGTTGCAGGTTTTATTTCCAGCCTCCTATCTGTTTGTTTTTCCACTTCCCAGAAATCCTGCACTAGCTCATTGGCTTGAAGAGGCCAGCGGGGGTAAAATTGAAGAATGGAATTGATTGGCAGAAATCTGTTTCCAAACTAGTCCCAAATCTAATGGTTTAGTCCCTTGGAGTTGATCAGATGGCAAGGCAGTCTGCCTCCAGATTCCTTTTCGGAAATGACATCCCACTGCTGGCTCCCAGTAGACTTGATGAGGTTCACTAACACAGGGGTTCCCAACCTTTTTATGCTGAGGACTGGCATCCAACCCTTTTTTATGGGGTTGGCCGCTGGTCCGCAGCCTGCTGGTCGCTTCCAGTCTGCGGTCTGCTGGTCCGCGGTCGCTTCCAGTCAGGCAGCCAGCCCGCCGCAGAACCCCTGCACTAATGTTTCTGACATTCTGAAAGATCCCCTCAATTTTGTCAAATGACTAAATTCCCTCCGGCAGAAACCATGTTTCTTAGTGGATGTGCCTTAACTGAAACTCGGACGTATCAGCCCTGTCAGCGTTATTGGGAGGAAAAGTTGGAAGAAGCTTTGCTGAAGTAGGAGCAAGGACCCAAGTTTGGACAATGAGCATTTTAAATAGCTTTGCCTTTGTTGGATGAGTTTTTAATTCTTGTCTTTCAAGTAGTGACACATTAGCATAATATTACAGTATTTGAGTTTCAAGCCGTGCAGTAAATTTGCATGAGAATTTTACAGCTGAATTAAAGAAAAAGAAAAATTCAGATGTATTTTTCCCATTGACCTCAAATTTGAGTATATTTAAATGTTGGGCCCAGTCTGATGTGGGTTCAGCTGACTGGTAAAATAAGATGAAAGGCTGAGCATACTGTGAATATACTTTCTCATGCAGCTCTCAGTATTCCTCCATTCTGATCAGAAACATTCTTATTCTAGTCCTGGTTTCCGATTTTACAAAACTGCAGGCTTTTATAAGCCACAGTGTTCTCAAAGGAACTGGCTGAGAAGGACTGCTCACTTTCCCCTGTAAAGTGAAGCTATTCAGTCTGTTCTATAATTGATGAAAGAAGGACATCTAGTGGCTGATATTTATAAAATGAGTGTTTGTTAAACAGCGTGTGCTTCAGGTTCGCTGAAAAAAATATTTTTTTCTAGAAAGCTCTTCAAATGGAAGTCTGACTAAATTGAACTCAAAGCTCAAGGGACCTATAATAACAACAGCACTTCTGCAATTAGCTTGAACCATTTTTTTTCTAATTTTATTTTTAAGGCGTTCATCTTTACTATGTTGGTGGGGAAGTCTATGCCGAGTGCTTAAGTGACAGCAGCATATTTGTACAGAGCAGGAACTGCAATTATCATCATGGCTTTCATCCTACCACTGTGTGCAAGATTCCCAGTGGCTGCAGCCTAAAAATTTTTAACAATCAGGAGTTTGCTCAGCTTTTAGCTCAGTCTGTCAATCATGGATTTGAAGCAGTTTATGAGCTCACCAAAATGTGCACCATTCGAATGAGTTTTGTAAAGGTAAACACATTGTCTTTTTATCTTCGGCATTTAAAATTTTCCTGAGTAGTCGCTACTACTTGGGGTTTTATTGCTTGTTGAGATGACTCCTCTTTCAGCCTGTGTGCGTACAGTCTTTCCTATTGTACTGTGGAGCATGAGGGATGTTCTTGTACCACCAAGGATTTATTTTAAAACCTCAATAGGTGTTAGACATAGTAAGAGAGAATTTATCATTCTGGTACCTGAAGTGAATGCATTACTTTAATTTCCCCTCTCTAATTTACTGCTGGGCCTCTGTAGTGAATTTCTGCGTTTCTAAGGTAAGAAGGGACACTACACCAAACACAGATGATAGGACTTCCCTGGATTAATTCCTGGATCAAATCCTGTACATATGGAATGGTAGACTCTATCATCTTGCAGTTTGTCCATAGTATACAAATTGGTGTTAACCCTTATTGGTATAATAAGGGTTAGCACTGAGACTGGACCTTGCTGTGAAGCATTCTGTGTCCCAAAGAGTTTAAAATCTAAATTTACTTTACAAACAAGATGAGAGGAGGTATTGTATTTTGTATGCATGCAAAAAAAGAAAAAAAAAAAAGACCAAGAATTTATTTTTGGCTAAGGAGCCTGTGGTAGAGTGAAGACCAGAAGCCAGAATTCTTGCATATAGTGCCTAAAGCTCAAATTTGTTGTTCTTCTCATCTTTCCACCCTCTTTGTTCCCCACTTACTTGTAATCTAACAATCAGATGCCTCGCAGCATTTCTTTGTACAGATTACTGGTATACCTTCATAATTACAGATGTTTTTAAATTTTTTTTATAGGGTTGGGGAGCAGAATATCACCGGCAAGATGTCACAAGCACCCCATGTTGGATAGAAATTCATCTTCATGGGCCCCTGCAGTGGCTGGATAAAGTACTGACACAAATGGGCTCGCCTCTTAATCCCATCTCCTCTGTTTCATAGTGCCGAAGTATTCTCTTCAAGTTAAATCTTTTTAGCGAACTTATTCTAATTCTAGAGAAACTTCAAAGGTGAATACTGTGAGCTACATGGAGAACATATTATGGTTAAACTTCTTACCCTGGTGTGACCAATTCCATTGTGTATTGATGATCAGTTTTACATTTCAGTTTGTTCTTGTGATACTCAAGTGACAATTGAGACCTAAGAAAAAAAACTCTATTGAAAATTTTAGAACATTTTTTCCTTAAACAGGTATTTGTCTTAACTGGAACTTTTTCTGTCATGTAGGGACAAGAATTTTGAAGACTGACTATAGGGAGTAAATACATATCATAGATTAAAAAAAAAAATATTAATAAACTGCTGAACTTGTGCAGCTCCAGCTTACAAGCAGTATTTTTAGTAAAGCTGCATAACAATTTTGGATGACAATTCACAAACAAAATTAGCCTTTATTATAGCTAATTTTGCTTCAGTTTGAACAATGTGATTTAAGTGTACACATGTTGAAATTATACTTTTTTTACAGATACAGAATGGTGTAAAACACTTGCATTATCTATTGAAAAAGTGCCGTCATAAACACACTGTATATTCATTGCAAAAGAGCAAGCATTAGCTTCATCCCTCATCACTTTTTTTAATGTTGCTTTTAACCACCGTTTAAATAGTAATTGATGAAAGGTAAACTTCCTACGCTTCTCTGGACTTAGTAATTCTTGTTGTTTTTTTTTTCCCTTTGATTTATGCCCATACCATTTGGATGTTGTTGCCAAGGTCTAGCTTTTTTTGTAGATACCCTCTGTATTTTAGCATAAACACTACTTTTTGTAAAGGCAGTACTTTTCTTGGAAAGATTTAAGTGTTTTTGGGGTTTTTATTCTTCCTAGTTGCTTTTGACCTGTGTAGAACTGGCGTGTGTTAAAGTCCTAGTCTCTCAACACTTATTACAGTATTAGCGATTAAGCTGTATTTAATTCACTTTGCACAAATTTGATCTCTTCTGCTCATGCTAGTCAAAGACTGAATGGCTTAAAACTAAGTAATTGAATGCAAGGCCTTTCATTTGTAAGTCACCCACACAAATACAAACCTGTTTGGTAATGAGCAAAAATCATTGCTACTAGTGGCCTTTATGATAAGTGGTCTTAGTCCAATTTTTTATGAGCAGCTGTCCCCTGGCATATATAGTCTACCACTGTATTTGCAGTCTTAGCAGAGAAACAAAGGATTGAATGGACATAGGAGCAATTTAACCTCTTCATCCATGTAGGAAACCCTTCAGGGAGATGGTGGAGGCGCAGTGGCAGGGTGCTGTGAGAAGGGTTGGACAGCTGCTGCCTGTGCTGAATCTGTTTTGTAAAGAGAGGGCAACACCCAGACTCAATGCAGACACTGAATACAATCATTTAAAGGGCAAGACTATCTGGAAGAACCATTTCAGTGAAGAAATGACCTAAAAGAAATGTAGAGTGGAACCTTTTGACTGAACTCAGTTATAGCCTGACTCTAATTCCCAAGGTTTGTTTTTTTTTTCCTTAATATGCAACCAAGGCCTGTTAATGCATATAATAACTCTGACTTATGCAAGTAAAGGTAAAAGCATTTGGGAATTGGTAAAAAAAAACAAACAAAAAACTAAAGCTCAGGTACTTAAAAGTTGCCTTGTAGCTAGTTGCTGCAGTCCCTGGGTGTAT
>NW_017728914.1:29969592-29970721 GCF_001723895.1 Crocodylus porosus
TCTTGATGAACTCATGTTTTTATTAATGCCATGAAATGCGGCGTTTAAAAAAAAAAAAAGTAAAATATCGGTTGCAGGTATAAAATTTTTCTCCATCCAAGGCTGAATACTAGCTGGGAATGGGGGTTTACTTGGGTGGGCATGTTGGAGTTAATTCTTAGTGCTAATTTTGAAGCTAAGTTGGCTGCACATGGTACTGTAATTACAGCAGTGCTGCCACGTGTATCTAGTCAACTCTGGATGCTGTTTAGCACTAAAATAGCTTGGCTAGTTGTCGCCTACTTGCATTTATTTGCTTGACCTGTAATGCCAGCAGCAGCCTGGTAGCTGCTTCTTCAGGACAAACATGGAGGGGCAGGCTCACTAAATATTGCTCTGGTGCGCTTTTTTTAAGTGTTTATTAACAGAAAGACTAGGACTCTGAGGCCTTCAAATACGTAGTTTTGTAACTTATGTTCTGCTTATCGTAGCTTTTCCTAAATCCCATTTGGCTTGAGCTGTGCCATTGGTGTAGCAGTTCAGGACTCTGTGCATAGAGGGGCAGGTGGAGAACTGCTTTGGCACTAAAGATGTTTAAATTCTATGATAAGAGCAGCCACCTCAGTTTTTACAGTGTACTTGTGAATGTAATTGCTTCCTAATTAAGACTTGCTTCTAATGATAAATGGAGTTATTGGCCTGACCAGTTTGTCTATGATGGATGATGATGCCTGTTTAAGTATAGCCCAGGTCACGCTGAATGAAAACATTTTGGAAATGGAGGCCGTGTGTAGACGAAACGAGAGGCACGCATGCACAACACTTTGAAGTGGGCTAAATGCTTTTGCACCACTTTAATGGTGTCGGTGTTTGCATGTCTCGGCGGCACATTGCACATTAATTCTAGCCACTGTTGCAGATTTGGTGGTATAATGCGCCTTAAATGACTTGGGGCACAGCAAACTAAAACTCTGAGGAGGTTTTGGTTTTCCTGCCCCTACAGCCATGAAGCGAAGCACTGGGCTCCATGCAGCTCACGGGCTCTGCAGGCCGCCTAGCAGTGGCCTGGGAAGACAGGCTCCACGCAAGAAAAGCAGCAAGCCTGATCTCTCTCTCTCTCTCTCTCTCTCTCTCTCTCTCTCTCTCTCTC
>NW_017728914.1:29971191-30025325 GCF_001723895.1 Crocodylus porosus
TCTACACGTGCCCAAAGTAACCTTATTCTCTGGGCACGTTACTAGATCATAGCAACCACTAGCAGTAATTGATAGCAAAGAGCCAAGAACAGGTGTATGCTGACCTTGCTTTTTGGATAGTTTAAGGGGCCGTTAGGCATGACCATAGCATGAAAGCTTGCACTTCACTCTGGTTAGAGGACTCAAGGCTTGCAGGCTGTCAATTTGCATTGTTCATGAGCACTAAATACACTTAACTGTGTTGTGGAAGTAGTTGTACATGAAGGGATGATATTGGGTTATGGTATCTCTAGGACCAAACAGTAACTTTTTCAGTGTGACTTATTAGTCTTGCAAAATGCCCGGTTAGTCAAAATAACCATGAAGCAGCCTGTATGATGTTGTTGGTATGGGCCTCTCCTCTTTTAATAATGATGAATTCTTAAGAATTTTTTTTTGCTGGAAGCTATGGAATATTTTCAGTGTTACCATATAAAATTGTTTACTTGTCAAGCAGATATTCTTATACTCTTAAGACGGGAGAAGAAGAGCTTTTATAATGTATCAAGATTTTTCCTTCTCTCGAAAGACCTTGAAAAGTAAAAGCTAATGTTTTAGTTCCCCAAACTGTTGCTAGTAGCAGTCCTTAATAAATAAAACATTAAGAACATTTTGCCTTGCAGGAAGGGTCAAACTAACTTGTCTTATAGTCTTGAAGTCTCTTTTCAGGAAGGAAACCTATTCTGAAGTCAAATTGATAAACCAAGCCATCAGATGACATAATTGTACTTTATTGTGCTGCTCCATAGACCTGCTTCTGTGTGTATTGCAAGCCTAACCTTGTTGCTTCTGTTTACATTGTAGAAAACGGTTCTAGCAATGAGTTGGTTTTTTTTCATTTAACTCTAAGCATCTTTTTATTTGTTTAACTCTAAAATGATAAGGTTTTGCTATGTTATGTTTTTTAAGGGTATTTTGCATACTGCTGCTCATATTTCAATAAACATGAAAAATCTCCTTTCGGTATGATTTTTTTCCCCCTAGTTTGCTGTATCTGTAATTCAGTATGTGCCTCAATTAAATGCATTTAAATATCTGTACGGGCCTTTTCCGAAGTGTAGTTTTGTGTTCTACAAAAGTACAATGACTTGAACTCTATGCTTGTAACTGTCGCTACTGATGCCTTATGCTATCATTCTTTACGGATGTGTGAAATAGAAATGTTATTTCCTGCATAATTTGCCTGGAAACGTTATGGTTGTCATTAGGGCTTTTAAGAAGAGAGATTTTTATTTTATTTTGGTAACCTAATGTATTACATACTTTTGTCAGCTGGGTTCTGAGACGAGTTGAAACAGATATTAAGATAAATTACAATAACACTATGTACATGTATTTTTTTTGTAAGTCGCCCGGTATTAATCTGAAAAATAGATACCCTCAAACTGACAGCAGTTGTTTGCAATGCATAAAATCTCATAACATATCTGTACACTTATTGCTATCTAGAGTTTAATTTCTTTTTTACATTTGTGGCTAGCATACTGCTTTTTAAACAAGTAAGCATCTTGTCTAAACATGTAGAACTTGAAACTAGTGACTGACAGCTTCTTCAGGCAAAGAAAGGCTGTTAGAATATTCTTTTTGAAACTTGCTTTAAATATTTCAATAAAATGTAAATTCAGTTTGTTCTTTTTATGATCAGAGTAGCTGCCTTTGTATTGTTGTTTAACCTGGTCTTACCGTATGTTGCGGTGGGGGTGGGACTCCTATTTCTCCTGCTTGCCTTTGACACTTCTTGGCAACTAGAGCAAGTATTAATACAAGTTAATGATTTATGGTAAAAGAAGAAGGAGTCAAATTAAGGGAAAACTTGAAGCTTTTTTTAGGACATACCCTCCCAAGGGGCCCCCTCCTCCCTCTCACCCCTGGTGACTTAAGGTATTTCAGGTTTTATTGGTGATTGAGCTGGTTTGACAGAAAAGATCTTGTATGGTCACTGGGGAATCTTTTTTGTTAATACTATGAGGGAAGGGACTGACATCCTTATTGAACAAAGGAAACCAGCTTTCAGAATACTTATTCTTTTTTTCTTGAAATGGTGATTTTTTTTTTTCATCCCAACTGTGACTCGGTTTACCTAGAAATCAATGATAGTACCTGGAAATCCAGAATTTGAATACATCTGAAACATGCGTCTTTAAAAGTGACATTTGAATCTAAACCCTGCAATGTAAACAGTTGCAGTGTAGATTATTACACAGTCCAGTGGGTAGAAAATTGGCTTATGGGATGCACCAAAAGAATGATGGTGGATGGGTTGGTTTCCTTGGTGCGGGGGGGAAATGCAGGCAGTAGGGTCCTCCAGAGCACTGTCCCGGGACAGGTACCCTTCAGTATCTTCATGAGTAAGTTGGATAAAGGAGTAGAAAGCACTCTGTCCAAGTTTGCAGATAACACCAGACTATGGGGAGAGGTACACAAATTAGAGGGCGGGGAGTGAATCCAGGCTGATTTGGACCGACTGGGGAAGTGGGAGGAACAGAATAGGATGCAGTTCAACAAGCATAAGTGTCATGTGTTGCACCTGGGGAGGAATAACTGTCAATACTCCTATAGCCTGGGCGGTACCACTAAGTAGCACAACTGCGGGAAGGATCTCGGAGTTGTAGTTGACTCCAAAACGAACGTGAGTCACCAATGTGATGAGGTAATAAGTAAAGCTAAGCGCACCCTTTCTTGCATAAGTAGGTGCATCACAAACAGGTCCAGGGAGGCAGTACTTCCCTTCTGTGTGGCACTGGTCAGGCCGCGGCTGGAGTACTGCATCCAGTTTTGGGAACCGCACTTCAGGAGGGATGTAGATAACCTGGAAAGACTTCAAGAGGAGGGCCACCTGTCTGGTTAAAGGCCTACAGGGAAAACCCTACAAGGACCAATTGAGGGACCTGAATCTCTTCAGCTTCCTCAAGAGAAGGCTGAGAGGTGATCTCGTGGCTGTCTACAAACTCATTTGGCGGGGGGGGGGAGGGGCAGCAGGAAACGGGGGACACGATCTTTACCAGGGCGCCCATTGGGGTAATTAGTAGGAATGGCCACAAACTGAAGGAGAGCAAATTCAGATTGGACATCAGGAAAAATCTTTACAGTGGGGGTTGCCAAAATACGGAATACGCCTCCAAGGGAAGTGTGCTGTCCCCTTCCTTGGAGGTGTTTAAAAGGAGATTGAACCAACATCTGGCTGGGGTCGTCTGACCCCAGCACTCTTTCCTGCCCAGGCAGGGGGTCGGACTCGATGATCTAATAGGTCCCTTCCAAGCCTAACATCTATGAAATCTATGTTTTTGCCACAACAACATCCTATGCGATTCTATTCCCATGTGAGAAATGTCTGATATTTTACAGGAAATAATAGATTGTGCAGGCTGTCAGCATAGGTACAAAGTTTATTTCATAATTATGACAGCCCCTGTGTAAGCATGACAGGGAAGACCAGTCATTTGAGTTGGTACAAAGCTGAAATGCAGGTGATGGCACTGCTCAGTTTGAGCAGGAAGTACTGAAAAGGACTCTGGCTGGCAGCCAAGCTTCTTGTACTTGATTCTTGCAGACTTTGTATCCTAGAAAATGTATTGCTTTTCCAAAAACACAGGTCTGCTGTACTGCCAGTAACAAGAGGTTTACATATTAGGGTAGGAAAGCCTTTTTATGGTGGCACAAAATGAGAACAAATAGACGCCCATATCTCTCGTCTCGCCGCAAATGCCCAAATATGTGGCCGTGACAGAAGGTAGTAATAAATTGTGCCTTTTTGTAGCAGCAGATGACTATTTGCTTTGTAGCGTGAGAGTGCAGACAGCCTGAAGCTGTCTCTGCTCCCCATCCACCCTGAGTAGAGACTCAAAAGGCTTGAGGAGCCTGATCCTATGAATCCCAGGAATTCTTGCATAGTATCGGGTCCCTCAAACTCTGGGAGACCCTGCCTGGCCTCCCTCACCTACCCAGATTTGCCTCAGAGATCACAGGGACATGTCTCCCTAAGCCAGGGAAACCAGGCTGGTGCTCCAAGGGTTTGAGGGGCCCGATTCTACATGGGAATTCCCAGGGTACTCGGGACCAGCCCAGGAAAACGCATTGCCTGTTGTCCCACGGCTGATCCGCTTCATCTGCCAATGTCTGTTTCTAGTCATAAAAAGCTCAAATGTGATTTAATGAGATCCTACTACATGGAATCATTTTGGAGACGGGGAGAGCTTATTTGCAACTGAATAGCTTCTCAAATTAGCAACATCATAATGGTCCTTTTGGGCTGGAGTGTATCAAAGGATGTTGAATGAAAACCCAAGCTGGCATGCAAAAATAAAATCTCTAGTCTATTTCTTGCTGGAATTAGCAGTCAAATTAGCAACTGCTTTCTAGATCTTTTTTAAGGTCTTTTTGGAAGGTCAGAATTCAATTTCCATCTGCAGCAACTTTCTCATACAATAACTCATCACCATCAGTTGAGATATTTGGGTTACTTTTAACCCAAGTGTTAAAGCCTGGGGGATTTTAAGAATGCTTTTCCTACTAATTGCCACCATCTTGTAAAGTTTCTTTACCCTTTATTTGCTCTGTTTTCTCAAACTAAACACGGCTTTAAAATGTTTTGTCTGGAAATTCAATATTGGCTTCAATAAAATAATTCTACAACTAATATGACTCGATTAAAATTACATTTTGTAGACCAGAATGTAAATGACTTGTTAGTCTGTTCTTCCCTGTGCAGAAATTATGAAGCTTTTTTTTTTTTTTTTTTTAACACAAAAAGTACAATTCATACCGAATTATTTATAAATATCCCAACTAAACATTAACATGATTCACTTGGAAGATAAAATGCTTTAAACAGAAAAGCATACATTGCACATGGAGTGGAGTATAGACTCTGCAGAAGGCTAAGCAGATTTCCACTTGGCATACAAAATAAGTTGAGCTACAAATGGATGCTATTATGTATCTCAAGCTTATCATATCTTTTTTTTTTCTAAATGCATGTAACTTCAGTTATGATCTGAAGAAAGAAAATATATGAGCTCAAGCTAAAATGGCCCGTTGTGGTATTTTGTAGTTTGAGTTTAATGTGTATACGAAAAAATATTTAACATCTGTTGTTAGGTTAACTAGAGAAACTTCTAGCAGGAAAATGTTCAGTGTGTTATGTAGTGCTAACAGAATTTATGCTCATTGATTTCAATAGCTTCATTCAGCAGCGAAGGCACAAATATCCACCTTCATTAAAAGGCATTTTAATTATTTTTTTTTATAAACATGACCATTTTTTTTAGATACTACGATCTGTTGAAATTTTACTTTCTCATAGGAGTTTGAAAATCGTGCCCGTGGTGAGCAGTTGCAGTCATTCCTGAAATACCAATAGAAAAGCACACGTCTGAAGTTGTTATTACAGAGGCTTCAGATGCTACTTTGGAAAAAGCACTTTTGAGTAACTAATAAAAAGAAATACTGGGTGTGATGCTATGAGTGCTCCTGAGAACAAACTGGAAAGAGTCAGCAGTTGTGTGAGGGATTTAAAATTGGATCCAGTGAGCAAAAGACAAAGTAATCTTATTTTCACCCATATTTCTTTTGACTAATGCTTCCATGGTACTCCATGGGGGAATTTAGACTCCTAAAAGATTTCTAGGCACCCCTATCCGAAAACTGTTCAAGTCGTAAAGGCCTGCTTTGGAAGTCCTATGCCCAGTGTTTCTGCTTCATCCCAGGAGCGATTGAATTGTGATTTCCTGGAGGTACTCTGGATCTCAGCCTGGATCATGCCTATCGCTGGAGCCTGTCTACACGGGGAGCATGCCTCCCGATGGGGTGCACTGGCGCTCTCACCCCCATGCATCCCCTACGTGCCGCCCCTGCCAGAAGTGGACCAGAAGTACTTATGGTCCACTTCTGCATTTGCTGCCAAGTGACTGGGAACCCCCGCCTTGCTCCTCTGGGACGCTCCATGCATCCCAGCATCGCAGCATTCACCAGCCGGCTGGTACCTAGGGTATATAGAAAAAACGTTTCAAGCTGTCTCTGTCCAAATTGCTGAATCTTTCCAAATTGATTTAAAGGGTTCTGATGTGATTTGGAGAGATTAAGGGTCCTCTGATTTGATTTGGAGATTCAGCCAACAAATCGGGCCGAAGCTCCTCCGAATCCAATCAGGGACCAAAGCCTCGCGCAGCCCTATTAGCTATACCCTTCCCCTGAGTGTGCGTGACAGTTTGCCAACATAGGCTGGAGGATTAAAGTGCTAAAAGGCTGTTTTTAATCTTCACTGCTTTGGAGGAGCAAAAAAGTGGTTAAATACAACAAAAATGCTCTTTAATTCACCTCAGGAACGAACAGATCTAAATGAAGTGCATACCACAAGGTAAGAGCTTTGCATCATTACTGTGAATTCCCTTCGGCATAGCTCATGTGTTAGCTACTTCAGACAAGAAACACGTTTTAAGCAGTGAAGATGCAAACGAGTAAAATAAGCAGCTGCGTTGGCCCTCTGGGCTCCCTACTGAAAACTGGTGAGAGGAACATACAAGGAACCTGTGCCTTTATCTACCTGCACATTGAGCTGTTTGCTTTGCTTCAAACATGGGGTTAATCTGGAATGAATTATTGCCGTTTAGTCCAGCATAGTATAGTTGCAGCAGTCTTCTTGTAAATGTAAATGCCCTGTCTATGGTGCCTGCTGCTCAAGGCACCGCTCGGAAAGTATC
Organism: Crocodylus porosus; assembly: GCF_001723895.1. NCBI lineage: Eukaryota > Metazoa > Chordata > Crocodylia > Crocodylidae > Crocodylus > Crocodylus porosus. Next base: position 29,977,929 of record NW_017728914.1, read on the forward strand.
TCAACTCTTGGCTTTCACTATTTTTTCTGTAGTCAAAAAAACCCAAACAGAGCAAGGTTTCTATGATAAAGAACAAAGAAAGACCACAACAGGCCAGAATTTTTTACATGCTATGGATTCCCTTTGAAATCTCTGGGTTTATCTTGTGAATCATGTGTTAAGTGTTTGCACACCTAACTGCTACAATTGAGTGGTACCCTGCAGCTGAGCAACACTGTACTGTACTGTTGATCTTTATTATGCAGTAGTCCAGGGTACGCCTGTTTTACAAACTCTGTGCCGCCCTCATACAGAGCAGTGTGGCCATGCCACCTCTTTCATGTTGGCATATGCTAATCATGCCATTAGCAAGTAATTAGTTCTGTGGCCCTGCTCCAAGAAAAAAAAAGTGTAGATGTGCCGACAGGCTCATTCTAATCGTTTCTAAATGATCTCCCCCCTCCTCCATATTCCTCAAAGCAAATGCTTTGGTATTGCTGTTTGTTCTCATCTTCCCCCATCTTCTAACGAAAGTCGTTGAAGCAATTTTCTTTGCTTGTGCTTCCTATCTGGTCCTTGTCGAAACTTTATCTTGCTCACAGTGTCGTTGGGCCACTGCTCTGCAAAAGTTTGTGCACACGTGGTGTTTTAAGAAATCCTGTTGATCAGCTTGCAGGTTAAGTCTTTGCATGATTGAGGCTTTATCTAAGTCATTGTACAAAAGGTTGTGCCTGCCTCTTTCTGCTCAGGTGCCTGCTGTTAACCCATTTCCACTTGTCCCGTCCTCTGGCAGCACCCACCAAACTCTTCATTGCATTTTATATAGGGGGCGTTTGTACATGTATTCCTGCTTGCACCCAGGGTGCAGGGGACGTTGTAGTTTTGTGCCCACAGAGAGTGTTGATATTGAAGCTTTTTAAGGCAATGATAGTACCTGATCCATACTGCCAACAAGTTAGGGCACTCAAGGCATGCCTTAGTGGGCATGTCTACACATGCAGTAATGTGCCATAATTATGGCACATTAAGATTAGTACCTGTAATAAGTACTAACAATGCGCCATAATTGGCACTACTGCACAGTAGCGCTGGCGCATGTCTTTTAGGTGCCGCTAGTGCCCTGTAGACTAATTCTATTGTGCATTAGTGCATCACAGCAAAAGCCATATTAATGTGGTAATGCAGTAGATCATTAGAATTAGTCTACTGCGCCTTTTAAAGTCTCATGTAGATGCACCCAATGAGTCATTAATCTATTTTCTTGGTTTATGTCTAAGAGCATACCTCAGGGATGTCCTAGTAAAAGATGTTGCTTTTTCTTACTGCTGTATTCAGAGATCCCACTCACCTAGGGAAAAGCAATCTTGAAAAGGTAAGCAAGAATTGTAAAGTTGCTTTCACAGCCTTCATGACTTCTGACCTGATGGACGGTGACATTCATATGTAAATCCATTCAGCAGGTTGGTATATGCCTCAGTCTACTCTAGCATGTTGAGTCTGCATTCACTTGGGTGTGTTAGAACTGCTTTCACAAAGAGCACAGTTTGTGACAAATACTGCATCTTCCATTTAACCTGCCAACTTCAATATCTCGGCCTGTACGATTTAGGGCTCAATTGACAAAATATTTACAGTTTTTTTTTTTTATGCACCAGGCTCAAGCTGCAAAAGCATCTAAATAATTCATGAAGTCAATGAACTCATAACGCCTAATCTAGTTAATAGCCTACTTAAATTGCTGAACTCCCTGCTTTACTCAAAATTGGTGTGGGATGCGTGGTCGCACCTCGAGACTTGGTTTCTGAAGGCAACTACTGGGCATGCAGGGTGGCAAAAAGCATATTGGATCTGATTTCAGAATATGATGGATTCTGATTTATTCTGCTTTCCGTGATTTCTAAAGCTGGGATCAGTTATCTTGGGAAACCTGGTGTGTTCAGTTGCAGAAAGCAAAGTAGGTTTCATTGCAGAAGGCTTAGAGAAATTCCTTGGCATCCTTTTCAGACACTGCTGGCATGAAAAATCATTGGACTGCACTCAGCTGTGCCACTAGCTGTGATATCCCATTTAAATCTTAGAACAATGTTAATCTTCTGACTTGTGATGCAAAGCAAGACACCCGCTTTTGTCTGTTAAAAATGATTCCGGTACAATCCAAAATACTGGAAACTCTAATCCACTCAATTTCAGCTTGGGTGTCCTTAAATTATCTGTGTGATTACAGTTCTAATGAACTAGTGTGCCAGGCTTATTGTTTGTTGGTGTGTGGCTCTTTCGACAGTAGGCCGACAGGAACAGTTCTGGATGGGGCAGCAATATAATGTGTAGCAGAAAGCAAAGCATTGTAGCAATTGCATGAATATGCAAATAGGGGCTCGGAGCAATACATTTATCTTCCTGTGTTCCATAGTGTACAACTCGGACAGCAAAATGTCTTTCCTTTTGGTTATACATCATGAATTCCCCACTCCAACTATGCTACTATGCAAAACTTAGAAGGTGGCTCCTGAAAAATAAATCATTTGGAGCACAGCTGGAAGCAAGCCAGCGTAGTCAGAAGCTGCTCTAGAGAACGTGGTGTAAGTCTTGTGAAATCTCCTGCTGGCTCAAGACTCGGAAAACACCTGAATTGAAAGGCAATTCTTTGAGTCTTTTCAAAGGAAAATAACCCAGCACAGCTAACTGCAGCCCCCATGTGAAGCAACTGTTATGCAGTCCTATCCTAATATTCCCATAGTCCCATGTCTGCCATACTGTAGACTTGCATCTGCAGATGGTCTCCCTTCCCTCGGCCACCTGTTTGATCTTATTGATGGTTGTTTTGTGGCCTTCACGATTGTTTTGTTGCCTTCATGATTTCTGGTTTGTACCTTTATATTTAAACGGTGTTCTTTTGGGCTCCCTTTTATTCGTAGCCATACCCACTGTCTGTTTTCACTCCCTAAAAAAGCTTTCCCTGTATTTGATCCAAAGACTACTTCAGTCAGTGATCTCTTCTCTAAGAGAGCTTAGCCAATAGTTCCTTGAGTACAAATGCCAAGTTGTCTCTCAAGAAAGGGAGAAAGGACAAACCCTAGCACTTAAGTGTTGTTGGTCCCTTGATTTGTAAAAAAAATAAAGATCTGGTCCAAGCACAAAGACGTAATGCCAAAATGATAGAACCTGCAGCCCTTGACAGCTAGCATAATTAGGCAGCTAGTCCCTGGGGAGCTGGCTGCACTGAGCTCTGCTACTGTTGCACAGGACTAGCAGCACCTAAACTGAGTGTGTTTATACTTCACTGGAGTCCTCGTGTGCAGTGTGGATGCACTCCTAGGTTACATTTTGAAATCTCAGTCTCAGCTGTGCTTGAAAGCAGCCAGTGACGATATGCGCAGAACGACTTTACCAACTGCATCCACAGGATAACCGCAGCTTGTCATGCATCCACAGATGCATCTTGAGCAGGTCCAAGGAGGTGATCCTCCCCCGCTAAATGACATTGGTCAGGCTGCATCCAGTTCTGGGCACCGCACTTCAGGAGGGATGTGGCCAACACTGAGAGGGTCCAGAGGAGGGCCACTCGTATGATCAGGGGGCAGCAGGACAGGCCCTGCAAGGAGAGGCTGTGGGACCTGAACCTGTTCAGCCTCCACAGGAGAAGGCTGAGAGGGGATCTGGTGGCTGTTTATAAACTGGCCAAGGGAGACCAGCAGGCAATGGGAGAGTCCCTGTTCCCCTGAGCACTACTAGGAGTAACAAGGAATAACAGCCATAAGCTGATGGAGAGAAGATTCAGGCTAGATATCAGGAGGCGCTACTTCACAGTCAGGATGGCTAGGATCTGGAACCAACTTCCAAGGGAAGTGGTGCTTGCTCCTACCTTGGGGGTCTTTAAAAGGAGGCTAGATAGACACCTTGCCAGGGTCATTTGACCCCAGTACTCTTTCCTGCCCATGGCAGGGGGTCAGACTTGATGATCTGCTCGGGTCCCTTCCAACCCAACCTACTATGAAACTATGCATCTTCCAGGTTTAGCACCCAAGAGCAGGAGAAGGCATGCTTGAGAGCATGCTCCCCCCCCAGGGGGCAGAGTGCAGACATGCTCTGGGAAGTTGATACCAAATGCTCTCTGTAGGAGAAGGTATGAGACCCTGCTGTAGACAGGTATAACCTACTTGCAGGGAGGCTTCTGACAAACACAACCTTCAGAAGCAGCCTTATGCCTAGAATCAGGAGAGTGACATCCTCATCTGCTTGGCTAGCAACAGAAATTACACACAAACTGGTATAAGTGGTTGGAAACCAGTTCGAATCTGTAACACAACAGAAGTTCAGTGCACATAGAGTGCTTTGAAAATGGCCAAATCCGGTTTAAGATAAACCTGCATTGATGTAGTATCAGACTTCACAGATTTAAGTTCAATAAACTGATTTAACTTCTGTCCCATATTCCCTCCAGATTCAAGTTAGCTCACAGTCTGCCAGCATCCCAGGATGCTTTTCACCTGCCTTGCAAATCCCCCTTCGCAGGTTGGGTGGTATAGCCATGGCCCAAGCTGTCTACTCCAGGCCACCAGGGAGGTATGCTCTAGTGTTCCTCAGCTTCTGGCCTGAGCCTATGCAGGCATGTGGCTACATGTCCAGAATCAAAAGTAAATGTCCGTTCACTTGGTTCAGTCTACTCAGTTTAGTCTAACTTGCAGAGATTGAATCGATTCAGCCTTGGGCTTTTTGATGATCTGTATTTAGCCCTTGAAGTGGATGGAAGTTTTATTATTGACTTCAGTGGAGTCATGGTTGTATTTGTAAGAATTTGTGAATTAGAATCCCATTGTGTTAGGTGCTTTGTAATATTAGTGTGTGCTATAAGAATGAGGTAAGGTATCTTTCTTTATACAGATATTTTGAAATGTAATTTCTCTTATTTTTTGTGCGTCTTCCCCCTAAGTTAAAACAATTTCTATTGTATCTGAGACTATTTGGGAATGACGGAATCTTCTCAGTTATAAAACTGGGTTTCCACTGTACAAAATACACTCTTCATTTCTAATACTGATTTTTACAGACTTCTGATTACTTTTGTAAGATGCCGTATTTCTTCTTCCATGAAAGAGGTGATTTTAAAAAATGAAGTTTCAAAATGATGAAAATAGCATAGCAATGTGTGTTGAGCTCTATTGAATCACCAATTTATGGAGAAGCTGATCTGGAAAGATTAATGCTGTCTATATATATATAGAAAAATACTATGAAATGCACATGTTTTGCTTATGGTACAGTCCTTGCTTTCTAAATGAAATTTGTTTAAAGGCATCACCTTGTGGAAAATGCCAATAACATCAGCTTCTTTATTCTTTAACGAAAATGGATTTTGCAACTGTGTGGCAATAGGCAGTAATTAACAAGAATCAAAAAAGGCAATATAGTCCTGTGCTATGATCAACTAGCTATTAAGGAACTCTGCTCTGAAACATGTAAAATAATAATAAAGTGGTCAATTTACTGCAAAATGAACAGATGGGCCTAAAACACTGAATGCAGGATGGGGAGGGGAGGCTGATCTATCATTTTGCATCCAGAGTTTTGCGTTACATGCACAGTGCTTGTGCACTTTTCGTGTGCGTGTATATTCTCTCTCTCTCTCTCTGTGTATTAAGTATGTGATCATAGGGAAGTAACCAACAATGGAGGGAGTTGGGTAACACACGTGTTGGAGCTGGAACTGTTCTGTATTAATTACTGAATATTGAATGTTGACCTGACTTTGGCTCTGATGAAATCAGCTGGTTCTGATGAACAAGACAACAGCCCCAGAACTTACAAGGACAAAGGCACTCTGGCTGGAATATAAGGGCCTGTTTTAAAGAGGAAGATTGCTGTTTGGGGACGCCAGACTGATGCAGAGGTGTCTGAAGGAAGTAGGCCTGCTTCAGTCTATCCCCTTGGTCTGGTAGGCCATTAAGGAAGATAGGCATGCATGCAGACTAATTTCTGTTTTTACTGCTTTTTCTCTAATGGTTTTATGGCTACTGTTAAAATCTGGTCACTTACGAAGATTTTCAGGTGCTGACCTCTGCAAAGTTGGATGCACAGTATACTACTTCCTAGCAGTATCCAACACTCAGAGGCTTCCCACTTCAAGCTTCCACCCTGGCAGTGATAAAGGCATAAGCCCTGACACCAGAGCTGATTGCACTCAGAAACCAGGATGGGAAGAGAACTAGTCTTGTTACCCAGACCAAATGTAGTGTATGTTACATATAGTAGAAGTCTTAAAATGCTTTCTTGGGTTATTTAATATTTCTTACTCCAGATGCCTTCAAGGCCAAAGATATCTCATGGTTTCAGGTAAATCTGTGTGCAAGTCGCTCTCTGGGTTTTTGCTAATACTGAAATCTAATGCAACGTACTGAATACTGCCAACTGCTGATTCCCATGATCAGAAGTCACATACTGCAACGTGGGCTCATGTGCTACCATAGACTACTCAGTGTTACTATAGACTACGCACAGGAGATTTTACCCCAGAGTTATTTAAAACTCTTCCTTCCCTGCATAGCAAGGTGGGTGTTTTAATCATGATAACTATCTTGAGTTAGTTCCGGTATAAAACCCACATGGTGACAAGGCATTATAGCTTTGTCTAATCTTGTTTTGCAACACTCCAAGGTATTTAAGTTTCAGTGAATGTTATTCGCTAAATGCCTTTGAAGTTCAAGGCCTGAGGTCTTTACCTTGATGTAGCTAAGCAAGTTAAATCCCTGGTGGTTGGATTAGGCTTGACCGCAGCAACAGAGGAAAAAATTCTGTCAATTATGACTAGGATTTCATATCAACAGGGTCACTGTAATGTAAAAATACAACTAACTTTAATGCCGTGAAGAGACAGATACGCTCTGCTTGGAACGTGTGTGGCCATCTTTCAGTCAGTCTCTATTACTGCTATCTGGAGAAGCAGTGGGACACGTGAAGGATACGTGTAAATGGCAGAATAGAGTTTATGTTCAGATTATACTTTTGACACAAGCTAACTGAGCTGGAGGGGTTGCGTCTTCATTTTTGCATAGCCCCCAGTACAACTGGGCCCTGACTTTTGAGAGTGTGTTTTGGGGCCTGCCTACCACCAATCTGATGGCCACCTATAAGTTTCTCAGGGGTGACCACCAGGATCTGGGGGAACGTCTGTTCACCAGAGCGCCCCAAGGGATGATGAGGTCGAACGGTCACAAACTCCTGCAAGACCGTTTCAGGCTGGACATAAGGAAGAATTTCTTTACTGTCCGAGCCCCCCAAGGTCTGGAACAGCCTGCCAGCGGAGGTGGTTCAAGCACCTACATTGAACACCTCAAGAGTAAATTAGATGCTTATTTTGCTGGGATCCTATGACCCCAGCTGACTTCCTGCCCTTTGGGTGGAGGGCTGGACTCGATGATCTTCTGAGGTCCCTTCCAGCCCTGATGTCTATGAAATCAAAATATCACCCTTACCAGCTTTGTCTACAGGAGGAATATTTCCCATTCCCCAGGTAGAGGTTAAACTGTTTGTCAAATGGGGCTACACCCAAGCTTTCTTCTCAAATTAAAATATAATCTCTAAGTCATCTGAAGCGTAAGCAAGAGTTAATTTCTATTATTAAGGGAAAAAAAAGAGAAGTTACATGCTGATCATACGTGCTCAGGTGAAATTCCTGTTTACTGGCATTTCCAAGCTCTCTTCGAGGCATCTTCTGACCTCCTACTAGCAAACATGAGTGGACTGACCTGGCAGAAGTAACCTCCTAATGAAGATGGGCCATTTGCAGTTTTTGCATGCATTAGCAGGTCACAGAAAGCCTCAGGTTCGCTCATAGTCTTTAAGTTGACCTCCTAGGTTGTGTGGAAACTGCAAGGTCTGCCTCCTCTGGGATTTTACTTGGTTAACTTTTCAGTCAACACTCCCAAGTAGAGGCAAGAGCCAAGTGATCTTTCTTCCTGTAAAAAGGAAAAGACTTCAAAGAATTTGGTAAAGGTGAGCATGTGATATTTGGGTTTGTTCCTCCCAGCTCATATTTCAGTTGGAACAAACTAGTATCTGTTATAGTCACCCTGTATTTTCGCTCTGTCTGAAAAGGCCTTGAGAGGCTGTGGACCAGTGTGGCTCTCTGGGGAGTAGCGGCCAGAACGGGTGTCATACTCATAGGGCACGTCCAGATGTGCAGGCATGGGCAGTTTGTGGTGCAACAAACTGCATGTGTTGCACGTTAAATCAGCACAGTGCTGCTAATTTGCAGTGTGGGGGCAAAATTTGCTGCTGGGATTTCCAAGGGCTCTGCAGTGCAGAGAGACCGTCTCTACGTGCCATGTCTCCATGTACCACTCCTTGGATGGCTGGGGTGCTGGCTGCCTCAGCGTGGGGGCTGCCTGCCAACTATCCCTGTGCCCCAATCATCTCCCCCTTCCTCTCCCACCCTACAGCACATGATGCCCAGCTGGTAGCCAGGAGGAGCGGGCACGGCCCGCAGCAAAGAGCACATGCAGGGGCGTGAGCTGTAACACAAAGTACCTGCACAAATTTGTACCTCTGCAAATGCACACCTTTGCTCATTTGGACATGGCCATGGGGTATTTCAATTCTGTTCTCTAGCCAAACCTGGGATCACTACTGAGAATCAGGTCTTGCCCTTTTGCTCCTGTTCTGCACATAGCATGGCTATCGGGCCCTGGGCAGAGCTGCAAGAATCACACGTGGATGACCTGTTGATCTACCCAGAAGTGACTGAGGACGTGACCAGGTGCCTTCATTGCTCACTTTAAACCTTCTCTGGGAGTGGTAACTTGCACAGCTTCTTCCCTAGAAGGTTCCAGTTTCAGGAACAGCTGTTTTTCTGCTGCTCATTGGCTTCACTAATATTTAAAGTGGAGCAGACAGCTTTACTAGTTGATACGTTTTCAGCATTATTCATGTTGTCACTAGCATGGCATGAAGAATGCACAGCTGTAAACTCCAATTTCAGGAGGTAGGGGAAGGAAATGCTGATGTTCGTAGAATCATAGAAATGAAGGGCTGGAAGGGACCTTGAAAGACCATTGAGTCCAAACCCCCTGCTCTGGGCAGGAATCCTGCTGAGATCAAACGATCCCACCAAGGCGTCTGTCCAGTCTCCTCTTGAAGACTTCCAAGGTTGGGGATGGCACCACCTCCTTGGGAAGTCTAGTCCAGATTCTGGTCACCCTTAGTTCTTCCTTGCATCCAACCTGAAACCATCCTCTAACAGTTTATGGCCATTGCTCCTTGTCCTCCCCTGGGGTGCCACAGGGCTGGCAGAGTCCGAGAGAGACAGGTGGTAGTTTTCCTTTAAAACTCATGGTTTTTGTCATTTCTGGTTACCAAGTATTTTTGTTCTGAAGCATTATAAACTCATGTTTGCTATTCCCCTCTTGAAGTTGCAGAGCTATCTGAGGGCTAAAAGCAAGCTGAATACTGTGTCATCTAACCACTCTCATGACATTTCTCTTCCTAAGGTTTCTCCAAACCCAAAAACTCTCAGGAAAGTCATGAGCATCTCAAGAAAGCACTAGCGTGGGAGGATTAGCCAGAGAGAAACTTGGAACGGAGAGACTGGAAAGTAACGACAAGGTAAAATAAAGCAGACACCAAAGCCAAACTGAGAGTTATGTCTCCGGGCCTGTTTGGCAGATTTCGAGTCTCTAGTGAACAGTTTGTTGCAGCGCTAAAAATGATCTTATTACAGAGCGGCTAGGGGAAGAAATCTCATTACACTTCCAACAGATTAGAACCAGAGAGATGGTTACAGTTTCACTAAACACTAAGAGAAATGTACCCTTTGGAATAAACAGACGGTGTTCATAGACTGAAATTTGCTAATGGTCATGGACTGAGATTTGCTAATGATATTTTACCAAAGCCACTTCCTACTTACCTGCTGGGCAGCACAGAAATCCCTGCCATGTCAAAGACGGTACAATAAATAAATAATAGTGGAGAAGAACAGTTGCAATGGAAGATAAAGCTGCTTGTCTCTCCCTTAAGAGGTAGTGCACATAGATGCCATATCTTTGCATGTCTGTTTATGATTATGCATCTTAACCCAACTTTTTATAAAGCTGTCTTATTAATTTACTATGCAGTCTACAGTGATGGGTGAGTTAATTTCAGAAAGGGGGAAATAAGAAGATGACAACCCCAACTCGTGTACCGATTTCACCTTTTCAGTTTTATTTTATTTGCTGATGTTTCAAAGCTTGAATGCATTTCCAAATATCAGGTATCTTAAGGTACTGGGTTTCTAAAGGTTCAGGAAAACGAAGGCTTGAGTCAGAGCTGCATTCAAGGGACACTGCTGGGTGTAGTGATGGAACAAAACTAAACGTCTCCCACCAACATTTCAATTGTGTCCAGATCAACCCACCCACTCCTATATAAATACCAGGTCCCACTGTACAATACATCACAGCTGGAAATCGGGGCACTCGTCCTACTCAGTTGCTCCAGCTGCTATTCAGTGAAGTCAGCCTTTGTAAATTGGCAAGGCCAGAAACAATCCAGAAGTGACATAATTCGTAAGTGGCTAAACTTTGCTATTTTTAACATTCACTAAACTGTTTGCAAAAGTCCTCTCTCTTTTTTTCTTTTCATGGAAATTTAAATTGTGGCATAGACTTGATCTTGCTGATTTCCATTTTGAAGTGCTGTCTCAGAATAGTGATTTTTCATTTCCTTTTGAAGGCGCTATCAGATGTACCCCCATAAGAATAAGGGCGATTACAAATTGCTGAGGCAGTTTCAGTCTGACAGCAATTTGGAGAGCGTGATCACCAAATGCAATTTTGCTTCAGACTTCATAAACAGGCACGCTGCATCCAGCAGCCGGAGACTTCTATAGAACTGAAATATTTAGCAGTTGTCTTTTTATCTCCCACCTGCTGCCTTGCTATGTATCTTACTTTAATGACAGACCCACGAATTCTGTGGAAGACTCGCTTCTCTCCAGGTGTCAAGCATCATGGCCAATCAGCATTTTTACGCTATAATTAGCAAATACTCTACATGTTTTCTTTTGATTTTGCTTTTTAAAAAATGTGCGTATGCGGGGAGGAGGGGGTGGACAACGGTGTTTGTGTGAGATGAACTTTAACACAAACACTGAACTGCTCCCAGGCTTCTTCGTAATTCGGCATCACTAAGAAGTCTCTCAAATTGTTGCTGTTGGTGTCCAGGCTGTGCAGTGGGCGCTGAGTCTGTGAATCGCAATCAGACAGCAATGCAAACAGCCTGTCCATAAATATGCCCACCCCAGTCCCCGGGCTTAAGAGTCTTAGAAACCAGGGAAGGGAGATGGACATTGCAGCATGCTTGAAATAGCCACTATGGGCACTTCTAGGAGCAAGCACCGTAATCAAAGATCTCTTGCAAAAGCACCCCCTTATTATCCACCCCAAGTTGGGCCACTGCTGGCCTCAGATGTGACCCGACATCATGGTATGAAAGGCGGCTGCTCATTTAACCAGGTGCCAAACTAGTGAGGGCCATGTAGGTTCAGAACCAATAGCTTAGCATTAAGCCAAGCACTTAGTAGAAATCAGTGCAGATCACAGTGTTGATCTAAAGTTTCCAGTGTACTTTAGCCTGCTTATTAGTGGCAGCTTTTTGAATAGTCATAAGGTACGGCCTCAGGAAGAGCAATTTAATTTTGTGGTGACAATGGCATTGATAATTTGTGGCATCAGAGAAATAAGGTCACACTCATCCTGCCATGTGTAAAGTCAAAATAATGACCGTGTCCTTGTCTTAGAATAAGGAGCATCTTAATTATGTTCAGAATGAGCCCTGCTTCAGCAAACAAGGAGGCATGAGGTTTGAGGACTGGGGGACATGCCTTTTGTGGAGATGCTAAGGGAGGGGAGGATTTAATAGCAGCCTTCAGTTACCTGCGGCGTGATGACAAAGGGGCTGGAGCTGGACTTCTCAGTGGTGACAGGACAAGGAGCAATGGGCTCAAGCTGCAGCAAGGGGAAGTTTCGGTTAGTTACTAGGAAAAACTTCCCAGGGAGGGTAGTAAAGTAGTGGAAAAGGCAACTCGGAGAGGTGGAATCTCCATCCCTACGGGCCTTTAAGACCTGGGTAGACAAAGCTTTGGCTGGGAGGAAATAGTTGGGGCTGGTCCTGCTTTGAGCAGGGGGTTGGACTAGACAACCTACCGAGGTCCCTTCCAGCCCTAATGTTCAATGATTCTATGATTAGCATTAAATACAATTAGCTCCAAGCAGGGACTTTCCCTCCTTCAAGCTAAGCAGGTACTTAAAAGCATTTCTGAATCCAAGCTATGCCATGCTGTGTTTTTGTGTGCTGGATTTCTGGTACTTTTTTAAACACATGGTGTCACTTTTCCTTTGCGCTGTAGCGCCCTGATACTGAATCTTTTTGCTGGGTTAAAGTGGCTTTTGTTAAGCAATCGTATAGGAGGCCATTGTACACATGCACATTGTATGTAGGCCTTTCTGGACAGTCACTGAAATGCATAATGTTCCTTAATGAAAAATTTGCTCATGGTACAGTCACTCGCATACATAGAGGGGGTTGTCTGCTAACATAAGAAAACTGAATTTATGGTCAGGAAAGCCTCTCTCTGAACCTAGGTTATCCCTTTTCTGTGAACTGCCTGCCAAAAATTGTGGGCCTGATCAAAAGAGGACATACATGATCTTTTCCGTGCCTTTGTTAAAATGTCATTAATAGAACTTATGAAACACAAGCCATCGCTGGGAGCTGATGAAAGGCTGCAGGAGCTCAGCCAGCTGTTGCTTTTGCTAAGTGCTATCTCATACGTGTGCCAGTCATGTGGGGTAACACCTCTTGGCATCTGCCTTTTAAAAAACAGAATTCTACCATTGTTATTCTTGCTCGATGGAATAGTTTAATACAAGTGAAGTACAATACAATGCATCACACATCTCCAAAGATTTAATCGTTCTGTTAATAGAAACTCTTAGCCCAGACTCTGTATTTTAAGCTAAGCTCTCCTTATTTAAAAAACATTTATTGCCTCGTTTGATTACTTGATCGTCAGACCTGATTTACGTTCAGATGTGCCAAGCTAAAGACAGCTCTTAAACAGTGCTCTGCATTCCTGTTTGAATAAAAGTCATTGGAATTGTACCCTTGTGAAACACAGTTCAGTGAGATCAGAATGGTCCCCTTGACAAAAAGGTCAGCTTTAGGTATGTAATAGCACGGCTTATCTGTCTGATGAAAAGATGAGGTGTTAACTACTTGAGCAGCATGGAAGTGTAAGTGACTCCTCAATAGGGATGTTTCTTTTAAGGTAACAAAACTTTTGAACAGGTTCCTCACCCGCTTGGCTTGTGCGCATATCTACCTACATTACATATATTTGACCTGTGTGCAAGAGCTTTCCTTTTTGATGTATAGGAAGCTACCCATATACCATGTACCCTCTGCAGTCTGCTTGTTAATCTACTGAAACTCTGGTCCTCCAGTTAAATGTGACACCAGCTGGACCCAACTATTTGCATTGATGTTCCACCTGCAGAGGAAAGCAGAATTTGGCCTTATGTCTAGGTGCACTTACACATCTATCCATACCTACAATCTGGACCTGGACACACCACTGGGTAAAAGAGGTTCCTTGCTTATTAGAGTGGTAATGAGTGCTAGTCAATGTTCAGCTGTTCTTCTGCAAAATTGGCATTTTGATATTAAAGTTGGTAGAGCTGTAGTAGGATATATTGATCTACATGAAAAGAACCGAGTCAGTTGTCATGTTTAGGCCGTTCGATCATTTCAGGTAGCTCTTTTTTATGATAAATTCTAATTGATAACTAATGTGACATTTCAATTTTGGCACCAGCAGCAAGGGTGGGATTAAACAATGCCGCCCTTCTTATGAAACAATACATGCTTCTGTTTCTTTCCAGACGTATTTGGTGAACAAAGGAAAACCATAATAGCCTGAAAGTAGCAGTCCTTATATAATTACGACTTCTAGCTGCCGTACGTTGTTCTCCCATCCTAAGTTTCCATGCCTTTCTAACCTTTTCCTTTTTCCAGCCCCCTAAATGATTCCTTTGGCTTGATACCTTGGTTACAACAGCTGGCTTTTGTTGCTCTGGAAAGTTTATCCCAAGTTCTGTAACCATCTTAAGTGGTTCATATAGCAGAACTGTCGACTTAAAACCAGACAGAGGTACACAGAGCATCAAGAATGCTGGCTAGCCAAACGTCACTGGAAGAGACTAAATAAATACAACTGTAAACATGTTTGGTTTTTTCCCCCTTTATCAGACTTATCTTCCATGACATTGGCACGTTTCTAGTAACAATGAGGAGAAATGAGCCTGTAAAGTAAACTGTTTTCTTCGGAGTGGAGCAGTTAAGTAAATGTATTAACATTTTTTTGTACATTTTTATGCCAGAATTTTGCAAACACAGGCTGGAGGCTTCACCAGATGCACGAATTAGAGATGATTGTCAATGCAAGGACCCTTGCATAGCGACTGAATGGGTCTGTTGATGAAATTTGCATACATAGAGAGTTAAACAGCGGTTTCTACTGTATGGAACAGGGAGGAGGGCTTTTTGGGGGGTATGCTCCTCCATACATAAATTCAACATAAATAACGTGTTATCTTTTGTATCCATATTATGCCTTTATTCACCTCCACATGTATAAACGTACAACTTTTTTTTTTTTTGTATTTCTTTCTTTTCCTGCCAAAACTTTGTTTTTTTCCTCCCAAGACACAGACTATTATTTAAGGGGGGTTGCGCACACCCAGTGATGGAAGGAGATAGCATTGTATTGCACAGATTTGCAGGTTCATGCTACTATAAAAGCAGAGCTGCGTTTGACGATGCTTCCCCCTTCTAGTATTAGACAGCTTGCGTTTTCCACGGACTCCTTGCTTCTCTGAGTGATCTGTCATAAGGCAGAGTCGCAAAGAAAGAATTTTTCAGCTGACAGTTAATAAAAAGCACAATTATTGTCACAGTCAAGAGCAGGAAGAAAAACAGAACTAAGTAAGTCACCAGATCTGGCTTATTTATTTCCCCTTCTTTTAAGACCCTGGCAGTTGACATGTAAAAGGCTGAGGAGCTCACTGGTCTCTGCGTGCTGCTCAGGTAGGGGGTGTTTGTCTGAATGATTAGGTGGGCTTCGGTGGCGCTGGTTGAATTTAACAATTCACTATACATGTTCTTGCTTAAATTTCCTCCACGGTAGGTGTAATAGAAAAGAGCCAACAGCAGTCAATCCCTGGTGGGGAAAGGGACCGTTCCCATTTGTAACAGGCTGAAACCCAGCTGCATTCTGTGCGGAGGGAAAAGCAGCTAATTCAATTCACTCGCGTGGCTCAGTAAATGTGCTTCTTTCAGGCTTCCTAGATCGCATTTACACCATTTCCCCCACAAACAGTAAGCAGAAAACGAGACAGATACCTCTTGTTCTGGCACTTGCTCTCCCAGTTCACCTGAGCTTACTCAGCACAATGGGTCATCTGTGCAAACCGAGCCGGTCACTTGGGATGAGTTTATAAGGTTGCCTGAATTTTCTTGGAAGAGTAGCGTGGCAGCCTCACGTGCATAGCAGAAGAGAGTCTCCCTCTTTAACGCAACCCCGTACTGTAAACCAGACAAAGAGGACCGACCGCTTCAGAGAAAGGAAGGCACAACAGATTTCCAGGTGATTTTTTTTTTTTCCCCAGGGTGATGCATGCAAATCCAGCATTAAATAGGATCCAGAGCCACCAAAAGCAGCAGTGATTTCTCTGACATCAGGCTGAATTCCCAGCAGCAATTCCCTCCCTTAGGGTACTCCTCACTGCAACGGCGGGTCCTGTGAAGCGTTAGTTGACTTTCTTGATCCCTGTTAATTGTGCGCTGTGCAGCTGGCACTAAGAAGGCTTTGCTTTCCAGATCCCCTTGTCAGGCACTTCTTTCACTTGCCTTAAAAAAAAAAAAAAAAAAAAAAATACAACCGCTTCAAAGTTTCCTTTGTTTCAAATGTTTGCTGGGAGCTTTTTCCTCTTAAGTTCTTTTGAAGCCTTGTCCCTGATTCCAGTTCACCCCAGCTGTGACCTGGGGCTGGGATCTGAGCATAAAGATTTGTAAAATGTGACTTTTCCCTTGAAACAGAAGCTTCCCCCCAGCATCACTTGCTGCACTGTGAAGGAAAGAATTACACCGTGGTGCTGAATGTTTCTGGAGCCTGTGATATCTTGCAGCGACTTGATGCTAAAAAGGAAGCGATCTCATCATAAATCCTCACGAGTGTTCGAGGCTCTGGGTTGAGAGTCGGTGATAAGGGAGGTGGGGGGAGACAAAGAGCACAAGCAAATTGCATTGGAGTCTTTCTTTCTACTGTAGACTTTTCTTATTAAAATGGGTCTCTCCAGGGTAAACAGAAAACGTCTTTTTTTTTCTTCTCCCCTATGTAGCCCCCAGCACCCTCTGCAGCCTGACAATTAGCATGTTAATTCTTTTTCATCAAATTGCTTTTACGGTGCTATTAGCCGCTGGCTCTCTGCCAGCTCTCTTTCGCAGTCCCTCACTCCAATACATCAGATAAGCATGGTTAATACTTTATTTTAACACATTGCTACTCCAAAAGGGGCGGGGGAGGAAGGTAACATTTGGTAGCTTGACAGAGGAAAGCATGAAACATTTTCTCTGTTCTGTCAGGGCTCGGACACAAGTCAACGTTAAGGCTTCTTACGACAAGCCATCGCACCCAATGTCCTGCCTGGATAAGCACTTTAATTAACATCATAAAATAATTCTGCCTTAATGGGGTGAGGGGGAGAAGAATCTTGCATTCAAAGAGATTTAAGAAAAAAATTAATGAAGTTTTTCCTCCAAGAAGCGAACAAAAAAATTCTAGGCACCATTTGGCTTGGCACTGAGAAGCTTGCCAGGCCTAAAGATCCTGACTACGTCCAGGACTGTACTTGGTAGCCGTGTTGGGTGAGACAAGAAGACATACAAAAACTAGAACTCTTGGTTCCAAAATGATACCTTTTATTAGACCAACTGGGAAATCTCAAGGAAGAAAAGGGCAATTTTCATTTTGGAATCAAGAGTTCTAGTTTTTTGTATGACTGAATCCGTCAGCCCTTCCTTCTGGCCCTCGCTCAGCTCTTTGCCTCTCTCCAGCGCCGACTCCAAGTGCATGCTTAACTTTAAGCATGTGCTTAAGGCCTACTGATTTCACTGGGACCCACCGCTCTACCCGCGGCTCGTTCTACGCCGCGGTGTTTGCATATGCTTCTTTACTTTTTGGTGTGGTTCATGGCCCTTGATTTCTTGTTTTAAAACAGAGGAAGTCTCTCTCTCTTTTATGTTTGCCGTGTAGGAGCCCGTGCCCAGGGCCTCTGGGGCTAAATTGCCCACAGGTTCCTCCTGTCTTCACACCCATGTCTTTCATATTTCACCTGCCAGATCTGTAGAGCTAGGTGCTAAAGGACCCCAGTGATGGCTGAAGAGTCTGCAGGTGCTAAATTAGAAAAGCCCCTTGGAAGGAGTGTAGTAATTATCTACTGATTCCCTGCATACTTTATTGCTCTTTGATAATGAGACCTTAAGGATGCATCTCTCCCAAGCGCCCATTCAAGCAGCATGAGCGAGACCTATATTTAAGGTCCATGTGTAGCTTCTCATGTACAGTCCTGAGAGAGTGACCTCTCCTCAACTTTCTCCTTCCCAGATGTTTTCCAAGGCTGACTCAACACTGCCCAGGCATCCTTATTATTATCATTTTAACTATATATACACAAGGCTGTAAAAAAAAACAAAAAAAAAAACCAGCCTGGGAGCTGAGTTATAGCAGGGACAAGGGTTTCTTAATGCTTCAGGTTGTTTAGAAAAGTTGGCTATAAATAGTTTCTTTGCAAAAATTACAAAGCCTTTGGGGAAAAAAGCACCACAACCGCAATGTATATAAATGTCATAATATTGGAAAAACAAGGAACTGATGCATTTTAGTTCAGTTCCAAAGGGCGAGTTCTTGGCTAGTTCTTAAGGGTTCTGCTTTTTGCTGCTTTTTGTTAAACTGGGGAGTGGGTGCAGGCAGTGGGACTAGTCCATCTACTTTTCCCTTGAGGGGTCTCATGGTGGGAGAGGAAGGGGTTCATGATCCTCACAAGTATCTGTGAAGGGCTGTGGGGAGCACTGTGGGCTTGCAGCGAAGGGTCAGCAGTATCTTTGCAACAGGGAGGTCTATGGTGTCTGTGCCGAGACTCAGTGATTCAGGGGGGCAGAGTAGCATGTGCAGAACTAAGCATGGGGCAAATCTGTCCAAACTTTGGTGAGAACCGTTCTGAGTTGGATCCCAAGGGGTGTCACAGGCATGGAAAGAGGGGGACTGAAGGTGTGGGAGTTGCAGGAAGGTGGGTGTAGATGAGCTCTAAGATTTGAGAATTGAGTAGGCGGACTAGTTTTTCCCACTTTTCCTGCCCATCTACATAGCAGGCTAACATCTTTCATTTGCCTCCTCCAACACTGTATCATAAGCTCTTGGAAGATTGTTTTTTCTTTCTCTTACAGATATACCAGTACAGCTCTCAATTGGGATTGCGACTGCCAGACAACTTATTAGATGTTTGCAGTGAATGCTCCGTGTGTTTATGAGCACCAGTGTGTGCTGATCCTCTAGTACCCATTTGCTGCTTTCTGCTTCCATTTTGGCTGGCTGAATCTGACAGAAGAGCTGATGGGAAGCCCTGGGAGTAAGCTGGTTGTGTTTTGGGCCATGGCTGTTCAATTCAGGCTTAATCTTCTAATGGCTAATTTGCCGTAAGTAATACCTTAATTACAAAAGTAAGAATTGAGCCTTTTTCTTTATTTTCCTTCATGTAGAGCGTCTCATTGAAAAGCTTAAGTGACTTGCATTTTTTTTTGCCATTAACTCATCTCGGTGTGGGAGTTTTGAATTGTCATTATTTAATGATTTGTTTAAGCAGGGTATTTTTTGCTCTGGAAAAGATGCAGATATAAGCCAAGGGGCTGGCCTCTTACATCCCTGGAGGTTTATGTTGTCACCTTTCTTCTTTATCTGTAAAATTCAAAGCATTTTCTGAAGAATAAGTAACACTGACCCAATTTAAATAACTGGGGAAACAAGGATACAGGAGAGTAAGGGTAACGTTGTGAATAGGCCTACATGTCCATGCCAGGTTGTGAGAAGTTGAACCTGCCTGCCTGACCGACCCTAAACTTGACCTACTCCCAATTTCGTAATGGTCTGAGATCCTGTGGTGGCCAGAGGAAATGCTACAAAGACCCATTAAAGGTCTACCTCAAGAAAACAGATACCAGCATCAAAAGCTGGGAGGAGCCGACAGCCAACTGACTCCAATGGCGCTGCAACCTCAGCCAAGCGGCATCCCATTTTGAGGTAAAGCATCTTGCCCTTGGAGCAGAGGAAGGAGAGCCTGCAGCCTACCCTCCCCTGCAGAAAAACCTGCAACTTCTGCAGACAGGTCTGTGGCTCAATGATGGAAATTTTTATGTCACCACAAGACCCATCAATGAGCCATGGTCATGATCATCCTTGAATTGATAGATTGCCAGCGATGACCCGGAACTTGACTCCCCACCTACTGTCTTCCTGTCCCTAAAGTAAAAAAGCTCCCCTATCCACCTACTGCTCTCTGCCCAGATCAGTAGCAGAGGACGAGATAGCAGTTTGTGCCTGGGCTATTTATCCTGCAGCAAGGCACAGACATGACTTTCACACATGTTGCTTCTTAGCATGATTCAGATGACAGAGGCAGCTCTGAGGGACTGGATTTCAGACACCCTACTCCTTTTGGTAAGCAGATACCTACACAGGTCATCCATTCAAAAATCAGTGGGGCCACTCATGTAAGTAGCAGTTCATCAGTGGGATCAAAGGCCTCAAGGATCTGGCCCTAAGCAATCTGCCCAGCACCCGGCTGTCTCCGTGGCAGCTCAGAGGCAAGAACCCAAGTCTTCTGGCTCCTGGTCTAGTCTTGCCCTGGTATTAAATAAATATTGAAATAAAGTTTTCACAGATTAAGAAATGGAAAATAGCTACTGTTGTTGTTTGTTATTTGTGCACCACACCAAGGGCTGGCTGAGTGCTGTACAGTCTGACAGAGTAATAATATTTGCTTTAGCAGTCATTCAACCACATTATGCATAAACAGGACATGATCACGGTGGGTAACAGTCATTTCGGGTATGGTCCTATTGTGACAGACTGGTAAATAATACAAGATCCATCCCTTACGTGCTTATCCAACCCCCACCAAGATAAATGTCAGCTGAGGGAAATTAAAGAGGGAAGAGACATAATATTTTTCAGTAACGTAACCATTTACAATCTGTATTACAATCCTTCTGCTCTTAAGAGTAAACTGCAGTCCAGGGGAATTGTTTCTATTAGCAGACTTAAATGTAAGAAATCATATGTTGTAATCTTCTAGCACAATAAAAGCTGCCTTAAAGCTTCAAAATGCCATAAAGGAAAGAAAACTAGAAAATACTCACAACATTTTTTTTCCTGATAAGAATCACTCTGTTTTCCAGGCATCAGCATTTACTTTCAAACTTCATGGCCTGTTTTTTCTAATGTAGGTGCCTAAGACAAGGTGTCTAGCACCAGTTTTGTCTGATTAGGGGCCCACTTTGATTTAAGTGCCTATAAATGGTGTTAGATGCCTAAAATGGTGACCTAAATATGAGATTAGAAGATAGAAATTCATTGTCAATGAAATATTTGGCATGTGGTGCTTAGAACTTGGCTCTAGTGTCACCTTCACTAGACACATCTTCACTCCTGATGTCTCAGATATTTTACAATTTTCCGTCAAAATGTGTTCACCTAGCTGGGAAGATTTTAGCATATTCCATCAGGAATGAAGTCTGTCCCATGACCTGATCAATCTTTTCCCTTTCTCCATATCTACAAAGATCCCCTGGGTCCAATTGAACAATGTCTCTGAAGTAGAAGGGCAAACGTTGCAAAAAAATACTGGAGGAGCTCTGCGTTCCTGCGGTAAATAATAATGAAGATCCCCTGCTTCTCCCCAGCCCAGGCAGGAGTAAGTGGCCATTAGCTCAGTTGGTTAGAGTGTGGTCCTAATAACATCGAGGTCAGAGGGTCTATCTGCAGCTGGGCTAGATGATCTCTTGAGGTCCCTTCCAGCTTTACTCTTCTACGATGAAGTGGAGAGGATATTTAAGCTAGTGCTCTGTGTGCTGCCTGAAGAGTGATGTCCTATTTCTGCTTCAAGGTGGGATGCTTCCCTCCCACATCTCCCTCTCCACAGCTGCAGAAGCTGGTTGGTGACAGAGTCTTGTGTGGAGCTTTTGAACCACAATGAGTTTGACTCTCAGCAGAGAGGTTTTGCAGTGGAAATATTTTGTGCGGGGACCAGCTATATATTGAACTTCTTTATTTTCTCCCCAATAGTGACTTCCCACGTGCAACACATTTACTTGGGGGTATGGTTGTGTAAAACAGTTACATTTTGGAGGTGAAGTTGATAGGTTATGCACCTTTATACTTTTACCACTCTGCTTTGGATCCTATACCAGGAATTAGGCAGAAAAGAGAGGTGGTGCTATCACCCAGCTTGAAGGTCTTCAAGAGGAGACTAGATAGGCACCTGGCTGGGGTCATCTGACTTTGGTCCTCTTTGCTGCCTGGGGCAGGGGGTCAAACACAAGGATCCTTCCGGGTCCCTTCTGACACTACAATCTATGAATCTATGAAACTTCCTCTGCAGTTTTCTTTGTCCTTCATAGGATTTCTTCTGCCTCCCTTGGAAGCATCTAGTAATGGTCAAAAATGGGGTACCTGATCTAGATGGGTCTTTGGTCTAATCTGCCGTAGGCAATTTCTACAATCCTAATATCTGATGCCAAAGCTATAGAAAATAGCTGCAGTTTAAAAAATCAACAACACACTGGGTGGTATTAACAGGGGGATCTCTTTCAAATCAAAAGAAATGTTTCTTCCCTCTATTCAGCACTGTTGAGGCCTCACCTGGAGTACTGTGTCTAGTTTTGGGCCCCTCGCTTAAAAAAGAAAGTGAGTAGATTTGACAGAGTTGAGTGCAGAGTGATAAAAGTAACTAGGAGCCTAGGAGCCACCAGCTTGACTTTCCTATGATCCTATAATGTCAATGAAGAAAACAGTGAAAGATATGCTGTTTCTCACTGTTAAGTGTTGCATTTGAATGCCGTCCCTTCTGGCATGTACAAGCGTAACATTTAATCTGGCAGAATTCATTGCAATTGAAATGCAGCATGTGCAAGCATTCAAAGCACTTCAACCCTCTAAAATGGCTGATGTGGTAGAGTTCACTGCCCCATTGATCAAGGTTGAATTGTTAATCGATTGGGGTGCATGTATTTGAATAAACACTTGCATACATTCCCCAATCAATTACAGCTGTTATGATACCCTTCAGCATCCCAGCATGCATTGCTTGCAAGTACCTCCCACTCCTGCAGGAAGATACTCTGTGACTGGGGCTGCACTCTACTGCTGCAGCCTGAGACACAGCAGGCCTCTTCTCCTGACAGTTAAGGGGATGGAAAAACTGGGAACTTTGCAGCTGAGCAGGTGAAGGAAATCCACCTAACGCTAACACCCTTGGACCCAGATGCTACAGACCCCAGACCCCATGCTGTTCCCCAAGCCCTCTGACCCCACATCTTCTCCCACCTTCCTTATTCATCCCATCAGCCTCTCAGACCCTGCTGACCCCTTCCAGCTGATCCCCAAATTATATAGCAGCTAATTCAGGACGGTGCTAAGGTTACCTTTAACATATCACATAGCTGGTAAAGGAGTTTGGTGTCAGCATGGGTGTGTAGACAGCATTCAGATTAATTTTTCTCTGCATCGTGCTCCTTTTCAGACAAAAATAGACATTCTTGTTCCTGTACTACTGCACAAAAGCTGCCTAGCCTAAATGGAACGCATCTTTACTTACACTTTCAAGCATTCATCATAATTATAGGATATGTGCTTGGTTCTTTGTTGGGAATTCAGATCACTAGGGGAGTAGGGACTGAGACATTTTGCTCACCAGGCCATTATCATTCGAGACAATATGTGATGATTTCCTTTCCTACTGTCCCAGATTTTTCATCCTAGTGCGCCAGCATTAGGAAGTTGGGAATGTGATGAGTATTTAGGTAAAGCTGTACAAATCAACACAGGATTTGTGCATCCAAAATGCTTGCCTTTCTTCTGGGACTTCCTGGTTGTCTATGCTATCCTTCTGATGGTCAGATCTTTTGCATTGTTATAGGAAAGTGCAGCAATTTGTAGAATTTATGCACATCTTATGGATTCTGCTTGGTAATGAGGACCTTCCAGGACTTTCTATCAGACTGCAAGCTTCATCTTGGAACGATGAATCCTGCCTTTGCTCCTTAAAGCTGCGTTCTGGACTGAAATTCCAGGAGGTGGTGTCTCAAGGCAAACAATGGTAAGGCACTTAACCTCGATGACTGTCTATTCTCAAAGACACCCTCACTAAGAGTTGGCCTTTGGGCAAACTGGTTTTAGATGTTATGGATTCATAGATGTTAGGGTCGGAAGGGACCTCAGTAAGTCATCGAGTCCAACCCCCTGCCCTGGTCTGAACTCTAAGACAGTGCTTACTAAATTATGATTCATCCATGGTGGACTTGCTAGCTTAATGAAGCTGAAGAGATCGCCCAACAAAGGTAAGTGGCAGCACTGTGCTTAGACTCCTGGTGGCCCTGGGCAAAGTTTTAGTATTGCCCCCTCTTCACCAGAGATAATGGTAATAATAATAATACAAAAATTACCATTTTCAGGTCCCTTTTTGTCCAGATCCCCAGTGGCCACCCAGTTTGCCCATGCCTGTGTCTGGCCCTGGTGAGTGGAGATTAGAAAGTTTCCCACCAGCATTTGAGAGGGAGTGTGTAGAAAGAAACTGGTTGCAAAACCACAGGTACATTCAGGAGGAGAAATCGTATGGAGGAAGCCAGGTGGAGAAAAAAGAGTCTTAGACTCTTTAGCTTCCTCTAACCTAAGCCCAAAGCTCTTTAGAAAATGGTGAGGAAACTGAAGCAGGAAAGGGCATGTAGGTACTTATTGCTTGGTTTAGGGCTGTGTGTTTGCTGTGGTAGTTAAAGCGAAGAGTGGCTTTTGGAAGTCAGGGTGCCCCAAACACTGCAGGTCTGAGAGCAGGTGTGGCTAACCTACTGTGCTGTGAAGGGTGAGGCTGACTCACTATCAATGAAGTCTGTAGGCATAGCAAGAGACGGACGAGATGAAAACCCACAGGAGCTAAAAATACCTAGATCCAGTGGGATGGGATGGGATGGGACTGGAACAGGGCAGGCTGATGAGCTCCCGGCATGGTGGACTACTAAGACTGTGACAACCTGATGCTACAGGTGCATTGTCACTTATAGGCTAAGGAGGATTCACTTCTTAAGTGGTGGTTTTGAACCCAAGTGTTCCTCTCGGCAAGCAGATTTTATGGCGGCTGGGATTGTTTGGGTGCTAATGATGCAGCCCGGAGGTTGCAAGTTCAAGGGTCTAGTAGAAGTGCTCAGAGTATGGCCCGGTTAGAGTCCAATGAACCTGCGAACTCTAAGTACCTCGTTACAAGGACATGAAAAAGGAAGCCAATTATGCCAGACACAGAGATGAAGTCTGCCACATACAGCATGCTGAACTGGATGGGCAGACTTGTTGCATGCAGCATAAAATGAATTCTGCAGACCTTTGCTTGAATGGAGAAATGAATCCTCTCTGGTTGTACTGGCTTTCCTCCTTGCGTTTGTTTGTGGCAAACATTCATGTGATCTCATTATTTGTGAGAATTCACGTGAGTTAAATGAATAGGAAAGATGAATGCTCTGGTCCTTGGACCTCAGCGGTATATTCTGACGCGGTTCTTTTGATGAAACTTGAGTGTGAAGACAACCGAACAAGCCAGGTGGGATCTCACCAAATGGTCCTCTACATACTGTGAGGGGAATGAAAAGAAAATAAGTCTCTTCACCCTACCTATGACATTGACACCAACCTAGTTTTTCTATAGAGGAAGCCTCGAACAAACCAGATCTAGTCCAGAATGAAAAGGTTAAACATTTTCTATCATTCCTTAATCTGGTTATATGGCTTTTCCTTAAGCTGGAGGGAGGTTCAAAGAAATGGGGGCTTTTCATAATGCCCTAATTATAGGCATTATGGCCATCCAATGGGGAAACAAAAACAATATTGTGTGACCTGTGAACACGTGACAACTCAACGATGTTGCTTAATATTCAGCATCTAAAAGTTCTGGTAGAGGCCCAAACCCAGGCTGAGGACACCTGACCTAGGATCTTAATCATTGCTGCATTGATTGATTGATTGATTGCCTGTGAGTGTTTGCACGCACATGTATGTGAGATGTGTATTTCTCTCCTCTCCCCTTCGAGCCAGGGTCACGGCTGCAAGCCTTCTACGAAAGCAAGAATCCCCATTCTTATAGAAGAACATGTCTTGACTATTTAGCAAATTCTTTTAAATTTACAAAAATAACAAACTCAGTACTGGAAATGGCACAAAAGCTTTTCCATTTGAAAAAGTTAAAATATCCCCCAAAACTGAATGCCGGCAGTCAGTGGCTTACTATTGATTATCAGCATGAGAGAAACACATTTGTAGGACAGGCACATGCCAGGCGACAGTGTTAGGTATGAAAGATGCTAATTTTTGGATACTATCTGTATCTAGGTGACAGCAGCAGTAAATCTAATCAAGGAGAGGCGGAGTTGTCTATTTAGTCTGAGAGAAGTTTAAGATAAACCTTATTTGAGAGAGATTACAAAATGTTATATGGGCTTGGTAACCACTTAAGGCCTGTTTTTTATCTATGACTGGAGAAAAATGAGGAGAAAATTGAACGTGATATTCTTCTGCAGGCTAAAGGAAGATATCCCAAGTTTAATTGTTTGTCTGTTGCTTGGTGAAGATAAACGAGAAATTATAAAACAATTCATCATCTGCAAGGCTTCAGATCCAAACAAATTAAATATAGCTGTGTCGTTTTCTTTTTCCTTAAAGATATTTTCAGTATTGGAGATGAGTCTTGCACATCACAAAAAGAGGATTTCTGAGAAGTAGCTGCATCCCACATACGTGGAAGGCAAGGTTACCTTGGTCTTTTAAAGCATGAAGGGAGTTAAGGTTTAAGAGCTAAGGAGCTCCTAGAGTAATAGTAAAACAGGGCTGGCTGGGACCATAGGAGTCATCTAGTCCAGGACTTACTCAGGGTAGGATCATTCCTATCTAAACCATCCCCGACATGCTTCTCTAACCTGTGCTTAAAACCAGACAGCGATGGGGATTCCACACCCTCTCTCGGTATCCTGTTGCAATGCCTAATCACCTTCCTGCTTAGAAATGTCTTCCTCCTTTTTAACCTAAATTTCCTTTTTTCCAATTTCTCTCATCTCTTGTGGACGCTGAAAACGATGGGTTGCCATTATAACATGCCTGTTTGTATTTGAAGAGTGTTAAAATTCCCCCTTAGTCTTTTCTTCCTCAGACAAAACAATCTCAGTTCTTCCGAGCACTGAATTTCAAGATGCCAAAATGAAGCACGATATCTAAAAGAGATCTAAACAGAGCGGACAGAAGCTTTTCACTTATATTTTTTTAAGAAAAAAGAATTAGATTTTTTTACTTTTTTTTTTTTTAAATAAAAGCCTCCAGGAGGCGGTGAGATGGAAGTTCTGCTCTTCCGGTTCCACATCGTGCACATAACGAAGTGTCGATATTCACCTAGCATGACACATTTCAACGTAAAAGGGGCTGGCCCATTTTGAGAGGCCAATCCATTGGTTCGTCCATGGTAGTGGTTGTGATTATGCACAAGGTGATATTCACTGGCCACCAGCTAAAAAAAAGAAATTATAAAATGCTCTTGGCAGAGGTGGCATGAATTGTATGTTAATTGACTGCATTTATATAGAAGGAAAATCTATGAACATGCAATAGTGATTGCTACAATAATCTAGAAACTTATCACTTCTTGAATATCTGTCCTTTCACGGAGCACATTCATTCTGCATTCAATTTCATGGAAATGAATCCCAAAAGCAGAATGAGTGATATTAAGATAACGTCATTAGCCCATTCACGCTTATATTAGTGGTCATAAACTGAGAAGTGTATGAAATCAAACTGTATGAAATGTAATGCCAGGCTAATGCCCTCTCAGCCCCTTGAAATATTTGCCATTAATGCCCCCGCTTAGTAAAATTCCATTTGATGTTAAATTCTGATGAAAAAAAGAAGACTAATAAGTATACTGTAGGCTCTTTGGGGGCTGTGCAGCAAGTAAAGTAACGTCTCTTAGTAAGGAGAAACATTTTCCTATTTTTAGGCAAATGATTTTCAGTTTTTAATCATAATAATTTTCGAGACTATGCTTCTGGGGAATACAGCACTGCACTGTTATTAAAATTCTTACTGTATAATAGAAAAACCCTGCACTATCTCTGAGAACTGCCAGCCATGGGACTATTAACTTTGGTTAATAGTAGAATAACTGAACTATAGCCATCACGTAACCCATCTCTAAACTTTTAAATAGGTTGTGTGAAGGGAAAGGTTGTCGTCATCCTAAAATGTGTTTCTCTCTGTAGACTGTATAAAACGGTTCACTAATTATAAATACCCATTTAACTTTAAAGTGTTATGTCAGCCAGAAAAACCTCTTAAATTGAAGTTCCCAATAAATTAGGGGAGTAAGACATACAATGTATAGTATGTTGATTTTTTTTTCCCTAACCTTCACGGGCCATATACTCAAATGATCATTGTCCATTTTAATAAGGTTATGAAAGTTTGTTCTTCAAGAGATCAACTTGAGAAAATTCCATTAATTCCTTTTCACACAAATCAAGCTCAGAATTTTCATGTCATTTTTTTTGTTTCATTGGAAAACTATAATGGTGTTTTAGGATGATCTCCTGTTCACTTTGCTGGGAATTATTTTATGAGCAGTCAAGAACCTGAAAAGTATTCAAGGGAAAATTATTATTACACAATAATAAATTATTATTATTATTAGCCCAATTGAGCCTGTAGTTCTGATATTTCACCAGTAAAGTGTCATGAGCTCATGTGGTTGACTTTGGTCTCAGATATTCAGTATTTATGAGGCAGTTCAGAACAGATAATCTGCTTTGCATACCGTTTTTTGGAAATGAAAAGGGCTTATTTATTTAAACATCCACAGTGATAAATCAGGAAGTCGGTTGATGAAGTGTACGTCCACCATCCGCTCTCAGTAGTGGACGAGCGTCTGTTCTGATGGATTGTCAGGACAAGTTGTGACTAGCTAATGAATGCAGCTTCAAGATAAGGACATTGATTTCTTCTGTTGCTGCACAACAATTTATATTGCTGTTGCTGACAAAGGAAGGATAAATCACATCTGGCTTAAAAGACCCCAGACTGATTGGTTTAACAGGGACTTCTCTAGGAATTGTAATAGGCAAAATGCCCTCAGATATTAAAGGTGTGAAAATTAATAGGAGGAGTCAGAAAAGTTTGCCATGATGTTCTTATTAATCCTTTTTGTGTGGACTTTCTAGAACATAAACCAAGACTAAATCATTCCTTTTTCAGTTTAATTACATGGAACCATCCTTACCAGTCTTCTGATTCATATCCTGGGACCAAACCATGGCTCTGCAAGCCTGGTACTCTGTTTTACAAGGGTATGTACTAATGGATTCACTCCTGCTCTCACTGAATCCAATTAGAGTTGTGCCACTGATTTCAGAAAGAACAGGACTAGGCCGTTCTGCTCCTAGCCTACCATAACGTGGTATTTGTACTGCATTCCTTAAACAGATGCATAGGAATTGCAACAATGCTCAGGATACCTCATGAGATGATTCAAATGGTTTCAGAACCCACCTCTGAAACTAAGTCCTTCCATATTTTTTAAGTCGTCTCTGCTAAAGTAAGAGGTAACAGTGCTTAGTTGGCTCCATATTCTTGAAAATGTGAAAACCCTGACACTCTTGCAAAGGTTTATAAGACTGCTGTTGCATTCTGAACAGGCTCTTTAGTATTGATGCCCACCTGAGACGTGGAAAGGAAGGGGGAAATGCAAGCTTTTCTAGGGTTACTTCAGCTAATATAGTCCACTGATCAGGGGAGGTTTTCATTAGGAATTTTTTTCCCTCAGATATTTTGGAGATGGTTCTAGTGGGGCAATGTAAGATAAAGGAAGCCCAGCCAGGGAGCACTGCAGGACAGGCATAGTGCAGTAGCTGCCAGGGCAAGAGGGCAAAATGAGGCAGTCAGCAGATGCCTGCAAGTGGTCAGTTGACCGGATGTAGGCAGGGCTCTGGGTGCATATAAGCCCAAGGCTGGGGCTAGCAGAGGTGTCTCCCCCTGGCTGCTGCAGGGGAAGAAGCTCCTGTCCAGGAAAGCCACCCGGGAATGCTGGGCTGCATAGGTGACATGTAGGGGGACACAGGGGGGCATGTGCCCCCCCCGAGATTGGTCACTGCCAAAGCTGCTACCAGCTTCTGCAGGCAGTCGCTGCTTGCTACCTACCCTCCCCTTGCCATCAATGCAGCTACTGGCATCTGCAGGCAGTCCCCACTTACCACCTCCCACCCTAGTAGTCAACATGGCCACCGGCATCTGTGGGCAGTCCCTGCTTGCTTCTCACCGCCCTGCTGCCCCCACTGGGCAGTCCATGAGGCACCAGTCATTCATGCTGTGCTGCCTGTGTGCTGCTTACAGGAATAGGGAGGCATGCTATATTGGGGTAAAGGTTTGCCCTCTTAACGGGACAGAGGGGTGCTTCAATTGTTGTTTATGTTACAGCCTAGGGGCTTATGATTTATGTGACTATTTCTACCAGAGGAAGCATCTGCAGATGATCTGTGATCTTCCTGGTTGGAGTGGTAAAGCAGCCAGAGGCCGCTTGAATTTTCTGCACAGAAAATTCAGGAACATTAATTGCACATGTAGATGTACCCAAAGTAACTGGTTTAAAGCTAGTTCAGGTATCTCTGTATTTTATTGCATTCCATTCTCTCTGGACTGGCTATCTAAATGCCTTTGAGGTATTGAAATCAATGGGAGGTAAATACCTGTACACCTTTAAGAATCTAGGCCCCTTTGCCCTCCCTTGCAGAGCTATTATGAGGATGGATACATTAAAAACTGAAGTGCTCAGCTATTCCTGCAATACACCCCACAGGTATCCTTGGCAGTTTTATGGCAATTTCAACAAGAATATGCATCTGTATCTGTACCGATGTTCTCCTGTGCTGTTCAAGCCTTGACTTCCATGTGCCTTTCAGCTCCTTTTGCTTCATTAAAGAAATAATTGCCTACCTGGCTCCCAAATAGTATTGCCAATTACTTCTGCCAGTTAGATCCTGAAGTAATTCAGAGCTACCTGAAGCTATTTCTTACCCTTGAAGGTTATCACACCGCTCTATTCTAATAGAATTATGTTTTGGATCTTTCTACATGTCTGTACAACTCCTGAGGTGCTTGTCAGGCTTGTACAACTCTGTGCATGGTTTTGACACATTTTGAAACAAGACACGTAAGGCAAATTAGGCCTACTCTTATCTGTCATTTTGCTTCTTAAACGTCTTAATAGAACATTAACTTACCCCATGCAGAAGGCTTTGTTACTATGTAATGCTGCTGGTGAAAAAGGAGATACACACTCATGCGTTAGGGCTGAGGACAACATTTATTAGGAATAAATTTTTCCTAGGTGAGGTTACCAGGCCTTGAAAACATCTGGTTCATTGTAAGGGAAAGGTTGATGGACAAAATAGACCCCTATCTGCTCCAGTATGGCCATTCCTATGTTTACGATACTAGTGTATCTGAAGGATGTTGACCATAGGGCTATTTTGAAAGAGATTCAGGAGGGGTGGGAGAGGATTATGGAGAGCTCGCCCTTGAAAGACTTCCATAAGAACAAACTGGAGTGGGCTGTGCTGCTGTGAAAGCAGTTCATATAATATGATGCGGTTCAGTTCCCTGGGGGAACCAGAACTCCTGTTTGATTCCTTGACTCTGGGTGATTTCTAAAAAAACCCCAGCGATGAAGAAGAATCACGGATTAAACCTCAAAGCAGTACCACAAGGTAAGAGACCACAATCTAGAGAAGGACCTGATGTGTCCACTTTACAAGTTTGCTGTGTTCAGACCTGCAAATTTGTCTGAGCTGAATTTAGAAACAGGCCTGTCACGGAGTTGGGCTCTTGGTCAGATTCCTAACACCTGGAGTGTTACTCTGGATCCACTTCTAGTTGCTTAAGGGCTCATTGGATGGTGCTTGGACACCAGAGTGATAGGGTGGCAACTAACTGGAACTGGACAGTACAATATTGACATTCGACAAAGTGGTGCTTGTTAGGGCTGTGTGAAATTTTGCCGGCTGTTTTGTTTCGATGCTGTATTGGTTTGTTTCAAGTTTGCAACAGCAAAATCGAAATGCAACAAAGGATTTCAAAACAGCCTCCAAATGAAACAAGGGCAGGCAAAATGTTTCAAAATGTTTCCAAGTTTTGAAGCCGAAGCTAGGCTTGCCTGCAGGGAAATGGAAAGAAAGGAGAGGGAGGGGGAAGGACACAGTGAGTGTGCACCTTAACACACACGCTGGAGAAGAAGCTCCTGCAGAAGAGGAAAGCAGGGCTCTGTCACAGTTTGCCTGCCTGAGATGTTTTTGGTGCTACTGTGCTGCTGCTCACTGAGTTATTTTTTCACCTGTTGTCATTTAAAGTGATAGACTGGACTGAGGCTGTAGGGGAGGAGGAGAAGGCCTCACTGGGGCACACTACCACATCATGTAGAGGCCCCAGTGCCAGTGTGGGCGTGCCTTAACACACCCACACAGTCACATGGCACGAGTTTTGCTTATCAGCAACTTGAGGTGCAGTTTCTGAGAAACCCCTGCACCTATCTCCTTGAAAGCTGGCAGGGTTCATGCCCTCAGAAGGGGCTACCATCCTTGCTGTTTTCATCCAAATCAGGCAAGAAATGACAGTTACAGGCAGTTCTGTGCTTCCCCATTATAGACTATGGGCAAAACATCAAAACAGCATTGAAACAGTGAAACAATTTCAAAGAAACAAGACGGAACGGTGCTTTGAAACAAAACAAAACTCGAAACGAAACACTGTCCCATCAAAACGGTGAAACAGAAGTTGAAATGAAATTGTGCTCCTTCGCACAGCCCTAGTGTTTGTCTGTCTAGGTTGTTATAGGATGCCTCTCCAATGGCATCTGAACTCCTGAATATTGCTTTCCTTCCTACAACCCAATAGGACATGCTGCAGGTTGTTCTTTGTGCATCTGTAGCTTTTTCAGTCAGAATATGAAAGTTGGATGAGAAGTGTGAAGTTCAAGAGAGCTGTATGAAGGATTCCTAGAACTGTCCATACACCTGGGAGCATCTCTTTGTTCTTAATTTACACTCCAGCATCTCCACGAAGTCCCAGGCTTCCTTTAACGTGACCTCAACAAGAATATTAAGACAGCTCTCCAATGTACATTCATTGAAACTGAGGGCCATCTACTGGGCACTCAGAATTTTAGCTGTGGACAGGTTCCTCTGATAGATGCACATGGTTCAAATAGATCATCCCCCTGATTCTAGCTTAAACACGCTGACTTCCCCCTGGTATTTGGAAAAACTTTTGTGAGCCTATTGGCCCTTCACAGACCCACATACAAGAACAGTTTTGACACGGGCATAATGAGAAATGCTGGAACTAAAAGACTTCCAAGGCTAGAAGAACTGCTGAGTGCTCTGCGGAGGAAGATTAAAATAACACTGTTGAGAATTAATTCTCCATCTATAAAGAATCTTAATTTTCCTTTTAATTTGTCCTTTCTTTTGTTCTTCCCGTTATATTTGTCTGCGACTGAGCACTTTATGGCTGTGGACTCCCACCGCTGCCTCCTCCCCACCCAGAGCCTCTACTGTCTGTTTTAAGACATTGTATGAACAAAGGTGATAGTGTAAAAACTGGAGCAGGACTTCAGATGAGTGTGAGGAGCTGGTGGTTTCCTAAGCAACAAAGAACCTGTTTTCATGCAAGTAATTAAAAAGAAAGAAAAGCGGGGTCAGATGTATCCAACATGTCAGCAGAATTACTGCCCAATTGATTGCTCTTCCACAGCTCTTTAAAGGCCAAGAGGTTTTGTGCCGTCTTTCTCTGACCCCTCTGAATGCACCATTCCCACACTGTGAGGGAACTCGCCTTGCAGGCCATCCTCTTCACACCCAGGTGTGAGCCTAATTAAAGAGGTCCTGATTGATGCTGTGCTAATCTTTTCACTTGTGCCTTGTTCCTCAGACAGAAATCCACACATTCACCCACACGCTGTCTCAGTGACACCATCGAAGTCATGTGCAGATGAAAGAAAATAAGGCCACCCCTCCTTTCCGGCTGTGATAGGATGGATTTCTTATCTATGTAATCAGTTGCTCTGGAATAAATTACTTTATCTGTCTTAATATTATCACGCTTGACTATTCAAGTAACCCACTGCTCTGATTTCCATAACTTTAATCCTTCCTACATTTCCAAGTGTCAGCATCCAGCCTGAGCCATTCCTTTCCCTGGCACAGGTGTGGTGTTGGCTCAGAGCACTGATACCGCAAATCCTAGCGCATTTCTTGGTGAGTCCTGAGGCCTGTTCTCTGTTGACTTTTCAAGGATTTTGTGCTGTTAAAAATAAGAGAAAATCGCAGCATTTTGTTGTCTAAAGTTTTCAGTATGCTCTTTTGAAAATGCTGGCTGTTTTCCATTAAATTCCATACCTTATTTCTGATGATATTTTGGCTGAACGTATCCAGACACTCATGATGCTACTGCACTTGTCAGTGCCTCAAGTGTGAACTTATTCCACCTTGTCTTGAAAAACTGTTCATACAAACTAAGCTTTAGGGACGTTGGTGGTAGCAATGTTGGTCTAAGAACATAGGCAGATGAGGTTCTTTGGGTAAATGTGTTAATCTTTTATTAGACCAACTAACTTTAGCTGGTTATTTTGCATGTGGTCTAGTAAAAGATATTGCATTTACTCAAACCTTGGATTAGTTCTTATGTTCCTCACAGCAGTTTTGTTATTTAGTTGTAAGGCTAAGGGGTGTTTCATGAGTTGCCAGGGACTTACGTGGGATAGAATAGGATCTCATTGGGGTGACCAAACCTTATTCTGTCATAGCTCTCTGGGTCAGTTTCTCGATGTAAGCCTACCGCAGTTCCCCATTTGTAAATTGGGGATAAAAGTAACGGATGTTGTGAGGTATGAACATGAGAATGGGGGCCAGAGATCTCTTAAGATTGTAATTAGGATCCAGCTTAGAGTTACTATATTTCTAGTTTCCAAAAATAGGACACCTGTCAGGGGAAGGGAGCAGGCAATGATATGCCTGTGCCTTGCCCCTGCCCCTCACTCCCAAACCATAGCCCCCCAGCCCTGCTGCTGGCCCTCACTCCTTACCCATAGTACCCTGCCCCCCCAGATTATGCTGGTGCTGCTCACTCTCAACCCATTGCTCCCCCCAATCCCTGCTGATACCCTTCACTCCCAACTCACAGGCCCCTGGCCCTGCTTGTGCACCCCGCCTCCCTCGGTGCTCACTCCCAAGCCACAGCCCCCCACCCCCAGTCTTGCCCCAGTGCCCAGACAGCTTTCCCCAGCGCCAGGAGGCACCCACCCCCCATACACCCTCACACACACTCAGTCCCCAGCCCTGGCCCTCTAACCCCCACCCCCCATAGGCTTACCTGCCTGCAGCTGCTGGGGCACGTGTGAGATGCACATGATGACCCTGCCTCCAGTTGCCCTCCTCCGCTGCCCCCAGCCCCAGGGAGCAATTTGTTAAGACAAACTGGGAAGCACTGGGCAAAGTTTCAGTGCTAAGCAGAGGCCGAACAAAATCCTGGACACTTGTTGATATTTTAAAAAACTGCCTGGGCAGAGTTGGGAAGACGTGTCTGGGAAACCTGGATGTACGGTAACCCTAATCCAGCCCTAAGCGAGCAAATCTTTCAACAGCTATTCGGATAATTGTGAAGAACATATACTTTAAATATAGAGATCTTGAAAAAAGAACATGTCCACAGCATCTGTTACATTAGAATCATAGAAAATGCGAGTTCAAAGGGACCTCAGGAAGTTACCTCGTTCAACCCCCTGCTCCAAGCAGGACCCATCTCAACTAGATCTTCCCAGCCAAGGCTTTGTCTAGCCAGGTCTTAAGAACCTCCAAGGATGGAGATTGCACCACCTCTCTGGGTAACCTGTTCCAGTGTTTTGCTACCCTTCTAGTAAGAACGTTTTTCCTAATATGTAACCTAACCTTCCCTTGCTGCAACTTGAAACGGTTGCTCCTCATTCTTGCATTATATGTAAATCAATGGTTCTCAACCTTTTTAGACTTAAAGCACCTCTTGTTAGATTCAAGGCATCCCCTGAAAAATACCAACTCTTAGATTTCACTCTTTTTTGACTACAGAAAAGTAATAGAGCATTTCCGCTGCAGAGAACTCAGAAAGACCACAAGGGGTCAGAACGTTTTTGTCACCATGGATTCCTATTTGAAATCTCTGGATTTATCTTGGGTATCATGGAGAGGTGTTTGCATACCTAGCAGTGGTAATATGGTGTGGCAACCTAGTTGAGAATCACTGATGTAGATGTTTGTAGATATATTCCCATACACACATGGGTACATGTGTGTTCGATACAGAACACAATAGAGACAAAAAAAATTAATGGTGACCGCTTGAAATTCACCATCTGTTCGATGGAGTTGAGGTAGACTTTGGTGTGGCTTGATCAGCAAGGCCTCCTGCCAGAAGTACCTGTTCTGCAAGATATTGTACTTTATAAAGTATCTCCCAATTCTTGCATTTGGGGAAGAAAACTACGACAAAATGAACCTGTTCTATCTAGGTAAAATCACCTCCCAGGTTCAGAACAGCCAGGCTAAAAACACTGGGCTGAGCCATGAATTATTTGCACCTCGCTTTGCTTAAAATATGGATTCCACTTGACTAAACAGAATAACTGAAAACCCCCCTCCAAAGATCTCCAATGCACATCTCCATAGTTTAATTTGACAGTCTTCCTCTCCTGCTGAGTTGTGACCTAGTTCTTTGTTTGCTCACAAATATTTCTCTTGTTACCTCCCCGCAAGCTCACGACTACCAGAGCCTCGGGAATTCTTCACCTCCGGATCTTGACGAGAAAGGTCTCCATCAGAGAGGAACTCTTCTGTAATTGTTTCCCTTGTGAATGATTTTGTCAGATGTTGTATCACTACCAGCAACATGTTTCAATATCTTGTCTTTTCACAGATTTACCTTTTGCTCCCTTCCTTGTCTCTGAGTCACAGAACTAATTCATATAACCCTTTTATTTTCCCCTCATTATCAGGAGTAAGGCTGAGTAAGGCATGGTTTTCCCCTGCCTTGAGAGTTTAAAAGATTTCAAATGTTTTTCCTATCCCAAAATGGGACAAAATGTCAAAAACCTCAGAAACAAAAATGTGAACCAATAATCTGATTTAAAAAACGCGGAAGATCAAATGTTTTCTTTCAATGATTCCTAAATACTGTATTTGGTCCTTTGTCTTTTTGTCCTTTTAAATATAAATATATTCACTTTTGAGATGGAAAGTTTTTTTTTAATGAGAATGTAACTTTTTTTTCTTTTTAACACTGTTGCAACAGGATGTCTAAAATATTTGGATACATCTTTCAGAAACTCTATGAATAGAGGGACTCCGGAAAAGGACACCTGCAGTTTTCACAAAATTCTGTCTTTTAATTAAAAATGTTTTGCTGGCAAAGTTGTGGTTAGCTCTAATTAAAGTGCCATGCCAATCATAAAAAGGAGCTTCAATGTCCAATTCTCTCCAGACCTCACTGTGAGTTTTAGGAATCCAACACTACGATTTTTAAAAAAATTTTAAAGCCAACCAGACTATTTTGTACAAAAAAGATTGGTAAAATAAAATAAATGGGCTTCCTATTTAATCACCCAGATTGAGCAGCAGCATCCTAAACCCAGCTTTGACTCTCTCCTTTCATTGCCAGAGACCTCTCAAATATGGGGCTGAGTGTTTTGAAATACTTGAGTCTAAGGCAAATTGTTTCTTTCTGACAAATTTTGCTTTTAAAACAAAATGTTACTTTGGAACCTAGAGATGTTTTGGGTTAATAATTGAACCCTGTTATTGCATCCAAGCTGAGGGTGGAGTTGGATCTTGATTTTACAAAAGGGTTGTTCACACTAGAATAGCTTCCATAACTATAGCTGTAGCAGCAGAGCCTCCTGATAAGAGATGCAGCTATGTTGAAAGACAGTCTGGCTACCCCTATCTCCTCAAATGACAAGATGAACCTAATGAAGAA
Source organism: Crocodylus porosus (assembly GCF_001723895.1). Classification (NCBI taxonomy): domain Eukaryota; kingdom Metazoa; phylum Chordata; order Crocodylia; family Crocodylidae; genus Crocodylus; species Crocodylus porosus. Next base: position 30,015,346 of record NW_017728914.1, read on the forward strand.
CGGCATGTATTGGAAAGCTTGTCTAACTCTATGCCAACTATATAGTTGGTCCAAAAAAAGATATCACCCTAAGAAATCCTTGCCACTTGCATAATGCTTAGACCATCATGGCTACAACATTACTCTAACATTACCAAGATATACCAAAAAACCCATTGTTTTGTCCTCAGTATATTCCCAGTACAACTCTGTCAGCCACGGGGTAGAGCTGTTGTTTTGCATACATCTCTTGCCTCCCCTCCCCTCCCCTCCCCTCCCCTCCATCTCCCCACCACCTAGTACCAGCTGCCAAAACTTTGTAGCATAGACATGGTTAGAGAGAAGCAGGGCATTGTAGATTAACCACCAATAGATGCAAACCAGTACTTTTACTGATTGCCCATTCAGTATTATCTGAGGCACAAGACTTTGCTGCTGTGTGATGGAAAATGGCTTTCCATTATAAGGAAATCTTTGACTGTTTTTGGAATTTTTTTAGAGCCATTCACACTGCTGAAGAGGATGCAGGAAACCTATTTGGGGGAATTAAAGTGCTTTGTATGATAAGAGCTACACAGCATTTGAAGCATCCGTTAAATGTGAAACTTTGCATGGTTAAGATATCATCTCACAAGAAATGTATTGCCAGAAGAAAAGAAATTTGCAGTAGGAACAGCCTTAGTTAAAGCAATAGCCAACCATGAGAAATGTTGCTATATAGGCTTTGATCCTTCTAAAGCAGCTCAGCATTGGCCTAACTCTGTTCCCATTGAAATCAGAGAGATTTCCAGTTAATCTCAGTGGACACAATTAGCCCAATTCTGTGCACTTTTAAAAATCTTACCGATAAAGTGATGCATTTTTTTGGGTCAGAAAGTGACAAATACCATACTTGTCTGGGGCTGAAATCCATAGGGTCAAGTGCAGTTGCAGGAGTTGGATATCTTCGGCCGTTACCATGACATGCAAAATACACCTTCTAGCTACAGGAGGTTGTCTAAAGCTCTCGTGGGCTTTTCAAATGGGTGTTTGCCTTTAACTCCCACAGGGCCCCAACCAGCTCCGGCTGATGCTAGCAGAAGTTGAATCAGGCCCGTAGCAGACTGAGCTAGGTGGGCCACGTTGGCAGAGGTGCCCGCTATCCTGCAATTCTCATGGTGGAGTACTGCTAATCTGAGCTGACATGCAGTTGCTGAGCTCTCTTGAGGACTGGGAAGTAGATTTGTCAGTACTATTCTTCAAATACAGGCTCAGCTATTTGGCTTTAAAGGGTGTTGTGGCACCCACTTGCAAAAGTGCTGAGAGCTTAAAGAGTCTTGATCACTTGCACACTTACAATAACGGGTTATGAAATTTATACATAAAGTCCATTGATGAAATGCAGCAGCTGGTGTCAGACTGGATGGCCTGATGGTCTCTTTGGCTGCCTACAGATGTGCTCGTTTATATTTTCATTAGAACGTGACCAAGCCCCCCCACCCCCAATGTTTCAAAATGGCTATGGGGACACTTTAATTAAATCTTGTCAAATGAGCTTTAGTTAAAGTGCTCCATGGCCATTTTGAAGTGTGTGTGTGTGTGTGTGTGTGTGTGTGTGTGTGTGTGTGTGTGTGTTGCGGGGGTGGGGTTAATACATGTAAGGGTGAGCCATTGTAATTAGAGTGGCTGCCCAGGAACCACTCTAATTAACGCCCCCAGCACATCTGTATGTATGTAGGCAGCTTTTATAATTTTACAAATCTGTGAACTGTCTAGTGTGATCTCCTGATGACATGTACCAGAGAAGTAGTGACTCATGCACCGGGAGGAATTGTCTTCCTTGGTAAGTAGGTGATAGAATTGGATCCAGGAGGTGGTGTTCCTATTGCATATCTTTTAAAAGACATCTGATAATGCTTTAGGACTCCAAATGATGATGAAATTATGGCTTCTTTTCAGAAGCTATTCCAAAAGTTAATTATGTCAGTGGAGTCTAGCTGTCACAGGTGGCTGTGGGCAGGTTTGCTATATGGATCCTTGTGCACATGTATGACAATAATGTCTTTAATTATACATTCATGTGCTCTTAGACTTGAAAGAGTATATTTTTAAAGGGGTAGAATATATTGTGTGATATAGTATTATTTGAAAGCAGTATATCATTACGTAATTAAAGAATACCTGTACAAAAAAAGAGCAGAGTTAAGGTTAAAAGTTTTTTGTTTTGATTTTTTTTTTGGGGGTGGGGGAGAGGTTGCCTTTTGATTGCTTAATAATGTATTACATTTTTTTCACAGTACTCTGTATTCTATCATTTTGACTTAAATTATATTGTTTCAAACTAACTGGAGCCAGGCTTTGCACTAATTCCCTAACTTTCTTTACTTGGTGCTTATGATTTCATTTTTATCTTATGCTTTGCCTACTTCTTACCATATTGCTCATCTTGGGATTTGTCAAAGTCAGTCTTGCATGTAGAAAAAAGCTGGCTCTCCTGTACTTCCTTTAGGAATTAAATACCTTAATCTGCTGTGCTCAATTTTAATAAATGTTTTTATTATCTTCACTTTCCAGTTCATTTGGAAACCCTTTACAGACAAGCTCCTTGAGAATAATAAGGTGGTTCAGGGGTGAAAACCTGCTCCAAAAATTGGGGAGAGAAAAAAAAGTAACTCTAAATGATTATTTGATTCTAAGAAGTGTTGTGGGTTTGCCTTCTCACTTCAGTGGTGGCCCTCAGAAATCATATGTCAATACTAGAGCTATTGTCATATGATGAACATTTTTTGGTGGTGGCCACTTTCACTGTAACTGTGAAATGAAGCCTCTGGGGACCAGACAAGCAAATAAACTGCCCCAATCCAGGAAAATCACCAAGATGCCCTGACAGAAAGAGCTCTGAAGCACCACTCATCTCTTATTTCTGTGTTCCCCAAGGAGATGCACCAGTGGGATAGGTAAGCAGTAAATTGCCAGTGAATGAGGTGAAAATAGGGTGTGGAGCCTTGCCAGGAATAGCTGAAGTAGTGTGCTAGAGGGTAGTAATTTAGTGCTGGAATAAAGCCTGTCCACTTCTGTTTCAAGCAGGAGTCTTCCATTCATGTGCCTGTACCAAAATGCGCTTGCTTCACCCTGCTAGTTTTAAAGAGGAAAGAAAGGGGCAAACAGGTTAATGCCATGAGGACCTGATCAGAATCACAATTTCTCCATATTGTAGACTATCAACTCTGTTTTCCATGGTCACTTTGTATTGGTCTGCACTCTACAGGTGGTAGGCAGGCAAGATTCTTTGGGTAGATGTGATATCTTTTATTACGACAACTAAATAGTTGGAAAAAAACTGTTCTTCGCAAGCTTTTGGGCAGAAACACCCTTCTTCAGGCATAGGAGACTCTGCTGGTGTAAAGTGTCCTCCAAGGTAGTAAAGAAGCTAAACATATAACACCAGCAGAGTCTCCCTATGCCTGAAGGAGGGTGTTTATGCCCAAAAGCTTGCAAAACATTTTGTCCAACTATTTAGTTGCTCTAATCAAAGATATCACATCTACCCAAAGAAACTTGCCTGCCTCTGGCTGTAGGCCAACATGGCTACAGCCAACAACTCTATAGGTGGTCACACTCATGTCTTCAACTTCATGTGAGAGAACTGCATCCCGCATATCAACCCGAGTGATCCCTCTCTGAAAAAGGAATTTCATCTACTGATTGCAAGGCCATTGTCATTTGCCCATTGCCATCTCAAAAGGCTGGATTTTCTTTAGGACTGAGACCCTGACTTCTAAAAATATTTTAATGTAGATACCTTTTGTACCTTGGAGTGCTGCAGATTCACACCTTGGATATGCAATTTTCATTTTACTGATGCTTTTGACATTTGATTTTGCAAAGTGTGTAATAGAAAGCTAGAACCATTTACTCTCTGCAGAAGCCTGAAACCAGAAAAGTTAATGCAGAATTATTTTTAGACTGTATTAGAGTTTATTCATGCTGAAAGGTGGTACTTATCTTTTGTAATTTTAGAGTGGTGATTTGAATAAAAACAGGAGGATAGCTCCACTTAAACTGTCATGTGACATATGGGGAAAAAAGATGAAATTTCTCCCAGGGTGCCAGCATCTGATGGTGTTTTACCTCCCTGATGCTCTCCTACAGATTTACACAATATAGCCGAGTGCTCCTCTTTGTGTTTGAGATGCGTGCTTTTTTAGGTGAGTATGGACACACAAGCAAAAGTCACTGTAAGGTAAAAGGTGGGGGGACTCCATGTAACTACCCATGTACTTTCATTGAGGGCTAAGTGGTCACTTCTATTTAGTGTACAAATGGTTTGTTTTACACTAACATGGAAAAGCCCCGTATCTTTTTGTTGCTCAGGAAATCATCTGTGCCCTGCGTAAAAACACGAGTGTCCGACCATCTTGATTCTTCCATATGCAGGGAACATGGTGGGCCAGATACAGGTAGGAGTAACTTCTGCTCTAAAACAGTGTTTCAAACTGTTTTTACGGAACTAGGAAATACAGAAATTTCTACCTAGTTACATTTTCACTGACATCCTGCCACACCTTTAGCTCCTCTCATATTTTGGAGTTTCAGAAGAGCAGAATCTCCCTATGCCTAAAGAAGGGTGCTTGTGCCCAAAAGCTTGCTAAGAACTTTTTTCCAGCTACTCAGTTGGCCTAATAAAAGGTATCACATCTCCCCCAAAAACCTTTACAGAAATAGGTCATTCTGTTTCCAATGCTCTTTTGGGTCCAAGTCCCTCATTAGAAAAGCCAAAGAGAAGACCAAGTGTTTCGATGGGACTCTGCAGATCTTTGGTTAAATATGATGCCTAAAGCCAAGTGACTGATTCTCAACTATATGATGAACTGAGCCTCTTTTTCTGTTCGTGCAGTCTTCACAAGCAGATTACCATTTTCTTATCTTACTTGCGGCTGATCAGATAAGGCGTACATGATTATTTATGTTTTGTCATGGAATAGGCAGAATTAACTTGAGGACACAAAATGACAGTTTGGTTTGACAGACAAAACTTAATTTCTCAATGTTGGTATCGAGCGATTGAACAGGCCTTTGGACCCAGACGGATTCACTTGAAAACCACACCGAAGACGCATCTTTTGCAGCATTTTGCTTAACTCCAGTTTCATTCCACTTGGATTCCATTCTATTTAAATTCAAGCCTCTTGCTTGGGGAAAACCACATAGATCTGCTGCTAGAAGGATGTGCGTTATAAAAACGATGAGTGACTCATGATGAATGGAGGCTCTCATTATGCAATGGATGGGACATTTTTTGTTTTTTCACTTTGTAGGGCGCACAACACAGAATATTCTGGTATTCAGGTTACCCGGCGTTAGCCTAAGCTATAGGTCTACAGTTGTATTCCTGGGGAATTCTTTAGAGACAAAATGAAGCAGTAATTCACAGGAACAGTGACTTTCAACTGTATCTGTCACAAAAAAGTGATAATTATTTGTGCTGAAGGATTCAATCAGAGCAAAATTGAAGAAGGTATGTTATAGCATACTCTTTGTCCTAACTTCCTTATTGAGAGCATTCACAAGAGGGGAGCTCCAATCTACCAGCCTCTTAGCATATATATTATATTTTTTTCCCCTTGGCAAAGAAAGTGTTTAGCCCCTAAGCAACACTTGGCATTTAAAATTATATTGTTTCTCTAGAGCTGTGGAGGGAAGAGTTTAAGCAAGTAATTAATTGATTGTGACAGGGCAAGTTTACAAAAGAACAGAAGTTTGTGTTGAGAGGCTGGTGTTCATATTTTACTTTCCCATTTCAGTAGGGAGAAGATCCATCAGTGGGGTTGTGCGAGAGATGTGCTTAGAGCATTCACTCCCTCTGCCATGAGAGTGGGTCTGGGTTGCAGCAAGGCTTGCAGACTTCAAGGTAGGTCATGAAACCCTAGGACGTTCCACAGATGTCCTCTCAAGAGGTGGTGATCCTAAGCCATGACATCTTACCTCAGATGTCTTCTGAGGAGCAGTTTGTTTGACCAACTTTCTATCCTACTCTTTGCCTCCCTGGAGTCTTCATGGGCCTCTAAGTAGCCATGTTCTCTATTCATCAGGGGGTTGGTAGTTAAAGACCACTGTCAACCCAAGCATTTTATAATCTTTGATAGGGTCCAGGCAATGGGCGCCCATAAATACTTCTTGTTGCCGTGGTATCTTTAGGGAGCTCAACAACATAGCTACTTCCCTAGTTTTTAGATTCCCGTTACCCATTAACTTCCTGAAAGGCTGTAAAGCAGAGAAATACTAGGCTAAGATAAATACAAACAGCTAGGATGAAGTTTGGAAATCTACACAAATAGAGAGCAAAGCAAAGCAAAGGAAACTTTCCCTTTCTCTCAATTAGAAGAGATTTCTTTCACAGTTGGAACTTTGGCAACGGGAAAAAGCTCCAGGGGAGCTTAAAATTCAATTTGTTAAATGTTACCAAGTGAGAAACAAGTCTTAATAAAATTGCTTATTTACCCAAGGAAGACTTTTTGTGCATGCAGCTAGTAGAGAGGCATGTGAGAGCTATTCTGGTTCACTTATTTTCTTTCCAGCTTTGTTACTAAATTGTGTTTATACACTTTAGTCAACATAAATTACACTGTTTTATATGCATGGCGTGTTCACTGGGAACTCTTTACATTAAACTTTTATTTGAAGTAGTATTTTCAGAGTATAACGTTTTTATCAAAACTCTCATGTATGAGACCTCTGTTGATAAGGGAAAATAAACCTAAGGGTGCCTGTACATGTGTGGGGATGTTGCCTGGACACACTGTAATTACAGTGTGCTAATTATGGTGCTCTAGCAGCCTCGGTGGCTCATGTATTCAGCATCCCCACGCTTCAAAATGGTGGCGGGGTGCTTTAACTAAAGCTTGTCAAATGAGCTTTAGCTAAAGTGGCCCTGCTGCCATTTTGAAGCATGGGATGCTGAATACACAAGATGTTGCTGGCACTTTAGTTAGAGTGGCTCTTGGAGCTGCTCTAATTAAAATGCTCCCACCCCTGGAGCACATGTAAAGACACCCCAAGATGCCATTTAAATTCAAAGAACCTAAAACCTCCTCACTGGAGCATAACGTAAAGACTTTTTAAAATGATCAAGGGCCAGAAGCCCAGGATGGCTTTTTGTATTTTTTAATATGAGTTAAGAATTTATGGTCATCCTTGTATGAAGGATAGGATTTAGTTGTGCTTCCCTGTAAGAGCTCTAAAAGGGCGTTGTGATGGAGAGTTTGTCTATACGCACGTTGCACTGGAGTAATTCAAGGTATGACATCTCTGTTGCTTCCATTCTTTTAAAGGACGAACATAACAGTGCCTTCTGGCAACAATGCCAACTGGGCAAACTCATGTCTTTTTTTGCTACTGTGTTCATTACTCTGAGGAGTAACAGACTGAGTCTCCAGTTCCCTTTCAATCTCCTTTCTTCCATTTCCCCTGCCTTAACAGTTGAACATTTACGTCGTAGGAAACCAGATGAATGCCTCCTGTAGAGTGCTGCACCAATACATATCATCTAAGTTCCAGGCTTAGTTCAGCTTTTCTCCATTTGTATTGTCAAGTTTTTTAGTGGTACCAAAGTACATCTAGAGTTACACAATGGTGAATGTGGCTTTCTGGCTTCTCTTGGAATACTCTGTGGGCATCAACATGGACTTGTGGAAAGGAAAGGAAAGGACACTTCAAGGAATAATGCCCTACAATAACACAGGGAGTAAAGCAGCATGGTAGTTTAGCTCTAAACAGCTCCTCTCCTTCCCTAGCTTTGACAATTTGAAAAGTCTGTTAAGAGTCAGAGGAAATGTAGGAACAGAGGAAATGTAGGAACATGTCTCTGGCCTCCTTACAAATGTCTCAGTACAATAAAGCATGTGCCTATCCTTGGTAGACTAATCACTGGCAGCAGGTGGATTGTGACTCTAGGGGTTTTGTGGAGCAGCATATAATCTTGTTTTGACGGTGCGGTTCGAGAAATTGAGAGAATAACCAAACTTGTGCCTTTGCTGTACAAGTGATATGAGCTGCTGGCAGCATCACTGGAATTTTTAAAAACTAAGGTTTTTTTTTTCTTATTCTTTTTAAGTCTCATCGGGGTAAATGGTTGTAATTCGCTTGCAAAATTAACATACGGTGGCTGTGCAGATAAGAAAGGGGCCTTGCAAGGCTTAGCCCATTTGTGACTTGGGAGCAAGTAACTTCGTTACGGGGAAGCATGAATATACAAAGTGTAATTTAAGGCTATTATCTGTACCCTTGTTGCACCCTCTGTAGCACCAGCTGGGGGCCTGGATAATGGACTTGGGGTCACTTCCTTTCTGATTATACAGATTCTGTTGCCTGACTTGGTCACGAGTATATTTGAAACAGCTTCAATATAAAAGGCAGAGGAAGAGCCACCCTGAAATAATAAGACCAAATGGCCTTACATGATTGTCCTCAGTTCTAGTAATTTCTATATCTTTGTTCCCTTTCCAGTTTTTCCTATTCCATATAGGTAAAATGGCAAAGGAAGTTCTTTGGCAGGGTATGAATAAAGTGAGGCTATTCATCATGAACTGGTTCATATTTCATACAGGTTTGTTGGGGAATCACCTACCTCAAGCAGTTTATTCTTTAAAAGAAACTCTATCACGCTATTCAGATCCCTCTTTTGGTAAATTAATTAAAAAAAGAAGTATTCTTGCTTGTCTATATCTTTGCAGCTGATACTTTATTTACAGTCCGTCAAAAAATATCTTGCCAGAAGCATTATTTAAGCAGAAATAGGCTTGCTACTTGATTGAAAATTCATAAGATAAACACACTTTGACATTTAATTTGTTGTAGCCAATGGGAGAATAAATTACTGGAAAGACATTTTGCAGAAACTATTTAAGTGTTATAGCCATTGTATGCAGTTTTTCTTCTTCCAGAACTATATATTTTGCATATACTCATTACTTTCATATTGGGAAGAAGATAAAGTGTATAGCTTGCACTGATTGTCCTGCTAGCCTTATTTTCAATTTATGCACTGTTTTGTTTTTTGGAATTTTTTGCTTAGGGAAGAATTTAAACACAGCTGCAGATGAAGCATCTAACCCCTTCTAGGTCATTATTATTATTAGATATATTTCTGTTGAACAGAGACTGTTCTACCCTGTTCACTTCCCTACCCTATGAACTTGAGGCTCATTAATTATCTTCTGTAAAACACACCAGGCTTAGTTGTGCACAAATAAATGACTGCTTTGTTCCACAGTTAAGCATACAGCTAAATTATTAGGGCCTCTATGAAAACAAATGAAGGATAGAGCTAAAACAGCTGGGGTCTGGAGAACCAAATGAGGAACAAACAAGTGGGTGCCTGGGGATGCAGTATTATGGTTTAAGGAATATAAAAGAAAGGAGAAGTGGGAATCAGCATAAACTGGTAAATGAAGGGCCTGACCAAAAGCCTGCTAAAGTTAATGGAAAGACTATTGTTAGTTTGAAAGTCTGTTGGCTCAGGTCACTCGAATGGCTCCCAGTAGCTGATACGAAAGATGTTAAAGGACATGCACACATGTGAAGCGTAGACAGAGATTTTTGTCATAGAGGAAAAGGTAGAAAGAAGCCGAGGAACTGGGATTTGGAAGCTCAGAAAGTGAAGTGTGTCAGTCTATATTCTAGTCTGAGATTGTGGATGGTATGAATCAGATAAAAGTTTGAAGACTGTGGCAACAAAGCCAAGTAGAAGAGCAATGTGTCATGAGCCTGTCTCTCTTGATGGTAGCAGCAGATACCTCAACCTGAACGCAGTTGAAGATGATCAAACAGAAAAGCAGCAGAGGACAGGCCTCGGCAGCCCAGCTCTTACAGAAAGACAAGGACTGCCAAGGGTGTGAGATGACAAAGAGGGTAATACATCATCTGATGAGTGATAATATCGAGAGAGAGAATGCATACGATGATGTTTGAAGAGATCATCAACAGGCGTACTTACATCATTAGGGCATGTGAAAGACCATGAC
>NW_017728914.1:30025336-30049501 GCF_001723895.1 Crocodylus porosus
ACCCCAGCTGACTTCCTGCCCTTTGGGCAGGGGGCTGGACTCGATGATCTCCCGAGGTCCCTTCCAGCCCTAATGTCTTTGAAATCTATGGAAGATGAATGATGAGCAGGCACAAGATCAACCTAATATTACCAGATACGAAGGGCCATATCTTCTGATATATTTAAGTATCAATTTGCATTGATATTGTAAGAAATGACGGCGGTGTCTCCCTACCTTTATGGACTTGGGCTTCACTGTTACCATTTTGCAATACTTTTTCTTTGAAGCTGGACAAATGCAATCTTGGATAGAAATTGAGTTTGGAGAATGGAGAAACTGAACAGGTGCAGATATCTTTTTTTTCTGATATTGTCTTGGTTACTTGAATAGCGTTATTTAAAAAAAAATGCACAAAATGGCTTCAGTAGTCAGAGGTAGAGTAGCAGATGGGGAAGGAGAAATGGGCTTCAGGAAATTGGGATTCAAATTTGGGTGTACCATAGAGTACTTTCTCTAACAATTGAAGGAAAAAATTTCTCCCCTCGCCCCATTCTGCCCTGCCTTTCTCCCTCCTCACCCCCTTCCTCCGCCCCTGTCACATTGCCTGCCTACTTTATACTTTATGTTCTCCACAGCACAGATTTCCTCTTCCTATATATCTGTAAAGTGCTTTCCAGTCTCAAACGGGACCTCTAGCTGTTACTGTAATTCATATAATGCCAAAATAATATTAAAAAGATGATTAAAATTTGGTGTCCCTATTAATTTTTTAACACAGAGGAATATTAGAATATAATTTTGCTCATTGCTGGTGCTGCCACAGGAGCTGATGCAGCTAGGTTGCCTGTGCACCCAAATTGATTATCAGTTAATTATTATACATTTCACTTAATGTGCATAATAATACAAAAGTTGAAACTGGAGAGAAGACTGAGCAGCCCCACTTGAGACAGACTATGAAACAGATGCTAGAGACTTTGGTTGGAAGATCTGATGATTTGGTTGCATATAATAATTTTGAATTGCAAGTGCTATACATTTGGGAACACGGTGGGCTGGACAAACAGAGAGGTGGCAGATGGAATGAGATGAAGACGATAAATAGCAAGGAGCTAAATAGTAAGCAAGCAGAGCCTCGTATTAGCTTGTGCTGTTTATTCTGAAATGTGAATGCCTGAAATGGAAATAGCATGAGGTGGCACAGATGGAGTGACGACTGCAAGGCAATGGGAGATAAAGGCTGAGATGAAGGATCAGCAAAAGAGATGAGGAAATGCAAATGCATAGCCATGCTGTCTAGGTGGGATGTGTCCTGGAAGTGGTTGGCTCATGCAGGCGAGGATGGCTTCTATTTTTGTATGCCTTTGTATTTATTAAGAATCGCAGAAGTAGGCTTGGTAGGTGCTAACAAGGGGGTAGGGGAAGACATTTCTACTGGAAAAGGATTTTTCATCGGGGGAGTAGGACAGAGTGGAGGATGAGTGTGACAGTACAGACCAGACTTTAGAAACTCCTTAGGCCGTTTCTCCATTCAGTACAAAAATGGGCTAATCCCATCTCTCTGCTTCTCTCTACCAGACAGTGCCCATCGACAGCAGCAAGAGCTACAGGCCTTTCCCCAAAAAGCACGCTGTGTTTCCTAGCTTGCTTGCAGCACGTGGAACTGGGGCGATGGGGAAAACACAGGGATGGGACACATGACAGGTATTAACAGGGATCTCCATGGACATAGCGGCCATCTGATAATACACTCCACGAAGTTCACAGTGCAAGTCCACATTGCCAGGAAATGCTTAGCTATGGGCATCACAGGAAACCAATAGAATAATAGATATGTTAAATGTGAAATCACAATGCAGTTAAGGAGCTTAGAACATAAGGAGACAGCATACAAACACAGGACAACATGCAACAAAAATGACTAGAGATTAGTATAGATGTGTCTTACTACAGTAGGTCTCCAAGCACACCCCTGAAATTATATTAGGTCGGCACCCTGTTTTTGGACCAGATCCCCATTGTAGCTGGAGCTATACAAATGCACCACTGAATAAAGAACACGTTGAGTTTTTAAAGGCAGGAATGTAATGCTAAATTATCCGAGAAAGAACGCTATCTATTCCTCCAGTGCAGGAAGCAGAAGAGTGGGTAGTATTTTTCAGACTTGGTAGGCTTCTAACAATAAGGCAGAGGATATATCTAGTAAAGACCATTTGAGACAAAAAGATGGGACTAACTTGTGTGGATTGCAGCCATGTGAAAAGCAGTGGTTTCAGTTCGTGTGGGTGAAGAGACGGATGAGAGGTTGCAACCCCTCTGATTCTCATGTGCGTTCTGGGCTTCGATAGACTCCAAAAATCCCCTCAAAAGTGCCAAGCCCCCCGTGATTTTGGGATTCCCTGTGGCTTTCATTTGAAACTCAGCTGCTCTTTCGGCTTGGGGGATTCGTGTTCTTTTTCTGCGTAAAACTAAAAAATCCCAGGTGTTAATCAAACCTGGGGCTGGAGAGAGAGTTCAGGAAAAGCTCTGCGACCCAAACTGGCTGGCTCTTCGCAAATCTGTCAGGGGAAGGCCACAAAACCACAGCCTGAAAATCAAGGTGAAGGGCTGAACCAGGGAGTTGATGTTAAATCGGCTTTCCGCCCGTTCACCAGCAGGTGGCACTTGAGGATTCCTTTCAGCCCTTCCGAAAGGTCTCCCAAATACGCGCAAATAAGAGGCAGAAGGCATGACAAGGTGGCACTCAGGAGAGAGACTGGCTCAGAGAGGCATAAGTGTTCATAGGCGACAGCCTCCTTGGTTAGGTGCGATGGGAATAATAACAAGAGGTTGAGTCGCGTTTCATTAAACCGCGTTTCATTAAACGGAGCTCCCAAGAGGAACGGCAGGCGTGGAGATGAGAAACAGAATTTAGGACAGTTCATAGATGTTAATGCAGGGGTGGGCAAAATATGGCCCGCGGGCCAGATCTGGCTCGCAGAAGGGCTTCGTCTGGCCCGTTGCAGGTCCCTCGGGCCTGCCTGGCCCAGGAATCGTCCGGCCGTGGTGCGTCCTGCTGCCCCCCGAGCACGCAGCACGGTTGGGGCGGCTCTTCTCTCTGCCACCACTGCTGGCCCCAGCCCTGCAGTACCAGTGGGGACCTGCACCACAGCCCTGATCCGGCATGCCCTGTGCCTGCTCCAGACTCGCTTGCTCGTGCTAAAGAGCAGCAGCGGCTGCGGCAGCCAGGCAGAAACTGGTGCTCAGCACAGGGAGGAGTGGTCCCTTCCCCTTGCCACTGCCTGGCGCTCCCTGCTACAGCTGCCCTGCATCTCTGCCATCACCGCTGCCCCCGCACTGCCCCACAGGGCAGCGGTGGCAGTGCAGAGGAGACTGGGGATGCTCTGCTCAGACCTCCTCATCTGCAGCAGCCCTTTTACGCCCTGCTAACAGCAGTTCCTAATGTGCAAAAGGGGTGTGTGGGGAACTAGGTGATTCCTGCAATAGGTTTATGTCCTGGCAGATTATCTGTACTGAATACCTTAGTCAGTGTATAGTTCCCATTATTTTTTCTGTTTGTGACTTATCCATAAACCACCACGTGTGATTTCCTGGAATTTATTCACTTGCTTTCATTTGCCTGGATTCTGAGAACAGTTCTTGGGCCAGTTGCCTGTCTGTGAGCAATTCACTGTGGCTCTTTTCTTGCAAAATTGCTCTGACCGGGCTTAAGTCGCATGCTGTGTTTTGTTCATTGCACTGTTCTGAAAAATCAGGACTGCCATTAAACAGCCGTGATAATGGGTCTTGCATTTGCTTGCCATAGGATTTTCGAAGGAGCCTAAGAGACTTAGACACCCAACTTCCCTTAAAAAGTCCGGGCTTAACACTTTACCATGTCGGAGAGTCTTAACTAAAATATTTGTGTGCATGAAGCACAGAGGGGATATGGAACCAGTCAATGCCAATGGATGTGAAATTGGAATCGCTGTTTGTAGAAATCATGCCCAGCTCCGCAGAGCCCGAAGTCAAGACCAGGAAGTCGCTGGAAGTCCTTTCTTTCATTTCATTAGGTATTGCATTGGGCCAGATGAAAACCCAGAGCTTAGCTTAGCACTATACTTGTCCGATCACCTTAACTTCGTCTATTTTTGTAATTGATAGTTTGGCCGTTTGAGAATGGGAGCTGTATGACTGATTTTACCACTTGATTGGATTCATATAAAATCATGGGAGCTATCCTTCTTTGTCTGTGGGAGATTTAACTTCAGAAGAGAATTTTGCTCCCTAAACTTACAGATGAGCCATTATAGTGTGTTTAAAAAAAAAAAAAGCACTGTCCACACGGGTTAGGTCATTCCACTAAGATGGAATTTGACTTTGCTAGTCCAATGATTAATTTTCATGAATTTCAAAATATGTTTTATGCTGATAAAGCTTCTTAAAGCTTTTCCTCTAAAACTGTATTAAAGAAAGTAGTGCTTACATAAGTACTTTGGACTGCATAATGTGTCATAGCTTCTAGTCCAAACATACACTAGTTCATTATTTCCATTCAGCTTTCTCAAAGAAAGCATAGGTTGTTCATTTAACTAGTTGGGAAGGAAAGTCACTTGGGTAATTGGATACAAGCTGAATCAGCTTGCAGAGCAATTTGCTCTCTTAAATCTGGGTAACCTGGCATTTTTTTCTGCTAGCCTGGCTATTCCCTTTTCCCTCTTCCTTGGTCTGTGTTTTTAGGGTTGCATTATCCCTTCTTTTGTATTTCAAAATGCAAGCGTTCCTCATGAAAGGTTTCTGAGTGATAGAGCTGGAATTATTACCTCCAGTAGACGCCCAGCAACCCTTTACCTCCAAACTCCACAAATGTACTTTCTTCCAGATCTGGAAGGATGCTTGCAAAGAACTCACAGACGTCCCTGGTGTAGGGTTTGTCAAGGGTGGGCTGAAGTAACAGAGGGCATGATCATAGTGATCCTATACCTCACTTAGTCCTCCTTTGCCCAAATCTATAGGGTCTAAACTGGACTCCACAGCCCTAGGCTTGTTAAAGGGCATAGAAGCAAAAGTCATGTGATATTTCACAGCAACAAGTCTCCCGCCTTTAAAGGAAATCAGGAATTTTTACCCCGTTTTCAATCCATGTCGGAATGTGACCTGACTGTTGGTGTCAGTGCCTTGAACAATCACTATGAGCATTCACTATAACTCCTCTCTCCCTCCTTTCCTATGTAATACGCTTCACCACTACAGTGGGCTCAGCCCTATTGCCCAGATCACTTTGACACGGTTTGTGTGCAAGAACCATGCTCCTACCAACCTTGGGCAGTCGGCAGAAGTGCCCTTGCTTTCCGCAGCAGTGTGACCCATGATTGAGATACCTCCAGCCTTTGTCCACAGGCACAACAGACATGGGTCAACTGAAGCTAAGGATCCAGGAGACAGCTATCAACCTGAACCAGTTCAGATATAGGTTCGACCTCCCACTGGGTGAAAGCTGTCTCCCAGATCCCAGCCAAGGGCTCTAGCTGCCAGACTAAAAACTAGGCATTACTCAGCCCCCCACCTCAGCTCTCTCTTTGAAGCTGACTGCTTACATTTTGTTTCTAAAACAAACAGCACTGGGAACATTTCTGTATCCTGGGAGAAGCAGCCCAGGCTCAAACCTGTGGCTTTTTCACTACGTGAAAAAATTACAGTAATTTAGATGTAGTTTTCCCCACTGGATTGTGCTGAAAATTAATATTATGCCATCAGGTGACAAATTCTATTGAAAAATTCCCTATGACTGAAGAAGGGTGTTTGTGCCTGAAAGCTTGCAAAGAACAATTTTTCCAACTATTTAGTTGGTCTAATTAAAGATATCACATCCACCCAAAGAACCTTGTCTGCCTGTATCCTTAGACCAACATGGTTACAACCAACAACCCTAACTGAAAATTAATCTTCTTAAACAGATCCCTTTAACATTCGATCCCATTCTTTCCTAGGCAAATGCATTAAGGTGTGCCAGTCAGTGCACCAAGAGCAGTGCACAAGAAACATGTTTTTCAGTCTTAAAAATTGGTAGTGGCATCCCTTGTTTGTACCCACTGTGCTCCAAGCCATGAGAATATCGAGTGGTATTCCTGAGGGACGTGTTTAAACCTGCCTTTCACTCAGGAAACCAGCAAGGCTCTCTGTAACCCTACTGGAGTGGGGCATCTTCGGGCTGAAACCTTCACTTCTGACAAACTTCCTGGTCAAGGTCACCTACTTAGTAATGGAGCCACACATGTTACTGACTTGAAGGGAATACAAATGTGAGCTACCGCCAGGAAGTAGCAGGGACAGCATGGTCGGATACTGTTGCACACCCACCAGCCAAGTCAGCCTTAAGCAAGTCAACCTTAGACATGGATGGGCTGCCTGGAAGAGAGTTTATAGTCAAAGCATGTGAGACCGAAACGTTTAATGAGAAGGGGTGGGGAAAGGGAACAACAGCCTCTATTCTTAATTTACCTCAAGAAGTCATCCATCCTCTGATTAGTTTTGGTTAATATTGTATATTATTGTCATTGAGGCATCAAGCAAAACTCTACATAACTCACAAAGACTCAGTGCCTTCACTGTGGGCAATTAACCCATGGTTTATGAGGAAGGACAGCCATTAACTTCCATGAAGAGTAGATGAGTCTTTGAACATACCACCCAATACTTATACTCAAGTCTGGAGGGATAGTAATTGTAATTGTTACTCAGAGCCTATTGTCACAAGGACTTAGGAAATTACCCCAGTTGCCCAGGAAGTTGGGGCTGGCTTAGCAAATGCATTCGTTTCTGGAATGCTAATACTGATGAGACAGGCTTCCAGAGCTGGAGGGATAGCAGACCAGAGGAATTTCAATGTTACACCTCCCATTATTGCAAAATGAGAAACCCTGAAAATAATGGGTTGTGAACAGAAACACTGACATAACTTTAACTACAGAGATGTTGCCATAATTATGGATGCTGTTTACATGTAAAACAAGGTCTGTTGTGCCAGTTTTCCCTTCTTGAAAGAACCCAGCAGCCCTGTTGCCTGCACAGATCAACAGTCAGTTAAGTACAGCCTGCCAGCAGAAGGTAATTTTTATGCTAGGCCAGTGGTCTCTCTCTAATTAAAGGGAACATTTTTGACTTGCTTTCAGGATTCTTTCCAGGAAGGAAAATGGAGTTCCAAGAAGCTTTCAAGCCAGGATTGCTTTTCTCAATCTAGTGCCATACCTAGTAGCCAGCAAAAGAAAGAGTGTATTGGGGGAAAGAGAGAACAAGCCTCAACTTAGTCTGGACAAGAAAAAAAATACAACAATGTCTGAAACTAGGGGGGAAAAAGAAGAAGAAAGGAGCAGCACAAAGCTATTGAAGACACGCAAAACCCAACTAACTGGCTGAGACGGTATCAAAAAAGAGAGGAGTAACACATCAAGGAAGAAGCAAGGAGATTAGACATCTCCAGTCACAATGAGCAGAAGGTCAGTTCCCTTTCCCCACCCCTTTTTATTAAACCTTTCAGTCTCACATGCTTTGACTATAAACTCTCTTCCAGGCAGCCCATCCATGTCTAAGGCTGACTTGCTTAACATAGCCTTATGTTCTACGCAACACCCTTGGATCCTGTAATGAACTTTCTGCCAACAAAAAGGTCTCCCTGTACCCATGCAAAGTTTTTGCATGCTACAATGAAATTTTGGCCCCAGGGACATCAGTAGGAGTTTTGCCATGAACTTTCCTGTAGTCAGGATTTCACTGTTAGTCTTGCATCATTAGAATAAACACTTTGGAAAGCCAAAATACCACTTTTTCTGTCTTACCAGTGTGTCCCAATTTTCCAGAAGGGCTCTATGGCTATTGGGAGCTGGTTATGAGCTTTTAAAGACTTTGAATGTCCAAATACCATTTTTTTTAAATGGGTTATTAAGAAAAACAAACATAAAGTGTGCAGACAGAAGTTACATTTATTGCATGATTGGCCTCTTGAAATCCCTTTACAGCCATACCCTGACAGAAGTGCACGGCTGGAGAGCACTTTAAAATTCCCAAATTTTGTGACAAATTAACCCTCAAATATACCGGCACTTCAAAATGAAGGATCTTCATTAACTTCTGTCTGATCGGGAAGCTGGGCTGATTCAGCCCAGCCCAGCCCTCTCCTCAGTGCTGTCTGCAAGATGGGACTGGGGGGAGAAGGGAGCTCAGGCTGGCTGGGGGTTGCTCAGCCTGAATTAGAGGGGCGGGGTGGATTGGAGGCCTCCCCCTCCCTTATCCCCCCCTCCCATCACGCAGATGGGAGGGGGCAAGGAAGGAGGGGACGGGGCTAAAGGAGAGAAGCTGCAGACACACAGCTCCTCAGCTGGATCAGCTCCAAATGGAGCTCGATCCCTTACACCCCCCTGCCCCCCCCGGACACAACAGCAAGTGTCTGTTGAGTCAGGAGGGTTGGTCGAGCTCGTGGCACTTTCTGTAAAGCACCATAAGTTAGAGCAGGGAGCCGCATGTCTGTTAGCACCCAAAATGAGTTGCATTTAGTTTGAACAGCTCCAAAAGCTGGTCTTCAGTACCCTTGGCTGAAAAGGAGGATTTTCAGTTCTTTTTTAAAAATTTGATTTCGTTGATAATCCCAGAACATTTTGTGTTTTGGACACACGACCACATTGTGTTTCTGGATGTGGAACATGCTCCCAAGAGCCAGGCAGCTGCTGACTCAGATCAACATAATTTGTATTACTATTAATGATGGGGAAGTGTGAAATGCACATGATTTCAGTGTCACCGTGCATCTTTTACTGCCTTATGTATTCAGTTTCTGCAACTAGTGATATCCAGTAAAGATTTCTAACACTAGTATTCTGTGGTACTCAGGTTCCAGTGCCAACCTTCTTTTATGTTCTCGAGGGGAGGCAGAGGTGGAGGAGATGGTCTGTGTTGACACAGTGACTGATTTTGTGCCTTGTTTTCACTTTCTGTCCAGTCATCACTATCTATTTCCAGTTGTTCCTTTTTCTTCCTTTGAGATATCTCAATGCTATTCCTTTGAGACAAAAATTCATCAGTGTCAGCCCATAACATTCCCTCTGCAAAGCCCAATTCAGTGACTCTGCAGGGAATCATTTTCTGATAAGATGTTTTTGTGAAGTTGCCTTTGTTTTGTGCTGTGCCTCATCTATTCCCCCTGGATGTTACCCTATTTCTCACATTTAGTTCAGGTCTCAGCAGAAAGCCATGCCCCTTGTATAATGCTATGCCAGGTCATGCTGACCTGGACAGTGACACAGAAAGCAAGGAGGGGGAAATGAAGGATAACATTTCTTTTATCTATCTCTGTAGAAAAAGAGAGAAACCAGTGAAGCTGAAGAGCGCACTAAGGGCTTGAAATTGCACCAGAGAGGCTACTAGGAATTTTCCACTGATTAATGAGCAAAGGATCTGGTGGTCTGGTACTCAGCAATGGCATTCTCATGTAGGGACTAAGAAGGTTGAATTGTACTCAGACTCTGGTGCATTTTTTCCCTTTAGAGAGAGGCATAGGAAGTTGCTAGACAATACTATATTGTGTGTGCCCATGCTGAGCTGAGCTGTTGGGAGCAAAAAAGTGCTTGCAAAGCCTTTGACAAGAAACTCTACTTTTTGCACCGTCTTATGTGAGCAGCCTAAACCAAGTCAATGCAAAGGCTAAACTGCTTGCTTTGATATACAGGTAGCTCTAGGTGGGTTTTTTTTTCTTGTGTTGTTTTCCATGGCCAAGTAGAAGGGAGAGACTAACACAAAGATATAAACCAATTGCCTGCGAAACTTGGCTGCCTTTAAACTGTGGAGTGAACCCAGAGCCAGACAGTCCAGTTAATTGGGTTACCACAGTACAGTGTCCTGGTATGAATCACTGGGGCAAGATTTTGCTCTGTCAGCTCGAGTCATCCCACAAGCAGCTGCTTCCCCGGTTGGGATGGCCTTGGCCAACTCTGGGTCACAGTCTTCTGCTCTGAAAGCAAAAGGTGTAATTGCTCCTGGATCTGGGTCGGGGGCCCTTCCTGGCACCGAGGCAGTGGGATATTTCACACCTCCCAGGTTTCACCTATTCATTTGGAGCCTTCTAGCTGAATTCATCTCTTTCCCTTTGAGGTAACATTTGTTCTGCTGCTAGGCCTGCTGCCAGAGGAAGCAAATAAATACAAGCCCTGGCCCATAGAAACAGACACAGCAAAAAACTGTCATTCATCATCACCATTGTATGTGTTCAGTTAATGATGTGGGAGCCTCCAAAGGCCTGGAGGGAAGTCTGGATGCCTGGCTGAGTTCCACAGATCTAATGAGGATCCTTCCCAGGCTCCATTGTCTGTTGTCACAAGGCCTTTGGCCCGTCTTTGAGGTACTTCGCACGGCAGCAACCATTCTATGGAGTTACCATACTCTTTGGTTCACACATTCAGGATAGAGACTAATGCATTTTCTTCTTCCTCTTACATCATTGCCAGCTAATTACACTTTGTTGGACTGGATCCTGCCCTGTTTTTCACTGGCAGAGCTCTGGGCTACATGACACATCTGACCTGCTCTGGTAGTTGGAGTCCCCTGAGCTAATAGGAAACCTCATAGATGAATACAACCAACTTAGTTTGGCAAATTCTTGTCCATTCTCCAACCTCCTTAGTCCGCTGTTGCCTTGCCTGGGAGTTCTTCCTGCCCAAAAAGATTGTAATGTAAGTTTGCATGTAAACTTACTAAATTTGCTTTAAGTTTAACAGAAGGGTGGTGTTTAGAGCACTTTTTCTTCAAATGTATATTATCCTGGAATTCCCCTTAGCATATCAAGGAAAGCATCTATAGAAAAGCATCTCAGAGAGAGATGCCTACTCAGTACCTTTTATTTAGCTAACTACTATATTGCTCTTTCACCCAAGTGGGGCTCCCTGCTTTGTATGTGAAGCTAATGGACACCAGTAATGAAAAGATGGAATCACAGAGTCTAATAAAATCATCAGCACAAATGCACAGCTCCTGCACAGCACATTTGTGGCTACCGACTCTCCAGTTTCCTGTTGGTATTTGGCTGAGCAATACATTTCATTCATTCATGCCATTTTGTTGTGTAAATACAGAGTCAACATTCACCAACTGTTTTTCAATGGGCTCAATTTATAGAAAGGCTCAGCACCTCTTTTGCAGAGCTGTGCTCTATCCATTCCTATTGCAGTGCTGCAGAATAAGACCCCATATTAGTTTCCTAGGCAACTAGGATCTGCTATAGACATTGAGCAGCTGTTTCTAATAGCAACAGCAGTTTGCTCCTATGTTTTAGTTTGTGCATTTAAACTTCTTAAATTTGGGTGGGGGGGAGGTTGGCTGTACAGTGAGGAAGGGAAAGCAGGTTTGTCATTAGTGCTTGACACGGGAAAGACTTTTACAAATGTTGCTTGTTGGGGAAGATAAATGAGAAGGGGATGGGGAAGATGTAAGGAGTTTCCCTCATCCCTATCCTTTGTAAAAGGTGGGAGAATCTGTCCTGAGCTATGCACATGCGCTGCCTATGAGAGAGCAGTGAAGATGCACATTATAAAGGTGGGATATAGAGATGCCTATGTGCTGGTAGAAGGAGAAAGGGGTTTCTTGTCACTTGTGAACATCAAGAAGGTCTCTGTCAACTCACCAGTGAATGTTTTGTAGCATTTGATTGCCAGGGAGTGGGGAAGCAGCAGCCTTTGCTCTTTTAGGACAGTTTGCTTTTAAAACAACAGGAAGCCACCAACATGTTCTTGGCTGCTATGTGGAGACAAAATCTATTTAGGTATTAATGCCTAGGGCCCCCCTAAAGGGGTGCATTGTATTCACCACCTTTTACAAACAAAAGAAAAAGACTCCCTGGATCTGTGCTCAAAGTTTGCAGGGAAATCAGTATGGGACTGATTCAAAGCCCATTGAAGTCAAGACTCCCTTTTGCACCAATGACGTCTGGATCTGGCTCGGTGCTTGCTGGACTTAGCTCTTCAGTGAGCTTAAACACAAAAAGGAAGATTACAAGAAGTGGAAGCTTGGACAGATGACTAGGGAGGAGTACAAGAGCATTGCTCAGGCATGCAGGGATGAAGTCGGGAAGGCCAAAGCGCAACTGGAGTTGCAGCTAGCAAGGGACACGAAGGGTATGAGGAAGAGTTTCTACAAGTATGCTTGCAACAAAAGGAAGGTCAGGGGAAGTGTGGGTCCCTTACTGAGTGGGGGAGGCCACCTAGTGACAGATAAGGAGAAAAAGACTGAAGTACTTTTTTACTTAGCTCTTCACTATTGCACCAGGCAGTACAGTTTGGGGAGGAGGTAAGCAGCCCTCTGTGGTGAAAGAACAGGTTAGGGAGTATTTAGAAAAGCTGGACACATAAATCCACGGGGCCCGATGCAATGCATTCAACTTTACTGAGGGAGTTGGCTGATGTGATTGTGGAGCCATTGGCCATCATCTTAGAGAACTTGTCGCAATTGGTGGAGGTCCCGGTCAGTTGGAAAAGGGCAAATATAGTGCCCATCTTTAAGAAAGGGAAGAAGCAGCATTCAGGGAACTACAGACAGGTCAGCCTTACCTCAGTCCCTGGAACAATCATGAAGGAATCAATTTCTAAGCACTTGGCGGGGAAGGAGGTGACTACGAATAGTCAGCATGAATCCACCAAGGGCAAGGCATGCCTGACCAACCTAACTGCTTTCTATGTTGAGATAACTGGCTCTGTAGATGTGGGGAAAGTAGTGGATGTGATATACCTTGCCTTTAGCAACAGTCTCCCGCAGCATTCTCGCAAGCAAGCTAAAGAAGTATGGGTTGATTGGATGAAGGGACTGTAAGGTAGATAGAAAGCTGGCTGGATCTAGGGGCTCAGCAGGTAGTGATCAATGGCTCAATGTCCAGCTGGTAGCTGTTATCAAGTGGAGCATCCCAGGACTCAGTCCTGGGGCCCATTTTGTTCAGTATCTTCATTAATGATCTGCAAGTTGGGATGGAGTGCACCCTAAGCCAGTTCACAGATGACACAAAGCTGGGTGGGAGGGGGACTACTTGATGTGTTGGAGGGCAGGGCTAGGACTCAGAGTGACCTAGACAAAGTGAGGGGCTGGGCCAAACATAATCTCATGAGGTTCACCAAGGACAAGTGTGAAGTCCTGCACTTAAGATGGAACAATCCCATGCACCGCTACACACTTGGGACCAACTGACTAATCAGCAGCTCTGCAGAAAAGGATCGGAGGGCTACAGTGGATGATAAGATGGGTATGGGTCAGCAGAGTACCCTTGTTGTCAACCAGTCTAACAGTATATTGGGCTGCGATAGTAGGTGTGTTGCCAGCAGATCAAAGGAAGTAATTATGCCACTCTATTCTGCACTGGTGAGGCCACATCTGGAGTAGTGTGTCCAGTTTGGGGCTCTCCACTACAGAAAGGATGTGGACAAGTTGGAGAGAGTGCAGTGGAGGGCAACAAAAATGGTTAGAGGCTGAGGCACATGCCTTCTGAGGAGGGGCTGAGGGAACTGGGCTTATTCAGCAGAAGACAAGACTGAGGGGGGATTTGATAACAGCCTTTAACTACCTCAAGGGTGATTACAAAGAGGATGGAGCTGGACTAGTCTCACTGGTGGCAGATGACAGGACAAGGAGCAATGGCTTCAAGTTGCAACAAGGGAAGTTTAGGTTGGATATTAGGATAAACTTTCTATGAGTCTATGATTTGTCATGTGCTCCTACATACCATGCTGGTATGTATCCAAAATGCCCAGGCAGCAACAGAAAAATGACTGCAAGAGGAAGAATGAAACATTCAAAAGCAGCAGAGTCCCAGGGAAGTGATTTATTTGCTGTATTTGTTTCTTCACAGTGATTACAAAACAGGCCAGTCTTGCTGGGGAGGAAAATCTATCGTTCAAACTGAATTTGATAGCAGGTTTGAAAATTTCTCCCTTTTTGTCATAAGGATGATGAGGGAATCCTGGTATTTCAGCAAGAGACTTTGATATCTTCTTTATAAAGAGAAGCTGATAGCCTGAAAAAGTGGTGTGAAAAGAATCACTTAAATGACCCACAAACGATGCGTCATGCTGATTAAAAATACAAACATTGTTCTGGGGAACAAAACCCTGTTTGCATATATATATACAAGTGTGCAAGTGCTAAAAGAAGATGGCCGTAATTCAAAGATATGAAGAGAACTAAAGGGTGCGTCTAGATGTGCATTAATGCAATTGAGTTAATGCACATTAAATCTAGCACCTCCATAAGACTCTAATTCACCAAGGCACTAAACCCCCTCATCAGAAGTTACGGATCTGCTTAAATATGCTACTGAATTGGCTCTTAGATCTCAAACTTCAATTATCAAGGTCTACAACATTAAAATGTTCTTATTAGAAAATTTTCACTGGAATAATTTAAAAGCCATCAAATGGAGTTCCCACAGACTCCACTTGCTTTGTAGCCCACACCAGCTCTGAAAGACTGAGCCAAACTTGACAAAAATCAGTTAAGTAGGTTTGCATGGGTGAATCTCTGAAGCTGTCAATCCTCTATAAAGCTTTAAAATGAGACATTTTTGAACATGTCACAAAAGACGTGTTTTTCACGGATCAATGAAATAATCCCTAAAACGGAGTCCTTCTGAATCGCATGCATTACAAGATTTACTAGTGAAGCCAAAGCGGGTAAGCCCCTCAAGCTGCATCACTCTGGAATTTCCTTTTGTTTTATACTTCTCCAGAAGTTGGGAAATCCAAAACCTCAGATGCGTACAATGTCAAAGTTGCAAGATCAAAGCCCTCCTGGGTAGGAATGTTTTAGTAAATGTCTTTGCACAAGGTTAGAGCTCACCTTAATTGAAGACGTAGGACAAGACCACATGGGAGGAAGTCTGTTCTCGAGTAGCTAGCTTGAGACCACTTGCAAAGGGTTTCTTGGCCGCATAGTCTTGACACAAACTGTGTGAAACCTGCAATCAGCCACCAAGACTTGAGTAATGCTTGTTGTATTTTGAGTCAGAAAAAGTTGCCTCCTACAAACTTTTGATCTTTGCAGATGCTGATGAATCTCAGCGTTGCGAGGTGGTCACAGAAGGACCATCAGGGAAGACTTGTTCTGCCTGCCACTAGAAAGCTATTGGAAGCAGTCAGAAATATACTACTTTACACCTCCTTCTGTAGCTTTCTGTATTCTTGTCTGCTGTGGCGGTTTCACGTATCCAGAGACAAAAATAGCCTCCCCCTTCAAGGTTAACATAATTTGTTCGTGCTGCCGTGTGGGTAATGTTTATAAACAACTCCTCCAATGGATGCTATTCCTGCCTGGCTAGACAAACTACACAGCAGATGGGAGCTAAGAAAAGTCCACTCTAATGCATCCTACCCTGGAAAGCAAAGTACAGCACAAACCAGGGATGAAAAACAATCTGGACTGTAGGTTTCAATAGTAGCAGGCCTGGCCTCTGAACCCTGTGTTCCTGGTGAAATCAGTATCCAGTACTTCAGGCTTGGTATATGTTCCCTAGTGGCACAGGTAAATTTGAGAACTTAATTATGGCAACAGTATTGAGAGAGGGAGAGAGAGAGATTGGATCAATTTATCCACCCAGATAAACACCAGTGCTGCCAATTTCCTCCATCAGGAGGTGGAGTCGGTCATCTCTGTGACTGTAACCTCCTTGCTTAGCACATCCAGAAGCCTGACCAGAGGAAAGGGTATGATCTGGAATACGGCGTAGATCGGCAGGGGTAGGATTGGAGCAGATGCATGGCTTACTTCCTGAATAATCTTTTTTTCCCATTGAGAATTACAA
Organism: Crocodylus porosus; assembly: GCF_001723895.1. Lineage (NCBI taxonomy): Eukaryota > Metazoa > Chordata > Crocodylia > Crocodylidae > Crocodylus > Crocodylus porosus. The sequence goes on from NW_017728914.1 coordinate 30,041,118, forward strand.
GCCCCGAAGTGTCCCTAGCTGGATCTCCAAGCAGACGGCAACCCGATAGTCTGGGGGATACACCACAGCCCAGGACTGTTGCAGTAATGCAAGGGTTCTCTACAGAAAGTTCTGAACGATTCCTTAGGATCCACTAGGCTTGGAGACGGACTTGTACCATTTTCCACAGGGAAGAAGAAGAGCAAACCCATCTTTGATGAAACCACATAGCAGGGACTCTGCCAGGGACTCAGAGAAATTTCTCCCTCCAGACTGGTGTGGATGGTAGGTGGGCAGAGATTGAGGTGAGGAAAAGGTTTTGTCATACCAAAAATGTCATGGGCAAAATAATTGTAGTTACAGTAAAGAAAACCTTTGAACCTCTTATCTTCATACCACAACATCCCTTTTTAATTTCAATACAAAATAACCCGCAGTACAACTCCCCCCGCCAACACCAACAAAAATGGACTGTTTTCCCTATAGACACTACTTCACACTTCTGAAGTTCCCCATGCACTGCTCCTCCAGATGATCTCTTGTTGTGAGATGCTATTGAACCAAAGAGAAGAGTGGCACAGGAACACGGCAGCAATGAAGAGGGAGAACCACCTGGTTGGTAATGGTCTTGCACCAAATGAGTTAATTGCTGCTAATCCTGAATAAATGGTGATGGATGTGTTTATAATTGCCTGATTTCAAGTGCTTCCCAAGTAGTTTCTACAGACTATAATGGGAGCACAATGGCTCCTGAAGCTGTAGTAATGGAAAGTAATGCAATCCATCATGATCATTGATACAAATAGGGTGCATCTACACAAGAGGTTTACTGCAGAGTTGGCTAATTAGTAGGGGTGTGCAAAGCAGTCCCTATTAGATTTGGATTCGGATTCAGGCCGAATCAGGGACAGTGATTCGATTAGTTGATTTGGCTCACTGTGTCTGATTCAATTCGGCCAAATCCGAATCTGAAGATTCAATGCTGTTTCAGAGAATCAGCAATTTGGACACAGACACAGCTTTAACTGTTTTTTCTACATACCTTGAGGTACCAGCACGGCTTGTGATTGCTGTGATGCTGGGGCGCATGGAGCATCCCACAGGAGCATGGGGGGGTAAGGGTCTCCACGTGCTTGGCAGTGAACTCAGAAGTGGACCAGAAGTACTTCCAGTCCACTTCTTGGTCTGCCAGGTTGCATGCTGGGGGGCCCCAAGCTGGAGGTGGGGTGCAGGGGACCCCTTGAGCACTCCCCAGCAGATCTGGAAGTGGTCCGCTTCTGGGTCTGCTGCTGCGTGCCCTGGAGAGCCCCCTGCATTCCTGTGGGATGCTCCGTGGGCCCCAGCATCGCAGCACTCACAAGCTGCCTGCTATCTAGAGGTATGTGGAAAAAACATGTAAAGCTGTGTCTATGTCCGAATCTTTCTGAATCTCTCCAGATTGATTTGGAGGGTTCTGATTTGATTCAGAGAGATTAAAGTGTTCTCAGATTTGATTTGGATTCAGAGATTTGGCCCCTGAATCAGGCTGAATTTCTGCTGAATCGAATCAGAAACCGAGGCTTCGCCCAGCCCTACTAATTACCTCTGCAGTAAACGTGTCAGCATCTACACGTGCACCCCTATTAGGATGAAGTAAACTAAACTCAGTGTAAGTACTACCCTGCTGTGGAGATTTTTCATGCACAGCAGCAGACATGTAGACACTGCCCAGCTGGTTGGGGCACGAGGGTGCTTCAGTGCAGGGGCTGCCTGCCCAGCTACCCCACACTGAAACACTCTTATGTCCCAGACAGCCCCTCCACAGCATGCTGAGTTGGGTCGGAGCTGCCCCAAGGTAGCAGGCTGACCAGCCCAGGCTCCTCGGCAGCCGTGGCTGCTGCCACCCAGCTCAGTGTGCTGCAGTTTGGGCACGTGTACAAATGGCATGCCTGGGTGCTTCCCAGGAGCAATAACCTCCAGAACAATAAGCTCTGAAGTTTGTTGCTGCACATTAATGGCATGGGTAGTTGTGTATTAAAGTAGCGCACACAAGTCTCAGTCATGAACAAGGAATTCCCTGTTCGAATTCATGGTAAGAAACAACGTGCTCACCCTTTAAATAAACAGGACAAACGGCAAGATGAGAAAGAAAAGGCTAAATTTTGGGAGTGCTCAAAGAAGTGGTAAGATTTAGATAAGGACTGAATGTGTGAAGCAAGGAGTGGGTGGTATTACTGATGCTACTTAGCTTAGGAGTAGGAGTGACTGGGGGCATGATGTTGTCACACCTACCAGGGTTGAGAACAGCCCAAGAGAAACCACCAACAAAATCTCCCTCTCTTTCTTGTCTGCTAAGTTAGGCATTTCGATGCAGCGTCATTTTGCTGGCCTGCTTTTCAGCAGAGGGACCTCTTAGAGGTGCAGAGTTTGCCCCTGAGGATCCATTTTGTAGTGATGATTTGAAATACCCTGATTTGAGGAGCAATCCAGCACATTAACACGTTCATTAAACAGGCCAATGAAACCAAATGCAATGCACGTGCAAACACCTTTAGCCCAGACAGGTTAAGCAGTTTAACGAACGCATGCACTTGCATTTTTGCAGTGTTGCCCCAAATCCAGCCAACTGACACTTTGCATAATTTTCTATATGCAAAATGATAAAAAAAATTAATTCACTACATAATAAGCTAAAATATGTGGCTGTTTTCTCACAAATACGTGCTCTCTAAAACTTCCTCAATAAACCACATGGTTTTGACTTAAGGTCCGTGTCTCACTACAGCAGCATTCCTACTCCTCATATGTGCCACCTGTGTAAAATGTTATATATAGCCGCATAGGGAACCCAAAACGTGCTCCAATGTGTTCTGATTCAAATGCATCAGAGCCAGGGCTGCATCAAACCCCTAGCAGGCCCTAGGCAAACAAACTTATGGGCCCTGGGCTAGTCAATGCCGCCCATCCCCAGCCTGGCGCTGTGCCCTGCTGGCAGTGGGGCTCAGAGCCACAGCTAGGAGCAGCCGCTGCGGTGGTGAGGCCAGTGGAGGGGAGGGGAAGGAAAGGGAAGGGAGGCGGATGGGGCCATTTGCACTGCCGCTGCAGAGGGAAGGCCAGGGCTCCCCGCAACTCAGGGCCCCTAGCTATGTGCCTAGTTGGCCTATGTGTTAATCTGGCCCTGATCAGAGCAGACTCGATTAATCAAATCTGCTGGAGTATTCTGATCAGAAAGCTCCAGTGTGCCGCAGCATCTTATGTACGCAGTGTCCCATACTTCAAAATGGCAGCGGGGGGTTTAGTGAAAGCTTATCAGACAAGCTTTAGTTAAAGCGCCCCACCACCATTTTGAAACACAGGCCGCTGAGTACACGAGATGCTTCAGGCATTTAAATTAGAGCAGCTCCTGAGAGCCACTTTAATTAAAATGCTCCCCCTGCCCTACAGCATGTGCATAGGGACCCATAATTTCAGGTAACCGAGGCAAAATGTTACATGGGCTTGCGCGCGCACACATGCGCATGGACACGCGCAATCAGTTTAATCGACATATGCAAAGGAAATTACTTGAATTCAGCAGGCTACAGGGCTTGAGGGCTCACATTAATTGTTTGCCTCAAATCTATTTTATATATATTATACTGACAATGGCAAAGTCCAGTAACTGTGATTTTTTTTTAATTGCCCCCTTATTGTTATCTTAACACTTTGTCTTGTTGGCTGACAATAGGCAGGGATAAGACGTAGTTTAAGTTGTGACTCAGAAATCCAGTGTTTAAAAACTGCCAGCCTTTGGACAATTTTATCTGCTCGAAACAGGGGTTCCAAATAATGTGCTCCTGTTCTTCGTTATAACTTTGAATCTTTAATGTTCAGCCATCTTGTATACTATGAACCCAGCTGGATTGACATTATTCTAAAATACTGGGTATTTCCTGTTTTCAAGTCGTATTCAATAGGAGTCACGTTCATTATTATTTCATGACAAATTGACAGCATCTGCATTTTTATTTTTTAATATCATTTTTTGCACATTCAGAAACCAACTATTGGGACCTGGAGAAAACTCTATGAATAATAGGCATATTTTAAACTGCCTGCCTTTCGCTATTGCCAGCATAAAATATCTACTCCTTGAGGGTCAAATTTTGAGGTCAAGTTTATTGACCTAGATCTACAGAAGACAATGGAATTACTTCAGACTTACTGAATAAGCTAGCCCCTTGCTTGCTTTAAATGATTGTTGACAACAGCAGGGAATGATATTGAGAAGAAATACCACCCTGCTCACTCCCATCTCATTGTTCTGTCTTGCGGTAGGATGGCTGGCAAGATAAATCCCCTTGGGAATGGTGCAGAGGGCCACGTTGTCCACTCTTCAATGTGGCATGATAAGTACCATAAGGCAGTGTTTCTCAACCAGTGGGACAGGATGTGAAGGTCATATAGGTGGGACTTCGAATCATTGCCCAATTGAAAAAAATAAGTTGTTTGCACTTCAAATAGATGACTCAGATATTTTGAACAGTGCAACTTTGTGGGGTTTTCTTTTTATCCTGGGGGACCAGGGTTTTTTTGACCAAATGGTTGGTGGGACGCAAGGTGCAAAAGGCTGAGAACCGCTGCCATCAGGAACAAGCGCCGCTTAATGGTACGGTCTTTGAGCGTGTCCTCACTCCTTTCTCATGAGGTTATGGGACAGCCAAGTCAGAAGAAAAGCACAAATAGGCAGGCTGGAATGAGAGGAGCTATGGGCCATGGTGGCTAGAGAGAACAGGTGAGTTTTAAACTCCGCTTCACAGAGCCCCTACTAAAAAAACAGCTTTGTTAAAACTATTTGACATGAGGTGCCAACTTCTCCCTTTTCTATGGCTCTCAACCAAAATCCGTTGAAGTCAATCCAAATGGTCTCATCAACCTATTGGATAGGATTCTCCAGGAACAAAAGTGCATGGTTCAAGCACCATTTCAGCTGAACTAGTGGATGGGAAATATTGAATCCTGTAGAGACTGTATTTCTGGATACGGGAACGGTGGACAGATGAGCCTGCAGAGAGAGCATCGGGGATTATTTTATTTCTGTACAGATGCACAGCATACCTTCTTTTCTGCTACTAGCCCTGGATCCTCACATGGTAGATGTGACCTACACATGCAGTGGGTGTTGCTAGTAATAGAGATACTGTTGCATTAATCCAATTATGCCGTTTCATTTTCAGTTGGAGCCAAGACCCATTCTTCCTGTTTGTCAGACAATTTGTACCCATGTTTTTGTGCTCACAAAATGATTTGTGGGTGTGAATACCAGTAAATGCACCCTCTGCCTAATGATCTGCACCTGCCAGGAGGTATTAGAGTTGCATCTCCTCTTATTTGTATGAGCTCATCCACCTGAGAATGAATATTGGGTGAGAACATTGAAAAGCATACACTCTGCTCACAAAAGAAGGTAATCTCCTCTGAAAGCTGCGTCTCGGGACCTGTGCTTCAAAAACTCTTCTCACTTCAAAAGCCCTTTTTGGCTCACCCATCTGAAATGAACTGATATGCATTTCATATCACGGGTTCATTGAGGCAAAAAAGGCACCTCCTTTTTTCCTGACATGGGGTTCTTCCTTTCATCACTGTTTACTAGACAACAGACCCAACCCTTTGATTTCCTACCTACACTGCTGCAAACAAGCATCTCTTTTCTTTGCACTTAATTATGTCAATTTAATTCTCCCTGCAGAACAGGAACTCCCTGGCAGCAGATGTAAAATTCTAAGGGCATCAGGACTAATGCGTTGCATTTGAATGAGGAAAGTCTAGTGGATGAGCTCATACTATTCAGCGGATGAATAAACCTTGTTAACTTGAATCGTTCCCCTTCTCTCCACTGCTGCCTGCTTTATTGATACCTGGAGTTAATTTTTTTAAACAGGCAAGTCCATCAGATATTGCCAGAGTACTTTTGGAACAAGCCCTTTGAACCATTTAAAAGGCAAGCATAAATCAGGAACAGAAAAGTCTTTGGATTTTGTAGGCTGCATTTGCTTTCTTGGGTGGTAATTAACATCCCTCCAGGTCAAATATCAGGATTTCAGAGTTTGGAATCAAGTATCAATTATTCACTGTTTGAACATCTCAAGTGTCCAAGTCACTGGGGAAGTGGGGAGAGGAGACAACAGATAATATCTGGCCTGGCTTTTTTTATCAGCTGTTTCGGTAAGGCAGGTCAGCTTTTAAGAGACCCTAAAAGAAAACAAAGGGATGTGAGTTGTGGCATAGGGGTGGCCTGCCATGGGGAAAATACAGTGAACCAGATCTCCCTCTTACTAAAGATGAAAAGGTTGGATTGTTTTTTCTCAGCGAAATACCCTCAGGAGGTGGGGAAACAGGACTTTCTGATAAGGCCGCAAGGTTTGATGATCTGCAGAGTGGACAATGCCCAACTTTGGGCTCCTTAGGGTTTGTGGGCTGGGTGATGGATACAGTCTTCTTCCCCCCATGAAAAGATGGTTCTCTTGAGAGCTGTCTTGCCATTTTCTTAATGTCCTCAGTTGTGCAGCACCCTTTTCACCCCCCAAGTAGAGGACCAGTACTGGCTTCTGGTTGCAATATCTACAAGGCTTTCTGGCAACCAAATCACCCAAGGGTCAAGAGGACCCCACTGAGTACAGGAGTTGGGCACCTATTTAGCCCCACTCCCTGCCCTGGTACTGCAGATCTGGGATCTGGAGTCCCAGGCTCCTGGAACTGCAACCAGGAGGGGTCTGTCAGCCTGGGAGAAGGGAGTCAGAAAAGCAGGTATCAGAGTCCTCCCATCCATTTCTTCACAGGATTTGCCACCCGCGAGTGGAACAGCAGCCACCTCAGGCCTACAACTGAGGTAGCTTTCTCTTCTAAAGAGAAGTCAAGTGCAATTACTCAGAGTCTCCAGGATCAAACTCTTGTAGGAGTGTGTTGTCTTTATATTTTAGATTCCCACGGAGACATCCGGCTCGTTCATGCAACCAGTTAGAGGCACAAATATTTGCCGGGACATTTAAAAACTAGTAGTTCACCGCTATCCAGCAGGGCTTTCAACCCAAAGGGAAATGGGAAAAAATTTGAAAGCTCAAAGTTTTGCAGGAGAGGAAAACTGCTTCTCAATTAGTCCTAGGGGGTCACCTAACCCCAGTCATCTTCCTGCCTAGAGCGGGGGGTGGGGGGGTCATTTCCAAATACTAATTTTGATTATAAAACTCAATAGATTTCTAAATTACTAGCAGTTTCTTTTCTGTCATAAATATTTAATTCCCACTGCACTTTATCTTCATGCCAGCTGCATGAGTGTGCAGCGATGTGTGGTAGAATAACTGGCATCTTTAATGATCTAGTGAACATATTTTCTTTTGAGGCTATCATCCTCAATGCAGATGTTACTCAGCATAATTTTTTCCCTTGTATAGAATTAGTGGGCCATGGTTGACTGAACATTTTCTTCCTCCGTTTCTCCATCTAGCAACAGCAGACTTCAGGAGGAAACATCTTTACAGCAGGGACTCCAAATCAGACCTAGCTCTAATTGGGATCAAAAGCCCTCTCTCACCCAGCTTCATCATCTGAAATCCTGGTTTGGCTCCATAGAGCGTCTAGCCCCGAGTATCTGCCCCAGGACCCAAGTAAGCTGAAGGACCCCAGGAAAGGCAGCATTTCATATCCTTTATCTCAGCAGAAAGAGAGCTTCGAGTCAGAGACACTTCCTTTACAAATGCAAACAACAGCTTCAAAACCATCCTGCTCATACTAATGTTTTCTGGTCTGAAAAAAAAAAAAAAAAATCTGTGATCATCCAACCTCCATTTCTGTCCCGCGTGGAGATTTTGGGTTTTTTGACCTACCGATTTCAGCCACCACCAGAAAGCCTAGCCAGCTGATCTGGAGGCATAAAGTCGTAAGTCTGTTGCCATGAGGAAGATACCCACTGAGGAACCTCACAATTAGCTGGGGGAAAGATAGCTCTGCCAGCAAGCCCATGGATTGATGCACCTGATATCCCCGAGACAGAAGATACCTGCTCAAAAGCATAATCAAAGAGGAAGAAAGTGAGAGATGAGGCCAGGTGTGGAGGAAATTTGAGGGTGAGCACTGGTGAAATCAGTTTAGTGGTAGCTGTTAGGCTTGTGCAAAGTGGCTAGTATTTGCTTCGGATCTGGCCGATTTGGGGGACAGTGATTCAGTTTGGCGATTTGAATCTGTCCCAATTTGATTCAGCCAAATCCAATTTGGAGATTTTATTTTCTTACAGGGCTGGAGCTGGCCTGGGTGGAGCACCCATAGGGGGTCTGGGGGCTCGTGCAGCATGGGGCAGTGGGGATCACCCCCACACCCGGCAACACCCAGTGAACACTGGGGCTTTTAAAAAAAAGTACCAAGCTGAAGCAGATGGGAGCAGCCATGGGGAG
>NW_017728914.1:30049601-30065587 GCF_001723895.1 Crocodylus porosus
TGCCAGGGATCCCCACCATGGTCCCCTCCCCTGCCCCTAGTATTTACCAGTTCAGAGTGCTGCAGCCACCAGGGACTGCCCAAATCAAAGCTCTCTGAATCTTTTCCAAAGAGTCGGAGGTCTTTGAATCAATTTGGGACCTTTAAATTGGGCCCCAGTTTGATTTGGCCACCAAGTCAGGCCAAACTGAATCATCACCCAAAGCTTTGCACAGCCTTAGTTGCTGTTTTTTGCTCCCCAGGGTATTCAAAATAGCACCAAGAAATGCAGGAGAGCAGTAATGAAGTGGTAGGGGAAGCTTGACGTAAGTGCAGAAGAAATGCAGTTTTGTTCAGGTTTTAGTGAAGGAATGCAGGTAATAGACAGACTTTAAAGAGGGATAAAGGGAAAGCTACAGGGACAGAAGAGGGTGACAGATACAAGTGACCACTCCATGGGACAGGTTTAGCTTAGCACAAGGGGGAATAGGGAGAGAGGAGCATGCACACTTGAAGAACTGCCATTTTGAAGTCTTATATGACAGTTGCAGGAAGAGTCAAGATTGTAGTAGGTGATCCACATCCTTTTCCTGTGTGTTTTGGCTGAGAAAGCACCCATTTCCATAAGTCAGGGCAGTTGGAGATACCCAGGACACTTCTTTATGGCATCCGAGTGAATTAAAGCTGCTGCACTGTTAAAATCCCAAGGCTGTAGGGCCAGGTGAATAATACCAAGCACTGGACTAGTAAAGGCAGGCTGTGCTCCTGAAGTCAGCCCTGAAAAGCTGTTGCTGTCATGACATATTGTTTCAGAAGGGTTAAGGAAAAACTAGAAGCTTAGAGTTAGCAGATAGTACCTTTCAAAGCCTCCACAAAAGTGATCTGACAACCTCTGGCATCAGCCTGGAGGCAGGAAGGAAAATATAGAGCAAGGCAAGAACCTCAGCTGATGTAAATGGCTGCACTGATTTGCCTTACCAACTTGCTCCAGCTGTGGACCTGGTCCCTAGGTCCTGCAGAAAGCTATATAGCCATGTGCATGCAGAGCTGGAAGGTCTTCCTTTAGATTGCTCTTTTGGTTTTACGGTTTGTCTTTTATGTAACAAATATGAGTCATCATTGCCAACTCCTGGCATCAAGCTTTTTTTTTTAATGCAGCTCTGTTTCTTTATTAAAAAACAAAACTGGAGAGAAACTGGTATGTCTTGCTAACATCTGTAATAGATGTTGGGTGACTGCCTTCAGGATTGAGGAAGCCAAATCCTAGGGCTTCAGGATACCCATCTATTTTCTACCTTGCTACACATTTTAAAAGACTGGCAATTGAAATATAGTAAATGATGGCCTTGCTTATTTTTCCTCAACTAGATATTCCTCTGCAGATCAAATTATAAACAGCCCTGTGAGTTCCTGACACGGCAAGATTATAAAACCCCTGCAAATTGTCATGCCTTCTGTGCTGTGAAATCTGACAATTTAAAAGGTTCCAGCCTGGTCCAGGGAACGATGATTTTTGATGCCCTGTTAAAAACACACACTTCCATCTCAGCTCTGCGAGGCATTGAGGAAATGCATGAAATCTGTAATCCTGCAGATGTGAGAGCATTAGATGATTGACTGATTTCAAGGGCACTAGCAGTGGTCGCTTGCCCGTCTTGAGTTGATTAATAGGTAGCTTGCAGTGGTAGGATCATGGCTATATTTTGTAGTGTTGTTCTATTATTAGCTATTTAGGGAGCAGGAGCCACAGGCAACTTGGTATTAAGCCACCAATTCCCATATTTATCTGTGCCACCTGGGGATTAGAACAGTTGCTGCCACTCTGGGAAAAGCCAACCTCAAGGCAGGAAAAAAAGATAATGAATGCGTGATTAAAACCACCTTTGTTCTTTCTGTTGTGCAATAATGATAGCCGGAGATGCTTTCTAAACAGGAAGGCTCGGCTCAGACACGGGAGGCGGTACTCCACGTAGCATGGGTAGGGTGAGGGAGGTCAGTCGGGGCTGTGAAGGCCTGTTTGATTAAGGGATTGAAGGCAAGGAGGAGCCCCCTATTTTGTGACTGCGGTGCCTTTGAGAGTGCCACCAAGAAACAAGTCCTGTCTACCCACTCCATGCACACCAGCCCCAAAGGAAAAGGGTTAAGCTGTCCTGATGCATGTCACCTGCTTAATGCCACTGTCAGATAGGCCAGAGACAGAGAGCTGGAGGGTAATGGTGAAGGGATTGTCTTCAGGGTGGCTTCACTACCTCCTTCCAGCTCTGGAGGGTGCAGGCAGGTGAATGAAATTGGGCTTCTTCCCCTCATGAGCACACATGCACACAGATCTCATGCTCCAAGTTGGACACACAGATTCATTTCAGACTTTCTTTTTTCTCAAAACCTCTGTTGCTCTTAGTGGTGACCGAGCCTAGAAAATTGGGCTGAAAACAGTACTTCCAGGAAGGGCTGATCAGCTGAGGAACGGCCATTTCAGCTGCCATCAATGCGAAGCATACAGCTGTGGTGTGGCTCTAATGCAATCTTAGGCAAATTGTGCTTATATGATTAAAAAAAAAATTAGATGGGGTGGCAGGCTAGTGTTATAGGGGAAACTTAGGTTTATGACCCCCCAAATCACCCAGCACTTCCCTCCCTAAAGATCGTCACTTTGGGAAGTATAGGAGAGAGAAGTTATGGTCAGGAGGGGATGGCGGTACCCAAGAGCAAGCTCAGGCTCAGTGTGCATTGAGGACATACCAGGTAATAACAAGAAAAACTCCACATTTCCAAATCTCTTTGTAAAACAAATGCTCCAGATCACCTGAAGGGAGGACCTAGTTCACTTAGGAAGTAAGGCCTATTTTGAATGCATCATCCTAGGAACAAGTGCGGTTTTCCTGCATTAGTCGCCTGTTACGGGCTGATATGGCCAGTCAGATCAGAAGCACCAAACAAATGCTGCACGCCCTTCCTCCACCTTAACTCTTCTTATTGCCCACATTAGCAGTAGGCCTGACCTGAGGTCTGACCTTTCCACACCTTTGTATGCAAAAAAAAAAAAAAAAAAAAAAGTCTGCTGAATGAGATCCTGTAACACAGAGAGCAGAAATACCAGCCCATTGCTGTGACTGCATGTACAATCATGGGTTTGCCCAAATAACAAACCAAATTTTTGCATTTTCACTGAAATGCCTGTTAGAGGCCAGAGGTATGCACAGTAGCTGTTAATGTGCAAAACCTATAGAAGGGGACCTCTTGCATGGATGTGGAGGAGTTGAATCAGCACATGACATAAAAATCTTGCTTCTCATACATTTCTGGAACCATCATGTACAGCAACTACAGCAGCACTACAGCCCTACCATAAAGATAAAAGCTACAGATAATAAAACTGGTAAGGGGCTCACTGTATGACTTCTGCACTGCTTCCTGTCCTAGGTCCCTCAGGGCTTACCTTCATATACTCTTGACTATGAAAACATCCATAGTTCACTGAACTATCCACAAGACGATTGAGTTTAGGCCACATTTCTTTCATGAATTTTTTGCATGGCTTCTGCTTGAAAATGTTGGAAAGCAAAAAATGGGAAAACAGTAGACTTTACATTTTATTTGCTATGCATGCTTATTTTTGAGTTGGTATAAAAAATGAATGCAGTCTGGAATGAGCAAGGACATTTTTTTTAATTAGGCTTTTATTTTGAATACCGTTATTAGAGTCATGGAAATGTAGGGCTTGGAGGAACCTCAGGAGGTCATCTAGTCCAGCACTTTGCTCAAGACAGGATATTTTCTTGTCTCCAATTATTCTTGATTATCTGTGAAATGCACTTTTCTCCCAAACCGGAAAAAAGAAATCTGAATCCTTTATGAATCAGAGGGAACATGATAGCATGGCAGTAGACTAAACCTGCTAGAAGCTCTCAAGAAAGATGTTCAGATCTTCTAGGTATAGCTAATGTCTGCAGGTTGATTTTTTTACAGAATGCGAGTGGCAATTTAAAGCAAATTGCTACAGTTTAATAGTTTAGTAGGATGTCTTGAGCAATAATAATGTGATTCCAAGTGTTGTCCTTATTTCAGCATGAATAAAGTAGAGCTGACAGTGCTCTGTTTGTGTGTCAGATTTAGCTGTTACACATGGAAAAGTCTTAAAGGGTTGGGTTTTTTCCCAACTCTGAAACAAAAAAGGAGAATCTGTAGGTGAAGACGGCAGGAAGCAGCGAGGCCGCGGATAGAGATGTGTGACGTGATTCCTGTGGAACAATTTGTTCCCAGATATTACTCTTTAGTACATTTATTTTGTAGTAACGAGTGGACCCATGACCAGCTTGCCCCATCTGCCTGGTAGGAGTGATTGCTATTGCACCTGACCAGTGAAACAAAGCAGCAGGTTTTCATTAAAATAATGGCTGATCCTATGGATCAAATTCACCCTGGGAGCAGACCCCCCCACCCCCATGTCATTTATACTGGTGTATACTACTCCTCGTATTTTGGGAGGAGAGGGGGGTAATTTCTGGGGGAGAGGGGTATAATGTCCCCCCTCTCCCCCAGAATCAGTTTATTCCACAGTAAATGTGTTGTGTCCAGATCTTCAGTACTTGGTGGTGTTAAGTTCACAAATGTTACTTACTTAACTTTTGCTTTGCCTTCCCTTTTGATCCAGAAGCCACTGAGCTAATCTTTTGGAGAAAACCATGGTTTTTACTAGGAAGCCCTCTTTCGAGTGATGAAAAGTGCCCTGGTTTAATTATCCTGACAGTACCACATTATTTAAACCTTTCATCCAGTTCTCAGAATGGTCCTCTCATTCCTGCTACGTTATTTTTATTATTGGAGATGTAAATGGAAATCCTGAGTGAGGTTCCCCTTAGTTCAGCTGAGGAGAGACATGCTCGCCTCTTCTCCAGATATTATGCATGGCTTGTTTTTTTAATTAGAGTTTATAGGGGAGGGTTCATTGGTTTACACTATCAGCGAGCTAAGATTTCTGACTCCCACCTCATACAAAAGGAATAGAAAGGGCTGCCTGCATTACTTATATTGAGGGACATTACATTTATTACCGAAGTATTACTTTTAATCAAAGTATGCCTAGGAAGATTACAGATTCCAGCTCTGAAGACCAGGTTTCAGCTCTTTGAGGAATGCATGTGTGGGAGACCTCCAGAGAGAAGGCTAGAGAGAAGAGGAGACGAGAGAAGAGACTAAATGAGTACGGTGCATGAGACCCATAGCACTAAGTGTTTGCCACAATCTGTGCAAGTATAAAGAGAACACAAAATGCAGGGCGTTAAAGGATAAAAGCCTTTGAAAACCCCATCTCCCATATGAGAAGCAGGCATGCAGTCCTGATTCAACCCGTGTCAAAGAGGACCAGGTGGGCTATTTGGTCCAAGAAAATCTCTTTGTTATGGGAAGTACCAAGGGCCAGAGGCGAGAATTTGCTGACATTCACTGCCTGATTTGCCCCAGAGTGAGAAGCAAGTCAAACCCCAGACATTTTGCCAACAAGTCTGTATAACCTGGGGTAACCATTGAAACCTGGAGTAGCAATTTTACACCTGGGCAACCTGGGTCTGTAACTGGTGGGAGCAACTACCATGCATGTGACTAAAGAATTCTGATTTGTAAGCGTTTGCCACAATCTGTGCAAGTATAAAGATAACACAAAAGGCAGGGTGCTGAAGGATCAGGCTCAGTGGGTTAAGGGCGCAGCTTCGCCATCCACTGAAGGAGTGAGTAATAGAAAGGCGGAAGGAAGAAAAGCCGCTTGAGTTTGCACCAGAGACAAATGAAGCAATGACATCTCCATTTCCAGCAAGGAGGCACTTTAAAGTCTTCTAATTGCTTGATGTTGAAAAGACAGCTTAATTAGTGGTCAGAGTCGTAAAGCTTCACATACTGTTAAAGCATGCTTGAAAGTTGCTATAATTAGCCAGAATAACCCTACAAGAGCAGATTGTGGGGGGTGGGGGGGAAATGTTTTCCATAGGGCTAGTTTACCTTTAATAGAGCATTGTAAGGACAGGCAGCAAAGCTGCATCGCAGCTAGATTATCGGTTCATGAGCACAGCCTGTTGGCTTTGACAGCAACTGAGCAAGAATGAGCCTGTGCATTTGAACACCTACGGTTTCCCCTCCGCTCTGTACTTCCCCAGCTAAATCCTATCTTCCTCCTTCTGAAACCTTTTCATATTAGTATATTTGATCAATGCAGGAGCCCCAAAGACACCATGCATTGCACATGGCCAGCTGAACCCAGTTTCAAGTCAATCTATTTAAACTAGGGCAGGATTTTTGAATATCCCTAAGTGACAAGGGAGTGTACACAACAGGCACAACTGCTCCTGTGTCAGTGAGGCACATTTGAAAAATCCCACCCTATAAATCCATCTCTCTGTAATACAGCAAAACAATAGACCATCCTGTGGAGCCAATACACACCATCACTTACTGCCAAGAGCCACACATTTGGGGTGCGACAGACCAAGCACAGAAGCAAGTTCTTCAAGCTCTGTCAGCCCCTCCTTCCCTTTAAAGTCATAACTAGGGTTGGGGGGAAAGCGAGCAATAGCATGTTGTGGGTAGGGGAGCAAATGGGGCTCCAGGCACCGGTTCCAGGGAGCCTGCGCCATTGGGCTGCTGCTGCCTGAGCCCCTGCTGCTACAGAAGCAATATCATCTGCTTTCAGCGTGCAGGTCAGAGTCTCCCCCCATCTACACCGGTTTGCATACCTTCCCCCGAGTCCAGGTACTGAGTGAGCTTCCTGTGCCAATGGACTGCTCAACTACACTCGAGTGGTAGATGAATCCATTCACTTGGATGAAACTAGCCACCCCCCATGTGACACTTCCTGAAGGTCTAGGGCTAGGCTTTTTTTTTTTTCTGAAACTAGCTTTGCCAGCCCTCTGACCTTGCCAGTAGTCCCCTCTGCCGAGGTGGGTATCACACAGTGGCTTGGCTATGTTTAAGCCTCTCACCCTGCTGAACCTCACTGCCAGACTTGGGTGAATGCCAGAGCTGTCAGACAGGTTGGTCCCATGGAGGATCACCTCCATCTATAGTGCAAATTACACTCTGAGTCTTGGCAGAGCGGGGTCTGCTGCAAAAAAAAGGGCTGCCCATCACGATTCCCTAATAAAATTGGAGGACCCCCTTCCCCGGCTATGATTTTCAAATCTTGCTCTCATCTCATATTGGGGGGCGGGGCTCAGCCCCCCCAAGCTTTCTCATAATTCAAACCCGGCCTCCATCCATGGGCTCCCATCCTGTGCTACCTGGTCTTGCTTGGTTCCCTGGTTTGGTCTCCAGTGCCATATGCTCAGCTGTCGCAACTTCGGGCTTGCAAAGCCTGCTCTGCCTCAGACCTTCCCTTTTCTCCGTGGTCTGTGTTCCTGTGATGAACTACCCATGTTAAGCTAGGGATTCCCATGATGCACCTCAGCTCAGCCAGAACAAAGGCCATGCTTTATCATGAAAGACAGTCCAGGCAGGAATGTGTGGCCTGCGGAGGACAATGGTGGGGTCATGAGCCAGCAACTTGCAGGGGGCCCCACAAGGCTGTGTCTGACCCAGTTTTCCATTCGGAGAAGCAACTGACTCATTTCAGTCTGAAAACTTTGTTCTTGATTTTTTGTTTGTTTTTTAACCAGAAAGCTGAATTGTCCGTGGAAAAGAAACCCGGATTTTAAGCAGCACCAACCTGAGTGACACTTAGAGACACACTGAAGAGAGATTTTTCTGTTTAAACTTTTTGTTTTGCTAAAGCTTTTGCGGGTTTTCATTAATGACTTAATTATTAGCTTAACACACATACTTTAGTCACTCTTATTAGGTAGGCTGCGTACAATTAAGCCTGTTCTGTTGCTGCCAAAGTCTCTTTTTCTGTTTGTGCATCTTCCCTGCTGTGATTGCTGCTCTCAAGGAGGCAGCTGCTATTTGATCACTCCTATCCTTTGTCAGCCTTCAGTAACACTACTTTCCAGGAGTTAAGTATTGCCAGGAAAGCATATGCTGAGCATGCTACCCTTAGGCTCATGCTGTGATGTCAAGGAAAGAAATTAATGGCCTCACTCTAGATAATGTTATACTCCAATGTCATCTAACCAGCATGCTTTGCTTTTGATTGCTCTCTGTGCTTGTGGCAACGTTTTGGAGCTTAACAAAATCAATATACCAAATGAAAGTCACTGAGCAGCGAGCTCACCGAACGATCTGAAAAATGCAAATAGGTGAGATCTTCACTTGAGCTGTCTGTTACTGGAGATGAGTATGGATTTTATTCATAGCTTTTTGGAGTACATTTTTGGTCTTCCTTGGCTGGCCTGAGAGCTGATTGACAAAGCCAGGTAGCTCCTCTCTTAAACATACTCACTCAACGGCATGGACAGAATAGCTTTGGTTATGAAGGAAGGATGTGGCCACTCAAATTTGGCCAGAAATCTTAAGATTTTTTAGAAGCTGGCTTTGCAGATCCTAAAACCAATAAAGAACTGTTTTTCTAATAGGATTTTTTTTTTTTTGTCTTTAAACAAACCCCCTCTCCTTCCTGCAGTGTCATAGTCCCAGCCTTGTGGCCCTGGTGACTTGAAAATGAAGCTGAATATAAGCAAAAAGTGCAATTTCACAATACAAGGAAAGAGAAGGGTGACTTAAAGTGCTTTCCAGGTGAATAGTCTGGGACAGAAGAGGGGTACAGAAATAGTTACATTTGCATCTGTGTGTGAGTGTGTGCATGTGTGTGTGTGCATACATGCACCTTTTAAGCTGTATTTTTATTATTTTTATTTATGATTTGCATTGTGGTAGTGTCTAGGGAGCCTGGTCATGGCTTAGGGCTTTGTTGTGTTGGGCTCATTAGAGAACAAAAGGGAAAGTCTCTGCCTAAAGAAACTAACTACCCCCCATTCATCTTCTCTGCAGTGAGATTAAGTATTTTAGAAATGCTGCGACTTTTATAGCTATAAAACAAACTGAACATCAGATTTCTTGAACTGGTACCCAAGGGCATGGCATCAGCTGCCATTAGCTGTCTAAGGTCATGATTCTAGACCATCAATGGTAATCAAGGGCCATATCTGAGAAAGGTCAGGAGAAGACGGGGCTGGCTCCACACTGATTCTGAGGCTGCCCTCTGGTGATGAGGTCGAGAAGCAATGTCGATATCCTCCAGACCACTAGATGCACCACAATATGGGGACCTTTTATGACTCTACAGTTGGGGATCTGCACCTTAGCCCCACCTTTTTTGAAGTCATGATGGGAAGGGGAATCTACCCTTTTCTAGAGCCATTTGGGAAGTTGTACAGTGTCCCCACCCATGATATGCAGACTGTAGCAGCTGCAGTCACTGGCTTATGGTGAGTGAGCAGAGACTGCTGTATTCTTTTCCACTTGCTGCATACAGTAGCCTTTGCTGAGCAGTGTTAGCAGGGCTGTTATCATAGGCAGACTCTGGCAGATATCACTCCGACATTTGAGTTAGATCTTTAAGCTTTTCTTTTCTGTTGTGAGGACTAGAAACTTTGACAATAAACGCCAATGCCTGATGGTATCCTATGAATTCAGGAGCTGATATGGACATTGGTGCCTATAGCCTTGGTCAGACCTGTTCCCCAGCACAGGGGACTGTCACAACAAGCATGGAAAAGAGGAACCCAGTCATGCCCCTTTTGATTCCAGCCATGCCCTTCTTCTGCTGGTTGGGAGTGTGATTGTCAAGGAACCACGTACAAAATGAAGATCCTCCAGGAGAAGAATCTACTAGGTGGGGGACCATTTGGAATCGATGGGGAAGGGATAGTGGCCAGAGTACTGCTCGGAAACCAGTCCACAGTCATTGAGGATGAAATTCAAGGTCACAGACACCATGGGAGCCCCAGTTAAGCCCTTCCAGCTGCAGAAAGAATTATTAGCAATAGAATGATTAGTCAAAAGTATTAACAGACTTGTTATTTATTCATTAATATTTTAAAATCTCTCAAATCCCTCTTTATCCTATTGAGGGATTCTACTCAAACTCTCTCATGGAGCCTTGACAAATACACTTAAGCAAATGCTTATTATAAAGGAGCTATAGTTCTTCAACGGCCTTATTAATTTTGTTCCCTTTGGACATTATTTCCCCCTTCTTGTTTGGCTTTACATTTTAATTAAACCATACAGAAGATTTGTCTAGGTATTTGTATGAAGGTACTAGGGTTGTTCTTCTCAAAAGAACATATGCAAATTTATTTATGTTCGTGTTTTTGCCTGAAACCTTCCTGTTATCTGCACTGGACAAGATGGCTGGATGTACTACCTCCAAAATGTATGTGTGATGCATGGGAAGTGGGGATGGCTTGCCTTATAAGTAGTGGATTGGATTAGACTGGCTCCTACCTCAAAAGGCTTGAATTCAGTTCCTAGTCCAACCTCCTATAGAACAGACATAACAATATTCCATTTCCTCTGCTCTGTGTCTGTCTGTCCTATTAATGCTGTAAACTCTTTGGGGCAGGACTAACTTGCCATGTACATGTATATATCAGCAAACCCTCACAGTTGAGGATGATTGCCTTCCATGCTCGCTTTATCTATGGGTCCGAGATGGCTGATGAGGTTGATTTTAGGTTTGACAGACTCGGGGACAATTTCCCATGAGGGGTGGGTGACTCTGGATTCTTAATTTGGTCCATGACGTGCTGTTTCTCCCACTCCTGTTTTTTCATCTCCTGGTGTCCTCATAAGATATCAAAGTACTAAGATCCTTGCAGAAGACTCTTCCTCCATTTGGGGTGGTCTTGAGTGATGGTCTCCCATGAGTTGATGTCAATGCTGCATGTTTTCAAGTTGGCCTTGAGGATGTCCTTGAAGGTCTTTCTCTGCCTTCCTCTTGAGCATACACCTTGACTAAGATGGGAGAATAAAACTTGCTTTGGGAGTCAGGACTTGGACACCCGGATAATGTAGCCAGCTCAGCGAAGTTGATGTAAGATAATCGTTGCCTTGATGCTTGTGGTGTCTGCTTACAAGAGGATGCTAATGTTGGTGCATCTGCCTTTCCATTGTATTCAAAGGATTTTCCTCAGGCAACATGGATGGTATTGTACCAGTGACTTGAGGTGTCTCTTGATGAAATGCACATTTCCTTAGGTGTCGAAAGGCTGCTCTTGCACTTTTAAGGTGATGTTGGGTTTCTTCACTGAGATCAGCCATCTGCAAGAGATGGCCTCTGAGGTATGGGAAATATCAATGTTCTCCAGAGTCACACTGTAAATATGAATTACTGGAGCTTGGGACTGCTCATTAAGAGCTTGCTGATGGAGGACCTTAGTGTTCTGAACATTAAGTGTCAGTCTCATTTTCTTGAAGATTGTCACAGTCATGGCATCTGTAAGGTCATTTAGGATTTCCACATCCTTCCAGATCCTTAAGATTAGGACATGGAGCTTTGAAGTGAGCTCCTGTAGCTCCTGCTTGAAGATTTCAGTGCAGATTCCATCAACTCCAGATGCTCTATTTTTCTTCATCTGCTTGATGGCTTTCCTTACCTCATCAAGGATTAGAACGATTCCTATATTGCCTCTGACTGGGTGTGGCAAGGTGGAACTCAGCAATAGGGTCTCAACTGAGAAAGTCTTCAAAAAGCTCCTTTAAGGGTACTTGATGGCTCCCCTTTCCAGTTTCCTCCATCCTTAAGTCTCAAAGGGATTGGTACCTGAGTGTTTGCACTGTAGATGGCTTTGGTGGTACTGAAAAAAAACTCTATATATTGTGGATGTCAGTGAGATGTTGAATATACTTTGCCTTGCCTTCCCACCATTTGTTCTTCATATGATGGGTCCTCTTTTGGGCCTCTGTCTTGTCTAGTTGGCGATTCAGTTTCTTTGCCTTGGAATTGATGTTGTTCTGCCAAGCACAAAATACCTTGCATTTGCAATCAATCAGCTCTAGGATCTCCTGGTCATTCTCATCAAATCAGTCTTGACGTTTCCTGGTAGAGAATCCAAGTGTCTCTTCAAAGGTGCTGATGACAGAGGACTTGGAGGCTCCCCAAGCACTGCCGACATTCTCCCAATGTCGTTGATGACTGGAATTCACCAGTTGTTCATTGAGGTACTGGTGAAGGAGGCCTGGCTTGACTGGGTCTTCGAGTCCTCCAACTTTCATCTTTTTTGGTATTGCTTCTACTGCAGCCATTATTTGGGAGCCACAAGGTTTGAATTCAAGCATTTTCCGTTCATATGCACGTACTGTAAAACCAGACAACGGATGCTATTTTTCAATGCTATCACAGCCATTCAGAACCTATGGAAGGCTGTTTTCAGTGTATTCCACAGAAGTGCAACAACACAATCTCTGAGAGAGACTCGGTGATTGCTTCTTTCATGACAGCTCTATTTAACCTTTGCTGTATCCAGGGCTGGCTTGTGTGGGAGGAACTGGAAAGTAGGAAGAAGGTAAATGAAGTTTAATTGGACTGAGAAGAACAACCTTGTATGGCCATTTTGACTTACGGTTTTATAAAAATATGTTGCTGCTGTTGTTGTATTTGTGATTGTCATCATCATTACAGACTTCTCTTCCAGTAACACCTCATTTATGAGTTAGGGCTCCGTTGTGCTAAGTGCTCTGTCCAACCAATCTTAATCTTTGGATTAATAACAGGTGAATGAAACTAGAAAGTGGGTGGGGAGGAGAAGGTTAAGCATGAGAAGGTTGACCTCATGCCTGATGTCACTTCCTATACAGCTGGTAGAGTTTTGTGGCCAGAGCCCTGGAAAGATTTGACTACAGCACAAAGTTACACTCAGAATGGTAGAATTTGTCGCAATCTGAAAGGCTTTTTACAGGGTGGGTTTATTAACCTTAACTACCCTGTGGAGTCTGTTGTTCCTCAGCTGCTGATTAGTCAGAGAGGTGAATGCGAGTCAAGGTGAGGGAAGAGGTGAAAAAAAACTTAAACAGGTTCTTAGTGCCATTGCATTGTCTCTGACACATAATTGCTTTCTAGGCATGCAGTTCAGCATCTAATTGGCTCTGGCTCTTTAATGCCTTCAGGCCAGGGCTGGGTAGTGACAGGCTCCTTGCCTGAAATAACAAAACTGCCCCCCCAAATTCTCCGCTACTTGCACGAAACAGCTAAGCAAAACCAATGGTCTCTGGGCCGTCTCCTCCTCCATGGGCTTCATGGGGATGTCTGCTGATTGCTCCCCATATGAGGACCACCACCTTCTGTGAGCTGCAGGAACTGCTTTTTGTCAGCCACTGCTCCGTGAGTCGCCACATACGGCATTTATTGACTTGTTTAAAATCCCTTGAAAGCAGCTGCCTTCCCTCCCTGCGTGAATTCATTAATAGACTTTCTGATTTCCTGTGTTCAAGCCCCGTGCCTGCCTTAATCTCTTATATCTTTTAATTTGGCAGGTCTCTTTTGGAGGACAGAAGGTGCATTTCTCAAGTAGTTGAATGTAAAGTAAAGCCAGGCTCTAGCAATTTTACATGCTGTTAAATTTTAATTGACATGCAGCTGTCCTTTTGGGGCAGGATTTCCTGCCACTGTTGTTTCTTTTGTTTCCCCACACAAGATGCTTCAGGCAGAGGCTGTCGCAGCCGAGGCTGGTCCTGGATCAGATCTGAATTAACCTCCAAATACAACTGAAATATAAAGGTGCCCTTTCTCCAGCCTCGCTTGAAGTCCTTAATTCTGCATGGTGAACCACTGAAAGCAACCGCAAAACCCATTTGACTTCAAGGATACAGAACTGGGTCCTTCAATGCTCATCCTGCAGTGCCCTCTCGTGGCCTCCTGTATTTATTCGTTTCACTTTCACGTTTAATTTGCTCCTTCATTTCAGATTTCCAGCTCTGGTCAAAATTTGCTCCATCCCCGTTAATCTGGCTGTTTAAAGAACGAGTAGACTGCCGGTTTTGCCTTAGTTTTCATTAATGGCCCATTGCTATTTTGTTCTTTGCCAGATATAAGACAATCCGCTAATCCAATAATTGGGTAGTTTGTGAAAGTTAAAATAATACTTTTGTTTTCTCCTGCGCAGTTGGAGCATTTCATTCCTGGCTTGTCTTCCCTGCAGACCCGAGTTAGCAACCTGCAGCAGGAAAGGAACAAACTATGCATCATTGTGTATATAACTTCACATTACTCTTACAGACTGAATTTCATCTTCTGTTGTCTGCCTCCCCAGAGAAGGTCATAGCTGCCTATACTACCCTATATGGGCAAATCACTGATCCGTTTGAAGGGGTGCAGGTTGTAGCCGTGTTGGTCTAAGGACACAGGCAGACAAGGTTCTTTGGGTGAGTCTGATCTCTTTTATTAGACCAACTTAAATAGTTGGAAAACAAGTTTAAGCAAGCTTTCAGGTTTAAAAACCTGCAGCTGGTGTATGATCAGCTTGAACACACTGATTGTGGTCAGGAGCCCAGAAGCATTTCTGTCTCTTAAGATCAGGAGACGCAAACATATCTGCTCACCTTAACATTTGGGATTGCAAACCTTCCCTTGCTTGATTTCCCCCACTTCCATATTTTTTGACCAAAGTTTGCAGAGAGAACACTTCGCTCTGAATCAATGGGAAAAAATACTAGACAAGTGAGAATAAAAAGGATTAACTCCATTCAAGTCAAAGAAGGATTTCTTTTGTTTTATGTCAATTGGGAAAGAATTCCAAATAAAATAGTTATTTCTTTGGAAAAATTATAATGTTTAGGTAAGGCAAACACTTTTAAAGCTTCTTTATAAAAAAAAATGATGACCTCAGATTAAGATCTTCTTGCACTGTCTCATTGTCAAGGCTCTGGGTCAGAGCTTAGAAGAAACTTGTCCTCTTCTTACCAAAGTATCTCAAAGTACCTCAAAAGAGAAGCAATTATGGCTATGGCAAATCTGTTTTTAATTTTGGATTGGAGGCTTTTGGATTGGAGGCTTTCGGTTGTATTTTTATAGTGCTTTCCCTGCTCTTCTTTTATCTTCATCTTGAAACCTAGAGAAAGTTTACATTCAGTCACAATAAATTACTGTATGCCGAACAATGAGTTTGACTACCTGGTCCTGACCTGACTGTGGTGCTACAGGTATGTGTTGGAAAAGCAGGTGGTAGCTGAATGGATATACATAATCTAAGGCATATAAGGAAAAAAAATTCAATAACTCTATTCAGATTGGAGTACTAATCATGCTTATCAGAACATTTACCAACTGCAATTTTCACCACTTAGAGCTGAACCATCCAAGTCAATTGAAGCACTTCTGTTGACATTAGCGGGCTTTTCATTATTTCCCAACTAAAACTGTGTGATTTAACTATGGAGTGGCAATGCAGTTGACCTGTTCAGTCTGCATTTGTTGGCATGTGTCTTTGCCCATGACAATGACAGCTGTGGAGAACTGGGGGAATGCTGGTATTATGGAAACATCTTACGCCCTGCTCTGTATCCGTGCAATAGAGCCCTTGGGAATAGAGCCAAGTTAGAGCAAAACTGGCCGTGAGGAAACCAGGCATGAGACAATACAAGAATACCAAGATAAGGAACATCACTGTAGACATGGTAGCAACATATTTAGCTATGAAAAGGCAAATCTTCAGTTGCAACCCGGTGAGAGCTATTCGGGCAATGTCAGGAAGGGGGAGAACTTTCCACTTCAACAGATTGGCAGAGCAAGACTGAGCGGCAGGATTTGCCAAAGGCAGGCTTTGACTTGGTCCCCAAGAGAACCAAGGACACCAAGGCTAAGTCACGTCTCCTTAGATGCCTGAGGGGAATGGCAAATGTAGGGAAGGTTGTGCGTGCATAAGGCTCAATCCTTGTCTGAATGTCTTGTGTCCTCAGGCAAAATAAACCTACTTTCATTTTAAAGAAGCTGCTTCTATGGCACTGCAGGGCTGCGGGTGCCAAGCCTCCTGGCTGTTCTCTGGGACTCGGCAGCCGGGGGGGCACGGAGGAGAGCGTAACCAAGAGGTTCAGTTAAGAACAGATTGATAACAGGATCCCATCATAAAAAGAAATGAATGCTGCGGTCAG
>NW_017728914.1:30065962-30105854 GCF_001723895.1 Crocodylus porosus
GCAATAACACCGAAGGCTAATGCCTCATTGTTGCCAAGATCTTTCAGAGAGCATTTCTCTTGATAACCATGGCCTGGTAAAACCCGTGCAGTTTTCAAAGTGCAAGTCAGGCCCTTTAATTCAACAGAATTTCCTGGTTTAAACAGAGCAAGATAGCGCAAAGTGACTACTGTGTATGGGGTTCATTCTTTCAAAGGGAGGGAAAAAAACCTCTGTAAATGTGCAGTGTAAGAATATCCACCATGCGCTGTTACCATGTGAGGCTTTCTTGGTGAAACAGCGCTTGATCACGATATTGCAGTGCAGCCGATCATAAGACAAAGCCAATTTTCCGCTACTGGAAATAATAGGAAAACCCTGGTGCACTCTAACATGTCACATCACCTCTAGGACGGGTGTTACACATGGGGAGCAAGACTTCAGTTGTCTCATCAGCTGAGTTTTCTAAACATGAGTCAACTACTGTCAGCATTTTATTTCTGACTCAGAAGTTCAGTAGCACAAATGATAATGCTAAGTCAGGGCCACCTCTCAGTGTGGCATCTGGTAGATCAAGGAGGGAGCATGAAACGTGGTGGCACATAGGGCAGGGAGCAGAAAGCAGAGCAGCAAGTCAGAGAGGGAGCACAGGCCTGAGGGCAGAAAACCGAGCAGCAGATCGGGAAGGGGTTTGACTGGCACACCCTGGGGCAGGGTGTGGAGTAAATTTGTGGCATGCTTGCCAAAAAGGTCGGTCCCCGTGTTACTCAACTATCTTGGTTACATTTTACATGTGCTCATGGATCAATCGTGGTACACATATTTCCAGCTAAACATCTCCCCTATGGATTTACTTAGTGCCTGGGTGTTGATGGTTTGCAGAAAGCCGCCTTTAATTTCACTTTGTTGCTTTCAGACTTGCTGCTGAGTCCTTATTCTGTCCTCAGATGCTCTACCTGCTCACAATTGTACAAGGACAATGACATGTTCTGTGTGCTGGATGTTTAAAAGATCAGGCAAACATTTCACACATGGTACAACAAAATATTATGAGGTAATTTTATTTTGTTTTCCATTTTTAGGTAAAAATATGACAGTATACAAGATAATCTTATTAAAGGTAAAAATACATTATTTTGTTGGGTTTTTTTCTCTAAACAGATCTACCTACAGTACACTTTTTATTTATTTTTATTTTTATTTTTTTTTTACAAATATAACTATTATTCTATTAGGCTATCTGTGTTCTCATCTGGCACTTAAGATCTGGTCACAGGTCACCTTCTGGTCCTGCTTATTTTTCTGAGCTGATATCTAAATGTAATGGTCAGCCTATAGGTGCGCCTTGTAAACAAATAATCCAGTTTAGTGGTTCCAGAGTAGTAAGGTGTGCTTTCAACAGCTGAAACCCATAACATCAACTAAACGAGAAGCAACTGAATATTCAGCTGTGTTGTGCAGACTGATCACTTTTCACCTGCAAGAGCGCACAATCTGCAATCACATTGAGTCACTGGTTTTAATTTCTCCTTGTTTTTGAGCTGAACACACAACTCACAACAACCCATTCAGTTGGCAAATACTCCTTTGCGCTGATGGGATGTCCTTAGTCGGTGAGATTTTTTTTTTTTAAATTAACGCAATTATGGTTTGAAACGACCCAACCGTGTGCCCATAAATTTCATTTACTCGTGGCTTGCCATTTGACATCTCAAATTTGAGCTCAGTTGCTTCATTATGAATGGTCACATAGTGTTGTTGCTCCTCTTTGAATTGGATGAGTTAACTCTTCCCATTAAATCTCTGTGACAAATACTCCTGGGAAGAGTAATCGAGATGACCGTATTTTAGTGCGTGACTTTACATTTGCTTTTCATTAACTACAGCGCTATTCAAATTCAATTTTACTGACAACCATGAAAGGCAAACAGAAAAGAAGTGTGCACACATACGGGAATGTGACTATGTTTGAAAAGAGGAATGGGTATTCATGGAACGCTTTTCAGCAGGCTTCACCCAGCTCTAAACCCAAGTGTTGGTGAGTCAGATCCCCAGGTGGTATAAATCAGCATAGCTTCATTGGAGCTATGTCAGTTTATACCAGGTGAGCATTTGGCCCTTTGCCTTTGTAAAAGGTGCTTTGGGTCTCTAGAATAACCATGATTATCTTTTGGAGATGGTGCATCTACATCTGATGTCAATGGGCTCATTTTTATACAGATGTGTCCCCTTTATATCATAAAGGATATGTATGAACATTGGCTTCATCCAATACCACAGTCTAATGCACAGTGCCCCTACCAATATTTGTTACTTTGCAAAAAATTGAGTGTTCAGTACTCATCTCTTGCAGTGTTTTTGCTCTCTTAAAATGCTGGTTGAAATATCAAATAAATGTTTAGAAAACTAGTCAGCTTTCCCTCTCTTTACCCTCAAATGTCCTTATTTAAGTTCTTCCCAAACTTTTCACTCAGCTGTTGTATTAGTCTTGCCAGCTCTCCAGTGGCTTGTGATTTTTCTTCCAAAAGTTCATAGCGGAGACTGGAAATATCTTGCTTAATCTCTTTAAGTTCTCCTAAAAGAAAAAAAGATATATGTCATCTTGTTAATAAGGTTGAATTATACCAGTCCTGGTATAGTTAATTCCTGAGAACAAGTTAATTTAGGAGCATAACCTATGGGAGTGGAATAAGTTGTGTTGGAACTGAGCTGGCGTTCCAACTCCAATAGTAGCTACTCAGAACCGCACGGCAACATACTGAACTGCAGAATTAATCATATCGCTGACAACAGTCATATGTAGAAAGTTCCTGTTCTTTGTAAAACCTCTACTGTTTCACTTAGAAGTCTCTGGTCTACATTGGAGCCTTTTTGGGGATTCAGAGAAATGATGCTTTGAGCCTGTGCTACATAGCACTCTCTTAATTGTGAATAGGAAACTATATATCCTCTCTACCTGAAGATGATTCAGACCAAGGTTTTGACAAGGGACCTTCAAAGACCCCTAGGGAGGCACTAACATGCCATTAAGAAATATGGATGTACTTGAAAAACCCATATTCCAGGCCAATAAAGAATGGGATCATGTTATGAAATGTAGAAGGCTTAGCATATTACAGAGACTAGAATGAAGCCTTTCCTCCACTGTGTCCCTTGTATGACACTATGGAGATGTACAAGAGTCTAGGAGAAGAAGTCCACCAGTGCAGATACTGTGCAGGGCAGTCATAAGTTTCCCGTATACAAGTCCCTTTATAAGGTCCCATGGAGGGGATGTACCTGAGACTATGAGGTTGGAGTGGGTGGATCTATATGTACAGCAGGGCAGTTATCCTTGGCTGCCAGAGAAACTTGGATTCCAAGTGCACACAGGTGGTTTGAAGCCACCCATCTCCATCTTACCACTGAGAAGGTGTCTCCGGGAGCTCCAGCTAACAGTCTCTGGCCACAGCAGTTTGTAACTTAACAACACTATCATGTGACATGCTTCTCACAGTGGTTATACCATTAGCAATAGTACAAACCACTTACCTTCATTGACTTCGTCATTTTCTCGATCCACCTGAGCCTTCAGTACATACCGCTTAATAAGACGCTTCATTATTTTCTGAAAAATGAATCAGGATGGTTAAATGGGAATAGATTTGCCCACATCTCTGTGTTCTACATCTGTTAAGCACTGTTTAAGCAACTGAATTCACTGTGAGACAAATCCTGGCTCCACTGAAGTCACGTTTTGCAGTTGACTTTGTCAGTATCCAGGTTTTTCTTCTTCCATAATGCACTTCATGTTATAGTAATGGGCTGTGCACAAGTAAGGATCCTAAATGAAAGTCTTATTACAGCCTATTGTAGGACACGTGCATTTGGGAGCCTCTACTCAAAAAGTAAACAGATACGATTCAAGAGAAAGCTACGCATAAGGTCTGGTATAGGTTTCTGGGGGTCTTGGCTAGGCATGTTGCTGTTTCAAATATTTGCAGAAAAGAATCTTGAGAGAGGGAAAAAAGTTTCATTAATGACTTAGAATGCAACTACTTATGGCAACGGACCATGTACCTGATCCAAAGTTCATCAGTTTCAGTAAAAAGAGTCATTTTCTCCAGTAAGCTTTGGATAAGGCTTTAAGGAGAAATAGGAAACTCAGGCCCTTGGCACACATTAATTCAAAGGACCATGGGCTCACCCTTGATCCCAATGATTGTGCCTCCTGTCATACCACATATGCATGGCAGGAAGCACAATTGTGAAATCACTGATCAAATCCCAGTTACATCATTTCATCTTGCCAGTGCAGAAGAAGCTGGGAATCATGATCCAGGGCCTTCTCTGCACTGGCAAATTGAAAGTCAGGTGCCTGTAGCCCAACATAACTCAGTACCATCCTGGGGCCAAAGAGGACCATCAGCTGGCCTCAACCCTGGAGAGCCCAAAATCTAGTTCAAGATTGCAGGCTGTCTGGGCCAGGACTGAAAAAACAGTCAATTGTCAGATGATTGTTAACACTAGGCCCGGGGCAGCTGGAAACCTTAGGCTGGTGCCGACAACATTGTCAGCAGGCAGGTTGGAGACTGGGGATATCCAGTGCTGATTTTGACAATCAGCTGATTATTAAGCATCAGCCTCAAAGAGCCCTGATGTGTGGACACATCACATTTTCAATTGAAGGCACCTTACAAACCAGCCATAAGGATGTTCTACATTATATGACAAAGGCTTTTATGGATGGTTTGCCATTTTATGGTACCTTAAATTGGGTGCATGTGTAGCATCCTTGCCATTTATGTTGTGATAAATGTGTTAGCTGCAGCATAAATGTATTGTGTAGAGGGCCCTCAGTGAAGGACCCTCAGAAAAATGGAACACAGTTAGAGAAATGGATTAAAATGAATAAGAATTAGCTTAGAAAAATAGTATGAATTGATTACGTCCAAGGAAAAAAAATACTACATAGAAATATGAAAGAGGAGTTTGCTGGTTAAAAAGAAATAAAGAAATATATGAGTATGATATGCAATGTTTGTAATTATGAGCTTGCAATGTGATGCTGTTGCAAAAACTCAGAAGGCCTGCAGATTTATCCATAGAATAAAAAAGGAGGACAGTCTCTTTCCTAGGATACACTCAGAGTCTTGTGTTGTTTTCAGATCTTTACTATGCAAAAGACATTAATAAACTAACCTAAAAATAACCTAAAGAACGGAAATACATCAAAAGGAGTAAATGAAACCAACTTCTCCAAAGTGAGGCATCTAAATCTGTTCTAGACACCTAAATTATGGCTTTGCATAAAGCGCTTGGTTAATATACTCAATCAAGTTTTGAAAGGCTCAGACAGATTGGAGATGTATAGATATCCACTTGGAAGGAATACTCTAATGCAATGTGGAGTGAAGGGACATGATCAGACCCCCTCTTGCTTTGTTCCTTTCAATTCCTCCACTGATGGTGAAGTGAAGCTCACCACCAGCTGGAACAGGATACAGGGTCCAAATGACATGATTGAGTCCATTCAATATTTTTCTTCTCTTTCTCTAGGTTTTCTCGATCCTGAACCTTTCCTGAGATTAACTGAGAACGATTTACCATTAACCTTCAAGAATACCTGCCTTTACTGCTACTTACTGAGCATCCAGTGACTATGGAGGGAAAACTTTCTCTCTGGTCCAGGCTCACATTTTGCTTTAGATGTTACTAAGAAACTTAGTATCATGGCAGGGGGTCGGAACTTGATGATCTGTTCAGGTCCCTTCTGACCCTAGAAACTATGAAACTTTCCAAAGTCTCCAAAACATCCAAAAATCTTGGCTTCCCTCATGAGAACTATATTCTATAGTAACATAAGGCATGTGAATGACTAATAAATATCTGGTTACTCATATATATGCTTTGAAGTAACGAAAAGTGAAATATTTAAGGACTGTGTCTTCCTACCAGGAGAGAGATCTGGCTAACCAGGTGGATTAAGGAAAGTATACATGAGCCACAGTGCACGTACTGTATGCTGGAGATGGCCAAGGTAGTAGAATCCAGAGGGAGGTAGTGTTGCCACCTGAGAAAACATAAATGGAGGAACATTTTGGGGAAAGTGGGGAAATGCTGGATCCAAAAGAAATAACTTTAAAAATAGGAGATGGAAATAGGGAAGTCACAGAAAAACAAGGAATCAACACACAATTCATGCTATTTTCTTGGCATTTACCATAGCATAGCATTTACCTGCAGTGACCACAATATTTGCTGGTGTGCCTGTATTTGCAATGGGAAATGCTCCCAATACTGTGGTAAAGTTCAGTTTCAAGCGGCAAGGGGCAAGACTGGCATGGCGTCAGCTACACAGTACATATGCTGTAGCAAGGTTTGTCCGTGGATATTGAAAACCAAGAACGCGATACATTTTGGCCAAGATTGTGTTAGGGGAAGATCGCTCTCTGGGCTTTGAAACATTTAACTGCATTTTTGCCTTATTGATGTATTGTAGCCCTTTAATTTTGCATGCCCACTTTCCTTCAACTCTGCTACTTTTTCTTTTCCTTTTGTGCTACTGTAAGTGAAATGGTTTCTCCATAACACAGTTCATGGCACAGTGAAATTAAAAAAAACTTGGCTAAAATTTCCAGAAGTACCTATTGATTTGGGGTGCTTGGTTTGAGGTGACTTAAGGCCTTCAGAAAGGGCCACACTTTGCAGTTAAAAAACCTCCAGTAACCCCCCTTCCGCCAGCTTCTGGCCTGATGCACTTCAGGCGTATAGCTACATTTCTGGAATGAAAAGTGAATGTCTGTTCATTTGCTTATTGGTTCAATCTACACAGCTTAGACAGGCCTATGAAGTTTGAATCAATTCAGCCTCAGGTTTTTTGACTGTTTGTGATTAGGCAAGGTGATGAACTACTTGTAAATCACTACCTTCTTTTCTGAAATCAGTCTCCTTTATGTACATATTGGCCCAACCTTCAAGTACTCTCTGTACCACCAGCTACTCTAGTACTTTTTGTAGAGCTTGGCATGCTGGGAATGAGAATGAATCTTGTATCAGGAGACTGAGATTTGTCAATGATATCCTAAATGCTTTTTAACTTTTGCTGGGCCTCAGTTCTCCATCTGTAAAATGGGGATGGTAATACTGTCACACATCGCAGGGGGCTGGTAAGATTAAATTAAGTGTTTCAGATATGCCCAGATATGATGGATCTCAATTGAGACACTGCTTACTCCAGGTCAAGAATAACCAGAGGTTGTTACCATTTGATGGAGGTTCAGATGTTAGTTAAGGGGTCTCAGCTCAGCATATCAACCCACTTTGCCTAATTCATTGTCAATTTAAGGGCCCCATCTTGTCACCCTGATCATCACACCCACAAACAGGCTTAGAGCAAGATGGGTGTTTTATACCCAGCACAAATCTGTCCTGTACTTTTCTGACAAAGCTCCTACGTCCATCACCTGAGCTTTGCAAGTCACAGTCCTGTCACTGGAGGTCTCACACTTCTCGTTCTGCATGCCTTGCCCATTTTACATTGTCACAGCATTAAGGGCCTCTGTATTTTCAGAAATTTTCCAGAAAACTGCACTTATAATGGTAGCTGCAGTATAGAAATATCGCATTAAATATCTAGCCATATGAAATGGCCAGGAGAGCAGCCACTGCATTAGACATTCTCCCAGGTGCACAAAGCCGTTATCTGCTGGCTTGATTACTGAACTGATCTGTACTGTTTGTTCCCTCTGTAATCTATGCCATTGCCTCCCCTCCCCCCGCCCTTTTATTATTTTGACAATTCTTTCCTCAAACTTCAGACACTTTCAGCAATGTCCTTTGAGGACAAGTCTGGTAGAGACTGTGTGTGTGTGTGTGTGCGTGTGCGTGTGTGTGTATTAAATATATGTATATATATTATATATATATATATTGTATATATATGCACACACACACATATATGCACGCACATACACACACACATATAAAACCTCTCTTTATAAAATGGATCAGTTTTTCAATGCTGCCTTTGGCCTTAGTAGAGAGTTGCCTGATAGAGGTGGGCCCTGACCTGGCATGACCCTTTGTCATTCTAATTTGAAAATAATAGCTTCTGTTGCTGAAACCCTAGAGAAGTAGTGTGACTGGCAGAATTTGACTTGTTTTTGTTTTTTTTTCTATTCTCACCAGGTTTTTTAAATTATGGCAAGCATGTCATCAATGGCAAACAGTATAGACAAAGGAACAATTACACTGTTTTAAAGGAGAGCAGGGGTGTTACCACAGTTCAGATTAATCTACTGTAAGTTTTTCATCTGTCCACTCCTATCTCATTGTAACTGGGAGTTAAAAGAGGGCAGGTTATTCCTGAATGAAACAGGGACACTTATCTTTACATACTCCAGGATAGGGGGGACAAATGAAATGGCTGCAGTGGAACAGCTGATAGGACTCCGAAGCCTCCTCCTTTAAGACAATGTCTGTTCACACCCTCAGTGATTTAACAGTCTAAGTCATTTGTAAAAGTGGAACTTAGCCACCTAAACTGTGTAGGCCTAGTAATGCCATAATACTTCAACAATCTGGTTGTTGGGTACTTATGGTCCAAAATTTAGGTGCCTAGTTTACCAAAAAACTTCAGTATCTATTGGAGTTGGACACTTAAACCTATGGGAGTTAGGGACCTAAATGCCTTTTAGGGTCTGGGGCTAAGGGCTTACAGGCACGTCTGCACCGTGTCCACAGTGTGTTTGGGTTGTTCCCAGAGGAAACCTTGTACCTTCCATCCCACTCGCACGCCAAACCCCAAGTGGCAGTGCTTAGGGTGCTCTGGAGGTGTTTCTCCCATAGTTACTCTCAAGGCTTGTTTTCCTCCACTGTGCCAGAGTGGTCTCAGGAGCTGCTGCACTACCGTGTTTCCAGGTTTGGTATGTGTGTGTGGGAGCAGATGGGTGGGTGTGCATGGGAATAGCTCTTCCATACATGGTGCAGACAATTAAAGTCACCTTTGAACACAGGCCCTATTGATTATCTATAGTGCCCCTAGGAGGCCACAGTGACTCATGCTGTACAAACTGAGAAAAAAAGCCAGGCCCTGCCCCAATGCTGAATATACTACAATCACAGTTATTTATCCTTTGCTATCCTGCCAGACAACTGCCTGCTAGGGCTGTGCAAAGCATCAGATCACTATTCAGATTCAGGGATGATTCGGAGACCGAATCTACGAATCCGAGTTGAATTACTGGAAGCTTTAGGATATAACTTTGTTATAGCTATTTCATTGATTCCTCACTATACCCTATGGATGAATCTCTGAATCTTTTCCGAATCGAAGCTTCAGAGCCAATTCAGCCAAACTGAAGGGAAAACCAATTCGGAGCTCTGAACTGAATCTCTGGCACCCAAATCGGCCGAATCTGAACCCGAATCGAATAGTTCCCTATTCACACAGGCCTACTGCCTGTGTGGACCTTCTTTAAATGTCTACGTCCTCAAGTATCTTTCAGATCATTCATACATATTTGTTTAGTTGGGCAATCAAAGAAAAATTAAGGTGGAGATTTTGCTGGCGGAGTCGTGCACGTGCAAAATCCACTGGGAGTCTTCAGAAAATAAGTGCCCCAGTAGCATTAATACTCAGGGCAGTACAAAACAACAACAATGGTATTAGTCCTGGCGTGGGAAGAGTCACCCCTGCTATCACCCCTCTCAGTTCTTCTTGTAACACATCACATTGCATGCTCCACTCAGTGGGACAACACATTGCCAGAGAAAACACATGAGCGTGGTGGCAAAGGCAAAGAGAGAGAAAGAGAGAGATGACATTGTGTCATGACAAAATGAAATGCTGCCAATGTGAGTCTAGGGCAACGAGGCTATGTGGAGTATTTCTTGCATTAGTTTCAATGCTGCTGCCTGGATTTAACATGGCAACTGTGTTAGTGTTAAATGCAGCCAATATACCACCAGGTTCTCTTAAGCTACCATGAAGTATTTTGGGCACAATCCCACCAGTGCTATTTGCCCTTCATTCCCTCTGATTTGGCACTGGTCATTGCTTGGCCAGTCACAAGATGGGAGCTCGCTGTTAAGTCAGCAGATTTGATCTTTGCCAACAAGCCCTTTTCACCGCCAGACCTTTAGCTTTGCTCTTGCTCTTACTATTATTACCTGATATCTCGTGGGCTTGTTATAAGCATTCTTCCCAGAAAAATTTTCTGTGTTTCGTGTGCTAGACAGAAAACGAATTTTCTGAAAGTATAAAACATGGTAAAGTATTAGAGTACTGACAGCTTCTCTGCCCCCAAACACACCAGACTTAAAAAAAGGGCTTCCCCAAAGTGTTAGGAAATGCTTCATTGTAGACAACTTGAAGGTCCTGCGGAATAATTAAACCAGCATCTCCAACATCCAATTAATAGGTTGATTAGGGAAGGGGTTGGGGGGAGTAGAGGGAGATGACCCTCTGATTTCCTATGCAGAGAAAAATTACTGGGTGAGTTACTGGTCCTTACATCGTCCAAACAAAGAGTGCTTTGATTGTGTACACGACATGCCCCTTTGAGCATGTGCACACTGCTGCATCAAGACATGGTCCACCCACCCACATGCACTCTGTCCCCCAGCAATAGTGGTGTAACTGGTGTAGTGTGGCACTGGTGAGCACCCATAAGCTTTGGAAATGTTGTACATCCAACTACCACAAAAAGCCCACTACACCACTTTCAGCTGAGAGGTGGTGCATGCAGGGTGAGTCTGGTGTAGCTCACGGCTGCTCTCCCCCTAGTACTAGGCTGAGGCAATGTAACTATGATCTTTTGAACCACTCAGTGCTAAAAGGCAGAGCTTTGTTAATTATTCCGATAGTTTTGGTCATTGGGACCAACTTTTGAAAATAACTTTTAGAAAAAGAGTAAGAAAAGAAAAATTAGCAATCTGACTCAGTGGGTATTAATGAGAGTCATGAAAGCCTGCATGGAAATCTCCTACGGAGGAGATGGTTCAAATCCGAACACAATTTGTTATTGGTGATCCAGCAAAAAAAAAGGTAGTATTCTTGCAGCTAAGTAGTATATGTTCTGTAACCACAGTGAAGCTCTCGATTTTGGAAGCTAGAGATTGGTTTTGCAGTCCCCACTAGGGATAAGATATCAAGAGATTTGGCTAACTCTGTCTGTCCACAATATTTGTACCGTCTTGCTATTCAAATGCATGATCCATGTAAGACATTTGCAGCTAAGCGGTCTCAAAGGGCCAAATCTGGTCTCCAGAGCAGAATAGATTCATAGATTCATAGGTGTAGGGTCGGAAGGGACCTTGTAGATCTTCTAGTCTGACCCCCTGCCCTGGGCAGGAGCAAAACTGGGCTCAAATGACCCCAGCCAGGTAAACGTCAAGCCTCCTCTTAAAGACCCCCAGGGTAGGAGGCAGCACCAGACCCAGACCCCTGTGCTAGGCACCCAGGTTCCTTCTACAGTGCATGGAAAAAGACGGGCAGCTCAGAACGGGCTCTGAAATGGCCACTGCAGTGAGCTGGAAACCATTCACGTCAGCAAGCTTATCTGGCAGCTGCCTAGACATGGAGAGCAAAAGGGTGTGCTCAAATCTTGGAATACGAAGCCTGAAAGTCGACCTTGGGGTTGTATTATGAGACGTACCAAAATGATTTTAAAAGCTGAAGTCCCATTTTCTAAGTGACTTAGGTGCTGAAAATGTTCACCCTTGATTAATAGATATTAATGGTGGGTTAGGGCATTCCTTCACTATCTTTTAAGTCACCAGTCCTTCCGGTTATTTCCTTTCCCATTCCTAAAATACAGGATTGTTTAGACAAAAAATGAAGAGGAAAGCTGATCTCCTAGACTTCAGTGGCCCCAACATGTCCGTCTACCTGGGCAGCAGGCAGTTTAAGAAGTAAATCAGTTGGTCTTGGCAATTAAAACCAGGGCCTGCGCAACTTAGGTATTTTTAGCTTCTCCAGCCGTACCTTGGCAGGTGATTGAATGCCCATCCTATGTAAGCATGCTCTCTTAAACTTGCCTAGGGGAAATGCACTCCCAACAAGCACCGGGTCATCTCTCAGCAGTACCGTTATTATGGGACAACGGGACTGGTTCCTGTGCTTTCACTGAGCTAGTAACAGCTCCAGGCTACCCCGAGGGCAGACTGCAGTCCACAGCGGCAAGCCAAGCAGAGTCCTCCTCTGTGTCCCTCTGGCACGTGCGCCCCTGCCTGTGTCTATGCTTTTATTTGTTCGGCATTTCCTCTTCAGGCGCTCTCTCTGTTTCCCTCTCGGGGTGTCACCTCTCCTGGGAGGACCTCACGGTACATCAGTGTCCCCGGTGGGGTTTTCTCTACCTCTTTTCTGCATATTCCTTGATCTCAAACATTTTCTTCTGCTCTCCCCCTTGTTTTTCCACCCCCTCTCCTCTGTGCCTTATTTTGCCCCACCATTCATTTGCTCGGTCCCCATGGGACAGGTTGGTGGTCTCTCTTTTGCTCTACCCAGCTGCTCCTTCTAGCCAGTTTAGGCTCTGTGAAGACGCAGAAGCAGCTAACAGGCTTGAGTTCAAATGACCTGAAAAAAATGTGCAGCTATACTCGGATTAAAATTTAAAATCCTGGTCTGATGTGCCCTCGAACATGCCTCGTGAATATTAACAACCCCCTTAGACAGTGCTGGCAGCGCTGCTGAGGAACATCACTTGAGCCTCCAGCATGGGAAGTGAGGTTACCCCTTCCTCCCCGCTCCTGCCAAACCCTAAAACGCACCTTTCCAGGGACCACTTCCCCATCTCCTCTCCCCGTTTGAGCAGGGGAAATGAAAGCCACGGCTAGTACAGCTTAAACAAAGCTGTCTCACTGCCTGCTTCCGTTTGCTGGATTTGACGGCCAGGGTAGAGCAGCTGCAGCTGAACTGTGTGTTGAAAAGCTTCAGGCATTTCACTGTGAAGCAAGAGAAATGCCACGAGGGGAAGGAACAGATTTACTTTGGTGGGTTTTTCTTTTTTCTTTTCTTTTTTTTTTTTTTGTAATTCCAATCAACTTGCCAGGAACATTTTGTCCCAATGACCCTAGGAACAGTTCCTGAAAATAATCATTTCCATGGGAGAGAGTGCTCTCTGATTACACTGACACTTTTTTTTTTCAGGGGCAAGGCAAGCCAGTTCTGCTGGAGAGCATCCGATTTCTAAGACCGAGTGTCCCGTTTTGTCATGCGGAAGCTCCTTGGTGCTTGGGAGGAGGCTCCTTCACCTCTCTGAAATGTGCCATTTGGCAGGCGGCAAATTAGTGCTTTCCCAAAGCACCCCTCTATTCCAAAACAGTGAACAGATGGCAGGTGAGGAAGGACCTATCTGTTTCTGTGAGACATGAAGGTGGGGAGAAGTCAGTAATTGCAGCTTCAGGTCCTCAGGAGAAATTAATAGTCCCCATCCAGACTGTGGCTCCCAACAAAGGTGCAATCAGACTCGGCAGGGAAATGCTGATTTTCACATAGAGACTATAAAACTGATTTAGGGCAATGGTGAAAGGAAGCTGGACATAAAAGAGGCAGCATGGGCTGCTGGTGGATTAAAGTGAAGGGACCTGGCTTCTAGGCTTTGTTCCACCGCTGACTTGCTGCCTGGGCCTTTGAATACGTCACTTCACCAGTTTCCTATCAGAGTTTATATAGATCGCAAGTATTTTAGCAGGTGCTTGTAAAAAGAGGTCCCAATTTTGGCTGGGCCTCTGGGGGTTGCTGTCATACAAATAATACAGAAAAATAGCTTTGACTAAAATGCCATGCAGCCCTTTTGAGTTAAGGATCCTTCCCCTATTATCACTGGAGAACGCCACGGTCCACCGTCAAAGACCATGAACAGCAAAGAGGTGAGTGCCTTACCCGGTGGTTGGAATTGAGCATGCCCATCTCGAGATCGTTTTCACAGTTTTTGGCCTTGGATTTGCAGAGTTTTATGAGGCACATTTTGATTCTCATTATGAGATAATAAAAGGATTTAGGGCTTGGCACTAGGTTGAAAGGAGCAGGTAGAGTCCTTCCTTCGTCAAAGTATGAGAGCCATAGTTTGGCACGCGCAAACTTCCACTCCACATCTGCATCCTCCTGAGAGGGGGGAAATAAAAACAAGAGCAGCATCAGTACTGAGGTAGGAATATGCCAACATTGTTCCGGTGACAGTGAGGACTAAGGAGCAGAGACCGCTTCGATGGACTGAGTACGAGTCTGGTCTCCCAAGGCCCTTCTCCCTGCTCCAACTTTGACGTGAGTAGATTGCTTATTAGGGCTGTGCGAGGCCTTGGACCGTGCTTCGGATCCAGAGAAGCTTTGGACGCTTCGGCATCCAAAGCAGCATGTCTGGATCAAACTGCTGGCTTCGTTAGGCTTTCGGAAGTAGTTTGGAGCTTCGAAACTGTGTCGGAAAAGCTTCGGAGCCTCCTTGGAGATCCGGCCATAGGGTACAATGGGGAAACAATAAAAGATCTATAACTTTGTTGTTTTTTGTTTGACTTGGATGAAATCTGCCATGTCTCACAAAGATCAGTGCAGGGGTTTGGGGGAAACCGCACCCCAAATTCTTGAAAGCAAAACTCCTGTAACGTCTACGTGTTACAACAAAGGGGGGTCAAATCTGCAGGCCACAAAGCCTGCCAGTTTTCAAGAAGATACATGCAGAGGTTTGGGGGAACTGCACTCAAGCTGCGGACAAGCAAAACTCGTGACATGGGTGACACTGCGTGTGTTAAAGCGCAGCAGGGTGAAAGCTGCAGGGATGATGGCCCCTACTGCAGCCACAGCACCTGCCAACTGTAGAAGAGATAGGTGCAGAGGGGTTTTGGGGCCCTGCCCCTCTAGCTGCTGATGGGCAAAACTCATGACAAGGGTCCTTGTGCAACTGCCTGTCTCTGTCTTTGGGTGTGGGAGACACTACTGCAGTCCTGGGTGCTAAGCTACTGTGTTACCAGTTACTAATCAATCATGAGTCACTCAGGGGCCAGCTCAATACACAGTTGCAGGCTAATGTAACCAGTTGATTGCCATCAATTAGCACCTACAAAACCACAGACTGAGGAGAGGAAAGAATCAATACAGACAATCAACTGCCCCAGACACAGACAGTCAGTTGCACGAGCACCCATGACATGAGGTTTGCCTATCAGCAGCTAGGGGTGCGGGGCCCCAGAAGCCAGAACACCCCTGCACCTATCTTCTTGGCATCTGGCAGGCTTCATGGCTGCAGCAGGGGCCACCACCCCTGCAGCTGTCACCCCACTGCGCCTTAACACGCACGATGTCACCCATGTCACAAGTCTTGCTTGTCTGCAGCTCGAGGTGCAGTTCCCCCCAAACCCCTGCACTTATCTCCTTGAAACTTGGCAGACTTTGTGGCCGTCATCCCTGCAGTTTTCCCCTCCCTGTGGTGTAACCCACAGAAGAGACATGAGTTTGGCTTTCAAGAATTTGGGGTACACTTACCCCCAAACCTCCGCACTGATCTTCTTGAAACTTGGCAGGCTTCATGCTCTCAACATAAGCTACCAGTCCTGCAAGTTTCATCCAAGTCAGACAAAAACCAACAAAGTTATAGATATTTTGTTGATTCCCCATTATACCCTATGGTAGGATCTCCGAGGCGCATCCAAAGCTGTGGAGCTGCTTCAGCCAGACTGAAGCAGAAACCCGGTCTGGAGCTCCGGGTCGGATCGCTGCCATCCAAAACGGCTGATCTGAAGCCAGACTGGATAGCTGCCGACTCGCACAGGCCTATTGCTTATGTCTATATTGTTATGTACATATTGTGCACTTAAATAATATTCTTCTGGAGTGTGGGGAGTTTTTTAGTGGGGCTTCAAGGGGGAAAGTGAAGTGGGGCATATGTGG
The DNA here is from genome assembly GCF_001723895.1 of Crocodylus porosus. Classification (NCBI taxonomy): domain Eukaryota; kingdom Metazoa; phylum Chordata; order Crocodylia; family Crocodylidae; genus Crocodylus; species Crocodylus porosus. The sequence goes on from NW_017728914.1 coordinate 30,081,807, forward strand.
GACCATAGGAGACAGAGGCCAACAGCCAGTGGCAACGCAGTGACAGAGGAAGAAGACGGCCACAGTCTGAGCTTCTGAGCCAAGTGAATGATGAAGTCAGGCAGCTGCTTTCTCCTGGGCTGCTTCTCAGCAGCACAGCTGATGGAAGGAAGGAGAAGCCACTGGGTCCAGCACCCCTGACAGGTCTGCCTTAGTGCAGCAGAGGAAGCCGAGAAGGAACCAACTTATCCTCTATGTCCACCTGCAGCAGCGGGTCCTGCTCAGGGTGTAGCGCAGGGGTGGGCAATTATTTCGGGCGGAGGCTTGCTTACTGAGTTTTGGCAAGCCATTGAGGGCTGTATGACAGGCAGCCAAGGGAAGATGAATATTAATTTTCTAAACTTTTTAGGGGTCCTGCAGACCAGATAGAATGGCCTAGTAGGCTGTATCTGGCTTGTGGGCCATGTTTTGCCCACCCCGGTGTAGCGGGAGGTATTCATACTATGTACCCAGCCTTCTTCTTGATGATGATGTTTGCCAAAAAAAGGGGGAAGGCCCCTGTGCCCGGTGCCTTAGACAGGCCTATTGCCATCTCTCAGAGAGAGCTCAGGGAAACTAAATATAAATATTGGATAACTATCCTTCCTACCAGGCCTCATGGATTTTTTTCCAGTTAAATGAGATGCTGTTTGAAAACCTCCCAAGCTCCTCAGAACACCTTTGGAGCTGGCAGGATTCAAACAGAGCACTTGGGCAACCCTGCCAGGGTGAGCATGAAACTGAGTGACCTTCTGAATCGAATGTCACCTTCCTTCTAGGTTGGCTAATGGGCAAGTTGTGGGAGGTGCCAATTAAGAAAGAGGTTGGAGAGATCAGCTAGACTCAACAGTTAATGTGTCTGCAGTTTCCTTGCAGGAATGTCTGTGAAAAAAAAAAAGAGGAGAGTGGCCAAAAAATGAAAGAAAAGAAAGGACTGTACTACGGGGAAACAGCATTTAGAGAGCAGGTTGTGACGGCAATGAGAAGAACAGGTGAATAGTTGAGTGTGGTAGATTTTCCAGGCTGTTATTTCTTCCCTATTGTATCACTCCCATAGGGCAATGGGGGACCTAGTTATAGACATGTTGGGACTACCCTTACATATCTTATATATGTCACATTTTGGATTCATTTGACCCTAACAACTGCTGTACCGGGTCTTCTGAAAAGGAGCTTGCTGTGGTCAGCCTATAGGTGCTGTGTTCTGTTTCTCTTTGCATATTGGAAGCATGGCTACAGCCACCTTGTTGATAACTTCGATGCAACCCAAAAAAGGCATGTTGTGCGGATTCAGAATGCCAAGAGATGGCAGGAATTCTGGTAAAAAATGTAGGATGTGAAATACCTCTGTCCTTTTCCATTCAGGACCATGGTCCTCTTTCTCTGGATGGCAAGGACATCTTCAGTAAATGAAGCACCCATAAAACACGTTCCATATTTTGAGCTTGGCCAAATACATGGGTACATTTTCAGTACCAAGCAACAAAGAAGCAATCTTGACATTACCATTTAATAATGACTCATGCTTCAAATTAAGTACAGAGATATTTGATGCCTAAGTACCTATCGTTTGATTCACTAAAAATTCCCAAATAGCAGCTTAGGCTTCTCATGTTTTCCAGTAAATGAAAGCTATAATAGCCTATACCAGCTGATTCCTTTTTTGGTCCTAATGATATTCCTTGTCCTGTACCATTATATTTTGGTTCAGATCTCTCACATACCATATAAATACATCTGTTTTTCAGTAAAGATGATATCCCCTTATTAGATTGTCAAAGAGAGGCAAGACATCAAGAATTTCCTGAGGGCAAATGCAAGGTTAGTGCAGTCTGTATGAATCTGAACGGTATTTATAACTGTATTTAGTTCTTCTATGCTCAGGACCTCATAGCAGGATCATTTGCTGGGCAAGAGAGGATGATCTTGCAGCTTTTCTACAGCTGTTTTCATTGTGGTATATAAAGCAGACAGTAATATCAATGGGAAAAAGACTTTTGCCAATACATCTGTGCCATGGTAACATGAATAATTCATGCTCTCTCATCAGTGTATAGCTCTGATGAAACCACTACGTTGGCAGAAAAGGGCCTGTTACAAATGGAGGCATTGAGCCTAATTCTCCCCTCCTTTACAGCAGTGCATTTCTGTTGGCTTGAATGGAGCTACGCTGACTTTGGCCGTTCGGCTTTTGGAGTTGGTTCTGATTGGTGATGTTGGAGCTGTTTCTGATAAAACCTTGGTTCTTATCTTTTTTAATGAGATACTGATAATATACTGATTAAAATGCTCCTCTTATCTGACAGCTAGCATGATTTTCTTGATGGGGCCATCTGCATGCAGGGCAAAGGGTACAAAAGTAAGGTAGCTCTGACATTTCAACCTAATTGCAGCATACACAGGAATCCATGTAATATTTTCACTGCTGTGCATAAGTACTCAAGCATTACACCAAGGAAATATATACAGCCCTGGCCTTTTGCATATTTGGGTTCTGAGGGAAGATTAGAGCAGCTAATTAATACAGATTCAACTATAGTAACTTGACATTCATGAAACTGGGACAAAAAAGAGAGGAATCAGCACTGACAAGTGCCCAGGCATTAATCATTCTTCTTGTTTTATTAATCTGAACAAAAATCTGTTTTTCTCTATTTTTATCCAAATAAGCAAATCCAGTCTGCTAATATGAACAAGACTGGGCAGAGTTGGTTGAAAACCACAAATAAATGTCTTCCAATAGTGATCTAGATATAAATATAGATATAGGTTTTAATAATTATTGTGCTCATGCCCCTTTTGTGTCCACTTTTTGTCACCATAAACACAACTGTGTTTCGCTGGCACAAATGTTCACGGAAAATGAATGTCAAGATTGCGCACCTATCTTTTGTGAATATAACTTTAATTTTAAATTGGCACAGAAGAGTATAGGAAGAAGATAGGCCTGTGCACTCAGCCAGCCAGAAACAAGTTAAAAATGCCATGTGATCAATCTGACTAATCACAATTAACCAACAGACGCTTTGAAGGCAATAGTCCAAGAAGTGCTTATGACCAACAGAGAGAATTAAAAAAAAATTGTGAACTACCTTTAATAATGTACAAATCTAAGAAAATTGTCATCCAGTCACAGATGTTCAACCAATAAAAGGAAATTGAATTCCTTATTTAAATAAGTCACTGTGAATAATTTGCTTACCTCTAATACCAGGTGAGAGATTTTTTGGTTGCCACATAATTTTAAAAGCAATAGCCTTCTGTTATACTCTGACATTTTACACGCTGGACCCTTCCACTTCCTGATTTTTATAACAGTGCAGTCAATTAAAACTATATATAGAGAGTAATCAAATTGCTTATCTTACCTCAATTTCCTGATAGGAGTTGTTGATCATGGCTATTAACATATTAAGCAGCACCACCACCATGGTAACGTTATAAACTCCATAGAGAACATATCCAATATTTTCAATAAACTTATGATCGTACTTCAGCACCACTGATATCACTTCAGACAAGCCAAATATTGACCAGAATAAGGTTTTAAAACTTTCTTCTACCCTAAAAATAAAGCAAACAATCATTTCACAGCACTGTCTCCAGATCAGCAAGGCTCAGTGTTAATAATGAAAGTGGCACTTTGCCAGTATAAATAGGATATCTCCATGTAGTCATTGCCCATCATTATTCATCACTCTGTGGACTGCCAACTCATATTTCCTGAACTGATAAAGATATATAACTTCCTAACAAAACTATGCAATGATAAGACCTCTTCATCTGCCCCATCTGTTTTTCTCCTTCCTATTCCCTATGGCTGTAGGCTGTAACAAGTGCTCCCCATCCATGAAGGAGGTTGGAAACTCCCTAGATGACCAGAGAGAAATGAACCATCTAAAATTTGAGAACTTGCATGGAAGGGCTTATGCACAATAGTTACCCATTTACATTCTCCCCAAAGCAGGTGGGCATAGGATGCCTAGGAAAGGGAAAGGAATGGGTAGGCAGATGCTTGATTAGAAACGCCCTGTTTCTGGTTGGCTTCCCAGGGTTCAAAGAATGGCAAGAAATGTGGTGGGAAGAGTTTAGAGGCAAAAGATCACTCGGGGTGGTAAGGTAGGCTCAGATGGACTTGTTGTAATGATCGGTTTGGGGCTTACTGATTACAAGTGGACCAGAAAGATGCTTTGGAAAGGAAGATGTGAAGGAGAGGGGGAACACATGGACTAAAATGGTGTAGGGAGAGGAGGAATTGTGAGGAGGAGATGGGAGATGTCAGCTGGAGACAAAGCTGAAGTGCCAAAGGGGTAAGGAGAACATGCCTGGATCCAAAGGAAGAGGGGATGACGAGAAGAGGCCCAGGTCTTCACGCCCTGTGGTGCTTATAAGGGAGGTTGGCAACATGTTTCCGATTGGTACTGTGGCCTAGTCCTGACAAGTCCATTGATAAGGTAGCTAGGAGAGACTTACCACAAGTTGCCCTAAGGAAACAGTAAATTTGTACATGAGCTTTGTCTGCTGTCAGTCCCACCCTTTATAGCAGCACGAGGCATTACTTTCTAGTATCTGAAGCACAATGAAGAGCCACTGGACAGTGATTACACTACCTACAGCAGCAGCGACTGGGCATTATCTCTACCATAACCTATTTTACCAGCTTCTCTCATTCGCATACACAAGTAAGGTACTTACGCACTTTATGTGCGACATTGCCTGTGGGTACAACTCCACTGGCTTCACTCTGCACCAGCAATGATTTTGTCTCTGGAAGCTGTTACACAGCAGTCAGCGCTTCAGTCGGAGGGCCTTGCTTTTTCTGTTCTGCTGCCATGTTACTCAAAGAGGTCATGTCGCTTGCCAATACACATCAGTCACTCTTTTCCTTTACATTGTATATCCACCCTAGGAATGATGTCATCAGACGGATTGACTTCAGGTACCCGTGGGACGGAGTTTCCGGGCTCAGACAACTGTTGCTATCACGTCATTTTGAGCTAGCAGGAGACAGCACTTTTCCCTTTGGCAGCTATTTCCCCTTGTTTAAATACTCCCACTTTTGTTCTTTGCATCGAGCTACAATGAATAGTAACTGCCATTCATAGGCCCAAGTACTTAAACGATACAGGTGAATGTATAGTCCATTAAATATTGTACTTTCCACTTAAATAACATTTATAAATCTTAAATCATTGGCTTTGAGGCCCATCATCCAAGTCACTTATCAGGCTAATAAAAGGCTGTAACCACCAACCTTGATCCCTACAGCACCCTACTATTAACCTTCTCTTTTAATTTGGAAAGGCTCCATTTGTTTTCTCCCCTCCAGGCATTTTTTAATACAACGTGTCAACTCTGCTCCTTTCCCCCCCACGTCTGTTCTGGATTGCTGCCATGTTCTCTCTGAAAATTTAATTACTAGCTGCCCACGGCCCTGGCAGCACAGGTGCTTTGCAAAGCAGAGATTTCCTTTCCCAAGGTGAAAACAGACCAACTTATTCCAGCTGTGCATTTCATGGTCTCAAGTTGCAGCAAGGGAAGTTTAGGTTAGATATTAGGAAAAACTTTCTCACTAGGAGGGTAGTCAGTCAAACCCTGGAACAGGTTACCCAGAGTGGTGGTGGTATCTCCATCCTTGGAGGTTTTTAAGACCTGGCTAGACAAAGCCTCGCCTGGGATGATCTAGTTGGGGCTGGTCCTGCCTTGAGCAGGGGGTTGGACTAGATGTGACCTCCTGAGGTCCCTTCAACCCTCGTTGTCTAGGATTCTGTGAATATTCTACCACTAAATTGATCACAAGGTCTGAATAACATCCCTGTTTCTCAGGAAGCCCATTGCCTCTCTGCATAGTGTGGACATTGCACAGTTCCTTACCACAAGCTAAGGGGAACATGATTTTTGTTACAATTTTGGGCACACATCACTAGAAAAAGGGACTTGGGGCCAGGCTTTGAAAGTTTCTGAGGCTCAGCTCTGTTGATCCAATGTCACATTTTCATTGAAAGTGGATTTCACTTTGGTTGCCTCCTTGCCCCTCGAGTCACCTGCTAAACCCCTTCTCGTTTTGGATGCTGCACCTCATGGCTGGTTCTGGGATGAAAGAAACAGAACTGATGTCGAGGATGTTATTTGAATCTCCTGTTTTAAACCTCTGGGTGGAACAGAAGCCAGTGGATGCAAGAAGGGCCTGTGCTATCTTGGACCTACCTAAAGAAGGGAAACAGTTCGCTGTGCTGCGATGAGGAAAGCCAGTTGGCTGAATAATATTTTGGACAGCTGGAAGAAACAATGCAACCTGGAGAGCTGTTTCCAGAGAGCACTGGAGTGCAAGCAATTCCTTTATGAAACGGGGAGGAAGGGATGCTGATGCTAGTTGGGAGACTCAGGTCTGGCGTCTGGTTCTGCCACTGGTTTTCTCCATGACCTGAGCAGTGCCTGAGGAGGTCCAGCGTTCTCCCCCCGTGCAATCCTTACCCTCTGAAATCCCTGGGAGTTAGCACTTAGAAGCTGTTAAAAAATCCTCCTCTGCACCAAAGTACATCTTTATGCCCTTAAATAGCTTTAAAAATCCAGTCCTTACTTTTCCACCTGTAGGAAGTACCTACTTCCCTATGTCCGGGGGACACTGTGAGGATAAATACATTCAAGATGTGAGAAAACCAGATCCTGTGGCATAATGCCCTGATCGTCAAGGTCTTTAGTTGAAATTAGTTGGTATGAGGTGAATAAATAGCTTAAAGCATCTGGGCCATAGCGAATGCTGAGAGAATGACATTTAAAGTTGTAATTATTCAAAAGTTATGTCCTGTGGCTCTGTTGTAAGAAAGCAAGATTATTTTGCATCGGTCACCGAAAGGCTAAAAACAAACTCTGGAGGGACTACTCCTGGAAGAGTTGTAATCCCGTATCCAGATGAAAGCATGGTTAAACTGTGAGCCTCCCTATCGATTGATTGGGGATGTCAATATCCAGCAGTGAATGTAGCTCCAGGACCCTGCCTTCTCATGAGGCAGGGAAGTGTTTTACCCATTTTACAGATGAATAAAGAACCAAAACACCATGTAGTTTATCCAGGCTGGCACAGTGAAGATTGGAGGAAAGAGGATCTGAAACCTGGATGATGCCATCTCCTGGTACGGCTCCCTCACTACTCCCTGTCTCCTTTGTTACAAAGGATTTGAATGCACAGGAGACATTTAGTCCCCGCTCAGTACACACATCATTCCCATAAGACAATTTGATGCTTTTGCAGTGAACGCCTAAAGAACGTGTGAGATAATATAGCTGCATATTGACTTCTTCTCAATCGGAAGAGATCATCACGCAGCCCTGACTTCATGGGAATCGCTCCTCTATTATTTCTCTGCTGATGATCATAGATGACGATGCCTTCAAATTGAGCTTTCTCCACAAACTGGGTGCACTTAACACTTCCAAAATAGCATGTAATAAATAATATATAAAAAGGAATACTTAAAGAAAGCCAAAAAAACCCAAATCTCCAAATAATTTCGTAGATTTCATAGACATCAGGGCTGGAAGGGACCTCGGGAGATCATCGAGTCCAGCCCCCTGCCCAAAGGGCAGGAAGTCAGCTGGGGTCATAGGATCCCAGCAAGATGAGCATCCAATTTGCTCTTGAAGGTGTTCAATGTAGGTGCTTGAACCACCTCCGCTGGCAGACTGTTCCAGACTGTTCCTAATGATGAAAGTGAAGGATGTCATGTACTTTTTAGGTAGAGGAAAAAATCCTCACAGACGCCGTAGACTTCAACCTGATTTGTGATGCAGAAGGCAGGGCAAATGTTGTCAGTCTTGCTTCCAGTTCAATTTTATTTGTACAGCATGTTCTTCATGATGGGCTTTTTCAAGAGTTGAGTTTTGTACACAGCAGAACACAAACAGATAAATACAATGAAGGACTGTTGCCACTGTCATGGAAGTTGCATGCTTTCCAGCGAGCTTTCTTTCTGCATTGCTAGATGTCAGTTAGCTGAACAAAGCCAGTATTTAGCTGTCTAAAATTAATTTGCAGCAAGATGCACTTTGTTTCTTCTGCAAAAGGCATATGTAAATTCAAGTGACAAGAGCATGCTTTGCACGCTACCTCGGGTTCATAAATCAGTGATATACTAAGTTCCTCACACTGCCATAACACATGAGATTTGGAAAGCACAGGTAGTCAGTAAGTCACACTGACTATTCACTAACCGGTCTGAGCCTAGCTAAGAAAACTATTCAGAGTCAACCATGTTTGGACAAATTGAACCTCTTTTTCTGCTTACAGATTGCCCCTGGAAAGCTCTGATTATTCTCAAATGCTTCCAGCCTTTAGCACTATTCACCAAGAAATGTCCCTGAATAGTTGTTTATCTGTTAGGATTTCCTTGTGGGTAACCAGTATTCATTGTGTAATGATCCAGGCTGAAGGCAATGCCTATTCGAGGTGGATACAAAGTCATGCAATCCTTTTTTTGTGTTGTGAGTGGGTGAGGAATCTCTTTAAATCAGTTTCCAGTGCAAGCGTTTGCATTTTCAAATTCCAGGACTTTTTCCTGTACATTTTTATTATATTTGTTACAATCATATTCATAGATGCCCCAGCCAGGAAATGCATTCAGTAGAATTTTTGCAAAAAAACCCAAAAAAGCAATCACAAATGAGTTATGATTGCAGCAAAAGGTAATTCACTTGTTTCTTCTCCTGGGTGAATTTTCACAGGAATTGTTTGAAATATTTGCTTGCTGTAATAATTAGTTCCTCCTCCGCTTCATGAGTTAGCTGGTGCCGCTTGCGATTTCCTGAGACACCTGAACAAAACCCACTGGCAGTTCAGGGTGTTATAGGAGGAAATGTTTTTATGATGTGCAGCTGTCTTGATACTTGTACACAAGAACATACGAAGAGGCATACCGGTTCAGACCAGTGGTCCATCTAGCCCAGTATTTTTGGCCTTTTGGCTAAGACCAAGTGTACCGTCCTCTGCATGATGTTACTTGAACCCACAAATCTACAGCAGCGTGGCTTCCTTGTGTGGTGGGACCTTTGTATCTCCTTCCCTCCATAGGCACTGTGCTTTTATCTTCCCTATCCCCCACCTTAACCCACCTCTGGGCTAAGTAGGCTACACTATCTCTGTAATGTAGTTGTGTCCTCCCCACGCCCCCTCCCCATACCTATAGCCACTCTTGTGTGGGTTTGACATATCCCCTTCCACCCCTTCAACTTCATAACTTCCTTTTAACATGCACTAATAAACAAAATCTGTCTCCAACAGTGGTAGAAATGCGATAGAGGCAGAGTACTGAACCAGATATTTCTAGAGTGTTCTATCCCCTATTCAGTATTTCCCCTGGTATCTACCATTTTTCAGGGTGGCTGGGATCTGGAACCAACTTCCGAGGGAAGTGGTGCTTACTCCTACCCTGGGGGTCTTCAAAAGAAGGCTAGATACCCCTTGCCGGGGTTGTTTGACCCCAGTCTCCTTTCCTGCCCGTGGCAAGGGGTCGGACTTGATGATCTGCTCAGGTCCCTTCCAACCCAACCAACCAGGAGACTATGAGAGATGCCACAGGAAACATCTCCAACCATTCTGTTCAATAGCCTTTAATATATCTATCATCCATGAATTTATCCAGTCCCTTTTGGAACCTGGCTATGCTATCTGTCCCCATCACCTCCTGTGACAATGAGTTCCATAAGTTAACTACGCTTTGGGCAGATCTACATGAGATGCTTAACTTTGCATTAGCATCGTTTACTGGGAAGTAAGCATATGCATCTACACACGCACATGCATACTTCGAGCAAACCTCTCTAATACCAAGTACATTTTCTACCTGCCAGTGCAAGTGGCTAATTTACTTAGCATTAGTAATGGCACTGCACCGCTCATGTAGACACCTGACCGGGACCAATATCTGATGACGGGGGGAGGGGGGTGCAGGAGCAATGTTTGCTTCCAGTCAGTTGGGAGTTAGCTCCCTGTCTGCAGCCAGGGCAGGCTCTGCCACAGGAGCCCAGGTGGGGTCTATGCCCCCTGCCCTGGCAGCAGAGAGCTCCATGCCCCTGCCCCCAGATTGTGAGTGGGCTGGGAGATAAGGGTCTGCAAGCCCAAGCCCCATGACTGCCTAAGAAATCAGCATCTCCCAGGAGTGTCTCTGTGATGGCAGAACTCAGGATGAGAGATCAGCAGCAGCCCCATGGTTGCAGAGCTGGTGCTGGGAGCTCCCCGCTGGCAGGGGCTGGGAAACTTGTTCCCTGCCCAACTCTGCAAGCACAGAGCTGGGCAGGGGGTGAGGGGAAGCTCCCCAGCCTGTTCCTCCCACCCCTCCAGCTCTGAAATCATGAAGCTGCATGGGGAACAAGTTCCCCAGCACCTGTCCTGTGTGTCTGGGGGCAATGTCTCCTTGCTCCAATTGTGGAGCAGGGGATGGCAGCTCCCTGCAAGGGGACAATTCCCTGCCCAGCCTGGAGCTGGCTGAGACCTGCCCCTGAGCAGCACAGTTCACAGCCAACCCCAGGCTGTATAGGGAAGCGTGTCAAGCTTGGAGGTGGCTGCAGACTGTCCTGTTTTGGGCAGTCCCCACCAAGCTCTGGGCTCCACATACAGACTTCCCCGTACAGCCCAGGACTGGCTGGGAACTGTCTCGGTCAGGAGCAGGTCCCAGCCCCATGCCCTGATTGAGTGATTGAGGCACAGGGCTTGGAAAGAGCTGCAGGGGTGGGGTAGGTCCCAGCCCCCTGTCTTGATCTACTGGTGGGGCACCTAGCAACGAACTAACTGCTAGCTACCCCATGGTGGATCAGGGCAGGGGACTGGGACTTGCCCCTCCCCTGCAGCTTTTTCTAAGCCCCATGCCTCTGCTGAGGGAGCCAGGGCCAGGAGCTCTATGCTGCCAGGGCAGGGAAACACTGTCCCTGCCCCAACAGCAGGCATCCCTCCGGAGCCAGGAGGCAGCTGTCTCCTGGCCTAGCGCTCCCTGCCAGTCCTTGGGCTAGCACCCGGGGGGACCTGGGGCTCCCACAGGTGGCAGCAGGGACCCATTGCAGGGCTGCACGGAACTGGAAGCAAATTTTCTCCCTAATCTCTGTATATGTAGACACCTACCCCAAAACCCTTACTCCACATTATTTTACTGCACAGTAAATCTAGCCTGGAGTAAATGCACGTGTAAACATGCCCAGTGTGTAAAAAAGTACACAGATACTGTAGATTTACTATATTGATTAAGGTTCTGAGGTTTCAGTTCAAGAAGAGCACAAGATGGACCTGATCTGTTCTCTGTGTGTGTGTGTGTGTGTATATATATATATATATATATATATATATATGTATTACTAGGAAAGGGCACAGCCTCTGGGCACCTTGATATTGATTCCTACAAAGAACAGCAAAGTCAAAGTGTGGACTGTCTATTGTTGCATATTTGGACCAGAGTGACTATTTCTAACCCCAGTAATTGCAAGGTGACAGGGTCGCTGATCCTGCAATCTGTGGGGCACCTTAACTGGCATGAAGCCTCATTAACTTCAGCATGAGGCTTATCCATATGAGATTCCAGCTCTTGGAACGGATCATAGTCTGGGATTGAGGCCAAATGTTCCAACTCACTACTTCTAATGGCTTGATCTGCTCTTCAGGCAGCCTCCACCCATACTCTGCTGTCAGGACACTTGGTAGCAACATAACAGACTGCTGTCTCATGTCACTAGCTGGAGAATTTTACATCCTAATTTAACTGTTGACCTTTCTTCTAATTTTGTACATGATTTGTGTTCATCCAGTAGGCCATTACTAACAACACAAACTCCTTACAGTCCCTTGAAGGTACATAATTATTGTTCAGAGTATTCAAAAGATTTGAGCGGAGGAAAGAAGAGCCTTTTAATTCCTCTTTAAAAGGGCATCTCCCTATCACCGACAAATCCCAGGTACAGCCTCATCTTTCAACCCTTATTCACAGGTAATCCTACCGCACCTCTAGGAAGTTATCACCATTTCAGTCCAAGCTGTTTCCCATTTACTTCAAGTGAGACTAGCAGGCATAAAGGGAACCTGATCATTAACTAAGCTCTTCAGTAAATTGCTTCACGATAGCACTGCATCAGAGAATGTCAAAAATTCATTAGCCAACTCTTTTGGAAACATGCGCCAATGGAATACCATAACTGATGGCTATGATCCCCGAAAGGGAGGGAGGTATTCACTCAGCTGTTGATTAACTCCTGTGCTTCAAGGGCATATTCTTCTATTCAAACGATAAGTGAGTCGCTCCCTGTGTCTTCAATTCTCTCTTACCTTGTTATGGAAAACAGATCAATGTAATTGCATTTTGTCCCTGTAAACCCCTCCATTAAAATGTATCCTGAGGTGGCAGAGGAACGCTATGAGGCACATTTTCCTTGATTAGAAAATTTTAAATCAACTTTATAAAGCACATGTTATACTAGATGCTAAAGTAATAGCATTGGCTCCTACGTGTTGGGGGAGAAACAGTCACTCAGATAAGACAGATATTAGACTGGGAAGGTCAGTTCCTCGTAGCAGGGCTAACAGCAGAGCCTATTTCCCACTGTGGAATGGGTTACATGAATGACACATCAAAATGCCAGTTCCTGCCTACTCTGTCTTATGTTGATGCTGTAGTATCAACTCACTTAACCCTTAAATGCCATGGTAGGGGTTGGCTTAGATTAGATCCATAAGGGGGAAATTGTTATATAATATGGCTCATACTCTTCTCTGTCTTGCATCAGAAAGGAGGTTGTGGATCTATTGTTTAATTCCTCTCCTGTGCAGGGGGGAAGCTGCAGTGTCCTTAATTTTTACCCAGGTAGCTTTATTTATTTCATTTTTTTTCCCTATCAAGGGTTGACCAGAACATCTGCCCCCTGCTAGCCTGGGGCATAGGACCCCCCCATCACCCCGTGCATGCCCAGAATCCACAAACGCATTTCCACAACCTACTGACTCCAGAGGTGAATTCCTTGCTGTATTGAAGTCAGTAGCAAAACTCTGGCTGATATCAGAATTGCCATTCATGGACCTTTCACAGAGGAGCCAGGAAATAATACTCCTTTGGGAGGCTGGTGGCCTCCCGAGTGAAACAGCACAATATATTTGATTACAGCTGAACCACAGCACAGGTACAGCAGCGGAGGGTTAATAGCAGCACAACTCCTAAGGGATCCATGCTGATGCATACGCAGAGAGATGTGTGGAAAGGTCAGTTCCCATTCTGCCCTGGGCCTCAAGTGCAAAATATGTCCTTGAGGTTTCTAGTGTGCACCTCAAACTGCTTCTGCAAGCTCCACACTCTTCTGTTTGAACAAAGGCATTCATCTGAAACTCAACGTCTTCATTGCTCTGGGGTTTTCCTAACCCTTCCTGCTATTTTAGATGTGAAAGGGGCTATGGGTGGTCCAGATCTATTACAGACCAGCGTGCAGGAGTACGGGTGGGTTGTCCCATACCTAGTCTGATGGCAGCAAATGTGAATTTAGCCTGCATGCCTAATCGTCATATCGATTTTTTAATTCTGAGGTCCCGTTTCTCAGGTATAGTCCAATTGTTCAGTCTTTGCAGATAGGGTGGAGCCCCTTGAATATTCTCCAGTGGTAATTTTTCCTGCCATTCAACAAGTACAGTATTTAATTAAAGGTTTGTGGCAGAATGCAAGCAACACACACCCAACATCAAGAAGCGCAGACAATCTCCACCTTTTCATGGATTTTGTTGATTTATTGGATCGTCACTAGAGGGAGATCAAGAGATGCTTAGTCTCCAGCTTTCCTTGCATGTTATAGCCTTCAGTGTGTGCTCTGTTAAGAAAACCACGTTCTTGACTGAAGGAATGCAATTCCTGCTCCTACCCCTGTGCTATTTCTGCTTCTCTCTGAACGATTTATTATGTTGAGTTTTGGGGATTGTTTTTCTTTCTTTTTGGAGAAATTCCTCAGTAACACTTCCTAAATATTTGTCTCTGAATATGCAATGCCTGGCAGAGCAGCTGCATTCAGCTGTGGCATTTCAGCTGCATGAGTAATTGAACTTCCCCCTTGTTGTACCTACACTTCGGCGCAAGTAGCTTACAGTCTAGGAACATAAATTAGGGCTGTGAGAAGCTTTGGCAGCTGATCGGATTCAGAGGAGATTCAGCTTGATTCAGCAGCTGAGTCTCCAAATCCGAATCGAATCAGGAGACCAATTAAAAGGTCAGAATCAAAGCAGAAGCCTCTGAATCAGTTTGGAAAAGATTCGGCCATAGATTAAACAGGCAGCAGTCCTCACCACTCTGAACAAAGCTGCCTCCAGCTGGTAAGTCTGTTGTGGTGAGCACAGGGGGGGAGGGAAGGTGGGGCAGATCAATGTTCCCACAGCGAGGGACGGATTGGGGCTGGGGCTGGGACAAGCTGTCCAGCCGGGGTGGGGGACGGTGTGGGACTTGGGGATGGGGTGGAGAGGCGCGGGATGCAGGCATGGCAGCACTGGGAGCAGGGGCTATGTCCTGCTGCCACTTGCCCAGCCAGAGAAGGAGGGCAAGGGCACAAAACAGCCATGGCTTGCTCCAGGCAGAAGGGGGCAAGCAGCAGCAGGGCATAGCCCCTACTCCCAGTGCTGTCATGCCCGCATCCTGTGCCCCCCACCCTGGCTGGGCTATGCCCTGCTGCCACTTGCCCCCTTCTGCCCAGAGCAAGCTGGGCCTGTACTGTGCCTCCTCCCCACCCCGTCTGGATAAGTGGCAGCAGGGCATAGCCCCCACTCCTAGTGCTGCCACACCTGCATCCTGTGCCCCCCACCCCCTTCTCCAAGTTCGGTGCCCTCCCACCACCCTCCCCCACGCCCCAGCTGGGCAAGTGGCAGAAGGGCAGAGCCCCCACTCCCAGTGCTGCTGTACCTGCATCCTGTGCCCCCCACCCCCTTCTCCAAGTTCGGTGCCCTCCCACCACCCTCTCTGAGTCCTGTGCCCTCCCCCCTCCACTGGGCAGCTTGTTTCAGCCCCAGCTCTAATCCCTCCCTCCCTCTGGGGGCATTGATCTGCCCTCCCACACCCCTGCCCTCCCCGCTCCACCCACCACAACAGGCTTACCAGCTGGAGGCAGCTGTGTCCAGTGTGGTGAGGACTGCTGCCTGTTTAGTCTGTGGCCTAAACTCTGAAGCGGTGCCGCATCTTTGGATCCAATTTGGCTGAATCAAATCAGGACAGTGATTTGAATCTCCGAATCAAATCACCGTCCCTCCAAATCAGCCAAATCCAAATCCGAAGCAAATATTTGCCACGTCATACATGCCTAACAAAATCATATACTTAACCTGCTCTGTTCTCTTTTTTTTAAAGTGATTTATAAGAGGGTTCCCCACTGCTATTTTCAGAGATAACATTATGAAAATTTTTGTTTCATGTTCACTCATCCCATAAAAAGCCCTTTCTTGCTTGTTCTTTTTTTACTATTTTCCTCCAGAAAAAAGAATTTCTAACTTACCAGGCTTCTGTCCCTGTTGATTCCACATTCTCCAGAAGACTTGGGATCTAACATCAAAATGGGAGACCGCAAGCTTTCTAATCAAAGATTCAACATTACCTTCCCATTCATAATTTCATAGTTGTTGGGGGCTGGAAAGGACCTTACAGATCATTGGATCCAGCCCCTTTGCACTCGGACAGGAAAGACTGCTGGGATCTTATGATCTGAGCAAGATGGATGTCAAGACACTTTTTGAAGCTTGCCAGGGTGGGTGGCTTTTGAGGCAGCCTGTTCTAAAACCTCGGTACTCGACTTATAAAGACATTTTCCCTTATGTCTGGCCTGCAGTGATCCTCGCTCAGCTTCTGCCCATTATTTCTTGTCCTTCCCTGGTGGACCTTGGTGAATAGATGCTCCCCCAAACCCTGATGCACACCCCTGATATACTTATAGGCTGTCACCAAGTCCCCTCTGAGTCTTCTCTTCTCCAGGCTGAACAGTCCCAAGTCTTTCAGATTCTCCTGGTATGACCTGGTCTCTAGGCCTCTAATCATGTGTGTGGCCCTCCTTTGGATTCTCTCGAGCTTCTCCACATCTTTCCTGAAGTGCGGCACCCAGAAGTGGACACAGTACTCCAGGTGCAGTCTCACCAAGGCCAAGTAGAGAGGGAGGATGACATCCTTAGTCTTGCTCAAGATGCCTTGGTAGATGCATGCCAGTGTTTGATTAGCTCTGCCAGCTACAGCATCACATTGGTGGCTCATGTTCATTTTGTTGCCAATCATGACACCCAGGTCTCATTCAGTTGTTGTGCTGGCAAGCCATTCAATGCAAGCTAGAGATAATATGACTGAGGCAAGGAGGTTTGATGCCTACAGAGTATTCTGGGACATCTCTGACCCAAGGAAAATCCAAAGCATGTAAAACTGGAGGCAGTTGGCAGATACTGAGCTCTCACCATGAACTTGTGAGCCAGAAAAGGCCTTGCAGTGCATTGAATGAGATCAAAGATAGCAGAATGCTTACTGAAAAAGAGAAGAATGACTGAGTGACTAGGCTGCTCTGACAAGAGGCAAGAGGGACCCCAAAAATCAGGATGAGAAGCAGCTGCTCAGGAAGGGAGAATGAAGGTGGCTGAGTCCACAGGAGGGATGGTGAGTGATGACATGGAACTGGAAGAGATGATGGAGGGAGAATCTGTTGGGTATGGTCAGGGCATGCTTCATCCTGCCTCAGGGGGACAAACTAGGTGATCTCTTAAGGTCCCTTCTAGCCCTACTTTTCTGTGATACTAAGAGAGACTTCTGGAAGAGCACTTAGCCTGAGGATAGCTAAGCATTAAACCGTAATGCCTATTAAACCATGCAGAATTTTTTAGCCAAGCATGTCTTTTTGTCTTTGATGGGCTCGTGCAATGAGAAACCTCTACGCTGCTTCGAATAATTGAATGTATGTTTCAGCTATAAAGACTAAACTGCATTGGTCACATAAAGGCATGCAAAGTTACCCAGGAGGCAGCCTAGAAAGGAATGTTGTTATGCCTCAGACAATACTCACTGTAGTCGTCTTTCCTAGGTACTCACGTTGTAAACGCTGGGTTATATTTTGCACCAAGATAGTAAGAGTAAAGGTTGAACATTCCGATCATGAAGGCAACAAACACCATGATGAAGATGACCATGAACTTGAAGATATCCTTCACGGTCCTTCCCAAAGAGATCTGAAGGGGGCCAAAGCTTTCGTTCGCTGGAAGAATGTAAGCAATGCGGGAGAAGCTGAGTACTACGGCTATTGCATATAGTCCTTCTGATATGATCTGAGGATCCGAGGGAAGCCACTTGTTCCTGGCTAAAACAATACATGTGCATAAAGTGTTAGTAATGGGAAGAGCTTGGGAAAGAAATCTGTAACATAAATCACCTGTGATATAGATTCTGGGTCTTGGTTGTGACCAGGACTGGAAGGAGAAGTATAATGTCCTAGTAGCTGTGGGTTTCACAATGCTTTTCCAAAATGGGTAGGAATTATTAGCCGCATTTGGAGAAGCAGAGGCACAGGAAGGTTACTTATGATTTGCCCACGGCCACATAGCAACTCACCGACAGAGACAGGAACAGAACCCCTGCTCCCTTACTTCCTGGCCGTGGCCTTATTGGCTATATTTGCTTCAGTTACAGTTGCAGATCATAAAAGTTGTGTCATGGTGCAATTTCAAATGCAAACAGGAAGAAGGTAATTGCTAATTTGGGATTGTTTGCTTTGAATGAAGGGCACCACAAAAACATGAAAAGAAACTCACTGGAATTCAGCCCAACCATTAGACCACAGAGGTTTGGATTTATTCCTGTAAAAAAAAAATGGAGCCTCCATACCACTTGATCTCTCCAGCTTGTGTTAACTGCTCCAACTGAAAACAATTCTGAGAAATGTGTTCTCTTGCTTCTGTTCTTGATGTTCTTCCTGGTATTATCTATATGCACGTCATCTATCTACTCTACCCAAAAGTTGATTTCCCTCTTGTTACTATCGTATCTAGGTGCTTTTGCATGAATTGAGATTCAAAATGGAAAAAGGGGATGGGGATTCTGACTCAGAAGTGACATAAATACATATCTAATGGCATGGCAGTAAATTAAAGTATTATTAGCGTGAACCTAGACTGTTTGAAAAGTAGCAGACTGGAAGGTATCTTGAACGGAAGGCTGCCACAATGCCAGTTTAATGGCATGTTTATGCCTTACCAATCTAGGAAGAAAACTAGTTTTCAGATCTCTTTGCTATTCATTCTGTATCAGTTCCCAATAAATTGTTTCCCTCTTGGCCAAGCAATTGAAATAAAAGCAGCTGACTTTTAATACAATGACATGACTCTGGAATGAAGAACGAGTAGAGTAAAATTCTGGCTCCACTGAAGTCAAGTGAGAATTTTTGCAATTCACTATTTCACTCATAGTCTATAAATAGAAAAAGCAAAAGGAAACAAAACCCCAACCTAACCATGCCAAAGCAAGCAGCTTTCCTTATGGGGACAATATTCAGTATGCTTTGATTTTCTGCTATTCATTTGCTTGGTATAATAGGCTTCAAAAAGAATGTAACACCTTTGGTTTCCCTGATAAACCCAGTGGATTTTAATATCTTGCTCTTTTCTGAAGTTAAATGATCATATAATTATTTCTAAGTTTGTTCATTTTCATTTGTTTTGACAGGGGCTACACTTGAAAATGGGTATGGCTAGAGTGCTACACTGAATTTTATGAAGCGGCCTAAAACAAAATGGCAAGAAAAATCAATTTATAAAGGTTGCGCTGTAAACTGCCGGGCAGCAAATAAAACCCAAACTCCATCAGCAAGCACTGCAGTTCAATACGTAATGACAACTTTTCCAGTTTCTTTAATTACTTAAAAAAACCTATTTTTTGTCATCTGAATAAGTTACAGCTTTTGTCACAATAGAAAAAGAAAATGTATCTTCAGGTATCAAAATGCTTTTAATTATCTTGCATTATATTTCTAATTTCATTATGTATGGGGTTTGCTTAATTTATGCTCGTTTTTTCTGCTGCAAATTAAATTTCCAGAAGCCTGGGAAAAACATTGCCTTGCTTACGAGCTTTTAGGAAAAAATGTAATCCATCAGCAAATGAACACTTTGTTATTTGCAGTTTTTAAAATATAAATAGTCCTTCCCAGGTGCAATGAGAAAATACAAGTGGATTGATATCAGCCACATTTTCTGGGATCCCTCCGTCCCCGCTTCCCAAGACTTCCTGTCCTACAGGTTCTTCCTAACGTTAGAAACGACATGGATTTATAAATGACAATGTTCTTCCACATGAGGGCACTCCATACCATATAACCAAAAGCAAATATTTTCCATAGTCCAGAAGCAAACCGGAAGGAAGACACAACACAACACAACAGATTCAGGCCTCACCATTATTTTTTGTCCAGTGAGTAAGAGAAGCAGTTGCCACATATTGTATCCAAAAACATTCTTATTTGTGAATATTATGACTGCACACATTGAAGCTCAGTTGGCGTCTAGCAAATCGCTCCAGGAACTATCCTGACTTACACCCACTGAGTCCAACCAGAAATGAGGACCCAAGTCTTCCAAGTAGCTCAGCGCAGCAGGTGTTTGCAGACCACGTCTAACCACAGAAGCAGGCTCTGTACAAAATGCAGTTGCAGCTGCTGTTTTGTCTTAAAACACAAGTACAGGAAGAGATGGTTGCGATGGCGTCACTGCCACCCACGTTTCACGTAAAAGCCTAATGATGAGAGCGCTCACCCAGGAAGTGGAAGATTCAAATTCAGTTCCTTCCTCAGCCAGGAGAGTTCAAACCCACATCTTTCAGGAGATTGCCCCAACCACCAGGCTATTCTGGATGGAGAAGCACTCCTGACCTTCCTCACTGATGGCTGTGGCAATATAGAGCAAGAGGGTTCATTGGGCAGAGAGAGTGAAAGGAAGCAAACCCTCTGGATTTGCAATCCTGGGAGTCTCACTGGGCAGAAGGAAACCTCAGTTCTAGTCCCTTTCCCAGGACTAGTTATGCATTTTGCATCACACAACCATTCAGATCCTCAGTGGGGAACTGAACATTTCCTCTGTCCTGACTCCTCCTATGACGCATGCCCTAACCACTAGCCTATAGAGACTGCCTTTTGTTTCAATTCTGGCCCAGTGAGTCTTGAACTATTTTCTGAACTCAGTTATAGCTTCAGGAGGAAGGGAGGAGGGTACTGCTCACTTGGATTAACTTGTAGCCAGGTGGGCAGAGCGTTCTCCTGGGAGGTGTGGGTTTGAAACCTCTCAGCTGATCTCAGGTTTCCCTCTTCCTGTGCGATTGCTCCTGTATCACCAGGACAAACATTCTTATGGAAAAAAAGAATAATGATTTCTGTAGAAAAATATGTAGGCACCCAATTTAAGGAGTGAACTCTGGGTTACGGATGGAAGCATTATCACACAAGGTTGATTGAGACGCCCACCGCCAAACTGGATTTCCAACCCCTGTGCCCAACATTTTCGATTGGCTAGCTTAGCCAGTTTTCTGCTCAGTGTGTTGGCTGTTGAGATTCCCATTCTGAATCTTAGGGCCCCCTCGACACATTACAGGTATTGTGCAATTAACTGGTTAATTGCACAATTAACTAAAACCAGCTACATGTGTGAAGTTGCTATCATGCCATACAATGCTCCAACCAGCTATGGTTAGACCTAAAAAATGTGTACTACCTTTATAATGGGTTGGTATCCAGCTTTAATTTGCACAAGTAGCAGTGTCTTCCTAGTGGCTGGGAGCCCGGTCAGCTGCCTGGGCTCCCGACCCCAGGGCTGAACCATGTGCAGCCAGGGTTGGGAGTCCCAAAACATGTGGCATGACAGGAGGCTTAACTGTGTGGATTGCATATTGGATCCCATGGCGCCTTTACCTGCACATGTACAGGGGCCCCTAGGTGTCTATAGGGAGTCTAGGTATCTAATTAGGACTCTGGATTTCATCTTACAGATCAGATACTTATATCTTTTATTGGATCTAGCCCTTTTGTGGGTACCAATCATTTTTAGATGTCACTGGGTGCATCTACATATGAGCTTTACTGTTGAGTTGACTACTTAGCTTCGCAGTTACGTGTCACCATCTACGTGTGTGCCCGTTTTAGGGCGTAGCAAATTAATTAACTCTGCCATAGCATAGTACTGTCCAGGATGGTACTATTCTACAGCAGAGTAATTTACTCCAGCACAGTGCACGTGTAGATGGTAACAGTGTCTAGCTGTGGCACAAGAGTGAGAAAGTGTGGGGGGGCTGCCTGCCAGCTAGCCCCACACTATAGCACCCTTGTGTACCCGCCAGACCCTCCACTATCCACCACCACCCGGAGCCTGGGGTTGATCCCCTGGGCTCCCTGCCAGCCGGGGGATGCTCCACCCTGGCTCTAAGTACTGCAGTCACGGGCACGTGTGCAGACACTGCACCAGGAGCAGCTGACTCCGGCGTGAACTGCTCCAGAATTTATTGCGCTGCACTAACTGCACATGTAGATGCACCCACTGAGTGTCGGTCTGAGAAAACTGTGGTTCTAGAATTGTTTCTGCTTATCATCTATCAATGAATGCAACAAGCTACTGCAGAAATCAGTAGTCATCCTCAATACACAATATAACAAAAAGCAGCTTCTCAAGCACGGAAATAGTGGACCGTTGTAAGAACCTGATGCTTTTGAAGATGAACAAAGGAAGCTGACACAAGATTTGTAGTTTTTTCCACTTCTCTTAGTTCCCCTTCTGTATTTTTTTGTTTTCCTTAGGAAGGGGCTATGTAGCTCAAAGTCATTAGGTGGCATGCTGGCAGGATACATCTAATCTAATTGCTCAGTGTACCAAGGGTGGGCAAAATGCTGCCCGGGGGCCAGATGCAGCCCGCCAGGCCATTATGTCCGGCCCACAGGGCCCCTAAAAATTTTAGAAAATTAATATTAATCTGCCCTGGGTTGCCTATCATGCAGCCCTCGATGGCTTTCTGAAACTCAGTAAGCAGCCCTCTGACCAAAATAATTGCCCGCCCCGGCTGTAGACTATGATACAAAAGACAAAGGCTTACCCAGACCCCACAAAAAATCAAAGGTGCATGAAGTCGTGGCAACAAACACTCAGCTGTAGACAAATTAGATATTAGATTTACTAAAAATAATTAGGAATGTCATTTCATAGTTGCTTTTCTCAAGAGGTGGTTTCTTCTTTAATACTGATAGCCCAGTCCTCCCATGTTTTCACATGCCAAACCCCGACAATTTCACAGAAGTCCATCAACCTCACCAGACCACATTGCTTCTAGATGATACATTTAGTAGCCTTGCATCTCTTTTACTTTGAGGGAACAGAACGAATTCTTCTATCTTGTCTTTAAAATATAACTGTCCCCTTCTGGTTTTAAGATTAGTTGTTGCCTTGTCAACATGCGATTGGGCTGAGTCTGGCCTCAGTACATGTTCAGAGACTGAGCGAGGCTTAGATCTCCATTCCTTTTTAGCATGAGGTAGCTGTTTACCAACATGGCTGTAACGGGTAGATCTGAGGAGAATAATCCGCTTTAATCTGAGAAAGCTTCGAGAAGGTTAAAAAGGGAAGCTGGTGCTTTCCGCATGTTACCCTTAAAGAACATGGAGCATTAAAGAGCAAAAAACATCTTACCATAAGTAAAGTAAGCAACTTCAGGGGGAAGGGTGACATTATTGAGGTCATCATCCGGAACGTACTGATCTACGTATTGTTGTGCTTCGGTGGCTTTGAGAAAAGCCATGAACCTTGCAGTAAATGATGCCACAAAGATGGAGAGCATTCCGAAATCCAGCAGGTTCCAAAGATGCAGGACATACTCCCGAGGCCCTTCTTCCCAGATTTCTTTGCATTCTGACCATATCATCCCTGGGGAAAATAGATGTTAACACAGGATATTTGGACATCAGATGTTCGTAATATTGTCTGTGTGTTTGCTTTAGGAGAAGTGCGGCTGGAAATGGAGTGTGATCAGGGTGGAGGCACTCATAAGAACCTCAAACAATAATCTTTAAATCCTGTTTGCTGACTCCAAATTAATCCAATAGTGTCAAGGCAATTATTTTTGGCCATAAGCCAGTTGTAGAAAGGTAAACCTACTCTGAAAAATACACAGTCTGGTGCCTTACAGACCCCTTTGTCCATATAGGGTAGACTTTTCAAAAGGTCTTAACCTAAGTTGGCTCCATTCACTTAATAGTGAAATGGCACCTAATTTCAATGGAGGCAGACTTAAGAAGACCTCTCAGCACGTCTGAATATTATACCTGTAGCAAACCCATTGAAATAAGACAACTGTTTTTGGAACAGTTATGAAATTCCAAACCATTTCTATGATGAACCCAAAGCCACCCTTTTGGATGGTTTTCAAATGTTCCCTTTATAATCCTCTCTTATACTCATCTAGGAAAGCGGGCATGCATGCGCACACACACACACACACACACACACACACACACACACACATTTTGGTGATTTCAGCACACCTAGATTCCATTTGGGAAATGGAAGCAGAATCTGCCCTAATAATGCATGAAAGTTATATTTAGAATTTGTGGTATAATCAGAATCAAGAAGTGCCAGACAGATTGCAATGGAGTCTGTTCCTTTTTTCTGCTAAATTGTGTATACTAAAAAAGTTTGAATAACTTCTACACATTTGAGCACTTATCCATCACTTCCACAAGTACAGGTGACTTGCAGGTGGATTGGGGACACAGCGGGCATGTTTACATGTGTGCATTTACTGGGCAGTAACCCAAATTACTGCGCAGTACTGGTGCCTGTCTGCATGTGCACACCCATCCTGCACAGTAAACATGGCGACTCACACCAACTTGAGTGTAAATTTGATACCTGTGTAAACTAGGCTTGTCAGGGGAGGGGGAAGATGAGGGCGGAGGAGACGATGAACTACCAGGCCCAGCAACAGCCAGCGAGCCCAGACCAATGGTCAAAAGGGAGAAACAGGTAAGTGATGGGGGACAGGGCAT